>NC_050470.1:21005855-22205855 GCF_013373865.1 Monomorium pharaonis | reverse complement strand
TTTTTCCTCTTTGCGCGGAGACCCTCATTTTCCTCCTCCCAATCACCGACGGGAAGTCACCGGCGAGAAAAAAAAAACTCCGTCTCGTCGGCGTCGTTTGAAGTTTAAAGGGTTACCCAAGCCGTTCTCTGTTCCACGTGGCGGAGTGATTTTTGATTGAGTCCAGCCGCGAGTTATTGAGGTAAAGAACGGTGGCGACGGTCCAGAAATGAAATCGAGGGGGAGAGGCAAGGGGGGAAGGGGAGATGACAGGCGAAATCTTCATTCGCGCAGACACCGAAAGGAAAAGTCGAATCTCCGTTCGTCCCTCCAGAAAATCCGGCGCCCCCATAATTCGCTTTTGATGGATGCTGCTGCGAAACTCATTTCTACGTTGTTTCGAAAACCAACAGAGCTCGTCACGCGAGAAAGAAAATTCCCATGAACGAGGGAGATATTTTCATGTTCTTAAAGAGCAAAGAGAGAGAGAGAGACGCCTATGTACAAGAGATTTCATGTAGAAAAAGAATAATTAGAAATTGTTATAACGCAAAAATGATTTCAGAATTCACGCACGCTATCGTTTAATTTTTATCTCTATTATTATTTCATTTATTACTCAATCACGAAAAACTTCCGTTTGTTTTTTTTTTTAGAAAGAGTAATAACAGTAAAAGTATAAAATAAACATGTATTATTAATATAATAAATAAAAATAGTTAAAGTTATGAAATAAAAAAGCTGAGAAATGAAGCTGAAGAAATAAAATAAAATGATCAATTGGTGGTAAAGCGAGAGGAGAGAGGACTAGGGTGGAAAAAAAAAAAACTTCGATCCGTTCCAAAGATTCGGCAACATGAGGAGAGAGCCGGATTGGTAACTCGGTTTTAGTAACTCACTCTCAACACGATTCGAGTCGGAGAAGCTAGTCTCAAACTCTCTGCCGGATGTAACGCGGCTCGCGCTTCACCGAACGTGCAACGAGGTCGACGTCGCTCGCGTGGAAACGAGTTTGCACCCGAGTGCTCGTTCGTAGAGGAACGTTTGACCCGAAAAGGGGGGTGCGATTCGCCGCGCGTTCTTTGCGCCTGCACCGAGAGAGAACGGGAGTGGTGTATCTATTTCGTATTCGCCGGGAAAAAAAAATTCACGCCGCGGGGGAAACCACCATTGAAAGTTCGTGAGTTTATCAATATCGAGTTGAAACAGTTCACTTGAACCACTCCCCTGCGGTTTTCTGCATATTATTGCTGTCGGCGATCGTTCGTCAAACTTCTTTCAAAGCGGTGTGGCCCGCAAAATTACCGCCGATTCCGGAGACGCCGAAATAAACCGAAATGAGATGAAACCTTACCGGATGCACTTTCGGATTTATTACAGAGAGCGAAAATCCGGGATGCCGCGTTATAAAAAGGAAACGGTAAATCTAACGCTTGCGACGCTCGTCGCGCTCGAAAATAAGCTGCATAAAACGCTTAGGAATATTTTAAAGCGCCTTAAAGCAACATAATGATATACAGAGCATACCAACCTCGAGATATCCTGTATAATTCATAGACGGCACGCGAGGGGATATGCATGCGATGCTCTACGACCGCTCCCAAGTGACTCTACAGTTTAGCAGTGAATTCAAATTAAATAACCGGCAAAAATTGAAACATAATTATAGCGACAAGCGTGAGAATTCGATACTGAGAGCTTCTCAGATTTCGCGCAGCGCCCCACAGAAATTGCATAAATAGCTTAGTTTCCTTATTCAGTCGGCGAGTCACTTCGTGATTTGTACGCGGCATAACGATAGAACAACAATGGCACACCGAGGTACAATCAAGAGCTTGGAGCTGTTTACTACAAACAGCTTTTGACGGGCTGCTCTACTCAAACTTTCATCGGGGCAAAGAGGGAGAGGCGGGGGGGTGACCCTCCTCGCCACTCTTAGTTCACTAACAAGACGAGACCAGACCGGGCATCGAGTGCATGCAGCCAAATGAATGTACACGAAAAAAATTGTGTGTGAAATTTTCGATATTTGCAATTAAAATTTACTAAATTTGGCCACAATTTATAGTTGAAATAGCGTTATTTTATCACTAATTAATATTATCATTAAAATCAATATTATGAGAACTGTACAATTTATCTACGCAAACTATCTACGTAAAAAACAGAAATTAAATCGAAAGTTGTTTCGTGTAATTAACGACCTGTCAATACGTACATGTAAAAATTGAACCATCTGAAAATTACCAATATATTTCCAAGTTCTCTGTAACTAAATTTGTCATATCGGTGTTTAAAGAAAAAAAAAAAAGTCGAGCGAATCGAACGGCGTTCCTCCACGCTCGTGTAATGAAGGCCCAAAGATTCAATCGAACGGCCGAATGTTTGCGGTCTGATTGGCGTTTGCCCGCCGATTCAATTGCGGCCGGTTAATCGGAAGAGATTAAAAGTGGGCTCGATCGAGCCGAACGAAGGGGAGAGGGCATATCGGAAAGGTTGGATCGATTATGTTAAACGACTGTGGAGCATATACCGTGCACGTTGGCAGAAGGATTTCGTAGCCGGACGAACTGCCAGCTACAATCCCACGTTAAAATTTCATAAATCACGGCTATCGATGGTAAACCTCAAAAGGCTCCACGGCTCGATGAACCCAGGAAGAGTACGTCGGTCTGACTACCACTATTTGCGCTGAACAAAATGAATTGAGAAGAATGAAAATTACTATCAACGCTCTCTCTCTCTCTCTCTCTCTCTCTCTCTCTCTCTCTCTCTCTCTCTCGCTCTCTCTCTCTCTCTCTCTCTTCTCTCTCTCTCTCTCTCTCTCTCTCTCCTCTCTCTCTCTCTCTCTATATATATATATATATATATATATATATATATATATATATATAGTGCCGATAGTTATATATATATATATATATATATATATATATATATGTTGTGTGGGCAAAATTCCGACAACTACGTTCCACTTTCAGAGCATCCATCAAATTTCACAGAACCCTGGTTTCATCCGCCGGTCAAAGATCCGAACAAATATGATATCCTCCGAATAAAAATAAATCTAATTTAGGATCCAGTAGTTAGATAGTATCGATTATATTATATTTTCTAAGTTGACGCCAATTAGTTACTGGCTGGATATTTATTATATAATCAGTTTTTATAATCCAACTGCTACCTAATCTCCACATAAAAGGAGAGAGAAAGAGAATTTTCAATAAAAATTGTCAGTTAAAATATACAAAAAGATAATATTTCAAAAAAATTGGTTTTTTTATTTAGTTGTCGATATTTTTATCTAGATAGGTATTAGATAGAACTGACTGTATATAGTCACTAAAAAAAGTCAGCGTTATATTACTGGCTCATCATTAGCTAGAAAAATTAGACAATAATATGTATGACACAACTTTATTAACTAGATACGTAAATAGATAGCTCAATTTCTGCTAGATGTCGTGACAAATACTTCGACGAATAAAGTTCGTAAATTTCATTAATTTTATTTGTAATACGATCTCTCATAAATAGCGTGAGATTGTATCAACAATACCGGAGGTAACGATGATTACGGCAAATTCCATAAGCAAATTAACGTGAATCAAGGTGTTTGATATACGGGTAGTTTATTTAATTAAGCTTCGTCGAAGCGTAATTATTTTTATCCCGCGAAACGCTTGCACAAATGTTTTCCAGGAAGGAACAGGAGAAAGACGATAATTGCAATTTTATGTTCTCTACGTTGTTTTAGCTTGATCGTTCATGCCAGAAATTACGTATATCGACGACGAAAATATTTTGCAAATTGTTCACATTAGAGACGAAACTGTGGAATACATTGTCCACGTAATGAGCACCCGGTATCTTTTGTTCCCGGCAATCTGTGCACATATTTCTCTGCAATTAGTTTAATTACATCTCGTCACGGTTCGTTTATTTGCATAATTTGGACAAATATCCAATGCGGATTTGCACGGTCAACGAACGAGAGCGTATAAGTGTACGCTCGTACACATTTCGCATATGTCGTATCTTATTTTCACTATTGCGTCTTCATCTATAGACGAAGGAAACTGATTTACATATTTTTCTATGACTTAACGCTCGTCGATAGCGAATCGATAAACGTTTTATCCGACTTTCAGTATGATCGTCATCAAGCACGCTTTATGATCCTCATATAATCTCGTATGGGAAAGGTGGTATGTTGGAAGAATGGAGTCCTCATAAAATGATGGATGCCTAATAGAGAGCATAAAGGGATAATATCCGAATTATTCGATGTAAAGCCGATAAAATACGGGTTTTCTTTCAGTACCCCCGTCCTCCCAACACAATTAAATTTAAATGCATTATTAGAATAATTATTTAAACATATTGAAATTTGTGAATAGAAGATTGTGAATATTGCATCATGGAATATAATTACGTGTTTATGTATGCAACCGTTAATACAACCTATTGTAAAATAAATCGAATTACAAGTTACAAATGTAAAGCAAACGCTCGGTGTAAATCCACGTCGCACGCGTGTAAATCTTGTCTACGCATTAGCTCAATTCGTGTTATATAAATACACATAAATTACAATGAATTATAATTATTTTCATAATCCTCAAATAATAAACATTTATTATATTACTGGCAATTGTGTATTAGTGTCATCATATAGAAACATTATGTATTTTTTAAATTTAGGTGTTCTTATAAATCATATTATTTTCTACTGTATGTCACATTCTATTATGTCAATATTGATATTGATTGTTTTAGTATTATTTCATCATGTTTATTGTACGTATGTAACAAACGGATACATGCATACATATACATTTTGATTACTATGTTAATAAAATTCATTGATTAACAACAAAAGATTCGATCGTTTCATTTAAATATTACGTACGTTCTCATAAACGGATTGTTCATTTCCTGTCCAAAAATGAAATTTTCACTCATGCAGTTATTTATTGAATAACGTACAAATACTTACAGATAAATGGATAGTAATTTTATCGAATAGCCGTTATAAATGTCACGATTTATCTTCTCCCGCGGATAGCGAACGGATTTACCGTCGTATCAGATTTTTATCTCACTAGCGGAAAAGCTTCGCTATTGTCCAGGGTAATACGAACCTTTATTTACGAAAAATCGCAGACAGTGTGCGTATCCATAAATGTTTCCCATACGACCCCATACGCAATTATTATTTTTCCCTACAGTTCACTCGTTTGCTCATTTGTAGCCTCCTCACATTCTCATATCTGCCAAACATACACCAATTCTCACTCGCCGCGAAGCAGCAGTTTTTTTATCACGTTCGTACGCACCCGTGTTTCTCTTCTGAAGCTATAAAATTGTGCCATCTAGAAAACGTCGGGTATTGATTAACGGGAAGCACACGAGCAATCGTAGATGCGAGGGAATTTATTTATCGGGCTAGAGTTATCCTCTATTTTGCTTTTTATCTTTCCAGTAAACCTGCAGCACATAATATAAATTGATTCAACAAATATGGATTTTAGTAATTCGTTGTTTATTTCTTTTTGCCTTTCGCCTATTGTTAATTTTAATAACAAGAATTAAAAAAAAATTTTTTTTTTCAAGAAAACATCTCTTATACGCGGAACAAAAATATTCCTAAAATCTAGCTTCCTCCTGCATGCAATGTACTCCAGCAAAAAGACTTTTTTCCTTAGGCGATAAAATCCCTGAATAATGCCGGTCCCGCAGTAATATATAATAGCACTGTACTGTAAAGCGCAGAAGCACTTGCCAGCTTTCTCTTTTAAAAATCTCGCCTTTGATATCCCTTAGATCTTCCCATGTTGAAATTCCGTCGAATTCCTTTGCGCAGAAACAGATAGTTGTTAAAAAGGTCATTACGCGGTAATGACGCGTGAGCTCCGTCAGAGCTCCGTTGCTGTAATTATAGCACAGTTCGAAAAAGGAACGCGCTCTTTATTTCCGATAGAAAACAGCGGAGAGAGATGACCGTGTCAGCCAGGATGGAAAACTATTGCGCTGGCACAGACCGGGAGTACAGTTTCGCGGTTGCACGAGTGCGAACGGACACGAATATCCACGAGCACATTTCCTCTCCCTCCGTAGCGTCAGTTCACACCAAATTTTACGGAAACCCTCGCAGGAGACTGCTACATCGGAGTTTTCTCTGTTTGCCTCGGGTAAATATTTAACCCCGTATTCCGGACCATTCTGACAGCTCTCTTCTCTCCCGTCTCTTTCTCTACGTCTCAACCGCCCTCTCGTCGTTCGTCCTGTACATCGTCCTCCTTATGTTCCTGGCGCACGAATCCTTACGGTCCCTCGCCGCCTATCGATCGATCGATTGTCACGCGATCTCTTCCAGGGCGGTATCTCGATCAAATGTCACGCGCTCCCTCGCTGAGATGACGCGAGATCCGCGATGATCGCGTCAGGAATCCGTGACACAGATTCGTCAAAGCTATCGTGGAGCGCCGCATAAAGTGCAGCAGTTGCGAGAATCGATGTTTGCGATGAAAAATTCCTCTCTATCTCTCTCTTTCTCGTACGCGCCGGGTAAAGAACGCAATTCTCTAAGTGCCGCGAGTACGTTTCAAACGCGCGATAATTCGTTCCGAAAATAGCACGCGGAATATTTTTCTCATAATGGA
Organism: Monomorium pharaonis; assembly: GCF_013373865.1. NCBI lineage: Eukaryota > Metazoa > Arthropoda > Insecta > Hymenoptera > Formicidae > Monomorium > Monomorium pharaonis. Next base: position 22,199,211 of record NC_050470.1, on the reverse strand, counting down.
ACGTCAAACGGCGAACATATCGGACGTTGTTTGCTGCAATCACTGGATTTTCAGCTTTGAAATTATTTTAGTCGAAAATTCGACACGCGAAAAAACCCTTGTTTTGCAGCAAAAACTGCGACGCTCGCCCGCGCGATTGTAAGTAAAAATGAAAAATGACGCCGGGCGTAGGACGTGCGAAACATTACCCGCAACAGCAACGGGTACCCACCGCGAAAGTTTAACGTTACGTTTTACGTATTTTACAACGCCATCGGACACGCCTCACGGACCGGGGCCACCATCACCAGCGCAGATAGTACAAATACATCAACGTCCGTCCGAAATTGCTCGCCCCGGCTTTCGTTCTCGAAATTGCGTTGATGGAAGGCCGGGGTAACGTGAACGTGTTACCTTTCCGTAATTTGCAGTTGCTGCACGCTAAAAGAAAAGTCCACGCGCGGCCGAATCGACAGACGGAACGTGAGAAGTGGAGCAGCCCGCCGCTTCCGAGGGCGATCGATCTCGTTAATTAAATCGGAAGACAGGAAGATGTTAAGTGCGAGACGTTACGGGGGGGGGAGGGGGAGGGGGAAGGAGCTGCGCCGGGGCTCCTTTGGAATCTCTCCATTCGCGCGGAGTGTGTATCGATATATCGGTGTGACTTTCATGCGACATGGGCGAAACGCGCGTTTACCGTGTCGCTTTTCATACGCGTCGTTTCGCCCGAATAACTTTCCACTCGCGTGCTCGACAATACGTATTTTTCCTGCCGCTGCCAATAGTTATGCCGCGAGTCGATAGACAACGAGGCGACCAGATGGTGAACTTACAAATAAAATTTTAAACGCGAGAACGAAATACGCATCGACGTTCGGGAAAACGAGACAAAAATACGAGTATATCATCCGTGAAATTATCAAAAGTGGAGAACGCGTCGGTTTCTCTTACGAGCGAGCGTCATCCCGTCACAAATCTTCGTTTTTCTTTGCTCGCGCCGAGAGCCCTGACGGAATGGCGGAGCCTGCGGGGATGCTGAAACTCGGTCTTTGACTTGGCAATAAAAACAACGACAGCCCAAAGGGGTGCGCGAGGCAGGGGTGAAAACGTGTCTTCGCCAGCTGCGACTCGTGTCTCGCGCTGTGAGGCGAAACGGAAGAGTATTGTGCAATTAAATTATCATCATCTCCTTCTGCCGTTCTTCCGTCACTCCTCGCTCTTTTCGCGAAAGACGCGGATGGTACACGCGAAAGAAACGCGACGGAATGTATTTATTGAATAATCAAACCTGCTCGGTGTCAATAACCTTATATTCAGAACAAAAACGTGGGCTATCGATTCACAAACGAGACTCTGCAAAATACCATAGACGTGCGTTTCAAATGTAAAATACAAAAACAAAACACAAAATGGAAAGCACGTTTCCTGTCAATTGCAATTTAAATTTTATATTAAACAATCAGAAAGTTCACATCCATGCTACTTATCGAGCTATTTAAAACTTAGTTAAGTAATATCCGCACGAGTATATAAAGAAGTAACTTTTCAGATTTATAATAAATTTACAAGTTTATAAAGTCATAAATACTTTTCAATAATCGGGGCGGTGAATTAAGTATAATAAATTAAGAAGAGGTATATTGCAGCGTTAACGAATCTCCCACGATGCAACGCTTCGTACACGGAGGAATGTCCGAGATGCCGCGCGTGTTTCACGTTGTACGACCAATCAAGGATAGCTGCCAAGGGTCCAACTCGATTCAACGAATGCTTTCGTTTTTTTTTCCCCCGTCGGAGAAAAAACGATAGAGGCACGAAATACATTTTCACCTCCTTCTCGATCTCATTCAATTTTTTTTGCCGCCCAGGGCCACCAGATGCCCGACGGCCATTATATTGCTTCGTCCGGCGTCGAAACTACGCGTTCTCCGTTTTCCTTACCCCGATATATGCTTTATCGATACCAATAAGGGGCCACGGCGGTCGGCTGTAGTTCTAACCTGGCTATCGAGTGGTATCTAACTTAACTTCGCGATGGAGAAACTGCTCTGCCCGGCCCCGAGGAAGACAGAAACAAACTTGGAACTTCCCGACTCCTACTCCGATGTACTCCCGGAAACGTCGCCCGGGGACTTGCAAGGAGAACGGGAAGATCTCTTGCCAGCACAAAGTTACCAGGTCGAAGGAAGTATCATCTACGTGACAAGCCGATACCTTACGTACAAATACACCAACAGTGAGAAAGAGAGGGAGGGGCAGAAAAGCGTTGTATATAATTATCCTGTTAACAACTGAAATCCCACGAACGGCGCTCATAATTCAGGGAGTTTCGTCTCGTTCTCGAGTACGTCGCCGATAGCGCGCGTCAGTTTGCGATTACGTAACGTTTCATCTGCATGAAACGGCGAGAGATACGGCGCTGAGAAATGGCACCATCGCGGCTTGGCGAGGTCCGGTGCGGCTATATCGGGATTTAATCAAGAACAAATGTTTATGTACTAAGCCGTGACAGCAACAAGTGGCTTAACATCGTACAACTGACACGTTGAAATGTGCTTGCTAAACCAGACGTAAAGTCGAACCCGTCAACGCGCGCAAAAAAAAAAAAGGGGGGATACCGACTCGGTGCGCGAGCCGGTACGTCCGTGGAAGCACGCGAGTTGAAATAAAATTATACAGATAGCGACGGGATACTTCTCTTAAGAGAGATATCCCGAAGGGGTATACAAGACGAAAGAGAGGCAGCGAAGGAGCCTGGCAACCGACTAGAAAAAGCCGGCGAAGATGGCACGTCCCCTCGGACGTCGCTGGAAAAATGTAGGAAAGCGACGTATACTCCGAGAGATTCCCTGCACAACTAACCGGAAAGCGAGTCTGGTAAATATCGCGAAATAAAGGAAGCCCAGGGAGGGAAGGTCGCACGTGGAACGAGGTCAAGTACTTTCCGGTTCGTGTTTCCGAGTTGCCGATCTTGAAGCGGGAGGAGACTTTGCAGACGTGAAGATCGAAATCTTTGTCACGAGCTAAAGTTTAGATCCCGTGCGGAAGGATAATATCGTAACTGACGAGAGAGAGACTGGCCGGCCCCCAAAGGAAAGACGAGGGAGGGAGGGGGGTAGAGCGAGCGGTCAGGTATCTTAGCTTGACAAGTTGATGCATCCCGCCTGCCTTCCGTATCGGGTTTCTTGAAAGCATCGGCGAACGGGTGAGGAAAGGTCTTATCGAGTTCGCTCATCCAGCAGCGGGGGAGGGGGGGGGAAGCGACAACGATACCGGTAGGGGATCGGCTTTTGAAATTCTACTGTTGAGACGATTTCATAGTGTACACGCGCGCAAAGAGAAACAAGGGATTTTCGATAGAGCCAGATGCGTGTGCCAGTAATACCACTACCCGTTACTGCGCGGTGCAGTTCTTCCTCGGGAGATTCTCGCCCGTTCATAGGAGGGCTGAAGAATTTTATTGGCAAACGAAATCCGCGCCAAGTCTCAAAAACGACTAAGGAAAGAAAAAAAAAAGAATAATACTATGCTAGAAGACTGCAGGATAACAAATGTTTGATCAGCGTTTTTCCAGTCGCTGGAAATAGCACTCATCTGGCTATCACGTCTCACGAGCTCGCAATTTTTCCAAATTCGCCGCGGAATATAGTCCTCTTCCTCGCAGTATTATCTCGATGAAGTGTACCCCCGGGATCCGAAGACGAATCTCCGGAACGACAAGGCGGACAGATCGAAGGTCTAAGGAAAGAACGAAGAGCGCACGGAATAAGGCCGCGATGTTCGCGCCAAGTTCGAAAGTCACTGGCGAGTAACCCCGCAGTTTTATCAGGTGAATTGTATCGGTGTCGGACGTGCCGAGTCCCATCGGGCTGGATTCTTCGCGGAAATTACATTCTCGGACGGAACGCGGGCAGCCAGCGGTGCGAGAAATGTACGGAGCGAGCAGATAGAGGTGGCAAAACGTAAGGAGAGAGAAAAGATCACGAACAAAGGATCATAGGGGACGCTAACATCTCTTCGAGTTCGTCGTTGCAATGCTTGACTGCAGATGGAATTAAATTCTTCTAAAGAATGCTTCGTGTTGCTTTGCCGCACTTCCAGAGTGTCGATCCTTGTGTTTTCTTAGGAAAAAAAAAAAAGATAGTCCTCAAACTCGGTACCAAAAATTTGCGTAATTACACCGATCGAAAAATGAACGAATATTATTGTCCTTGTACATAATCTCGCAAGACTTGCAGATAAAAATCATTTAAATGTAAATATAAATCTTTTGCAAAGTAGAATCTTCCTATTTGTATATCTACTTTGACGAGGCTCTTTCATTGCCAGAGAAATATTTTTAAATCTACTTTCTCTCTCATTTGAAATATTTCTCTTTTTAAATATTACTGATATAATGCGTAAAATTAATTTCTCAAATATTTAAATTATTTAAATACCCCTGTAAAATTAATTAGTAATTACTTTTCGTATGTATTTACGCGTATAAACCAAATATTTTATTTGATAAAGTCCAACAATAGAATATTTGTTAAAGGCATATTTTTAATATAACATTCACTTGGTCTTATTAAATTTACAAAAAGACAGTCAACATTTTAATATGAAAAAACGGCTCAGAACAGTTTTGAGATATAAAATACATAATATTCTGTCTATCTTTGTGAAATAAGAGCAATACGTGTATGGCAAATGAGTATCACTTGTCAAACAGAATATTTTTCCTGCGTGATAAAATCTCTGCGCATAAAAAATACGAGTTAATTAATATTTAAAGGAAATTAAAACAGATACTGTTCTTCTTTACTATATATTACGCAAAAATATTTAAAAATTACTTTACAATATTTTATTGTGTAAAATATTAAAGAACTTTTAATATTACATGTTTAAATAAATATTCGTATATTTAAACCTTCGTACGCCTTCGTAATGCTACAACTTGCGGTAAATAAAATTGCTTTACCATGCCGAAAAATATAATATAGCACAAAAGCAACAAGAATCCGGTACAGAGAGGAAAAATCTTTTCGTGCATATTCGAAGTCGATCGAATGGAATCGTTTGCAAAAGTATGTCAAAGCGTATCACATATGGGTGTACATACGCGAACCGTAAACACTTTGCATCATTCAAGTTTGGTCCAGATCGACCAAGCGAATGCACAGGGGTAAATTAAAATAGTCCTCTGGGACTATTATTCCGTCGAAGTGAAAGACGAGGAATTGGAGTAAGATAATATGTACAGACAAGAGATAAATACTCTCGCGCAAATACAATTCAAATTGCATCTATTTTCGTTTTATCTTTCTCTCCAATATGGTGACATATTTCTCGGCTTTGCAAATTACGTAATTTGCCGCATATACGAGTAATAAAGACACTGCTGCCGATTTGACATATATTTCGCCTGAATTTCACTCTGGTGTAACTTTCAGAAAATTACGAGATAACTCGTAATTAAAGCTCACACAGATTCGCCGTACGCGAAATTATTCTGTTAAATAACGCACAAGATACATGAATCCTTTCAAATCTAATGGCCACAGCTTTTTATAAAGCAATTGTATACATATAACATACATATAAAATAAATTCATGGATTTTTTATTTCGTATTTGCTTTCACAGCTATGTAAAGTTTATTGAATCTGTAACAAAGTTTTCTTCTTTAAAAAAAAAAAAAAATATTTCTATCAGTAATATTTTAAAAATTAATAATAAAAATTTATTACCTACAAAATAAAAAAAACTATTAACTTATAGATGTATTCTTATATCCATATAAAGCGCGATGCCGTTAAATCAGTTCAATTTTATTATCCCGTACTGAGAATCGCGGATATATAAAAGAGAAAAGATATAACTCATCGCATGGTGTCAATGGCACGCGCCCTCTTCTCTTCACCCGAAGGATTCCACGAGGAATAATTCAATCTTCGCAAGTCGGAACGATCGAAAGTTTCGGGAAGCGCGTTCTTAGAGATTTCGAACGATGGCTATTGGCGGAAGGGAATCTACGACTTCGACGACGAACCGTTCGTTGGTGTACCGCCGATCTCTCTCGCCTCTATATCATAGCAATTTTACGCCTGACCGGACGAACCGTTTCAAAGCTCATTGAACTCACGTGAAAACTTGGAATGATTTGTACGACTGGTCCGATCCCCTCACTTTTACGCGGATAGAATAGCTTCTTAATTTAAATTCTACATGGAAAAAAATATTCCTTTGGTGCAACAGAATTATGGTTGTGACAACCGAAATTTTTTGTTCCCTGGGAACCAGACGAAAATTCGGTTGCAACAACAAAAATATTCTTGTGGGATCATTTCTGTCGCTAAGACAATTGTTTTCGGTTATCTCAAATGACAGATTAATAACAGAAATTTTCGGTCCCTCCCTTCCAATCGAAAGTATTTGTTGATGAAAACAGTATTTCAGTTAATGCAAATAAGATTTATGTTATTGCAACCGAAATGAACTAATTGAAAATTCTGATTGCTATAGCCGAGTCACTGCTTCTGTGATAATTGAATCTTCTGTTGTGGTAAGCACATTAATAACAGAAATTTTCGGTTTTTCCAACCGAAAGCATTTGTTAATGTGAACAACATTTCAATTAATACAGATAAGCTTCATGTTACTTTAACTGAACTAAGCCAACTAAAAATTTCTAATTGTTACAACTGACTTATTTTTTCCGTGATATGAATCTAAAAGATACGCGCCAAAGTGTTAAATATTTGAAAATATTTCTCGTGATGTATGCGAGAGGAAAAATACAGTAGTAAATAATTTGTTTCACCGTTATTCATTAACCCAATATGTTATATTAATATTTAAAAATAATTCTTATAATAATCAAGAAAAACAGAATGTCATGATATAAACAATGTTCAAACTCAGAAGCTCTAGCAATAACGTAAACGTATCATATAATATCTACAAATTATGAAAGCTACTAAAACAATCTTGACTAAATAAAATCATTAAAAACTTCATTTTTATATTTGTGTTTTAATTCTGTTATAAAACCTTCTTTGAAAATTTACATATAACTACTAAAAACTGAGAATTCCCTTGATACATTTGCCACTTAAATTTCGTTTACAAACAATCTCGATACGAAAACAAATTTATAGTACACATTAGTATGAGAAGCATTACGCGTTTGTCTTCCAGTGCGATGTAAGTAATGATAAGCAAACGCGGCAGTAAAACGAGCTGCTTCAGCAGCAAATTAAACTCGCCTTAATACTCCCCGCCGAAAAAAAGCGTGCGCTCGTTAAAGAAGCGTCTCACAAAGTACCTTCCGTACTGGGGCTGAGGTAAGCCAGTAAGGAGGAAAACCACCTAGGACCGAAAGTAATCGTCGCGCAAGAGAGGCGGAAACGTCGTCGGGGGCGGCGGCGGTGCAATGCAATATCCCTTCATTGCCCCGCTACAGCGGTCCTTAATGCACCGAGGTTTTATACGACGTGTGCAGGATGTTTCACGACCACACAAAACTTTTAACGGAGTATATTCTGGAAATCTTCAGACTTTGATTTAGCCATTAGGGTCAAAAATTCTGACACGAAAGTGTTACGTAATAAGTTTCAAGTTAGAAGTGATCAAAGTTAGCCAATCATGTCAGGTTCGCGAGCACTGGTTCGTAATTGCGCTTGCATGTCATATATTATTGACTTTCAGAGCTAAAATAATATCAAAATTTTTTGCTCTAAAAAAGTTAATTTTGGTATCGTTTTAACTGCTCAATTGATGTTTTATTGTTTATTTTTTTTTTATATCTCTACTGTGTACAACTGGTATTGACAAGTTGGCTGCTAATAAAAAATTTTAACTATCACGCAAATTTAAACATTTAACTGCAAATAAAATAAATCAAAAAGTCACTTTATTAATAATTATGCTGATAAATTAACGTGCGATCATGATCTTGAAATATTTTAATATGAGTATACGACTAATTAATCCGCGTAATACGTATTTAAAGTATAACTTAATAATTTTGAGATATCTTGTGTATTAAGTGCACAAACGCAACGAGGGTCGTGCCCATCATGATCAAAGCACAAGACTGCTTTACCAAGTCTCGTAAAAGACGGTGAATGCCTTTCGCGAAAGACTTCGTCTAACAAATTAAAATCGCGGCGAATGCAATTCTGTCAACTTGCAGCTCGGTAAAATATATTAAAAGACGTACAAAATATAAAGACTATAAATTTTAAGGAAAACTAGATAATAAAGTAGAAAAAGAAATTCACTGCTACTCTTGAAAAATGAATAAATAAAAAAAAACTAGTTATCGATGGAAAATAATTATTATAAAAGACAGAACCAAAAATAACATATGTTATAATAATTAAAAACAAAGTAGATAAATAAATAAAACAAATAAAATATTTATCTCATATAAAAAATTGTAAAAGTTTAATCTGGATCAAAGTTGAAATCAAAACGTAATAAATCACACATTTGTGTGTTCTTTTTAATTGGATCGTGTTTGCTTCATTATTCTTTCGTTTAATAAATAATTCAACATCTGTAACTATTTATGCCTTCTTTATTATTTCCAGTTAGTATTGGCGATTAAGTAGAAACGCAATATTTCGAAAGCATCGCGTTTGGTTTCCGATTGTCTAGCTTGTACACATCTGTAACAGTAAATAAACCATGCTGTGCATCGTCACTCTCGTAAAAATTGAACGTACGAGTTTCAGTCGGCGAAAATTTCGGCGAGTTTTTCCTCGCAACTAGTCACGCTGGGAATAACGGTTTGTTCTCTTCACTCTTTTATTTTCGCTCAAAAAAACCTTGCGCTATGTCACCCGGTAATTTTCTTTAGTGTAAAGAGTTAAATATATTCCCTGTATTAAATATAATTTCCGGTAATTTCTGTTAATTCAGGTTATATAAACGACATAATAAATAGACAAATACTGACTTAAAAAAATCTATAAAGATTCGAATAAAATTCTCTATATATGAAATATAAATACATGCACATATACACCTGTAGAAAAGTATGTCATATTTCATGCACATTTACCCTTTAGTTATTAATTAAGGTTCAACTTTTGGTTTGCTCAATAACAATTTACACTACAGCAATGTTCACTATCTCTAATTAACTCGATTTACAAAAATGCAATTATTACATTTTCCTATTTCCTGTATATTATATTTGTATGATCACAAAGATAAACGTGAGAACGCAGAGTTTACTCAGTGATGTGTCTCTTCTAATCTTATTTCATCGTGCTGCTTTTTCGCAAACTAAATCTGAAGCTAAAGGAGAGAGGGTCATTTGTCGCACGCACACGGCACGCAGTGCGTGCAAATATTTCGTAGAATCGTTGGCGTTGTCGTTGGCATCGTTACGGCGCGGTAGATACGGTCGGAACTTCGGCTTCTCTCGTTCGTAAACTTCGTAAACCGAGTTACTTTAACGGGCGCAAAGCCCCGCGGCCGGAAGTTCTGACTCTCTTCCGTCGCCGTAATTTGGTTAGGTCCGCGCGCGCGTTGCTTCTTACCGCGATATAGACAAACTCGCGGAATTGCGCTATCTTTCGCGAGCTTCTCTCCCGGCACAGTGGCGAACGGTCTCTAAGCAGTTAGAAAGGGCGCGGACGGCTTACCGCAGCGGCCGCAAGTAACAAGGAAAAAGCTCACACTGTTGCAGCAACTTCCTCGTAATATTAGACTTTTATTGAATGAAAAGTTGATAAGATAATAAAACGGGGCTAATAAAATAGCTGCTAAAATTACATTCGACCGAAAATTAAATATAAGTCAAACAAACGCTGGCGTCGAGTCAAGTAATACTCCATTGCGAAATAGCGAACAGATCGTATCGATAAAGCTAAAAATTTTAAAAAAAGTGTGAAATATTCGTCTATTAATATTGTAAATAATATGGGTATTGTATGATAAAACAGTGGAGTATCCATATAGCTGGAGCTGGATGGCATCCATATAAAAATGTAGCTAGGTAAAAATGTGAAAATAACTTTTCGTTGAACTATCAAAATAATTACGTAGGATCGTCAAGCGTAATGAGCAATGATGCAAAGAGTTTTAACATTCTCGCAATCAGCTTGAATATTCCGCATGATTATTTTAATGGTTAATCTAACAAAATTGTTTTTAACTACCTGATCTGCATGCACCTGAATTTTTAGGAATCTTAGCAAAATCGTTGCTTCCACGTACATCTGTTTTGTATCCTTCGCCAACATCACAGACAGATTATTATTCCTGTGAACGCTAATGTCTGTTGATTTCTACCCGACTTTCTGAGACAATAACAAAGCTCGTAGCTGCGGCAAAGTTGCAAACACGTTCTCACCGAGTAATCGGGTGAAACTACCAAATCAAGAAGTATTTGCCTGCTACAAAGTGAAGCGCGCGCGCGCGCGCACACGCGGCGAGTAACGCCTACTCGAGTAACCTCGGTGTTCTGGATAGTTTCGAAATTACTCTGACTTCCGCATAGTGCGTCGAGCAACGCAGAATAATTGCATCGCATTAAACTCACCCGCTTTCCGCTGAGTGTTTCCTCGCGTGCGTCCATATGGGGATACCCAAGAGATAAAAAATTCACTATCGTTCGTGAAAAAAAATTTAGCTTACAAAACTCCATTTAGAACAAATATATTTTTACGAAATAATTGCGAGATATCTCTGCGAATATATATACAAGTCTCTACCGGGAATGTACCTCTCATATATAATAAAACATTAGTAATATCTGCAAACAAATAGATTTTCTACTTTTATTTATTTTTTTTTTTTTATAATTGTTTATATATCTTTGAAATTTTCAGTGGCAAAATCACATCGAAACATTTACACCATTAATGTAGCAAAAAAAATAAATAAATAACTGAACGTACTATGTCGGAGATAAAGAGTCAATTGAAAAATACAGCTCAGCAGAACACAATTTAATAATTGCGATTAAAAACGCGCGGTTATTTACAGTTAACCCAGATACACGACATGACCTCTCGATTTGTACAGGTCGATAAATCGTTGTTACCGCACATGCATAAAATTATAACGAGGCAATTATAATCATGAAATTTTCATCGTTAAGCGCGAGCCATTAAATCTTTCGCTCGCACGGCCCGCAAAAGTCTCGTTGAATTACTGAATCTCAGAGATGCAAGAAAGAGATCTTCGCTTTCAGATTCCGCGGTTCGTGAAACTATTCCACGAGCGAACGCTTAGATATCTTTCAAACTTTTTCTTGGCGAGCGGAGACCGGAAAAGAATCTATTTAACTTTTATGATGCCCTAGGAAGAGAGTCTTTACTGTTCCTCGATAGTCCGGCCCGTTTCGCCCGAAAGGAAAACTCTCTCTCTCTCTCTCTTTCTCTCTCTCTCTCGAAAACGTCGACCGGGCTTTTTGTTCACAGTAACCGGTGATCACGGCGATACACCGGAGGATTCTCAAATAGCGATGGCGGTCGATCGTCTAATGAAAATTCGTCGGAACTCAAACTAACGTTGGTCACTCTGGAAGCACGGTAACGAGGTAGCGGCCGCGAATTCAATCTCAGTCCCTGACCAACGATTTAACTCCTCCACTTGCCTCTCGACTATGAAGTTCTCCCTTTCGACGAAGTGGATCTTTCGAGCACAGTGGACGAGCAAAGTGTTTCGCAACTGTTGGAACAGGAATGTTTGCGCGTTATTTTCCCATACTCCATCTACGTGGTACCCTCTGGTCGCGATCGATGCGTCGAACGGCAAAAGAAAAAAAAAAGAGAGAGAGACGACGAGAAAGCCCGCCGCTATCGGCGAGGTGGCAAGATTGATAGAGGAATCGGTCGTTCGATCGATGAACCTTCTACCAGTCACGATAAGCACCGCTGCCTCGGGGGGATTAAATCCGCGACGTAATTGGGTAGAAAAATGACCGGCCGCTGCCGTTTCCAACGACGAACGAAGATAGCGCGGTCTGATATTTGTCACCGGGACTGATATCTTTAAGAGCAGTTTCTCATTACGGATAACACATAATTATTAGAAACTATATTGTACTTGCAGATAAAGGATAAAAATTAATTTAACTTTGATTAAATTATAAGGCGTTAATTTTTTTCGGAAATCGTAGAGGTAGAAAGTTTTCACAAATTGGATAAACTCAATAAATTCTATTATTCAGCAACGATAATATATTCAAAGTGTTTGTAAAGTCTAAAGATTTCAGTCTGGAGGCATTAATGAAAAAAAAACAAACATTATGTTATTTATAATACGTTCAATAATAATGTCTAAAATTTCAAGGTGCAACCTTTTTATATTAAGATACGACCTAAATCAGATGTAAAACAATCCTTCCCGGAATAGATACGTTCTCTTCTTCTTTTAAAAAGGACAACTAATTTTAATGAGCGACCTGTGCGTGCACCAGACACGTCCGCCGCGAAGAGCGACCTAAAGACGTACAACACAGCGTGGCGCCAGGTGCATCTAAATGGGACTAGCGAGGTCTAGAATCACTTCCAACGGTCACGTTTCGGTATTTACGAGCTCCCTCTTTCGCTGAGACGGAACCCATCGACCCAATCGCAGCAGCCAGCCAACCCAGGATCGTTTCGAAACCACCGATGGTACGCTAACGTACATCTCCGAAACCGCATCCTCGTTTCGTTGACTGTACGGACAAATCGACTGTACCATTTACTACACCCCAGAGTTTTTAATTGCCATTATAATAAATTACATAAGTAAACTAGGATTATTGTGGTTACAAAATCCGTTAAATTTATTTCAAATGTCTTATCTTTCAGTATCTGTATCTTATTATGATATCCAATTGTTTTAAACAAAGATTTTTTTCCCATTTCGACTCGTATCCGAAATTATATATCCATTTTATTATATAAATATATCTAAAGTATTATTTTATATTAACACAGCTTCTACAGTATCTGAAATGATATTTTGCTAACAAAACATATGCTCAAGAGCTTTGTGTGTAAATACAAAAAATAAAAATATACTAGGTTGGAGCTCTTGGAGCAGTTACGAGCACGCAGCAATTCTGTGACAGAACTGGATGCTGCGTACAGACCGCGACAGACTCGTCTAACAAATTGCTTTTAATTTCGCCTCTCAATGTCGAAGCTGAATCGCCAAGTCGTAAAGGAAATGCCTGAGAAACGACGTAGAATGCCTGAATAGCATAAACCTTATTCATACCGGGGCTCCGAGTCGCAACGAAGTACGGCTCTGAGGAAAACTATATTGTTCCACGTAACAAAGCTACTTCCCCCTCGTTGTACGCATTAGGATCACAGTTCAGACATAACATCTTGGAGGAAGATACGACAGACGCATCGAAAGAGAAAACACGGCCGGGAGGAAATATTTCCCTGCGTACAAATCCTTATTTATACGCACAACGTAATCGGATTCCGGAAGGTAAAAATTCTTTATAATTTAATGTATCTAAAAAAAAAAAAAAAAAAAGGAACGAATAAAATTTCTCTTCATAACTGAGATAATTTGTCATTTTGTAAATGTTAGATTGATATATCGTTTCGAACGGAGCGCATGCAAATTGCACTAATTACCCGTGGCTAGCCATTAGTATGAATAAGTAAGCATCCCCCTGTGCGACCGTGAAAAATAAAAGGCGTTTAATTAAAGAAGCTCTTTAGGGTGAATTTAAATCGCCTGATTTCGTAAAGTCGTCTCGTTAATTTTCTCTTTTTTCAATATACTCTATTCTTTTGCCGCTACGCGAATGTTTGCATAAAGAAAGTTTCCTTCACTGTGTACAGAATTATGTAATTAATTTACATAATTCCGGAATCCGCATAATATTCTTTCAATTCAGCGTACTTTTTCTTTATCCAATTACTTTCTCAAAAGAATTCAGGACAATTATACAATGGTCGGATTATAGACGGATCCGGTGCACTCTTTTCCATTAAATCTTTTTATCTTTAAGAATCTCCTCCAAGCACGACGGATTCTGAACAAATTATTTAATAAGCTTATTATCGTCGCGGAATTAATAATCTGTTTGGTAAGTATCAGAGGAAAACGGCATTTCTTTATCTTTGTATATTTACAGAATAAAATTATAATATAATTTTTATCAAATTGATTATAAGTCAATTTAAAGTTAAAAAACCTTACTATTTTCTCTATCCACCGCCAGCGCATTGGCACCTCGTTCAAATTAATATTTTGCATCTGTTCTAATGTATTAAGGCTTGCTGCGTTAAATACCGTTTATACATGCATGAGAGAGAGAAAGGAGAGAGAGAGAGAGAGAGAGAGAGAGAGAGAGAGAGGAAATCGAAAGTCACGAATCTATTCAGAACTCTATGCATCCGCCCGGGCGGACGGACGAGACCACTTATCGCGCTCGAGCTGTTTAAATATGCGATGCACCGCATCGTTCCTGTAAATTTGCGAGCATCGGAGATGCGGGAAGTCGGGTTGGTACCGCCGAGCGCTCGCTCGCTCGCACGCGTCAAGAGGGAATACCGAGACTTCGGCGGACTTTGGATGCCTTAATATTACATTCCTGGTTTCCTTCGTGCCGTCGAGCTCCTACGACCGGTCCATAAGCAAGCACCCTATCCTAAAGCCCGACGGTGCACGGCATGGAACGCTGCCACCGAACGAGCGCCAGTTGGCCCCTGGAGAATCTCGGGAGATCCTCTTGTATATCTAGCGGAAGTAGCTGGACTCGTTTCGTATACTTCAGCCATATCATCCGGAAAATGCGGCGAGACTCGGAAAATAACGCAGAACGTAAGAAGAGATGTCGTCTCCCGAGAACGTGCGGTAACTTAATTCCTTTTTGCACCCGCAAAAACATCCCCAATTTACGTTAAGTTTCAAAACACGGAAATTTAGAAGCATTCGCGTCGAGCACTGTTTGTTGAAAATGTAGAAAAGAAAGTAGAATATTGTGAGCATATTTTTATATCTCTTCAAAGTTTCAAAAGAAATATTCCTGCATAAAATTATTACGCGTTAATTCGCCATTTAACACGCACACACACACATTCGTCTCCATTTCGTGCCCAAATTAAAATAAATTCGTCCACGCTGACGTAAAATTGTGTACAATTGCAGGTAACTGTCGACAGCAGTTTCGTGCGACTATTTATTCGCAAATCGACGCATAGTTTATGAGCACGAGAGCGAGCTCTCCGCTCGGCCAGACGACCGGACTGGTGAATTACGAGCGAATGCCCCGAACATTCTTCTGCAAACACCCGTCTTTTGTCCCGGTCTCTTTAACAATTAATAACGCGCATGAATTTTCTTCCGTACGTCAGACACTGGTCCGCACGTTACCGTAAAAGGGGAGGGGGGGGGGGCGGGAAGAAGAAACGAGGAAATAAAGTGGAATGCGGGAGTATATATACGACATAATGGGGTAACAGGTAGTAACGGGCTACGCGAGGCAGGGCTCGAGAGCTTCAGGCCCATAGCATATATCATGCGGTAATGGTCCCGTTGCGGCGGGGGCGACAGCGACCGCGTTAAAGTATCTACGGAGGGTCCCATTGGCCATACTCACCGCGGCCTGACGTGGAAATAATAGCTTTTCTGAATTAGACTACCGAATGGGGGGACTCCCCGTTTGCGCGTATCCGACAGCGGACACTTGGAAATCCTACGTTAGCCATCGACGGCGGCCCGCCAAGATTCATGCGACGGTGCGCGGAAATTTAGAAGGGACCCCACGAAGCGCGCTCGTAAGTAACGAGGGTATACGGGATGAAATTATTTAGCGGTAATGTGGCCGGGAGCCCGTCCCCGTAAAGGAGAGAGGAGAACTAGCAATGAGCAAGAACCGTACTTATCGATTTCACGACTCGTTATTTTCTTAGACGACGGTGGCGAAAAGGTTTTACGCTTTTTCCGTGGATAAACTTTACAGACGCATCGTCAGTCGTTTCATCAAATTATAGCAATCAAGATAATAACATGTTGTCTTATATTACGCATGTTACGTTTATATACTGTGAAAAAAAAAAATATTTCGATTTAATATCCATTCATTGCTACGATCAATTTCCCTAAATATTTCTCAAGTTAATAGTAAACATAATCTACACATTTAATTATCGTAAATCTCAAGCGGGATACTTGGCGAGATAGAAACTCTTTAATTCAATCAGGAGCGCAGACGAAACTATATAGAAACAAGGGGTTAACGCCACCGGAGTGTTGCTTCGTTGGCTCAATAAGAGGGAGTTTCCCCCGAAACAACCGTGTAACAGAATTATCGCGCATGGAGCACATCTGTTACGTAACAAATGTTTTCCGCGCGATTTTAGCGCGTCGTAGAGGAAAACGGCGAGCGAGGAGGCGATTTGAGCACCGCGGCAACGTATAAAGCCTAACGCGCCCGGTTTCGTCGTCGTCGTCGGCGCAAAGCGAAGTAAAGCGCGATGTGAAGGGAGTCACGAAGCGATAAGTATAAAATCTAAGACCGACTCGCGTGAAAGCTGATTTTCGTGTTCCGAAATCGATCCTAGGAAGCGGGAAAGCTCGCTTTACGCGAAACTGTTTCCCCGGGAAGCGAGGGGTTACGTGTGTACCTAATACGTAGCTGTTACTGCTTATCTTATCGATGACTCGCGATAAGAGCATGGTCGAAAATCCGAAAAATACCGTTCTCGACACGGCTGCCATACACTCGATTCAGAAACGATAGCGAGCGTTACGTTACTTCGTGTAATTATATGTATAAAATACAACGAGACCGCAAGCGGGAAACCACGAAAGCGTCATATTTCTCCGATCTAAAGCCGAGGATCATCTTTCAGACTTTTAAGTACGCAAGCGTATAAATATTCAAAAGCAAATTTATGCGTTATTATGTAATCTTATGCTCCGTTTCATTTCAAGCTCAGATTAATTCGATTTTATCGCTTAGCAAATGGTATCGTTGAAAATCGAGGTTATCTAAATTTGACAATTTGCGTAGAAGAAAGGTAAGGTACAAAGTGCAACATTTCTCAATGTTAGCACAGCAATTCTGCTCCATAAAGTAACGGCAAACTGTCCAGTCAAAGGAACGCCTTTTTAACGGTGCCTTATGTCGGTCAAGCGTTTGAGCAAACGTAGCTGAAAACGAAATCGCGAAAACCGTTTCCCCGATACCGTATATAGGCACCGTTAAAAAAGCACCCCTTTTCATTAATACGATCGATACGTTCTACCTTCCCTGCTCATTTGCATTGCAATACGTTCAACATTTTTTTTTTTTTGCCACGATACACGATTTCAACGTTCAACGTTTATTCGCTGCGGAAATTCAACGCGGCCCGTGGAATATCGGAGTCCATCACGCTAACGAGAATTCGTCCAAGTCGATCGGCATTAATTACATTGTGCAATAATTACATTCGTGGTACCACGATTGCCTCGGACCGAGGTCGTCGACAGAGAAATCACGTTGACTCATGGCGCCGCGTTATTCTTCTTCCCTACCAAACAGTCGATAGGGAAAACAAGTACCGAACACAACGTTCCGGCACTATGCGCGATTTCGTATGCAAACGCGGAGATACAAGACCGCCGACCCTCTCCGCACAATGGCTTATGTCATATTCGCTTTTCATCCCTCCCACCCTCTCCCTCTTCCTCCGCTCCTCTCGTCCCTCCCATTTCCATTTGCTTTGTTCTCTTTTCATTCCCTGCAGTGCTACACAGTGTGTCCCAGGAGAAAAGGTCAATACTTTGGTAGGCGATCGGTCACTGCGAGCGAGAAAGTTTCTGCAAACACGTGTCGGAATCCGTGCTGCAAGGTGCATTAAGGTGTTGAATAATCCATGCGATCTTACAAATCTTACAAATCTCTAATACGACGATTAAAAGTCTCTCGAGATTAAAAGTTTCACAAAGGCTTATTATTAAAAAAAACAAAAAAAAACCGTTTGGTAATTTGTACTTCTTTCTCTTTAATAATGCCATTTGTAGTTTGTCTCTGTAGTTTCGATTCAAACTACCATGACTTAAACCAAACACCTAGTTAATCGAAACACCTTTAATCGTAATTACCAATACTCTCGTCCTTTCTTCTGAAACACCCTATACACATTGCTCTCTTCAACCCCTCGTTGCTTCGAGGTTTCGAGCAAATCGCACCGCCAACGCGTTACTCCACTCTATTTTTAGATACCTACGTCATTCGAGTAACTCTGAGTGGCTCACTCGAGTTAGTACGCTTGCCCTGTACGAGCGAAACTGCTGATTGAATCGAGCGTGGCGCCGTCGAGTGAGGCACGGCATCGGATTATTTAAACCGGTAATGCCCGTGATCGAAACTGTAATCGAGAGTTGAGGAAAATAACATGCTCCCGCATTTACATTATCCATCTTTCAAGTCCATCTCTCAAGTCGCGATGTCAAAATAATGGCCTTCCTGCACTAGACCGCCGGGGCTATCGCGTATCACGCGGGTAATTTCGTATCGATTGCTCGGTAATAGCAAGCAGTTGCCCCGCGATAATTCTCTACAAGAAGACCTGCCCGCATAAACGGATAATATCTCTTTAAAATTCATGTTTGCACAAGATAAACTGGCGAAAAGTACATTCATCCTTCATTTATCCGGTGTCTCATGCGCGATTTCAGGTCAAACAACCGGATATAATTTTAATAAATTTTAACAAAACAACAAGTTGCGATAATTTAGACACGCGAGAGTGATCTTTTTTCGTTTCTAAAGTATCGGCAACTAAATTACTATTTTATATTCGTTTCGAGTCTTTTAAAAATCGAAAAAGTATTGAAGATATAAGGAGACATCAAAAATTTTATCAAGGTTTGAGACTATCTCGATTGAATTTGAATCTAAGAATCTTCCACGTAAATTTAAATAAATCGACCTCGTGCTGTCTCCAACGCGCTTTTATTCCGGTCATCATCTTATTCATATTCCATGAGTGATCACACAGTCGATGTTACTGCATTCGTTTCACATTCGGCAGTTCGTCACGGTACATGGATTGTTCAACAATCAGGACACGGGACATGCACGACATCATCGTCCGTAAATTCCGACTCAAAAGTTGCGCTTCTCCTGGTCCATATTATTCGCGAGAAAAACAAAAGACTTAGACAGACTGCGATGTCGTAAAACTAATAAACGATATTCGCGGTCGTGCCATCCGATGACGTTTATCGACTCGGTGACCTACTGCTATCACTCGCGCGTAGACAGTTTCAATCTTTCGGCTGATATATATTTTCGATAACTTCGCGGCATACATATATACACACGTAGGGCTCGCGATTCCGACGTTCGCGCACACATCATAAAACTCATCGTGCGACCATGGTCGGCCATTAACGAGAAGAGACATCGTTCAAAGAGAAAAGAGAAAGGGACGCCTTGATCCAACTCTTCGCGTATGTTTGTGACTCGGTTTAACGAGTGCAGGGACGATGCTGTTTTGTCATTATACCCGGAGGGTGATCGAGGTTTTCATTCGTTCGTCGGTGCTCTCCGGAACGATGCGTTTTCCATTCCCACTCCTCCACTACGCGCGGTCCCCACGTCTCCTCCCCCCTCTCTCATTCTCCCTTTGCCTCAATCGTAAATTATAATCGTGAAAATATGGCTTTTCGGGACATTAAACGGACGGGTTCGCGCTTTAAATAAAGTGGCGAACATCGGCGAATGGCGACGGACCAAACTACAGAGAGAGAGAGAGAGAGGGGGGGGGGAGTTGGTTGGTTAATGCGGCACAAAGGGGGCTGCGGACCAGACCGACCACGGACCGAGCTTATAATTCCTGATCAGCATAAATCTCCACCCTCACGCGCGTAACATACCGCACGTATAGCCGCTTCCTTCTGCACGGGTCCACAGTCAAAGTTAACCCTCCCCGTCGGCCCTCTTCCCTCGTTGTCCCACTCACACGCACAATAAATACCCTTCTCCCCGGGGAGATCGTCCTCCGATGCAAGGACGCCGGATACCACTTTGAGGCGGATATCCCGGCCAATGGGAGAGGACAGGATCAAAAGTGCCTTCGAGATGGTTACGAATTGCAAATTTCCTGCTTAACATTACGTCGAGAGAGGGTGGATAAGCGACGGTGCATAGTAATAATGGTTATAGACCGACCGGTGTTATGGTGTACGTATCGCGTTGGGGAGGACGAAGGCACTACGTATCCGACCTCGTCAGAACGCCACGGAAAATCTTCGTTGATGCGGAACGCCGGTTTCTGGGGCAGAACAACAAAGGTCTATCGATGCGCACGCCATTGCCACGTTGCATGAGGGTTCAGCCGTCAAGTTTCCCCGACAGGATTGCCAGATAAAATTCGAAAATTTCATCTCTTCCGATTTAGATGACTTTTACGAAATAAAACACGAAATATTTAATAAATCCTGAAAAAAGTTACTGTTTTTTTTTTTTACAAGTATATAAGATTTAAAGTTTTTACAAGTATATATAAGACTTGATTACCGTGTAATAATAAAATGTCAATCTCGCGAATAATAAAATTCTTACTTCGTTTTTATCGTTCTGGAAAAATCTGAAAAATTCCCGCTATTTTATTCTTCACATATTTTAGAACGGTTTTCATTTTCCCTGATATTTTTCGGTCAACTGTATTCTATTTTAAACACGTAAATAAACACAGCAAGCTGTATACATTATATTTCCCGTTTTCCGTATCAATACTAGAAAAACAGTATATTCTCACGAAACCGATACGAGCGCAGTTCGCGATGAGGGTGCCATTATTTAGTCGGCGATAATCAAAGGAAAGATGTCCTATTTGTCGTGAAGCGTGGACCACTTTGCGGCCACCGTCGCGGTCTATACGATGCTATCGATATACACTTACGTCAAACGAAACGAGCGCTTTGAATTAAACGATCGCACCGCAAGAAGCCCTAGGTATACATATACAGGCCCAAAAGCGGTGAAAACAACTTCCGGTCGCTTCCGATCGTCCCGTTTCTCTCCCCTTGATATTTGATACGTCGACATTAACGACTATTTAAGCGATAATTAATGAGGAAACATCGTCAAACATAAACTCGCTAGATAAAAGCGTATATTTCGCGTTAAATTTAATGGAAATGGGAGAATGTTAAAATAATGAAATTGCCAATTAATCACTTAATTAATAATTATAAAATCACGAAACTATAAAATAACCTGATTCTCTGTTTAACGGTTGATTTGTACCGCAATTAATAACGTGAAACTGACGGTCGCCTGATTCTTTATTGAATCGCTGAAAATTCGCACGGAAAGAAATCAATTAAATTCGCGGTTTTACATAGCGCACGTATGGGTCATTTAATCAGCCAAGCCTCTCCCCGTTTGCCAAAATCTGATACGCGGCCGAAATGCGTTCGGTGTGTATACATACCGGGCGTGAGCGTGTGCCGCATTTGTTTGCGTCGCACAAACAGGTGCCGCGCAGCTACCTGCGTACCCTGTCGAGCACGAAACAAGCGTCAATCACGAGATCTGCATAACGCGACGAGGGTCAGACCGATCGATGGACCAGGAACGACGACGAGGGGGGGGCTGAAGGGGAGCCGAGCGCGTTCTTTCGAGAACGCGGGGGAGATAGTGAGCGTTAATGAAACGGCGGGATCCAATTCTCCGCTTCGGAGAAATCGGAGTATGCGTACACTAATTATTCGACGAATTGCGCCATTAACCGAATAGTCCGGATTTGCGCGACGCGACAAGGCGGAGGGAGAAAGAGACACCCCGAGAGGGATGTCGCTGCTGGCTTTCCCGGAGTTCGTAGACTCGTTACGTACATTTCGTCGTCGAATGTCAAATCGAATTTCTGCGGTTGGGTGCAAATTAAAATTACTTTTTCCGCGAACTTTCGGCATCGTGCAAATCGACAATTTTTTTCCTAGCTCCTTCCTGTGCGCGCGCGCGCGTTTGTGTGTGTATGTTTGTGTGTGTGTGTCGCTCTAATCAAAGAGAGAGAGAGAGAGAGAGAGAGAGAGAGAGAGAGAGCCCGTCTATCCCCGTGAATGAACACGCGATGGCGAATCTATTCGTGAACGCGAGAGTGGTATTCGAGCACCTCGTTACAAAAATCACCGCTTCCTTGTTGCCCGCCACGAGGGCTGCACTTAGGTTGAAACGTGTGTATTAAAACGTGTTATCACCGATTGCTCGTAGCTGCATTAATGAAATCCGATGAAAAGGCGAGATTAATGCGCATAAATATCTCGCGTTGACGGCGTAAACGCAAGCGATTGCTCGGTGCGTTCCGAGAAGCGAACTCGTCGGGGTAATTACGTAAGAAATATGTACATAGATAGCGCGGCCATTAGATTTCCAGGCAGGCAGAGGGTATGCGTATCATTTTCGTCGCTTTCTTCTCGGCGGAGGATTGAAAAGAATTCCGCGCCATTAAGTAAATCGAGAAGCGGTTCTAAGTGCGGCAGATCGAACGTCAGAATTATAAACGCACCAGAAAATGACGATTTAGAAACGCAATTAAAGGATTTATTTGCCTGATAAATAATATGCATACTATCTTGTATTAAACTTTAAAAATGTCAAATTATATCAGTAAATTTTTTAAAATATCATTCGAAGTTTTAATTTCAAATTTTATCAGAATGTAAAAAAGTAGACTCTACAAAAATAATAAAATCCAATATTAATATTTCAAAAAAATATTAATTCGTTATATATTCAAATTATTATTCAAATTAACATTCGTAATAATGAAAAGCGATAAATGCACTATATAATTAGAAAATAGAATAAGCAATGGAGAGTACGAATTCATTTTACGACATTCAGCTTCGGTAATAGAGCTAACGCGTTTCTCGCGTGATCAAACGTTCCTCATATATACGTCCGCCATCAACAACTAGTCATTAGTTCAGAATCTGTGTTTATTAAGCGGATACTAAATCACTAGTGGGTCGTAAGGAAATACCTCTTAGAATAATCTTGGATAAAATTTGTATTGCCCCGCCACGTCATTTATATTGTATGCTTGTATAATACAAATTCCACATTCGCAGAAGTTATATTTTACATAATTGTCATCTACATCTGGCACAGTAACTGATAAAAACTCTAAGATTTAAAAATTTATATGAAAAACTCCTCTACTCAGCGATGAAATATTTATTAGATTTTTATCGCTATTTTATTTCAAGTGGTACAATCAATATCATAATAACATAATCAAATATTAATTTGATTATGTCATTATGATATTAATTATACCACTTGAATATAATGATCAATAAATATAAATAAGCTAAATAAACTATAAAAGATTTAAGATAAACTTAGCACGGTATAAAAATAAATTAAATTAACAACTATTTCTATTAAATATAATTTAAAAATATCTCATGTGTAATTGCGAAATATTTTCTATCTCTTTATTTAAATTGTGACAAATTTATCTTTTAAAAAACCTAAATGTTACTCGCAAATAAATAACCTATAAATGCAGATTTACTTGTCCTCATTTCACTGTCGCCCGAGGTTTACCAGGTTTTCTTCTCCACTCCTTGCATTTCTACTTCTTTGCGCACTCATACAACATTCACTCAGGAAAAGACGGTTAATTACGGTTGCGCGTTAATTATCGGCATACGATGATCGCACGACACTTTTCTACTTCTGATGTTAATCGCATGCGATACGTATTTTATCGCGTTACCATGGAATAAGTACGCGCAGAAAATACAATAATATGAAGTTACAGTTCGGTACGCGACGAATAAAGCTTGAATAACGAAGAGTTCAAACCGATATGAAAACGTCTATATGAATTTACGTTGCAAATATTAATATGGAGTTAATTATAATTGTATTGATCTCGTCGCGATCGTGTTTCATATTGTAACGTGACGATATATCGAGTGACTCACTGTCTGCGTACTCCTGTCTTGCAAGCGACCTCGAAGTACCTACATGTAGATACGAACATTATTCGCCGCAAAAATGAGTGCCGTGATATTTTATATTTAACAGTTATGAAATAAATGTATCGAAAACACATACACACATACATACATAAAAAGAAAAAAGAAAATGTAATATATTACACTCAAAAAATGATCTTGCAACTTCAACAAAAATTATATGAGTGTAAAAATTATCTCGGACAGATAAATTAATTATCAAATACTGTGATATGTGTATGTATTGCACATAATCAATCTAGCTGATAGAAGCAGAATTTTCAAATATACGTGACAGCTAAAATTTTAGCAGATACAAAAATTAGCGATACATTTTGGTTGTAATATGAAGAAATCTGTCTATATCAGCAAAACATTTTTTTGGATGTATGTCAATTTTGAGATCCAATTTCGTACATGTTAATTTTTACTTACTAGTCAAATCCAAATATCACAAGCAATATTTATCAACTCTAAATATTACAATAATCTGCTAATCCCATTTCTCATAAACCCGATTTTTTCCGTTAGATGTGTAAATTGCGCAAAGCGCACGTTTCGGCAGATCGCCACGGTATGCTTGCAAATCATTAATGGCAGAAATCGATTGGTCGCGAGATGATACCCGCCAATTGTTTGCAGAGAACAATCGCACTTTGAAAGATAGCAATGCAACGACACGTGGAGCTATTCACGCCGCTAACTGCCTATTCGAGCTTTACCGTGCGAATGGTGTTACGGTAACCCACGCGTAAACACTAGTACGCCCCTATTCCATACAAAAAAAAAACCCCTATTTTTTGTATCGCGTACAAAAAAAAACATAAACAACCAGTCAACATAGCCACTACGAAAAAAATTTAATCCTTTACCATCGAGAGATGCGGTATAGTGATTTTTTTTTACTATTTTTTCATTTTAAGATATTTTTCATACCCCATACTCTTTTCCATACTGAAATTCTCTCTCTGTACCCCCGTTTAATTGTCTCTACATTGTCGCATAGACTGTGCCCGTATATACATCTGGTTGCAATTTATGCACAAAAATAGATTGCAGTCATTGTAACTTAGGTGATTACGAATTAATGTGTACGTCCTACAGTGGATTCAGGTCAGCGAGGATGAACAATCACGACAAACTCGAGCAAGCGTAACGAATGCTTTTCTTTTGGTAAATCAAAAAGAGATGGAACACATCTGTCATTTAAACTCATTCATTGTTATTTCCACTCGTTAAAACAAGTTTAAACATTCGTATTCATTTGCACTCGTTGCTTGATGTGGACATATAAATTTGTAAAATAAATTTTTCATCAATGAGCTATCTTCTCACATTTTGACGGATATATAACTTGTTTCTCAATTTACATGCATGTAATATTACTCCGTTACTCTGAATAATCTCCAGAGAAAAGGGGAGACTAGTAAAAATTATAAAATTAAAATTATTATATCAAAATACACTAACGTGATTGTGTGTTACGTACGCTATTCATTTATTCAATACCAACGGTATGTGACTTTTATACTAGCGTTTTTAGAAAAGAAAGCCAATATACTCTCGATAAAACAACGAGCATGGTAGCTGGTAACTTGAGTCGGTAAATACAGAACGTATTTGCTTGCGGCGGACCCTTTGAAAACGAGCATGCACTTTGAAAATTACTAGTCGACTAACAATAATTAACTTACGATTCGTAGGGGCCCTGGGCGGACAAGCCAAACATTGCGCAAATCACGCTACTTGGTATTCGCATCGTTAAACAATTGCACAACGGCTCTGACGAGTTCATCGACTTCGTGTCAACAACCGAGAAATTTCCGTTTACTTTAAGGGATTCAAAGCTTTTCGTTCGCGCATGCTAGAAATTCCTTTGTTACGACGTCTAAATCCTACAAAAGTAAGGCAGATAAAAACAGGATGTTGGCAAATATATATGTTACCATTTGGCAAATTATTATAAAATTATTTCATTAAAAAAGCAATAGAATGACTGACCCATCCAGTGTAGGCAATCAAGGATTGCGTAATTTTCTGTAGTTAAGTTATAACTAAAACATTTTCCGCGATGTCCATAGTTAAAACTAAGACAGCAGCTTATGAATATTAAGTAAAAAAGGGATTCTTATTATTAGATTAGTTCGCGAAGAAGTTTAATGCACGCGTTAATGATGTTAAGTTTTCACACTTCCGCTTAAATTAGCAGACATTTATAACATGTAGATTTTCCTTTAATTAAATCCGAGCGGGGCCAGCCGGGGAGATTTCAATCTTCCGTATATTCGCTTCACGCGAGTGTTTAAGTTTTCCTCAATTCTACGGATACGTACGTGATGATAAAGCAGTGGTGTGCATGTCTTTTACACGCGCCCGTTCGTTCGTAGCGCTTGTGTGTGCGCGCCGTCTCGCGTGACAAGATAATTCGGAAAGTTCCCTCGGTAAACGAGGCGACGACTGGGACCGGAGTTTAAACGAGGGGGGGAGGACAACGTAGAAGTGGATCATATCGAGGAACGTTAAGAGAAATAGAGGAGGACAGAAACAAGAGAGAGGGAGAAAGAAACGCGGGTGGAAAGCGGAGAAAAGCGGGAAATTTGCATCTACACGATTCAGCTGGTATAATGGAATTAAAACGAGGTGGCAGAGCAATTAACTTCCCGACTAATTCCGCGCGTCGCATCTTCACACGTATGTAAATACGTATGTGTTAAGGAAAGCAGACGACACACAACATCAATTTTTACTCACCAACATCGTTCTCAAATGGTGAAAGTTGTAATTTAAAGGATAACAAACGACCTAAATGAATTACCAATAACGAATTTAACTTCGGTAACGAATCTTAATTATTGAGGATTATTGTAACATTTACAATCATTAGAATCGAATCTTATTGATTACAAGATATCGGAATTCCTTTCTATTATATATCACAATTAAAGAAATCGTTCGTTCGCGCAATAAAAAAGTTGTTTAAAATTTTAATCGAGGAGAAACTGTTACATGTTCAATCATTTAGACTCTAGATTGTGAATCAATGAACAAACAGCCGATACATCGATACTCATTGAACGAAGAACGCTGCTATAAGGCGAGAGGAATCGAGGAGGCGAGGATTGAAACAGGAGATGTCTCTCGTGTAATTACGGTATATGCCGTCAGTCAAGATCTTTGTATAAGCGGTGTGTCGGAAATCTGCGACAAGTCAACCGTTCGTCGAGCATCATCCGCTATCGATCCGAACATGATCGCGGTCTCTGAGCGATCCCTTCCGGAGGGAGCTTAACCCCATAACGACGGGTTAATCTCTACGAGGTGGCTCACCAATATCGTATACGCTCGAAAGGAAGCTTGCAGCTAGAGACCCTAATTCTCCAAGCTCTAAGTACCTAGAAACTCTAATAACGTCCATTGTGTTTCACGAACAGCATAAAGAAGCGACATCGATATCTCGGTCAGAAGTTTCCGATGGCGAGCAATTACTTCAAGTTTTACCAAATTGTATTAGTTCGACGCGTAACGAATTCGCCAATCCGCCTCCGAACGAATTACCGAACCACTTTTCGAGAGTTTCGATGTAAGAAATATTAAGCCAAGCGTAACGTCGAAAAGATAACTCTTAGAGAATTAAATTTCAAGATAAGCATTAATTTTACGTAATAAATAGAGAAAAATATATGCAATGTATTATAGTTCACCTATATATAAAACCAGTAAATCTATATGTAAATCGACAATAATTGAAATAACGACTAATGAATTATTATTAATTAATAAATATTTTATATGTATGTAACAAAATTATAAAGAAACTACTTTGAAAATAAGATAATTCATATTTTTCCACTTTTTAAATTCGGATATCTAAATTCTGGAAATTAATTTTTCTCGAGAATAAAATCTCGTACAAAAAAAAAGTTCATACTACATTTCCCATTTATTTTTGTAGAATCATGTCCTTCTCGTTTGTACCTCTCATTACAGGATTCTCTGTATGTTATATTTAAAACTGTCTCTCAGTCTCTTCATTTTAGCTAAAAAATTTGATGTTGTCGGTTTATACGGATATCATTGTAGGATTAATCCCGGTTTAATTGACGTCAGCTTAATTAAACCGAAGCTTAGCTTTATTCTTTTTGTCTCTGACTTGAATTCAAGCACAAGAAGTACAGGACCGGTTAATTCCAGATTAAAATTAACTGCTTTCAGAGTAAAGTCGCTTATAGACGAAATCTACGTCTCGAATCTACGCTCTACCGTAACCCGGGGTGGGCCTATTCGAATGTCGGCAGTGCGATAACGATAAAATCGGTTTCCTCCGATAGGACCACCTACGAATCGACTCACTCGGGGAGCGTCAGGAGCCACAGCGGCCGCTCTTGTCGGCGCACAAGCGTCAGAGATATTACTTGGTGCGAGCGTGAACGGGGCAGGGGGTGATCTATTATGAGCCTCGCGTGTAATCAGGCGAGCTTCAGGCGCGAACATAAACACGGACGCGTACACGGGCGTACGGATAGGATAGGAGGTGATCAGCGATTAATCTCGCCCGTAAGGAATATACGGGCGTGGGAGGGGGGGGAGGGGGAAGGCTACTCACGGGGAGCGTCGAATAAAGGAGATGATCCGGATAGAGCGGGTTTTCGTTGGATACGGACTGAAAAACAAACTCCACGATGACTTACAGTTCGCCCGCGCGAAAGAGGAAAAGCGTCGAAAATGAATCTCCCGCAATAGCCGTCAACTTTAAATCCACCCCTTTCTAGTTGCTTAATAGATGATACATAATCGCGAGAGGGGCCATTCGTGAGCCCGGCCGTGTAGTTATTCTATCACCGAAAACCTCGGCTAGTATCTTTATCTCCCTCTCTCATTTTCATTCTCTCTCCGTCTACCTCTCGACACCTTGATACGGAAAAAGTCCGTTTTGCACACACGGCGAAAGCCCGATGCACACAGTACGCAAAGTCCTCGCGACGTTTGATCTCGCGTTACTTTTCCGATCCTTCCGCGCGAATACCGAGTTCTTTTATGTAAAAGCCTCAAAGAAAATAGTGTGTGTGTGTGTGTATATGTGTGTTCTTACCCGTGTAGTATACCTCTACAACGAGTGACTGGAATAATGTACAGCGAGAGGGGAGGAGAGAAGAAATCCCGAGCGAGGGGGTGAGACAAGACGATAAAGCGAGGAACGAAAACGAACCCCGCGTACGAGGGAGACTGACGGTGTGCGCTAAGGGATAGAAGAAAGAAACGAGACTTCCTCGTGGGACGTTAACTCGTACGCGTTCGCCGCTGCCGGCACCGAGTACTTTGTATCCGCGCGCGAGTATCTTTGAGTACTCGGTGCACTACACATGCATCAGGCAGTGGTATAGGAAGAAGAGGAGGAGGAGGAGGAGGAGGAGGGACGCAATTCCGTCCATTCGGAGGCATTCGGGCGTGAGGTTTGTTCCGCATGCACTTTGCATTCGCGGGCGGTGCATAATTCGTACTGTCCGAGCATACGCGCAACGGCGGCGGCGGCGGCGGCGGCGGCACACACGACGTCGCATCGTCCGCCTCTCCTTCCTTCCTAGATCGATAGATCTCATCGATCGCACCCCTTACGTACCCCCTTTGAATCGACGCTGAGCGCACGAGCACGCGGTGCACACACAAATTATGCACATGCCGACGTGCGCTTGCGGCGGACGCCCATGGACTACGCAAACTATCGCGAATTATCAGAAAGCATTGTAATCTTCTGTGAATTTAGCCATTAATAACTCGCTTCAAAGGATACCGTTCTGTTGAGACTGTCATTGATAAATAATCGCGCGCGCGCGCTATACAACTCTTAAAAAAAAAAAAAAGAATTATTGGAAACTTCAGAAAGAAAAACGTAGCGTTTCCTTACTCTCTGTAGTCGCGTACGCAAAATAAAAAGATACTTCATTCTTAATGACGACAAAGACGATATGAATAATACGAATAACCTACTTCTTTTGAAAGGAATATCATGGTTACATGTGGTGTGTATGTAATACGTGTACATAAGCAAAAAGCACGCACGTAACGAGACATTACATTTCGTTTTGCAAAATGGAAGAAAATCCCGCGCGATATTTCTTAGCAGGTGCACCGCGGAGACAGGTGAACGACTGACAACCGAGTAAATATTGTCATGTAGGCGCACTCCTCCCGTCCCAGGGAGCGTATCCCGTAATAAAAGACGGTAGAATTCTCAGTTGGGACGATATCTCGCCCCGATAAATCCTTTCTTTCATATGCAAGTAATAGACGTTCGAGGGCACATTGTTGTCGGACGGTAATATTTATCGCCGCGAACGGCGACCATAAGTCTCGCGGGAAACGGTTACAAGAATTTTTCGTGTGACGGTATACTTGTAGCAATACGGATTCCATCAAAAATGTAGAGAGACAGAGAAAGAGAGAGAGAGAGAGAGAGAACTGTTATTCCGGGAAGTGGAAAAAGCGGGCGAAAGATCTATCGAATCGTAATAAAATTGATTCATCGGGCACACGCGTGCAAAAAAAATTTCGGGGCTATTGATACTGCTCAGAGTTTAAATATTACTCCATCACGCGAAACGTAATAAATCAGATCTATGTTGCGGGCATCTCTATTGTGTGACAAATTTTTAATCCATCAACATTACTCATACGAGAATTTGTGTAAGCACTGTTTCAGTTTTGACGAATGGAAATCCATGCCAATTATGACATATATTCTTTTCACAAAATCTCTGCGCAACAGAGTTCAAAAGTGACGTTATAATAAACGAAATATCTATACTTCGTGTGTAAATTTCAGGATAACGTTATAAAAAAAATCATTGAACTTAAGATAATATTTTTTTCGTGTACACTATTGTACTGCTTTCCGCATAAAATAAGGTCTCGCACGATGCACCGACGTCAGCATGAAAACATCGAATATTAAAGCGCAACTGTAACGACTAAACTTTTTCCATCCACCCGCGGTGTTGGCAGAGCTGAAAAGACCCGTAAACCAAATAGCCCCGTTTTACGCAAACTCCGCGCGTTTGAAATCGTTATCTTAAATCTTTCATCGCTACGAGCGGGAAACGAAGACCACTTTGCTTCTCCTCGCGATAGGCAAATGATAGCCCGCGTGCCAAAATTATTGCTATCCATCTTAACATATATTCAGCGGTCCGGATACTCGTGTACTTGCACTTCGATAAAGTATAGGGCGCGAAAGTGGCCGACCTTAATTGTAAAACGGAAGTCCTCTTATCGATCGGCACCAACGGCGTAACTAACGGTCGACGAACCCTCAGGAATTCCCGATCGAATTTCCGCATAGTTTCTAATTCCGCCGCTTATTCGCCTCCGATTTTGGATCGACTTCGCGGTTTCTATCTCGATTGTTGTCGGAGTAATCGCATCAAAATAGATTGTAATAACTTACTGAGCTGAAAAAGATTGAATACCCATGTCTAATTGAATAATCTAAAAATAATCTACAAACGGATATACTTTCAAATTTGTTAATGTAAATTCTAAATACTGCAGTTCCTATAGTAATATCTGTAGAAACTTTCTACTTATTAAAACACGTTTGTGGCACATTGATATTTTTATTTAATAAATATATAGGTGCTATTTATAAAAAGAATCGCGAGTTCTCATATTATCTTTTTGATACTTCTGATATTCTATAATATACAAGGGATTTTCAATTTAACCCGCAAAATATTTTCCTGGACCTATCAATTTCACGAGCTTGTTAAACACCTCTTTGAAACTACATTGGCAGCGACGTTGGTGGCGCCTACACTCATAATTTTCGTGAAGAGATCGCCGGCACGTGGAGGCAAACTGCAGGGCTTTCAGAAAGTCGAGTAAAAAGAAGCATTATTAGTAACTCAATCATTACATCAGGTGGCCAGATTGTAAGCCTCAGAGCTTGCTCGTTGAAGAATATTGACCCGTAACAAAGGCAACCGGTAAATCACGGCTAAGATAAATAATACAGCGATGCTGTTTCTTTTTCGTCGAAAATATTTTTGTTTTCCGTAAAAATTGCAGTAACAGCCCCGTCGGAAGCACGTGCACGAACAATTGATTCATAACGAGTGCCAAACGAGTCTGAGATTGCCACGCCGATGTCGGAACTGCCGGCCGTCGCAGCGTAACGTAGTTTATTACGGTTGACCGTGTATTAATAAATTCCGTTTACGAGCCAACAGGCGACGCCTATAATTCTTCGTTCGCCCTGTCTTGCCACGAAAATAAATAACATCCGACGCGTTCTTCGATGCGCGAAAACCGAGCAAAGAATTATAGAACGTTCACATCACGAAGGAGAAGTCTTGCTGCTGTTGGGAACACGTGAGGAAAAAATATTTAATAAAATCATGCGCTATTATTGAAATATCGATCGAAATATGCGCGGGACGGTCATTCCGCTTCTTAATTTACTAGCGATCGATTCTCATTGACAGCGCATGATTAAGTTTTTGTTAAAATCTCGTGTCACTTGTAAATTCGCATAAGCGTGCAAAATTCGTACGTCGCCCACTGTTATATACTCGGGTCCGTGAGCAATATCCCGAATCGAAATACCACGCAAAAAAGAGATACAAAGAGTGAGATCTCTCAGGCAAAACCCGATTTGCCGACAGCTCTAAAG
Organism: Monomorium pharaonis; assembly: GCF_013373865.1. Lineage (NCBI taxonomy): Eukaryota > Metazoa > Arthropoda > Insecta > Hymenoptera > Formicidae > Monomorium > Monomorium pharaonis. Next base: position 22,166,634 of record NC_050470.1, on the reverse strand, counting down.
CCGATTAAATCGCCACTTCTGTAATACGCGCTCTTCAATATTTAATTACGGCGACTCTCGAAGTTGTACCTATGCCAGCGATATTTCTCGCGGATATTGCTGTTGTACCGCTCGATAAATTTCAAATCGATGTTTCGTGGTTCAGAAGATCGTTCAATAATCCGGCTTATCGGAGGAGACATAACCCAACTGTGACAAAACAAAATAGGAAAATAGTTTTAATTAGTAGAAAATATGAAAATATTATATAAAAACAAGATTTTTACTCCAATTCGCCTTAGTCTATTGAAATGGTTATTAAAATTAATTCATATCGGGATACGGAACAATTTAATAATAAATTAAATAATCCAGAATATTTAAAATCTCATTCACACAAACATAATATGGAAAATTGTATTATAATATTAATAAGTTAATATCACGTCTGAGATTACCACAGAAGCGCATTGCTGCAAGTTATGTTGTGTGTGCATCGAATTCAATGGAAGGATAAAAATTTAATGAATTCAAAAAATAGAGACAAGAGATTCGAAGTTTTAAAAATAAAGTTTCCAAGAGAGAACATCGTTTTACTTATTGAAATATTGTAACTTTCTACACAATTAACTCGATTATTATCCCATCAATTCACTTACGCAACTAACAATGATAAAATTGACTATTTTTATCGAAGCTATTCTTATCTCGCGCAATTTATTCATTTCACTTAAAAATCGAAACGAGAGAAAAATAAGAATTAGCATCCTTTCATCGTTATATTTATGCATGCGCGGACAATAATTGACTTCTGTAACGATGCTTGCGAATGATTCAAAAATATTTTGCAGCGAGCTTTGATTTTTTTCCAATATATACACTGAAAAAAAAGTAATATATTCAATAAGATATGTTGCGAGCTGCCAATTACAGATATACTCAATACAATAATATATGCTATTGCAGTATCAACATTGTACTTGCATTAATAGCAAATATTATTGTATTGAGTATTTTATGTAGTTGGCAGCCCGCAATCACATACATTATTGGCTATATTATATTTTTTTCTGTGTACATAACATAACTATATAATATGTATACGACTACATCTATATATATATAATTGATAAGTATAAGAATATAATAAATGTAACATCTTGTATGTAACATCTCCATTATCTCATTTAAAATACGTTTAATGTAAAATGCAATAACTAACTCATGCATAATATATATTTTGTTAAATATTTCATAAACGTAATACTTTAATAATGTCAGCTTTCACAGAAATAATGGCTCGCTTCTCATTTTATTTCAGCTTTCAACTAATCTCTAATTAAAATTTATTAAATCATTTATGTCTCAAGAAATGAAACTTTATTCTGTGTGTCTTTCTTAAATACACTATTTAATACGAGATTTATTCAGGTGGTTATAAATACGAATTTAAATCTCAGAAAACAGAAATGCAAGACTTCTCGAATATTATTTCGTAGATATAGAATGAAGTGGCGTAATCGTAAAAAGAAATAAAATTTCCATAAGAATGTAATAAATGTGCAAGATTCCTTTGAGAATGAGAACTCGTAAGAGTAATGAAACTTCGTGAGCTCCGTAGCGTCGCACAAAATCGCAAAATGTAAGTCGCGATAACGCGTTATTGGTGTTCACACGTGCGGCATTCGTACTCTTTTCAGCCGTTGTCATATTTCAGCGCGGTTATCATATCGATATCGTCCATTATAAGCACTTCTGTGAACAAAATTGGCCGAGGCCGCAGAACCAAAAAATTGTGAAAACGAAATGCGCGAAAAAAGTGCTGTGCATCACTGTTGATACGACGGCAAAATGGAACGAAAGGGGCTATTGATGCTAATATGAAAGTTGCGTTAGCAATGTAGCATCGGAGGATACAGCTTCCTTTTACACAAACCTTTTTTAAGTAAAAATCACAGAAAAAATGGTTATAAGACGTGCACATGTAATCAGATATCTTTTCAAGGTAATTGTCACCAAACATATTAAATATCCCAATTAAATAAAAAACTAAAAATACTTGATAAATTTTATCAAATTGTGATAGTAAACTTAATATGTATTTAAATAATGACAATAGTGCCTCCCTTTGGATTAGAAGATGTCTGATCAAAACACGTATGCAAACAAAATAAAGATGAGAAAAGTGTATACGCTATATAAAAGTTATTTATCTAATTCGTATGTTATAATATTAAATATACAGGACATTACTTTCATACGAATATCAGGTAATATTACATCTGGTTTTAATATCATAGAGTCATAGATTATCAGAATGTCACAAATTTTTACGTTAACTTTACTATAACTAAAATTGTAAAAAATTGCAAACATTTTACAAAATTTACGAGATACTTCTTTAAAAAAAAACCATCGCACCTTAATATCATAATATTTAATAATTTTACTTTATAAAAGACTTAAACTTCTTTTAAGAATTCTATATTTAATTTGCAGTAAAAATTCAATGAAAATAATTAAAATATAATTTTATTTTATGGAATAAAACTTCCATATATTATATTATTTTATTATTACAAAAATAAACATGAATAAAATAATATTATTTTATTTCCATTTTCAGCTTTAGTATTTCATTATAAGATATTTATTCGTTTAATATAATAATCGCAAACAATAATAGCAGGATTGCCATGAAATATGATAACGATAAAATACATATTATCGTAATAAAACAGGTTAATAGAGAATAATACGTCAATAAATCATGGTAACTGCAATGATTAATAATATCTTGCAAATTCAATTAATTGTTTTTGTAATATTGTACACTACTTTTGAAATATATATACAAATATATTTTCGCAAAAGAATAGTTATTTATTCATTCCTTTGGTGTTTTGTAGCAGCGTGCCGCATTGCTGCATCGCAGCTCAAAATTTCCATACGTGAAACGAGAGACAAATTCATTTCCCATTGTTCTCGGCGGATACATCGGGCGTCGTAACCCGGAAATGTCGCTTTGCTTGCACCTGTCCCAGTAATACATTCTTCGTATTCGCACACGCGGACGGTGGTTAAATTTCCAACTCTGCCAGCAGTACTGGCGGTAGTAAAAAAGAATATGTATATACATAAACTGGCACGCACATGTGAATCTCATCGTCACGCTGCGTGGCATAGGAGAGAGATAAAAAAAAAAAGCGTTCACGGTGTACTGGTAAAGCGCACCTTCTAGCTGCGCGCATCGATAATCCGCACTTCGAGAGATTTAGCTTTGACGGCAGAGTAGATTTTTTGCTTCTCTTTTTTGTCTCTTTCATTTATGTATCGGCACGCGCGCGCGTGAGATATGCATCCAATGACCTGTGCAGCGCGCGGCTTTTTACTATTCTGTTAGCTGCCGTATAATTTTAATTAGACGAGACTTACGGAGAAACAACGTACGTATCGGTTGCATCTGACACAGCTGATGCAGCTGATACAGTTTCCGATGTGATTCCCTTTTGACATGCATGCATGTACTTTCTGTTTTTTCTTCCGTCGAGTTGCTTCTGTCGTAATGTATAATACTTATATCAAAAGCTATATCTTGTCTCGAATCCAGAATGCTAAAGCTGCAATAGGGAAATCCATTTCTATAAGATACATGGACATCGTGTTTTCAGAAAAAAGAGCACACATATCTGTGTTATTATCTGTGTTTAATTTAATTAAAAGTCGAGCTTTATTTTACAAAAAATCTAAATTCTACAAAAGGCGCAATGTAATGTAGAAAGAATCAGCATAATCGTGGCTTAAGAGAGAGAGAGAGAGAGAGAAAGAGTGTTGTAATTCTCTGTACGCTTCTCGCGATCTAAGCTTTCGGGTTTTATTTATTCTGTTCGCGAGAGACTCTATCTCTCTTAAATCCGTCGCTTCAAAGCCGTGATAAAGTTGCACGCGACGCCGATGATTCCACGCTGCGAACTACCGTCCTGGCGCAAATCGAACCTTCGCGGGATGGTGTATGGGCGAAGGTACAGGTAAACACATCTACGGTATATCAGTATATGGTATATCGAGCTTCAAAAGGTCGCATCCACACGTCAGCCTTTCAGTGGCCAACACTCCGGCTGTATCCGGTTTTTTAAAAGCTCACCCTGGCTCACCCACCACCATCCACGCCGCAACGACACAACTTGTCACCCCACCGCCTTCCCACCCTCAAAACGTTCCTGCGGTGCGATATACCCGTCCCTGCTCCGCCGTTCTCTTTCTGTGTGCAGCCGCAATTTATTATTTTTTTTCTCCCCCCCCCCTTTTTTTTTTACTTCACGGAACCGACCGAAATGCATGCATGGTCTATCGCTCGCTTTCATAGGGCTCGACAGCATCGTCATCAAGTGGCTCGCGACAATTAAGAGAAGGAGCGAAGAGGCAAGCGCGCGAAAGGAAATAATGGTAAAACCGTTAAGTAATCGAGAATGTAGTCACCGCTGAAAACAGGGTAAAACGACATGAGAAAATAGCAGGCTTCGATAGCGTAAGAGATACCGGGAAAGTATATACTCGGTCAAAAAGTCAGCAGTTCGTCTTTCTCGTGTACTATCGGGAAGAAGGAAGAAAGGCCTTTGCAAATTACGTGGAGTCTGAAGTGACTTGGAGACTTTCAGAGTTTTAATTACTTCGTGCGAGAGACGGTTTCACTCTCTACCCCCTCCCCTCTCTCTCTCTCATCGTCCTCGTTTACGTTTCTGCTATCACAGGGCGCTATTTCAATTTTACGAAAGATTTCCAGCTTTGACGTAAAAGGAGCGACGTTGCATTTTATCGATGCGTTCTAAAACTTGATTACATTTATATAGTGACGCGCAAAATTAATCAGGAATTTCAAGAATTCCCTCAAAATTATCTAGAAACTTTATATCTAGAAAAGATAATTATTTCATTTCTATCTTTTTTATACGTTGCAAGCTTTAAAAAGTCTGTCTTTTATATTTTTCTCAATCCATGTTTATTAAATTACAGAATTGTATATATAATTTTATTATATACGATTATACGTACAATTTGTACTTATGTTTTCCCAACCTTTATTTTAATCAACCACTAATAAACAACAAAATAACGAAAGATAAGACAACAAAAATGTGATTTTTACAAAAAGGTGTAATATCAAACTTTGCTTCTCGCTTTTCTTTGGTTGGTCGACCGACTTTACGCTCGCGTTTTGCTTATTAAAACAGTAATGCACGTATAAATCTCTTACGGGTCATAGCTTTACTTTTGCTTCCGTTTCCCTCGTAACATGTTTTTTGCAGAAAAATCGTTAAGAACATTTACGAGCACGCGTAGCCACTTAAGATTTGCGCGCCGCTTACAATCCGCTAGATACTAATGCGTGATGTTTTATGTGTGTATACGTGTGGCGTGTTGATAAAAATTTAAAAAAAAAAAGAGAAACTAAACGTTAAGCGAAATAAAAAATATGGATAAATGCAAATGAATACGATTTGCGTATTTAAATTACCTCAGGACAATAGGCAATAACTAAAATAGTCCGTTGTTCTAATGAATTCAATACGCAACATGCAAAAAATAAGAATGCTCTAAGTATTTTATGTCTACAAAAGAATAATTAACAATCAAGAAAATGAATTCCATCAGTGAGGTGCTATCGGCAAGCAGATCTTAATGGCGAGCGACAGATTCATAAATCTTACGATCGTTATTTTAGATAAAATTATTAATTAATCAAATTATCGAAAAAGTCTCCTCTCTGACTCGTAACGACCATTAACGAGCGGGACTGCAATTTAGTGCAATTTCTACGATCCGCAATTTCTTATCGGAACGCGTAAGTCATGATAGGAACGATCGGGCGACAGTGACAGATGCCACTGATCTGCAGCAAAAAGATCCTGCTGGAGATGCATTAATGCAAAAAAGATAGGGCATCTCGCTAAGCAACGCGAGATTCCTGAAGCAAGTGACGTGAACGGTTTCAGACGGAGGACGTTGATTATTTTCTATAAATACACCGCGAATTTACAGGGCACAAAGTTACGACGATGTGTTGCGACGTGAATACAAATTTATGCGACACTCGGCCGTGGCACGACGAAAAAACTTTTTTTCCTTCGTTGTAAAACCGTTGCAAAGTTGATTCCAGACAAGGGGGAAAAGGGAGATAAAAATATGCCACGCGCCCGCGTGTCAAAGTCAAGGGGGAGGGGAGGGGGGGGGGCTACACGCACCGCGGTATCCGCGGATAAATATTTATACGTGCACTCACGCGTCGACATTGCACGCACTCGGGGTATTGTATGTACGCGTGCGTGTCTCTTTCGTGCCGACGTGATAAAAAAAAAGGGATTCACTTTTCGCACGAGAAACGCGCCGGGATTTTACGCATTCGCTTTGACGCGCTCGCTCGATATTTATTTTTTTTTTTTTTTTAAGCGATCTTGTAATATAAATATAATTTAGCGGATGTAGTAATAAGCGATCTTCATCTTATTACTTCGTAATATAAAATTTTAAAAGTCGAGCATATAACCTGCCTTTCCACGTCACTTAAAGTTATAAAGAAATAACCCATTCAGAAATAAGAAGCGCGAAGAAAGCTTTACAACTTTCATTCGGCGAAATTCATAAATATGTAATAACGTCGCACTGGATATATGATCGATTGCAGGTGTATGTTACGCATTTGCATACAAATATAGAACAAAGTACGAGTTTCCCTGTAAAAAGACAGATGAAGATAACACGGAAATGAAAAGGAAGGCATAACAAGTTTAGCTTTAATATTTATTGCAAGTTATTAGGTATAACTTGTTTTTAACTTTGCACGCGTGAAACATTGCAGACAAACCAGAATAACTTTCTAAGTTATTCATAGGTTACTTATTCCGCTGGGATCTATTGTGCACACATATATATATATATATATATATATACATATAATGACGTAACAGGGTCGTCCCAAATGTAAAATTTCTTGACGATATATGCACGCGTTCAGGTATTATGTTCATCGCGCGGAGTTTACGGCTGTATTTATATACGATATTATGCTTTTATATCGCTCTTTCGATTACCACCCGGATCGCAGAACGGCGTTTAAAAAATGATAAAAGATATTAGCCTCCCCGCGTGCGCGGGGATATAGCTCAAGATAGCGAGGGTAAGAGGACACAGCGTGAACGCAAAGGCGAGAAGGGACCGCGAATTTATCGTTAATATTTCTCGCGCGCGCAAAATCTTCCGTGAGAAGGAGAGAGAGAGAGAGAGATAGAGAACGTTGTTACGATATTTTTTTTTCTTTTCCAAAGCAGATCGCGGCGTGGCGATGCGAGAGTCAGAAAAACATATACGAACAAGAGGCTGAAATTTACGCCGATGTACGTGACACACGCGAACAAAAGTACCGATGCCGATATAAAGTGTCGTTTCGACCTGCGAGGTTTCGACCTCCCTCGTTGTGAGCTGCTCGGTCTTGCAAGTCCCGTCAGTTATTTCAAGTTCGGATTCTGATCGAAAAGTTCGAAAGTGCCATCCGTTCGCTCGCCATTCCGGAATTCCATTCTGTCGAGGGCCATCGACAGCGTACACGCGTGTTCGCGGTCAGAATGGATGGGGAACCAGCCACAAATCTTTTAACCCCATATTTCGCGCATCCAACGAAAGCTTAGACAGCGAAATGGCATACGAACGAAAGCATCATAACGCCAGTAACAAAATCATACGGCCGCGCTCGAATAACGAATGCACTCCTCTCTCTTATCACCCCCCACCCCCCTGCCTCTATCTCTCTATCTCCGTTGAAAACACCAGGAAGAGTAGAGTCGGATACAACGTTGCTCTCCCCAGGGGCATCGAGCACCGGAGAAACTCGGCAAACAATTATAACTTCCGGTGGGAAACAGCGGTGTATATCGCCGCCGAGCTGCACGGCGCACGTCGTTGCGAAACGCTACATTTATGGTCCCGTTGGTGTTATCGAGCTCTGAATTTCTGGGTTTCGGAATTTCCAGTTCCATCGCGCCCGGCTGCGGTCGGCCGCCACCCTCGGCAACGATTACCTTTCTTAACGTTGCGCGCGATTCGGTTCATCCCCCCTGGCACGTTCGCTCAGACGCATGTGGATTCCTCTCCTCCTACTAACGCAAAGGGAGGGGGGGGAGGGGTGGCGGTGGTTTCATATCTCTGCTAACGCGCATGGTAATATCGTTTCCGTTAACCTTTCGTACTCCTAGTGGGATTTCTTGTTTCACGTCAGCTGACTCGAAGCTATTTCGAGTAAACTACTGACGCGTAAGTAATTAATGTTCCCACGCTTCACTTCAGCGTGGAGTGACTGAGCTAAAATAACAATGTCGAATGACTGACCGCGAATAGCTTTTCAATTCCAATGAGAACGGGAGTTCGCCATCGGGGTCATTTCATTTTATTCTCAATCGGGATAATAATGAAAAAAGTTTTAATAAACAAATCCGTTGGCAACTCCGCAATTTTATTCGGAGATATATTCTTATCCAATTATTAAAGAATTATTCTGGACGAATAAGTGTAAGTGCAGCTAAATGTCTTTTTTTCCCCGATTTGTTGGTTTCTTATCTGTTATCCAAGATAAAATTCGAAATTCTTTAGCGAGTTCTCGTTTGCGTCTCTCGTTTTTATATTCGGTACGTATATAATACGTACACGTGTAGTGTACGCAACGTTCTCGCGTAAACCCCTTCGTCGACGGACCACAAAGTTATCCCATTTGGCGAGGTATGTACACTTTTGTTTTCACCGGGCGGTAAAACAAATTTTCAGGTGCATTTCGGAGCACTAAGCGAGCGTTCTCGTGCACGGGCTCCATTTGACGAGGTGCATTTCAACACCACGTTTTCTCCTTCATGTTTGTCCTTCTCACAAGATCCACTCGCAAAAAGCCACCTCTTGGTCGAATTCGTGACAGTGTTATACGGTAGGCTCACTTTTATCCAAGAAAAGCTCGTACCGAACATATGAATGTTTGAAGGGTCGCGAAAAAAGTTGTTAGTATAAATGTTGGAAAATTTATATCGGCTTGACGAGAGAAATACAAACAACTCTACGCCAATGAATTTTTCGTTGTATAAAAATACATAAAGAGAATTGTCATTCTGATACAAATATAAACTGCACATAATTGATTTTTGGTTATCAATAAAAAGTTTGTACTAAAAAGCAAACGTTCACAATTGTTACAGAATTTGCTTAAAAAATTTAAAAAAAATAGATAAAGTTCAAATGAAAAAAAGTTATTCCTATTATAAAATTGTATATACTATGTGTAGGAATAATTATAAAAATCAATATAATAGTTCTTTGTAGGCTCTTATCAAATTTGCCGTCCTAAATAGGTCAGACTTGTATACACCAACAATTAATCATTAGTTTGAGTCAAATAAGAAAAAAATTAGTGATGCAATCGCATACTACAAGTAATATGTCACACGAAACAACAGACTGATAGTCAATTGAGATTAGTGTAATATTAATTTAGATTACTTAGATGCCCTCCGTTCACGAGGGTGATTTTCATCTAGCTGATCGTCCCTACACAGGGACGACGATCGCGCCACTTTTTCAACGTCATATCGAAATTGGAAAATCTATCGGGAGTAGTCGCGGTTACGATTAATCTTCAACGGCAGTCAGAGCTTCTCGATATTTTACTCGTGCGGTATGACGTTTGGCTGCACCGAGAGCAGCAACGTCGGCGCGGATAGCGGACAGGCGGGACAGTCGCTGCGACAAATCGATCATCGAAATACGTTTCTTATCGAGTTCCCGCCAGGGTCCTCGCGAACTTGAAGGGAAAAGTTGACTCGCGCGATCCTTCGCGTGCGATTTCGAACCGAGGTTTCAACGCAACATTATGTCGCGACATGCTTCGCGGCACGGAGACGAAACTGTGTGGTGTACAAGTGTAATGTAAAACCGCGCGTACGTCAGTGGACGATAAGCGATGACTTGCGAGCGATGAATGCTGAGGTGAGCAAAAACACGCTAGCTACTAAATAAAATTCACAAACACGCGTTATTCCGTAAGAAGTTTACATCACCAGTAAACAATAATGTTGCGAGAAAATTTATTGTAAAATCGATCATCTCTCATTTTTAATTATACTATTTTTTTGAATCAACAAACATAGAAATTAGTATAATATAAATATATTAAATATATTAAATAATGTGCAAAGTGCATTACGTGACCATATGGAAAAGAAGTAAATGAGTTTAAATATTTAAAAAATATATAGTAACATTTATCATGAAATAGTTTTACACTATCGAACAAAACGGTCGCAATTCGATAAAAATCGATCGTGAAAAATCGTCCCCGTTACCAATTTACGAAGCATTGTACAATACAATTACAGAAATGAATGATATGCCGTATGCGTTCTGCCTGTATTTTCTTTTGTAAATCCCCGGAGATTTTCAAAGCGGATCACTGTAGAACGGAAATCCAATGTCCCGAAAATCCATGGCTGTCAAAATATCGCAATGCAACAGTAGTAACATCCGTTGAAGGCCATCGTACGGATTTTAGAGCGTCGCGATGTCATCTGTGACATCTTGTCAGAAAAGTAAATGGTGAAATCAATTTTTAAAATAAAAGAAAAGTAACATCCCGCAATCTCGTTAGTATTTCCATTGTTAAAAGTTTTTGTATCCCAATTTATATGACAATTTACGATCGTTTTTTCGATACGAGATAATATAGAGACGAATAAAATTTGTAAATCAATTAGCAATAGTAAGCAAAATTTTGAATCTACAATAACATTGTTAAAAATTCATTCGCCAATCACACTACCCTTGGATCCATGAATCTTCAGACGTTATTAAAGATTTACGAAATGCAAAAGGAAATGGACATCAAAATACGAAATAGTAGTGCGCTTTTATCAGAAGCAATTTATCATGAGTTGTCAACTCGGATAACTCAACGTAGTTATTAGCTTCTCAAACTTCGTTTCCGACTTCATTTAAATATTTCGCCTTTCCGATCTGATACTAATGACAAATATAAAAAGTGCAAGCTAATATTATGTAATATATTATAAAACTTATATTTAGACGAACAAATAACCAAATAATAAAAACTTTTAAAAAATATAAATTTCTTATTAAATAAAAAAAATATATCTATAGTGAGAAATCTCGATTACATAATTAAAATATTGCCACGTTTTCTCCTCGCAAAGACCGTAGTGAAAATAAATTCTTCGCTATTACCAAAAAAGATAATATCGTAACAGCCAAAGCACCGAGACTTAACCAAGTCTTATATCAGTCGTGTCTTATCAGTTGTAACTGATAAGGAGTTTGTAAGCGTAAGATAGTTGTAAAAAGGTCGCACGAGAGATGCTGAGATAAGGATAAAATATTATTGTAAAACAATGTTCACGATTTTCTCAACTGCTACATTATTCCAATAATTTACAATGAAAAAGAAAAATAAATATCGACTTGCTCAGATATTTACAAAAAAATGATTAGCACACGTTAAAAGAGTTTGACTAGCAGATGAAATCTCCCGTTTCTCGACGTCTCTCAGGAAAAAGAAGTAGACTTATCGTACATCTTAAGAAGTACACAATAAGCAAAATAATGCGCGAAGAAAAATCTAAGAGAGACAGAGAAAAAAGAAAATATTGTTCCGACAGAAAATGTAAAAAAAAAATGCGACACAAATCTTTAAACAAAGAGACGACACAAAAAACGAGTATTTATCATTTTTTTAAATATCAATACATAACTTATATATTATCTAATTAATAATTAAATATCATTTAATAATTTTTATATGTTATACAAAGGATCATGTATTAATTCGGAGATTAGGCCAAAGATACTTGTTGAAAAAGCTTTCGGATTTTGGTAGAGAGAGGCAAAGCAAGAGAAGCGAGAGCACGAGATGCGCCGCAACGGAGCGGAGGACGTACTGAGTGCCGGTCGAGGGAGGGAAGTTTGCCGAGCTCGGTGGGGATGCGTTTTACTCTGGAGGGAAGAGACGGGTGGCGTAGGAGAAGGGAACCAGGGAGAAAGAGAGTGAGAGAGAGAGAGGATACTCTCGTGTCGCGCGATAACCATCGCCGAGGTGCAAACCAGCCGCGAATTCGAAAGGCATCCAGTCGCTGTTCGCGCGTCGACGACGACGCGTCGCGAGGTCCGCTCGTGCGCGGTAATTAACTTAATAAGAACCGAGCTCACTCCTGCCCGGCGCAGAGTCCGCGCTTCATCTCGTTGTAAGTGTTCCCATCCGTAAAGAAAGCCGGCGTAGCCGGCTTGAGAGAAGAGTGTTCTGGTGCCGATGTATATAAAACGGAAATGATTCTGACGATGAAAGGAAGGAGCTTACCGAAATACATGATCACTCGACAGCCAAAAGTCTTGTGTGTCAATCAGTGTTACGAAGGGTCGCGAAATTGAGCGAGGGGATTTTCTTCTTTAAACTTCTCCCCTCGTGTCGGCGTTAACGGCATTTCCCGAATACAGAGAAATTTGCAAAACGTTTTTCTTTTTCCCCCTCCTCCACCGATATATAATCCCAAAAATTCCCACAACGTGGCACGCGAACGTACATCTTCTCACGACGCAATCGTTGCATAACGCGATTCGCGTCATCGCGCGTCGGAGTATATACGCACTCCGTGCTTTTCCGCCGAAGACCACGCAAAAAAGGCGCTCGGTCTGCCGGGTCGTGAAATAAAGCGCGGGTCGAACCGCGGCATTGAACCGTGAAACCGTGATCAACGGTCGACGGCGGCCACCAACGTCGCCCGTCGCGCGACGAGACAAGAAATTCCGCCTGGCCGTCGCGACGACGGCGACGGCGGCGGCGGCGGCGGCTGTGAGTTTGTTCCGTGCGATCGCGCGTCCGAGGGAGGCTCGCTCGAATGGATCATCGTAGAAGACCGTAATACTTGATTTCCCACGTGGCGTGGTGCGGGCGCGCTATCTCTTACAACCGCGCCAGCTGCAGGGCCGATTAATTGCCCGTTTCTCACCACTGACGCTGCCCCGTCCCGCCCCCGGAGAGGAAAGAATCGCCGCTGCCGCCGTCGAGAGGGCTTAATTGTCGCGTCACGCGAATAAGGACGACTACGTTACCATTTGTCGTACAAACATGTCGGCATGTGTGCCGGAGTTATGCTGATTGCTTAAAGAGTAGAGAGAGAGAGAGAGAGAGAGAGAGAGGCAGAGTACCGATGTGTGCGCGGAATATATATGCAGAACTTTGTGCGAGAAGCTCGTAAAATATATTTTTCTCTCCTTTCTCGCAGAGGAAAGATTTTCCATTAACTTTCCGTTACGTCAAGCTCATCGTGCGAGAAAGTAAAATATTGACTCGATCGTGAGAAAATGCGCGTCACGAAAATTTTCCTTACGACCGACGTCGAATTCTGTGGACGTTCGACGTCTGAGGCGGGGCCTCCGAAACTGCACCGCAAAATTCCGGAATGAGAAGGAAATTTACATTCGTGCCTCTCTCTCTCTCTCTCTCTAAGGGTTCGTGATGTTGAAGTACCCTCGGTTGGGCTTTACCCTTCTCGCCTACTGTTATCTCGAAATTGAAAACAATGCCGCGAGACTAAACATTCCGCCTGGCGTTGCTCTCTACGTTGCATGCATAACGTTATATACTTGAGTTACGAGGCGCAGGGCCGCAGCGGTACGAATTATGTGCCGCGCCTGAATTAAACTGGAGGAAATGTTCGAAAGATATCGCCGGCCCCGGCGGAAAACATCAACCGTTAAAAACTACTTGCTAGATATCGCGCGATTAAGAGGGGAAAAAAAGATATTTGCAGACGCGAAATTGATTAAAAGCATATTTGCTCTTTGACTTGTAGCGATAACACGCTAAGATTAGATCATTTATCGATCGGTAAAATAAACACGGCTGAAAATGCGACATCTCTAATAATTTTGCAACTGTCATTTTGCTCGGATTTCGCGCGATGCAGGATAAAGATGGAAAATTATATAACGTAACGGGTCCCTCGCTCAGTAATTTGCTTTGTCTTGGAAATCGATTTCCGAAATATCAATTTATATAATCGGGTACGATTTCGCTCGTCGAACGAAAAATTCATCTTCCAAGTCGACAAGCGTAAAGTCTTCATTACGTGACGGATTATTCGTGCGGAGGCAGGAGAGGGCGGAGAGGCACGAAGAAAAATGTGCCGTTTAGAAAAGGCGGTCGAGCGTGTTCTCCGTAATGTAGGTTATCGTCAACTCCGTGCCGATATCAGTCGTGTGTCGCATTAAAAACGTGATATCGATAACGAACAAAACCAATATTTTTCGTTCGCTTTCGAAAGCACCGCCATTCGTTATCGTAACAAACATGGAAATGAGCAAGTGCGCGAGAAACACAGGGTAGACGCGCCTCTGTACAAACCTGCGCTCTATTCAAACAGAATCATCGGACCGTTACAACATGCCGTATCGCTTGACACACGTGATTTTATTTTTCACACGCGCAAAACCGACAGTTCGATCCTGGCGTGTTCGGCTCGTCATTGGAAATGTTCGGCTGGTACGCGAGGCGCGAGACGTACAACTGCATTCGAAAACAGCGAGTACGGTGAAATGCATTAGTAACTAATCCAGCTAAAGAACATTGATGGATAATTTATATTGATCGCTAGGTAAATTCAAGCCATTTAAAATTCAAATTGTGAAAATGTAAATTAAGCCAGCGAAATTATTAACATATAACAATTTTAATCGTCAAAAATTGGTAATAGCACGTCTGCATGTTTTTTTTTTTTCGGAAGAATGCAATTACGTGCGAACCAGTAGAGAAATGAAAAAAATGTGCAATTATTTGGCATTTTCCGACGCATCTATTCTATTTTCAATTACGAATAAAAAAAAATTAATGGCAAAATGGGCTCGTCGCTCGCTGGAATGAAAGTGCAATGAAGTGGGTCGGCGATCTCGGAGTTTCGATAAAACTTCAAAATGCATCCGTGTTGACCGAAATTGCGACTAAAACACAGCTAAAACGCCAAACGCTCGAAATACAGTACTCGAACTTCAGTTGAATTAGCTAAACGCGACACCGGGAGAGAGAGCTTATCAATAATCGATGTACGCAGCCCATTGCTATGTATTCCTCTTTCCTCTCTCCCTAATAATACCGCATTAATTCATCAACCACGTCATGTGCACCTCTGGTGACGACCAACTTTATACAAATCGCATCATTTTAATATGTAAATAATCGAAACGGGTCACGACCAGCGCTCCATGAAACTCGACCAACTATTTCCTCGCTATAATGAGATAAACGTACTACTATTGGATTGTATATATAGGTCTTGAAACTATTTAACAATTTCGCTATTTGTGTTAAATTATAGTAAACGCGTCATGCATATATAAAATTATAATATAAATATATTCCGAACGAGAAGAAAAAAAAAATAAAGATAAGGGAAAAGAGACAACGTATAATAATTTTTTTTATTAAAAGAGAATTAAGTATTCTCTCTTTAACATTTATCTATCGAGAACACGGGGCTGAAATAGAACCTTTGCCGGTCAAATCATCGCCGGATTAACCCTTGTCTCAGATCGCAGTCCTGAAATCCTAGCTTAATCCCCCGCAGTACGAAAAAATTATTCCCTCCAGGATCCTCCAGTAAGCTACTGTGAGGGGTGAATCCTCGGTGTTCCCCTCTACTATTTCTCCCTCCGATCTGGCTTCGTTTATCGTTATCACCGCCTGCGAACGCTTTCCCGGGAGAGTGCGGACAATTCTTACAAGTCGCGGCGATAAAACGGATGGGAAGATAAGACGATGCCGAAGGAATAAAGGCGAATATCTCGAAACGGGGGTTGAATGGTGGGCTGCTCGCCGAAGATCGTCATCACCTTTCTCTCTCTCTTTCTCTCTCTCTCTCTTTCTTTCCTCAAATTGCATACAGCCGTGAGGATCGCATACGGTATTCCGGTGAAGTCGCACCCAACCGAACGGAGCGCGAAAAGTCGACGACTTGCCACACACACACACACAAACACACACACACACCCCACATATAATACGTACATTGCCGGCGAATCGACGTGATATTACGAACGAGAGAAAGAGTCACGTAATCGGAAACGATTTACTCCTACACGTACCTTACCTACCTATCGTCCCGTGTCGCGTGTCGAAGAGGCGAGGGAGGCCGACGAGAGGGACAGCGCAGCTATCTGTTTCTTTCAACCGCGTGGTTTTTGGAACAATAAATACGCGGGCTTTTCCGTTTATCTAATCTCAAGTCTCGAATATCCATTAATGAGGCGTAAATCAGACTGGCCGAAACGTTTAATCGTCGCATGGAGGTGGGATTCGTTCTATCGTCGCCTCAGAATTTACATCTTCGTTTCCGTTCGGCGTATCGACTTAGTTATCGAGCTCGCGTTCCTTTTTTCCCCCTCTCTCTCTCTGTGTGTGTGTGTGTGTGTGTGTGTGTATGTGTATTCTTTGGTTCTATTTCTGGCCTGCTTCGCTTGTTCGTTATAGTTACCGTAAAACCGACGCCCAGTGTGACTCGTTAATTAATGGTACACGAACGATCGCCGCGCACTTGTTCTTTCTCTCTCTCTCTTGTTTCCCTCTTTCCATCTCTTATTCGATCGTTATGCCGAGAAACAAGGAAATTCGTTGATTGAAAATAATCTATGGGCAATGTACGAGGTTTCTCACGCGATATTATTATCTCTGTTGTTGAAAGCAAACGATAAGAGGATGAGTAATGAAACAAGAATTAATTTTACAAACGTGGCAGAACTAAAAAAAAATCAACGTAAATATTCTTATAAAAAATGTAAGAATTTACTTTATAAAATCCGATATTCTTTAATAAATGTAATTTACTTGAGATACATTATTCATAAATTCATAAGAATATATATAAAAAGATAATGTATGCAAATCTTAAGAGTTTGAGACTTCTAATTCATAAATTTTGTCAAGCTTAATATTAAGGTTAATTTTTCTATAACTATTATAATTAATGCAACGAGTAATTAGTTTAATAAAAGCACCGCATTAAGAACAAGGTATCTCTTCGTTACTATTGAAAGTGGAGCGAAAAGCCGAGAGACAGACTGAAAACCGGACCGGAAGAAATTTCGAGCGGTCGTCGTTCGAAGGACTCGATCGTAAAGGCAAATTCTTCTCGAATCCTTTGAGTGAGACCGCCTTTCATTCACAACGCTCCTTTCACGTTTATCGATCCCGTTTGCTTCAACTTCACGCAGTTTCTTTTTTTTTTTTTTTTGTTATTACCCAAATGAACCAAACTATTTCATCAAGAAATAAAGACATCAAAGATGCATTTCATTGATTATCTATGACAATTTTCTAAATTACACACACACACACACACACACACACAAACACACACAATACTTTTTAGTGAAATTTTCAGATTGTATCTATTTGACTTCGTTAGTTAACTAAAAATTAAGGTTAAAGAGCCGATTAGTAAGACAATTTCATCGTTGCAATGCAAAACTATATCAGTAAATAACCGAGAAAAGCATGTTCGCGAAACGCTAACGCGAAAAGTTTATAGTAACGGCAGTTGACATATTTGTACGATAAACAGAACCACGTCATGTCGAGCGAGAGCACTCTGATAACGCAGGAATGTAGGCACGATTAGTCACGCAACGGTATACAGTGGGAGAGTAGCCGAGTGGCAGATCGCGGATTATCATTATCGGATATTGCAACACTGTCGTTTGATGCAGCGGTATCGCGTGGGACTTTTCAACAGTTCGTCCGTTCCTATATGATCGAGTATGATAACGCAACGTAGTATCACTGAAAGAGAGAACAAAAACGTTATTATGCGACCTCACATCTTCTTGGAAAAATTGTCAACTAATTTCCGCAGTGAAACGTTCTAGGCAAATTTAATAGAAAGAATTCGAAAAGTCGTCTTTTTATAATTCATGACAATCGTAAGAAAATGGGTTATTAATGTATGTACAGAAAAAAATATATAAATATACAGGAAAACGTCCTCCGTGAAAATACAAGTTTTTGATATATGAAAAAAAAAAAATGTAATGCTAGAGAGAAATAACAGAAAAGAATGAGAAATGCAAGATTTTCTAATTTCTCTATCCTTACAGAGACGGACTATCGTTTCCAGAGGAATAAGATCGAAGAGAGGAAGAACCAGTGACGAGACACGTACGTACACAGACACACATAGGACGCGATGTTCGGGAACGTTGCACCCTGTCACCGACAAAATTGGATCGCGCCGACGTCCGAACGAGGAAGCGAAGCATCGAGACGAATGTCGTAGTAGAAGACTTCTCGGGTCGGTGGTTCGAATGAACCTGAAGGATACTTATACTGGACGATCGTCGTCGAGAGGCATGAATTCATCCAGAGACGGGATGCCCGATTATGATCGAATCACGTAATGTTGCGTGGCATATGTCACGTGCCACGTTCAAGTCGAGATAGTTTTTCGCGGTGCAAGCGGGATTAATTACGAGTACGAGTCCAGTCAGTATTTAATCGCACGCTAAGCTAAGGCGTAAATTGAAAGCGTCGGATACGACGGCGTAGATTTAAAGCACCGACATGTCGGGGCGACCTAACGGTCGACTCGATGTGGAATTGCCTGACGCCGGCTTGGTATAAAACAGCCGGTAATAAAGAAGAAGTGGCGTGAAGGCGAAGAGGGAGCCCTTTGAGCGGATGGCAGAAGGAGAGAGAGGAGGGGAAGAAGGAGCGAGCGAGAGGCGCAAAATGGGAGCAACGAGATATGTGTTAGGCAGCGCGATCTTAGGACTTTTTTGGAGCAGCTTATTCAAGGGCGTCCTGACCAACTCCACCAGCAGGTGCGACTATCCGCCCTGCTCCTGCGACCACTACGGCAGATTGACCTGCGACTGCAAGGAGGAGGGCGAGGTAGGTTTCGACACACCAACCAGTATCTTCGATAACTATTCATGCGAGAATCGATTTTCGATTGGATATCGGTTTGATACCGCGTGAAGCCAATAGGATAGCGAATGAAAAAAAAAAATTCCGTTCTCTTTATCAGAAACGTATATCTAGAGAGTCTTTCGACCCCGAGACAAGAAAGTATATTTTCTCTTCTCGTATTCCAGCTCATCATATTTTAACTCGAAACCCGACTCTGTTCAACACGAACGAAAACATGTAACTCGAACCCCTATTCGTATAATGAATACTTACACGTTTCGAGTATATCATTTATAATTACAGTAAAATAATACAGCGCATAAATTATTAACAAAAATAATTATTATCTATTAAATGTATGCTCTCTTGTTATATTTTATTATAATTATTCGTTTTTCCATTTTATTCATTGCTCTCGTATTCTTGTTTTTTTTTTTGCACACAAAAAGAAAAATTCTCCCACACTTTCTGATAATATTAAAAGAGAAGGTGGTATTATGGTCCGTCGTTTACATTGTGTACGATAACTTGGTTAATAATCAATATTTTAAATTGAAAACTTAACACACATTTCTACTCGCCAATGTGTGTCATTTAATCGATTCTAGACTCAGAATCATAAAATACTTAGGATATCATTTATAAAAAGTGTGACGACACTGCATAATGAATCAAAGAGAAATAAGGATGAGAATGTGGCTTCTCTCTAAAAAACAGATTAAAAAATTTTGTTTAAAAGAAAAACAAAGCTTTCATTATAAGATTATATATTCAGAAATAAAGAGAAAATATTGCATAATATATGCAAATATATGTATGTACACATGATCTCTCCAGTATACAGACTGCGGTATTATAAATCTATAATACACTTAATGCAAACTGTAGATTAGCAGTAGAACTAGAATAAACTTGTCGAATAAGTATTTCGATATGACGAATATATTACGAGTGGCCGCAATATCTACAAGGACCATAATACTCTAATAATTCTCTTCTAATATTTTTTCATGACTTTTATGTGAAAACGGAATTTTATTGATATCTATTTTCCGGTAGAGCTGTTCGAAGCTCAAGCACAGATTCTAAGGTTAACTCGGTTCTTTTCATTCTGGATGGTTTCAACGTCCGACCAGATGAAGGTTGTCCGATCTCTGTCTCCGATCTTTCCCAACACCTCTCCACCTTAAACGATCCGAACGATCCGCTGAACAACGATAGAAGAATTTTCGCGCGCGCGCGCGCGTATTTTCTCTTTCTCTTTCTCTTTATTCCAACAACGAATTCGTACGGAAACCGCGGCGGGGTCTATCGCTATCACACGAAAAATCTCAGACAATGCGACACGGGGCTCTGTCTACCCGTTCTTTGTTCCACGAGGGACGTTATTCCATTTGCGAATTACCCGATGGGGAGATAAAAGGGCGGTACCGCGAGTAGCTTCGTGCTTACGGCGAAATCGTAAAACCCGATCTTTCCCGTGGTCAAAAATGGAGAATAAAAGAAAAATACTATAAAAAAATATTTCCTCGGGATTTCAGTGATACCTTCGGTGCCACGTATCGCTCGAAGCGACGAAAAATCGAGAAGTAATAATCGCATCCCGAGACCCCGCTTTATTATTGTTGTCGTTATAGGTAAACCGATCGAAGAAGCCTTAGGTAGATCAGAAAGACACAGAAAGGGAGAAAATAGAAGAGTGATCGGCCAGAAACAGGCCTAATCTCCCAACTACGTGGGGGTTCTCGTAAATTGTGAGGGTGCCAAATGCGACGGAGGGCTGGAAACCCCCATAAATTAGAGCGTGTTTACGCAAATCGGATAGGGTCTCGCACGGGCGAGAAGGGTAAAGGCAAACAGGTAGATACGTACACGTACGGTTACGAGGTAGGATGGATTCGCCGATCCTTCTCCACCCTCTCGTAAATGTTTCGCGTTTATCCCCCGGCGGCCACGCACTCTGTTCATTCGAGCGGGGAAAAAAATAGCGGGCGATCCCTCGGCGATCTATGATCACGCGAGCTGTTCGTTCCTTCTACGGCCCCGCGTTTCCGACGCTTCCGGCCATCTGCGGATATTAAAGGAGCACCAGCGCCGCGATCAAGAAGGAGCGTCTATCTACGTGCGCTGGAGGCACGGATGATTCATAATCGCAACGCGATATCGCGATAACCGCGGGGCCCTCGCCAGTCGGGAAAACAGCGCTTCTCGCGCAAACCGAGAACTTTCTTCGTGACGCGCTGAAACCGGAAGTTGTCCGGAAGCCCGTATTCGTTAAATCGAATCGAATACGCGAACGAAGGGAGGGTGGAGGGGGAGCGGGGAGGTAAAGCGAAGAAACACGCTAACGCGAGTATTATCGCTTTTTCCACCGCTGGAATTTATTGAATAAATTTGGAAACTCTCTCGCGGGGTGATGAGAGTTTGAAATTCGACTTTGCCAAAGTTTCTTTCCTCCGTTCCTCCGTCTTACTCTATCCGCGAGCGTTGCTCTTTCCGACTCGCGTCTTTTTCCTCCGCGGTAGAGAGGCGAGCAGCAAAATACGAGGTTGAAGTAATACGATAAGAAAGTAATGAATGCGATTTCGCGGTAGAGCATGGAATATACGTGTGTGTGTGTGTGTGTGTCGTGATTAATGATTACACGACTAGATAAAACAATCAACCCCGTTACTACAATTAAAGTCCCTCGTGTTATTTGATTTTAAAAAATTCCGAGATTTTATCAATTTCACACGCGGGAATAATTCTGGTATATCGCGGTGCGCAAACGAGTCTCGCGTATTCGTCGCACGGAGAGAAAGAGAGGGCGGAGTACGCGCGCGACGGAAATTTAATCGCAGCCCCACGTTGCTCCAAGCGCGACGCGAGCAAATATTTCGCGATGCAACGACGTTGTTTTACTGCGCAACGTACCCCGGACGAAGGAGATAATGTTAACGCGCGTCCTCGCGAGCGTCCCCCGCTGTCATTATTGTTCCACGATAAAGCGTTCTTTGTGCCCGCTCGAGTACACGAGTAGCGTGCATGCTGCCGCACGCTGCCGGCGATTCGACAATACCAATAAAATTCGCACACGCGTGACGAAATGACCACCGGAAGATTGCGAGCTCGAGAAACGATCTGTCGTATATATACGTATGTATATATGTATTATACTTCTCTATATATAATAGATATGTTTCTGATACGCTGGCAGTTTCGACGGCCTTGCACTCGCGCACGGATACGAGAAAAAAAAGTAAGTCGTGCGTGGACTTTATCGCCGAGCGGAAGATATAATAACGCGGATTACAAGAAAGAAGTGGCTCGCTAACGATAAGGGATATAAATTGCTCGAAACGGGATTGAATTTCTGTTGCGCGGCTAATTGGTCGAAAACGTGCTTCCCATTCATCATCGATGACATATCACGCGTGTGAACTCATAATTACGTTGCAACGGGGCACACGAAGGAAATGTGATGGAAGAGAAATTTTAAGGCAAGCAAATACTTCAATATTAATTAATATTTTAATGTGACTCACGTGATTAAAACTCTCTTTTTTCTAAATGCTTTGTTTCTTAAAAAATACAGAATTATAAAATAAAAATTAGATAAAAATATATAATAATGTAAATATTTTAGGACTTTAGGAAATTTTAAATACATTTGTAACAATTTAAAGCATAAAAAAACAAAAATATATTTTATGTAAAATACTCAGTTTTTCAAATTTATAGTTAGTGATAGCGATTTTGTGCGCTTTCTGAAAATATTAGCTTTTAAAAAATATAACTAATAAAGAATAAATTTCGAGTAAGCAAAAACTAGTATTTAGATAATGAAAAATAGAGACGTATCTTCAAGTGCCAAGTTTATGATTAAGGATCGTAATTAATTTATATGTTATATAAAAGCTGCTATAATAACAAAAAATTTAAATTAAAACTGGCAATAAAAGACCCGATTTACAAGTAATCAAAAACACTTTAAACTCCTTTTAACAATGGAAGACGATCGATGGCTCCTCCGGGTACGAAGTCCTTGGTCGCGCCTTGAATAATTGACGAAGAGTATAAATAATTGAAGCTGCCTTTTAGCAAACGCGATCTTAAACTTACCCTCACTGCCGTGACAAGAGAAACGACAGAATAAGACACGAAACGACGAAAAAAGAGAACATCCCGGTTAGGGGTGTAAAAGTAAAAACAGCTGCAAATATTGTCGGAAACGTAAGGGTACCATTTCCAAGGAAGAGACGCGCGCGGTTATGAAAATACTTGGAAAATGGAAAGATACGCGGAGCGTAGTCGGAAACCAATGTGCCATACTTTCCACGAGAAAATTGTAACGGATAAAAATGCACCGTTAAGTAAATAACAATCAATCTTCGCAGCGACATAGTTATTCGCAGTTATTTCGCGGCATAACAAGCTAAAAATAAAGAACATGATTGTGACGGAAAATTAATGAAGTACTCCGAGTGCAAAAGTACTTCGTTAAGTATCTCTATTAATGAGAAATCGAATCACCGGTCTCGCGCAAAGTGCTGATTAAAATAGAAATAATAATCATGTATCATCGACAGAGCTGTCATAATTAGACTTACACGGGATAATTGAACGAAATTAATAGCATCGATTATTCTCTTCGCACTACAGAAACTATTAAACGCACGTACAAGTCCCAAAAATTCTGACAATATGACTTCCGCGAGCGAATTTGATGTCACCGCGGGGGAATTGTTGCGCGTAAATTCTTTATGGATCATAAAAGAGCTTTCGGTTCCATTTCTGCCGCTTTCCGTTCGCCGTTTCGTTTCCGGTTTCAAAGTGAGTTCCCTTCGTCCTTTACCTCGCGCGGCAGAACCCGGCAATCGCGTGTCTCCCCAATGAACATAATCCTACCCATTAAACCAATCTCATTTTCATTTTCATCCAGTAAAGTGTCCTATTCGGCGGGAAGCCCTCAAACCGTTCCACTGAACGTTCTACCGTTCGATTAGAAATGAAGGAAAGTACTTTCGACTACTGCCATAATCGGCATTAGATCGCTCGCAATTTCTCGCAATCGCTCGCGGATTATCTCTTGACGAAATCGCGCGTCCCGTCACGGATTTCTACGCGAATTTGCAGCCGGGGGAAAATGTCACGCGGCGAACATGCAAAAAACGGGAAAACTAGTTCGCGGCGAACTAACGCGCGCGCTCGAGTTTAATTCCCACCGGGAATCACTCCCCCTAGTAATCGACAAGCGCACGCTCAGCGCGAGAAAAAGGACACAGGGTCAGGAACGTGACGCGTGAAAATGTCTGGAGAATACAGAAAGAAGCGAAGTCTACCATCCATAGAAAGATTGCTCGAGCGTAACTAAAGCAGAAAATATGAACGGAATAAAGATGCGTTTGCTTGAAGGTCGAAAGAAAGTGCCATCGCACAGTACCTCGTAGTTCCCGCAGAGCTTACCTCACGTTTCCCACTAAACGCGCAAAATTCTCTGAAAAGAAAATTCAGATGTCCTTTGGGATCCCGCAGAGTTACGACAATGATTCGATCTGCGGCGACCGACCTATTTATTTGTGAATTTTATGTTTTTATAAGGCATGTCGAATGTGTTGGATAGATAAGAAGCCATTACGATAGAAGGACCAATTACGTTTTTCAATGCGATCGCCTTGGGAGGTCAACATCGAATTTTCCGGAGATGATCGTAATTTCTAAAAGGATCTGAAGCTAATAATTTTTGCGCATTTTCTCCGCATGTCGTATGAAAAGAGTCGACAAAAAAATTATTGAACGGGACGTTTTCGTAGAAGAATGTCAATATTTTTTGCATATATGTACCTTCGGCCCCACGTAAATTGTCCCCAGACAAGATAAAGATAGACTTTAGTTCGAAATAAGCAAGTACAATACGT
Organism: Monomorium pharaonis; assembly: GCF_013373865.1. Classification (NCBI taxonomy): domain Eukaryota; kingdom Metazoa; phylum Arthropoda; class Insecta; order Hymenoptera; family Formicidae; genus Monomorium; species Monomorium pharaonis. The sequence goes on along the minus strand of NC_050470.1, from coordinate 22,141,764 downwards.
TAGTTGATAATCTCTGCTCGACGTCGTCCGTCCAAAAAGTAGCCTTGGACAATGAGGGCAGGAACAAAAGAGGAAGTTTGAACAGAGGTAGGACGAATGGGGCAAGACATTAATGCGTAAGAACGACAGGGCCTTGACAAAAAGAATAGTATAAAAGCCCTTTTCTTTCATCGGCCTATGTCGCGCTTTTTTTAATTTCTATTCTCCATTTTTTTTCCACTCCACAAATTCTACTTCTTTTTTTTTTCTTCATATTACAATCTTAATATACGGATTTCTTTACATAGCGGCTTATCTTCATCTGCATTTACAGAAAAGCATGAGTGAAAACTTGTTTTTATATGTATACCATAGGTACAATGATAATAATATACTAACCAGTATTTCTCCTGTTTCTCTCGGAGTACAACAGAATCGATTAGGCAGAGGAGTGAGATAATTAATGAGAGCAACATATGTAGCCTCGAGCGACGCACGCGAGATATATAGCGCCGGGCTCTTTGTAGAAATCAGAGCTGCAGAGGATCGCGTACATTTCGCGATCGAACTGTTTGATACACTAGGTGTCGGCGGGCGTTATCGGGCGACATTCCGACGTCACGACGAAAGCTGCAGCCGGCGCGGATAAATGAGCCAACGAGTACATCGCGAGCAACATTCCAATAACGTGGCGCACGATGCGAGGGTATGCGATGCGCGCTGCGCAAGCCTCGCGAAATTATCCGTGCCGCTTTTCCTTCGATCCCGCGCAACGCGCAGTTGAAGTACAGAACGATCTCTGTTCAATATATCGAACGTGCAACGTTTACGCGCGCGACACGTGACAAGTTCGCGCGGAGCGGATAATCCCGCGCAGTCGTCTAATTCGTATGCAAGGGCAAACACGTATTAGCACGCGCCAGAGCGGAAAATCCAACAGAACCGATAGCTCGATGTAAATTCGCGTGAGCAGTTGATAGGCGAAAAAAAAAAAACCTGGCTAGAGGAAGGAAAACGTGACTTTCGTTTAAATCGCTAATCTCCCGCGACTTGTATCTTCCGATCCAAAAGACGCGAGACACGGAAACGACACGGTGTCGCGAAATTAAGCTTCCTCCGTTATCATGATAATGACATTATTCGCGGCAATTAGCGAGACTGGGCGCGCACGTCGCGAATAATTAGGATAGTTAGACCTGCTTGCAATTATAGCTATTCGATCCCCATTAAAGATTACCTCCCTCCCGTATACTGCGTACCAGATTACATTAGAGAGCATTATTATATTACTTCTCTTCTTAATCATTTCAAGGATTAATCCCTCGGCGAGGAAAAAAGTTATTATCGCGACTGTCTCTAATATATCTTGACGTGAAAAATATCTTTTATTTTATTTTATTTTATTTTTTAAGGTAAAAAATTATCTATGCCAAGTTGATATAATTTCGCAATTAATATTCCATAGAACTTTAGTTATTACAATTACGTCTGCAGACCTTTTTCTATATACACAGCCAAATTAAATATAGACAGTTAAATATACCGTGGAAATAATAAGTTCCTAACAAAAGATGATTTCAATTTGCAGGAATTAATCTTAACCACGGAGGGGGATAGACAGCTGAGTCCGCATACCAGCAGGATAGTGGTGAGCAACTGCTCATCCGTGATTCTCGCGAACTCGAGCCTGGTCTCGATGACCATGTTACGATCGGTGGACCTGGTTAACGTGGCGAATCTGACTCTGGTCAGGCAGAGCTTCGAACTGTCGCCCCACAGCACGCGCACGCGGATCTCCGTGCGGAACAGTAGCATCGACGTAATGCCAAGTTTCGTCTTTCGCGGCGACGTCGAGGCGATCACGTTCGAGAACGTACGGATCGGCCAGCTGAGTGCCTTCTCGTTCGCCAATTTGATTCACACGGACAACCTACGACTGGAGAACTGCCGCGTCGAGACGACGGAGGCACAGGCCTTTAAGAAGTTCGAGGTCGGCTACCTGCACGTGATAGGCGGCACATTCGGCGATCAGATGCCGAGTCGCACCATGAACGATATCGAGGTTTATCACAAGTTCATGTTGGACGGCGTGAAAATGGGCGTCGTGAGGAGCAACGCCTTCATCGTGAGGAGCCCGCGCACGGTGGCGATACAGAACTGCGTGATCGACAACCTCGAGAGCGAGGCTTTCGACGTGACCGCGCAGGGCGCCGTTATCATCAAGAACAATACTTTCGGCAGCATCAGCGTGGGCGCGTTTCTCGGTATTCGGGCGGATCATGAATCCAGGTCGCCACCGTCATCGTCGTCCATGACGCACGACCTCATGTTCAAGAACAACAGCGTCAGCAGCTTCGAGGAGGGCTCGCTGATGTTCGACCGCACGAGCTTCCGACCAGAGCTCGACAATATCCTCATCTCCCAACAATGCGACTGCCAGATGTTACCCGTATGGAAGAACTACGTACTCAACTACACGAATGTTTATTCGCGATTTTACGCGAGGGAAAACTCGTTAGTGCCGCCCCAATCGCAACCCCAGGAACCCATCAGCGAGACCCCGGAAACCTTCCTGTGTCTGGACGGCGGAACGAACGGCACGCCGATCAGCTTCGTCGACTACGAGACGCGTCACTGCTCGCTCGGTGGCTCCATGCTCGTCTTCATATTAATCATCGTGGGTGCTATCCTCGCTCTGATAGTGTGCGTGTGTTTGATCGTCTGGTGCTGTCGAAGGCGCCGGCGAAACAATAGAAAAAAATGGATCAGTGTGCCGACCAATGCACCTGACGTAGTCTCGAAGAAGAACGGCGTAATCGGGAGAGAAGCCGCGACGTCCGGCGCACCGGTCGACAGCAGGATAACAATGGTGGTACCGGACGGCAGACTGTACCGAGAGACGGAGTTCCATGTGATCGTCGAGAAGGCCGAGCCGCTCACGACCGAATTGTAACGAGACGCCCCGGGCGGCTCGACGAGAAGGCCCACAATCGTCGCTCCCGTTGAAGAGGAACTCGAGTGGGCGGAAACGTCGAGCCGCTTTAGAGTGTACAAGCTGTGAGAGCTATAACAGACGCTAAGCGATCGGCGCCAGTGAGGAACAGTAACCGTCAAAAAATCTAAATCTGATGTGCTCGGAAAAAAACATGAGAAGAGTCTTTCCAACAAAAGAGAGGAAAATTCTTCGAATGTTAATCGCGTGCGTAATATGGACTACATAAACCATAAACCATTGCCGCTTGAGACTTATACTAAAACGCGAAATGTACGCAGCCCCGAAACCGTGTTTTTCATTCTCGTTTTTCATTTAATCGATCATCTCTCTCTTATTACAGTACAACTCAGTTCGTAAGCCTCCATTCACACATTACGTGCGGCCGCCGATTATTCGGACCGCCGCGTTCTTTTCATTCCTCGGGCCGTCTTTTAAATGTCGTAAAAGATGAAACGAGATACTCGTTGATGCGACTTAGGAAACAGAAAAAGAGTGAGAAGAGCATAACTCTGTAGAGAAAATTAAATTCGCTGTCTTGCGTAAGATACGCGATTGGGCCGACCTTTCGCATTCCCGTTGCTTTAAGTTCATCGATCGATGGTGATAGCGCGGACGAAACATTAGTGAGCGTTTCGAGCGAAAATCACGGTACGAAAGGACCAACAAGATGGGACAACTACTCGCTCGGACAGCTGTGCCATTCCTGGAGTGACACAATATGTAATTCGTGTTCACTCCATAAAAATTCTGATCTCTCGAATACAAAAAAAAAAAAGCGAATGGACGGAGATAAAACTCTTCGCTAGGCTTTCATATCAAAATCGTTTCAAACTATCGTTTTTATAGAGAAAAAGATTGATAGCAATGTGACACGTTAAAGAGCGAAAATAAATCAACAAGATCAATTTATTAAGATTAAAAAATACCCCACACCTCATCCCAGTGGCAAATTTATAAATTAATGACTAATATTGTTTGATAAATTGTGACAAGCGTTTCCAATTCTTCTTTTCAACTTTAAAGTTTAGCCTCTTATTGTAAATAATAATTACGTCAATTAATTATTCCTTTTAAAGCATGCTCTTTAATATATGTGTCCTTTAATTAATTTCATTAAATATAAAAAAAATCATATTTTTAATCAATTTTAAATAAAAAGAATACCTTGGATGAAAATGTTAGTTTTGAGCCTTTGAAAAATGTAAATTCGCCACTGCTTCAACGCTTTCGAAAAATATGAGATCTGTTAAACCGTAAAACCAGTGATTTAATTTTTAACTCTCATACTGCGATAAATTCGTTATCATGTTACTTTACTTTAATGTTTATGCATTTATTTAAAGCAAAGATTCACTGTGAAACTTTGCGATATAAGAAAAAATTGTTGTTACTGTTATTATAATTTATATTTAATCTTAAGTAAGTCGCGGTAATCAAAATGTTACGATTGTTTCGCAGAATTTGCTGTATGTTAATGTAACGCTGGAAAAATTTCTCAGCAAAATAGGTGATCTTATAAACCAAACAAAAATTACTTCGAATGTACATCCCGCCATATAGCAATATTCTTCAACGCGTTTGATCTATGCGTATAATGAAAATATTTTGAAAGACTTGATTATGAGCGAACGTATTCCTAGATCATAATCGATGAAAATAAATAAACGTTTTCCTGTCCCTTTTCCCTTTTAATTAAAAGGAGGCATGTATCACGATACCGAACTAATATTTTGATAATCATAAAAAGGCATTGCGCCGATTACGGAAAAAGAAGTAAAATAAAGCTTGTCGGAAACAGTAATATATCGTACGATTAAAATTGATTTATTGAACAGAAGGCCCAAGCACTCGAAGTACTTGAAGACGGAGGTAAGCAACGCTTCGTCTCGAGCGCATGAAGAGAATGAGCCTCGGAAAACTTTTTGTGCCTCTTATACTCGATAACTCGAACTCCACCAAGGTAGGTTTTATTAGCATCCCGCTAATAATATTGAAAGATCAAAGTCTAATATGCCGCGACGTATGCAAACCGTATGCGCTGGTATGTATGCGTGTATACGTGTGTAATTATATCATTGTGGTGAACAAAATCAGTTTATAATGTCATATATAGTTATATTATCGTGAAACTGTGATATAACGACAGCCGCCGACTATATAATTTGTTTCGCATTGAACGATTGAAGATATAATAAAGCCGATACTAATAATATATTTGCTAATTATATTAAGATTGTTAATGCCTAAAAAGATCACGTGCTAATATACCCTCTATTAACAGGTATGTATACTGTTTCTTATATTGGCGAAAATTAATTTTATTTATAGTATCCAAATATTAAAGATATAATTGCAAGTAAAGTAAAGGCAATCATAAAATTGCAATTAAATTGCGATTTAATGTAATAAGTCACACAAAATTTAGATCAAAATTTCAAACTTTAAAAATTTTATATGTTTATGTTTTACCAACAATTCGTATATGCCACTGTGATTGGATAATATTAGACATTCATATACATTTATGTCCTATTTATCACAGCCTTATTTAAAATAATTTATAATGCCGCGAGGAATGAATAAAACATCGTTCCACTGCAATCTTTGCAAGATAAAAAAGAAACTGTATGTATCAGGTATCAATTGTAAGTAAAAAAATATGGAAATTTCTACACATATAAAGTATCATGAATGTAACAATAATATACCAATTTTCGATACATCAATTTTTCATAAGATGACAATTTTATCAAAATTTTTATTACAACTATACAGTTTCTTTTTTTGTATTTAAATATCAAAATTAATATTAAGTACTTACCTGTATGGAAGTACACCGTCGAGAGCCTGTGAAACTGTAGGTGGCGACGCGAGTGCAAATCCTCGTCCTAGTAATACCGAATGTACAGAGAAAATCCTCTTTGCTGTTTCCTGCATCGACTCCAAGTCCTCTTCAACCTCCTCCGCTAAAAATTGTATCGTAAATCAGTTTAACGAGTAAAAGCATATATTATTCTTTATGTAATTGAAATAGTAAATTTTCGAGATTTCTTCAAAAATGAATTAATCACAAACATCGCCAAAATATTAAAAATATATATATTAATATATATTATAAACATATATATTTTATTTATTAATTTATTAATTCAGAACAAAAAATTTAATCATGTTATACTTACAGGATACTGGAGGCAATGATAAATTCTTCTTCATGAGACTAGCAGCGCATGCTCCTCCAAGGAAGGACAATTCAATTTCTAAATTTTTTAAACCATGGCCGGATGTTATCCAATCGTAACCAATAACTAAACATTTAAAGCCATATGTGATTGAACTTTCATTCTTCATATAATCAGATGCAGTTTCCAAGGAAAATATTACTTCATTTCCTAAACACAAAACAATTTATTGAGAACATTATGTATTATATAGTATCATATATTTTTAATTAATGTTGCATATACCTGGCAACACGACAGCATTTTGTGGCCACTGACTTTGAACATTACTTAACTTATGTAATACTGGCCAATACAGAGGAACATCTTCGCCCGTAATATTTGAAATTGTCCTATAAGGATAAAAATTAAACATACATATAAAAGGAAGGAGTTTAATATGCTTGTATATTGTATAAAAGTGCGAAAAAACATTTTATCTACCCTGCGGAGGAATTGGGAATTATATTTGGTATATAAAGCTGTAGATAATCTTCCGGTTGTGAAGTTCCACATTCTGAAGTAAATTCGACAGTTAACCACTTTACTGTTTCCGGAAAAGTGACTTTGTAAGATGATACTGTCGCCGGTTTATAAGGATGGTCGCTTTCTAGCCAAGTATAATGATTACTAGTGGTAATTGGAGGAGCAAAGTGTGATTGAGTTTCACTATCTTGGGATATTTGAGAAGTTCCCATCGTGGACAGTAAATTTAAAGCTGCAACATGGGGCAGCATCTCTTGTATTAAAGTAAGAATTTGTACGCTGCTCTGAAAGATGCAAAATAAATTTATGTTTAAAATTTCTCTTGCACATTATCTAAAAAATATTCGAATTTTAAAAGTCTTTAAAATTACTTACTCTAGGATCTGATGTAGCTAAGGGACTAATGTGTGCCATTACTAGTGGCAAGAGAGTCGTTACAAAAGTCGCATTACCAAGAACTTCATTAGCTATTACTTCTTCTGCTCTTTCTCTTGCTAGAGAAAAAATTTCATTCGACCGTTGAATGATCGTTGCGGTCATGGCGAGAGTACATTTTCTCGCTTGTACTTCCGCCATGGCTTTATTCGTGTGTTGTCCGTCGGAATCTTGCGGATTTGAATAATATAAAATATGCGGTATTTGACCTCTCGTTTGTGTTGTGCCTGCAATAGCATAGCATGTTAATACAATCTGCATACTGTATAATATTATATATTTATTTTTTCAAATGTAAATACATATATTTGATATTACCGTTAAAACTTAGAGAACAAGCCGTAAAGGTAAACGTTGTGCCATCGGCTCCCTTGACAACGCTTAGGCCGCCGTCACCGTTACTAGTTCGTCCTCCGCGATTTCGTAATCTAATAGCATATTTAACATTCTCTTTTATAAGCACTGGTTTGTCAAATTTCAATTCTACTGTATCATTAGTACAGTCATCCGGTCCGAAGGATCCTCTTGTAAAATCTAAGCTACTCCAACGCTGAGTGTGTGATGGATCATTACCAGTGTTATTTTGCTAGTATAATAAAATAATCATAATTAAAGTCACAAAGAATTCAAATTTACAAATACGACAAAATATTTATATATTACTTACATCATCTAATAATTCCAATTCATAATCATATACTCCTGCTCCTCCATAGATACCAACACCGGCTATAAGAATGCCTGGTCTATCGACGGAAAAGCAAATAGCATCTGGAGAACCATTACCGGTATTCCACGATCTTGACTGATTTGTTCTTGTAAATCTTGAAGGCGTCGTATACATGAGTCTGCCACAAGCTGCTTGCAGTTCGTCCTCATTTCCGCTCGATTGTGCCGCCAATTCAGCGATAACTCGCGCTAATAAATAACAGCAATGAAGAACCAATTCTGGTAAAGACTGAGTTTTTTCTCTACAAAGATTTTTTTTTACTGGTATCAGTATCAGATCCAACAGTCTATCGAGTACTTCACGGAACGACCAATTCAAGACCTCCTTACCGGAGCTCTCTACTTGAGATTTGTAACTAATTTGCTCAACTAAAATTGGATACTGATGACTTTCTGTCGAATTCATCATAAGCAGACCGGCATTGTCAGATGGGCTGAGTTGCCGCTTCACGCTGTCGCTGTTATCCATAATGTTGCTCAGAATTGGAAACGTACATCTAAGTCGTATCGCCGAATGGCACAAAGAAGCTAACACAGCCGAAAGGAGACGATCTTTTGTAGTTGTACCTTGTTCTTTATCGATATCTGATAACAACTCGCATAGGGAAGTCCACTTAAGATATGCAGTAGGATAAAACGCGTGGTAACAAGCTACAAACGTTTTGTGACATTCGTCCAGTATGCTGTTTGTCATCTTATTTCCCAAAGTGCTACTAGAACTTTTGTTAGATCGTGTCTTTCCTTTACTTTTCAAAGTAATCGGTAAAGAATCCGACAAAATTTGGCGTAATAATGCTCGCACTTCGCCTATGCATTCCGCCAAACGCACTGACTCTGGAGGGGTTTTTTTATTGACGTGGTTGGGATAAATTTCATTAGTATATGTTCTAAGCAGTCTTAAGCTGGCTTTACTTATGTACACTAATCGTTCCATTTCGAGCATAGTGTGAGTCGATGATGCAATATGAACTGCCACATCGGCCAATGTCGCTTTCAATGTGTTCCAACTCCACTGAAGGAGAGATATCAAGGATTGGAAGCATTCCTTTGTAACGGTCCTACTGAATTCTCTCTTCAAAACGTAGACAGGTTCAACTTGGTCTCTCTGCCTGTTTGATGTCTGATTTTCAGGTGTCACAACGCGATACAGTAATTGTGGAATCTGTCCGGCGTTAACGTCGGTGCCGTTGTTAGATCTTTTAGAAGACTTGAAATAAAACATAACTTGATCTTCCGCTGTAACCATACCTTGTCCACCAGAACCGCAATCGCTGGAAGGTCCACCGACTTTAGCCCATGCCACGTACCACCTGTTTGCTTGCAAAGATATAGGTTCGTCAAATAATATCGAATATTTCTGTCTTGGACCACATTCATACGGAATCTCTTCTGTCTCTGCAAGAAGCTCGCCATCGTTCTCTTGATCGCCACCATCAATTCCGATATCAAACAGTTTGATTTTTGCAGTATATTCACCTCGACCGCCAAACAAACCGTAGCCTCCCAATATAATGTCCGTGTCAGGCATAAATCGAATTGCTTCAATCGAATGAGCGGAATAACCCCATCCTCCTCCATGACTTTCAAATCTGCTAACGGTGACGTAATCTTCGCGGCTATAAACTTTGCCATGCATCGATTGATTACATTCGCTTTCTTCAACTATCGATAAATTTTCATCTTGAGCTTGAGTTAATGTATCCAAACAAGCTAATAAATGCATTGCGGCTTGAGAACGCGTTACAAAACAAGTCGAAACAACTGGAAGCGCCAAACCTGGATTGAGTATGGAAGCCTCCAAACCAGGTATTGTCCTAACTTCCGTTGATATTATGTTATATAAACTAATCTCGTTATTTATTGAATTGAAGGTCCAAATAACGTTGTATAAAGGATCCAAGCATGCTGTGCAATTATTAAAATCAACTTGATCCACACCGCTGTAACTGTTGCACGTTCCATCGCGTTTGCTTATTACCAGACTCTTGAAAGAATTTGCATGCTCATTCTGATGAGGTATCAAGATAATACAATTTTTATTTGCCATAACAGTACTCCTTGTCAAACTAATCGAATTTATCTCGTCTATTTTAACATAAGTTTGATCGCCAGCAGCACCAATCCACGTTGCTCGTCTACCCCATCGAGGACCAATATTCGGCACTACATTCGGAAAACTATGCCACGGCTGAGAGCGATCGGTACGACGATTTATCTGAGAGGTAGCATTCGTAGACTCATTTTGACCATTCCACCAATTCATGCCGAGCTGTCCTTTTTGGTATGCACCAAACGTGTAAACTTCACCTTTTGATGTAAGTATAACGGTATGATTGCTCCCAGCAGCCACTTGAGTGGCAATAGTTGGTAATTTAACTTGAATCGGTCCTGCATGTGCCACCAAATCGCCAACGCCCAACTGACCATATATGTTACTACCAAACGTATATACTTCTCCATTTTGCAGAAGTAACACCGTATGATGCAAACCACAGGACACTTGAATCACAGAACTTTCGCTAGGAATAGGAACTCTAGCCGGTGGTATGCTAGCAATTCTTGCAGCATCGCCTCGTTCCACATCACTACCGCCGACGCCTTCCTCGAGAGCCGTGAGATTAACTCCCAATCCCAATGCTACTTTTTCTGGAAATCCCTTTTGTATGACACTGGGACCGGCTACGCGCTGATTATTCGATCCTTTCATTTTTACTCCATACTTGACAGTACTCGGTCCTGCTTTACTTCTTTGCCGTTGTTTTATCTCACCCAATCGTCTCTGCAGATATTCTCGGAAGTTGGAACCCGATATGCCGTTGCTGCAGCTCTTCCTTGCGCAAGTTCGACAGCATCCACATTCCGCACATCCACTGTCTCCTTCGCCACATCCGCATTCTTGACCAGGATTCCGATCGGGACGTATACTACTCAGACATGATATACTATAACCGGTACATTCTCTACAAATCGTGCAGACCATACAAACACGATGTCTCCACTGATGTTGCCCAGGAGGACACATCCCTCTCGTTTCCTCCCAATCTTCCACAGGATCGACACTTTCTTCTTCGGCTATTATCAATTCATCTTCCCCTGTACCCATTTCCATCGCAACTACTGTCACTTCTTTATTCACTGTATGCACTGTTGTAGAATCACGGCCACACTGTCCCTTATTATTAATACCAAACGTATATAGATGTCCTTTGTTAGTTAATGCAGCAGCATGAGCTTTTCCTAACGATACACGAACTATAGATACGTCCTTTAAATCGGTAACTAAGCCTGTCACTGGATCGCTGTGTAGTGTATCTTTACCAAACATTAGTAGAGAGCCATCTTTCGTAACTAAAGCAGTAGATCCGTTATTACAAGCAGCGTCCACAATAAACTGACCTTCCACTTTTGCCATTTTCTTTGGTTTTACTGGTTTTGGTTGTCTACGAACTTTATCTTAAAATAAAATAAATAGTTATTACAATTCTGTAATATTATAGATTACTATTACTATTATCATATTTATAACTTACTACTGTCTCCATCTTCTCCACGTCTAGCAGTACCCGCAAACAGCACAGAACCATCCTCCATGACTATAACGACATGTTGACCATCATGACCTGCTGCAAAATGTGTAATTCTTGGACCTTTACCAAAGGTAAGTTCCAACCACCTATTAGGCCTTGTATTGGTCTTCATGCCTAGGCAACTTCCTTTTCCGCTATATAATAACTATAAAAAAATATTAGATACTAGATAAAATATACTATATGTGTGTATATATATATATATATATATATATATATATATATATATATATATATATATAATACAAAAATATATAAATATCAAATACATATTATGCATGAAATATTGAGCAATTATAACAGCTGTTTAAATATCCCTTATATACAATACTCACTTTTCCAGATAATGTTTTAAGTAAGCCAAATTCCTTTCCTGCTGTAACCATTGCAATTTCATCATCGCATCCTGGATTCAAAGTGTGTGTTGCTTGTTCTTCATCAAATATAGCATATCCAAATATATCAACGCATTTTCTTGCCAATTTCAGAGGTAATTCAGAAGCGACTGTCACAGGATTACTCAGCGTATTTATTGTACGTACCACGAAACCTTCCTGTTAAAAGAAAAAAAAATACAAAAATTGAGTAAAATAAATATAATATTTAAATACAATATTTATATACAATCACGTTAATTACATCTTTGCCAGCTGTTATCATTCCTAAATTTTCACCATCGGAGAACATTACAGAGGATGACCAATCTTTTCCTTCCAGCACAGCAATTCCAGTTACTATAAGCGTTTCTGCATCAATAATTAATAACTCACTTTGTTTTCTTGGTGCACATTTAAAATATAATGAATTCTGTAAATAAAACTTTGTATAAGTAATAGATTATCAAATCTAGTGCAATAATAAATATTAATATGAAACTAACATTAGCGTAACCAAGCCATCCTATTTCTGTCGGATAAAAATCTGCTTTATGTATGTATATATGACCCCATATTGTACCACCGTGGCCACTTCCAATTTTCAATAAACCACGTGATGTATGTAGATACAAATATTTTCCATCACTCACAAAACTACGTTCATTCAATACCATATTGATAATCTCATTTGGTAACTTAAGCATAGAGGTATATATCTTGGAACACTTAGGAACGCCATATGTAATCCAATCTGGTCTCACGAGTTTGCCCAACAAAACGGCGTGAACACTTCTTTGCAGAGACGTTAACACACATGGCATCTAAAAAAAATACAAAGTTAACTTTTATAATATATATACACCATGTCACCTGACAAATCAATGTTACGATCACAGCAATATACCTGAATATTTTGTATCGCTAATGCTCTAGGAGACATAAGCAAAGCTGCTATTGCTGCCAAAAGTCGCCCAGTATCTCCTCTGACTACAACAAGACTCAATAAACAAGCACAAGCAACAGCTGTCAAGTGACTGCCATCATTAGCAGCGGCTGATTCAGGACCATGAGACGTTGCAAGATCCAGTAACAGATCAAATAGTGGATCTAAAAAAAATGTAAATTATTAAAAAATTTGTCACATTTAAGAAAATCAATGATTTAAAAACACAAACCAATAACGTCATCTGGTTCAGATTTGAGGCCTTCTGGTAGTTGTCCTTGTAAAACATCCAGTAATGCCGAGAGTGCTTTTGTACACAAGACTGGATCGATTGTTCTGCTCTCTCGCATCAATGTAAAAACACTTCTTAAACCAATACCTACAATCTTTATTTAAAAAAATTTTTATAGCTGTGTATAATACATATTACATAAATTATAAATGTTACAATACACAAACATTAAACAAATAAATATCACAGATTAAAAAATTAAAGAAATTAATTTTGCTTTTACCTTTGGTAAATTTTGTATAGTTGATATTCTATCTTCATCATCACTTTCGGTATCTATAGTATCACTAAGGTCTGGTGGTGGAGAAGTACAATTTGATGCTCTATAAATCTCGCTCGACAATTTTGCATGTTTTTCTAAAATAGCACTTCTTGCGCTAGTAAATACAGCAAATGCTGAGGCATTACAGGATGTTTCTATTTCCGGTGGCTTATTGTAATTTAATTCTCCATTTAACTCAATCTATATGTAATAAAAGTATATGAGCACATATTGTATTTTTTCCCAGAAAAATTATTAAAAAATTATTAATTTTTGATACCTTTTTCTTATCTCGCTTGCGGATAATTTTATTCTTTTTACATTTTCTCCATTCTCCCTTATTCCTAAGAAATAATTCAATTTTTTAATTTAAACTAATTGGTATATGTAACAAACCTAATAAAATGTTTTACAATGCATATAATTTTATTTGAATTTTATAATAAAATTATTTTTTATAAATAAACAAAGCAATTCAATTACAGTAATAATTACACAATCAAAATATATAAAAAATATTTCTGTTTAATCTATTTGTGAAAAACTTGGACGAGTTTTTCTATATCCATAATTAAAAATTTTAATATGTTAGGTAAATACGATAAGAAATATTTCTACTACACTCATAATGGAATTAATGAATTATCGAAAAAGGTTTAGATAAAGAATAAAAAGAAATAATCAGGCTAGATGATCCGTAATAAACAAAAAATTTGAGGTTACGTTCTACGTCAGTAAACGCGTCATTCGATTAACCCCGCCGTGTCAATGAAAGGTTTTCCTTCGACCGGGGATCAAATTACGTGGTTTTATCGAGAAGTCGACCGATCAAACGGCAAAAGAGACCGATCGACAGTGAAGTCACCGACGACGGCGTCACGTAAACAAATCGCGGGAGAGGTTATACATCACACTTTCGTCGCACCTCTGCGCCTCGGCGACGTTCTTGAAGAGATCGTAAAAACACTTGGCGTAGCTCTCGGGTTCAGGCAGCAGCCTCTCGTTGTCCCCGGACACCATGGTTCACGCAAAACTCCAGGTATATGAGTCACCAAGTCATTTTCGTGACACTATTGATCGCTGACACTCACTGGCCGCCTTCCCCATGTGATAACGTTACGTATCCCGGGGAATTCTCTGGAGAGAGAGAAAAATACGGGAAGTTACCGCGACGACGACGACGGCGATCCGGCTACGACACGGACTCGGGATTCCCTCGCGCACCGCCGGCGATTTACTTTGCGACGTCTGCCCGTGGCCACCGCGAGATTCAAAAACGAGACGTCTTCGCTCCGTTCCGCGTAAGTTCGGTCTTGAACAGTGCCAGACTACGATCGCCGCGACTTCGATAGTCGACCGGCGCGGTTATCGCGCGCGCGGCGATAAAACGGGGGCGAGCTCGCGCGCGAGAAACCGCGCGAATTTCCAAACGCGTCACGGAACAAATAATTTCACGCGGACGCTAAATGTCAACACGTCCCACGTGAACACGTCACACCTCACACCGCGTGTGTTTGGCGAAGCCAGAAGGCATTTCCGTGACGGCGCGCGTCCTCGTCGTAAAATTCTATATATATATATACATGTTATTGTACGTACGTCATGCACAAGGTACATTTGTTTATAAGAATGTTGCAAAAACCGCGAATGAAAGCGGCAACAAAGATATGATAAGGCTTATCGGTTGCATATACTCGCGAGAAATAGTAAATATTTGTTCGTAACCCACGAGCCGCCGGCTTCATAAATCTTGATCTTGCACGCACGCACGCACGCACCCACGCTGGTACGCACGTACGCACGTCCACGGCTTTTCCCGTTTGTCTCGGAAACGAAGATGCGAAAAGTCAACAGTCTCTCACAGTGCGCGAGAAGATCGGCTCACCTGTCGACATTGACGAGCGACAATCGCCACGACGGGAAATGACACCGAGAGGATTTCGATTCACGCGAAATCTCGACGGGTTTCGTTGAACCCGTACGCGTGTGCGTCTCACGCAGGGAACACGCAAAATGCGATACGGCACAATCTGCGCGGGTACGGTACGCTGCGATAACGTGTCACACGTCGAAAGAGATTACGACGGGAGGGCTATTCGTAAAATTTACAAAGCATGAGCAGAAAGTACTCGCTACCCCGGATGGCGAGATCGACAGAGTAATATCAAACGCGATAATACGTATATATGCCTCGCTTTTTGTGCTGTGTGGTGAAATTGCCGTTGTGCAGAGTAATAGGAACATAACCTCAAAAGTGAGGTTTCGCGCGATACGATTCTCTTTCATTTTCTTTCCATCACTGGAAAATTTTGCGTAACTCGTATTATAAAAAGTTAATTTTTATCCTTCTCTAAAATTCTTTCTTAAGTCTGCTTAAGTCGAAACACGTGACACGCATGTATCTATTATCCTCTTGTAAAATTGCACACAAAAGCATCCAGTCATGTATACTGGTTTACAAAACATATCTTGTATTTATCTAATCTTTATAATTCTCTATCTATAGATCAGAAAGTGGAGGAAACATGTATAATTAAATATTGTTTGCTAGCTGAGAGAGACAAGTTTTAACGGAGAAGACTTAAACAATTTACGTTTAACTTGCATTTAATCATAAAAGTGTAATGTTAACATTACATGTACAGATAAGCATATAAAAGACCCTTGTAACATTATCATTATATACATGGTAAAAGGCTATGACTTATCATGATATCATCTTTTTGGTAAGTGGCGTAATTCATAGGTGCGTGCTTTATTAGGCATTTGTTGAATTCAAGTTCTATTTTCAGCCTAGTCAAATGCGAGATTTGATAGTACGATTGTATCACTGTTCTGTAAATGTAACCTAAACAATAGGCAATAACTCGCTAAAAGAATTCTAATAAACTAGTGGGAATGGGCAATTGTTTGTGTAAAGATACTCCAGAGTTATATGACATTGAGCCATATGGCAGTAACAATCATGCAGAAGCTCAAAATACCAGAATACCAGAACCAAGTACAGATTCATGCAGTGATTCGGCATCTCCTTCTTTTAAGTTTCCTACATTGTCACACATTGACAAACTCGTATTGGAGACACTTGGAAGTCTTGATACTCTGGTAGACAAGTAAGTGAAAGATGATACAATACACTCCATTCATACATGGAATAAATCAGTTTGTTTTTTGCATTATACGATTGCATATGTTTAGTGATCATGAGCCACCACCAGCAATGCTAAAATTGAATGCCATTGCGGACAAAGAAGAAGGTTGGATACAAGTAGTTAATTCTATGGTTAATGTTATTCCAATGAACAATCCATTGGGTCCTTCGGTTATAATATTATTACTAGATGATTGCCCTTTACCTTCAAAGGTTAGATTTTATTTGCAATTCTTAATTTCTTATTATTAGAGCATCTCAATTTATTTGCTAGATTACAAAATCAAAACAATGCAGCAATGATAATTTTTTGTTTGCATTGTAGGATTCTGTGCAAAAATTATCAAACATATTTCAATTGCCTCAAATACGTGGGCAAATGCAAGTTACAACTACACGGCAACGTAATATATGCGTAGTACTTGGCTGCATTGCAGAGAAACTTGCTGGTCCTAGTAGTATTGCGATATTATCTGAGGCTACTTTAGATTATCTAGTTTCAAATCTAGTAAGTTATTTAATTAATTTTAAAATGTAGTACTAATATTAAGTACTTTTCAATAATTTTTTTTTTTTTTTTTTAGCGAAAAGATGTCGAGCCTTATGTAATGTTATATTCTTTGATAGCACTAGAGAAGTTTGCACAGACAAGTAAGACAAATATTATATTAATAAATTTTCTGTATCTTTTATTATAACTAATTATTATTTATATTGTTAATAGGTGAAAATAAGGTAACTATTAAGAAACGTCTTATGGCGGAAAAACAAAATCCATTATTGGAATTGGAGAAATGGGCTACGGAAACTCATTATGTACGTCGACAAGTTGGTTTCTGTGCACAGTGGTGTTTAGATAATTTATGTAAGTATGGTCTTATCAAGTGCTATTTATCTTCGTTTGGTAAACGACAGTAACGTATTTAATTGATCTTTTTTTTTTAGTCTTGATGGAAGATAGGAAATATTCTCACGATTCCGTTGATGTAACGGGTATTAATGTAATGTTAAATACGAAAGATGTAAGCGAGTACCTGAAAATATCACCTAATGGTTTGGAGGTAAATATCCCGTTAGATGTTTACTAATAGAGATAATATTATTCCAGTAATTCTTTTAATGTAATGATAATGTATTGTTATTTTAGGCACGATGTGATGCGTATTCTTTTGAAAGTGTACGATGTACATTTCAAGTAGATTCAGGAATATGGTATTATGAAACCTTGATAATAACTACAGGCGTTATGCAAATTGGATGGGCTACAAAGGATAGCACGTTTCTAAATCATGTAAATATCCATATTTTAAAAAATATATTTTTTATTTACAAAATTATTGTATATAGTATTATTCCATAAAAACTCATTTTTCAATACTAGGAGGGATATGGCATAGGAGATGATGAATTTTCTTTGGCCTACGATGGTTGTCGCAGACTGATTTGGTATAATGCACGAAGTGAAAAATTTCACGACAGACCATGCTGGAAATCTGGTGATATCTTAGGTTGCTTATTGGATTTGAATAAATTAGAAATAATATTTTCTATCAATGGTATACCACTGAAACCATGCATTCAAGTATTTAAAACAGTAAGGTATATATATTGCCTTTTTCTTTATATGCTATAAATATATATAGCAAATATAAAAAACCATTAATATTTATGGTTATTTTTAGATCTGGATTCTTTGCGGCAGCTAGTTTTATGTCATTCCAGCAATGCCTATTTAATTTTGGACATGTACCTTTTCAATACCCACCTACTGATCGAGAATTTCAAAAATTTAATGACTATGCTACATTGAAACCAGAAGACAAAATCATACTTCCCAGGCACATATATTTAGATCAATTACGAAGGCTTAGTGTTAGGGAAGATTCTTGTACAATATGTTACGATCAGAGGGCATCAGTAAGGTTACTGCCATGCGACCATAGGTAATATAATTGTATTTAAATTTAAGTTTATGAAACAATTTTATGTAAATATGATGCGATAATCAATTTATATTTTTACAGAGGATTCTGCCAAAGGTGTTCAAAACAGCTAATTGAATGCCCAATGTGTAGAGCTACTATTGAAGAAGTAGCTTCAGATAACATATGACATCAATCATCTCGTACTAATGAATTCTTTCATCATTTCTTTAAGACCGTACAATTTTTATGGAAATATCACGAGATAATCATAATTACAGATAATTATTTACACCGTGTATTATATATAAGTATCATGTGTCACATAGTATTTTTCTCTATACAATACGGTGCGTTAATTAGTAGAATAAATAGAAAGAAATTTAATTATAGAAAAACGAATTTCGTGATAGTGCGTTGCAAAGATTTGAATAAGTTTCTATTTTAAAAGTCAAATATCCTAAGAATGAACGCAAATATTTTACAAAGACGAAACATTCACCTTGAAATCTTTCCATATTTCTCTATACTTTTTTTACTATACATTATATAGATATATATATATATACATATATATAGATTTATAGCAAGATATTTTGTGATTTAAACGATATTCTCATAAACATTAACTTCAAGAGATTAAGATTATGTATAAACATATATTAATTATATATTAATTTAATATAATTAATATAATTAATCAATAGAGAGAACTAAATGAACAGGAGAAAATTATAATAAATAGATTGGAGAAAATCATGAACTAGAAGATGAGCATAAATCAGAGAGCTCAAACTCCACATAAAAAAGTTTCATATAGATTTTTGATAGAAGTAACATATGTATTTATCACAAAAGATGTAATAGTCAAACATAACTTTTATATTGAATTCTTGTAGGTTTCATGATATTGAATACAATGATTGCTCTATTGATTTCTAGATTCTCTCTTGAAACTTACGACTGAATCATAAAATTCAAAAGATTATTTATTCGCTAATTTAAAATATATCTCCTTCATTAGAATTACAAAAGTTCAGATTATATCTTCAAACCGTTTAAATTCTTGAATAGTTATATAAGTGACATTTATAACTAGTAATATAATGTAAATTTATCTTTAAGGAACTGTGAAATATTGATAGTATATGTTATATATAAAGTACCTACATACCACATTCACGCACACACATAGACACACAACACACACACACACACATACATTCTTGGAAAGACAAAGAGAAATTTAATGTTTTATCATATACATGTATTTTGCAAACATTTTCTTATAAAGTCTTATTTTTGTTATCAATTACCTTTCCCGTTATTTTTGAATTATTAACGTAAAGAATACCTAATAATTCATTTGATAATAAGTGTTGAAAGAATTGATCTACAATCTTTCATTTTTTAAAATAATATATGTACGTTTTATATCTACAGAGAAAACTAAAGTATCAAGATTAGACATAAAAATTCTCTCACCAAAACTTTTGACAAGTTTCTTCTATTTCTCCTTTCTTACATTTGAATTAATAATACAATTTTAAAGAGTATTGTTAATTTTGTACATGGATATTTATTATTTAATTATATAATTAAAAATTGTACCAAAATAAAATCATTTAAAATTTAGTTTCAAATAAAAATATTTCTGCATGTTTGAAATGTTATTGTATATTGTTTGACAAATATTAATGTAAAAAAACTATGAGAGATATTTATCCATGTGAACATGGTTCCTGGAGTCATGATAATTTTCACATCAGATTAGTACTATATTTTATGGTTAGTACTATAATTATGTCTTACATAAATGTGATAAATAAAATTATAATTTAAGTACAGTACTATAATGTGAGACATTTTCTTCAAAATAGAAAATAATTGTGATTACCACTGATTGCTGTGATATTTCAATTAATTTATACAAATAATGAATTTATAAAGAATTTATAGAATATTGTATAAGTATTACTAGGTAGGTTGTAAAATATTATTTATACAATTCTCTACAAATTCTATTCTATGTCATTACACATCACAATGGTCACCTGATATTTTCCTCAATATTTTTTGATGTTATTCGTCTACCTTTATACATAATATTTATTTTCAATCCACGTAAAATTTATGGAAAATAAAGAGCTTAAATATATCCAATGACAAATTAAATGTGATGGATGAGTTCGATTAAAAGATTATTTAAATTTTCAACATACTACATCACATGTTTAAAAAAAATATGTTAATTATGTCTATTGATTTTCTCAAAGAAACATAAAGATCATTTTCGTGTGTTCTTGGCATAGCAATCTGTACTTACCGGGATCACCAATTTCAAAGTGCGCAGCAGCATTGATCGTCGAACGACATTGATCGCAAAAGTTTGCAAGGATTGATACTTTCTGATGATCGTCCATCACTGTGATCGATACTCTCGACAAAATTAACGTTTGTTATACGATAATTAACGATGAAATTTCTGATTAATTCATGGAGTGATCGAATTCCGCGTTCCGACTGATGCGCGCGCGAAAACTGTCATGGCGGCCGCAGGCGCATTATCGATGCACGGGGTTCACACGACTGTGAACGGAGTTCACATGCACAGACTTCCATATACATATAAAGTCTGTTCATATGAATGCCGCTGCATTATCCCCAATGGTAAATCTTCCAGTAGGCATATATTGTGACATATAATTATGATGATTTACATTTTTGACATTTGCGTCACAATTAATAAATAGAACAATTGCGCTTTGAATTTCTTAATAAAGAATTATATATAATAATAAGATCATTTCCACATGTTTTTGATATAGTAAAATCTGCACTCTCGAATATCCGACTTACTAGTCTGATCGTAATCGACAAAACGACGTTGTCGCAAGGATTACTACTTTTCGTGATCATCCATCTCTTTGATTGATATTTCCAAAAAAAATTTATATATGTTTGTTACATAATAATATACTCTACAGTTCCATATAATACTAAAATAAATAGTGTTATTTCACATATATGTATATGTATATATCTGACGAAAAAAAAGCACTCTTGTCAACAATCGTCATTTCAAAATACCAGTTTTTATCCGATCACGAACGTTAATGGTTGATATATTTGACGGATGATCTAACAAAGTAAAATGTCATTGATGTTATACGTCATATTATACAGGGTGTCCCAACGTACATGGGTCAATGCTCGTAAAAAGATAAAAGGGATCGAGATAAACATAAAAGTCCAGTATTGTCTTGGGTTAGGTCTCGGGTTAGGTCCATATAATCGAGGTATTAATTTTTCAAATTATGCGAATGAAAGCGCCCTGAGGGAAGCGCTCGATCCGCTCGAGCCATAACATAAAAAAAAATCTATTGTAAATGTATGATAAGCTTTTATCATTTACTGTTCACAATTACGATAGAAATGAATTAGATTATTGCAGATTCCATACGTTAATATCTCGATTATTTTCAGACCTAACGCAAGACAATATTGGACTTTTATGTTCATCTCAATCCCTTTTACCTTTTTACGAGCATTGACTCACGTGCGTTGGGACACCTGTATACCGTACATTATCAACTATTATAAAATTATTGAACATATTCATGAAATAGCATTTAATAAAACTCGTCAAAACTCATATAACCATTTATTAATTCTCGTAGTAAATTTTTATTTCCAAATTATCTTGATGTTAAAATACTTTATAACGCACGACTTTTATTTTGATTTCCATAACAGTTTCACGTGGAACGCGAATTGCTTCATGAAATTATCGCAAGTTTTACCCATAAAGGCATCCAACACAAAGCACAAATTTATGAGGGGGAGGAGTATCGATCGAAGTGACGGACGATTTCCGAAACATATCAGTTCTTTCGCAGATTTTCATGATCGATGCCGTTCCATCGACCGTGATCAACGTACTTTGAAATCAGTAAGGTTTCACAAAGTGTAGTTACCATTTCTATGGTAATGGCATGCGAAAATGATCTTTACGTTCTTCCGCGAGATTCGAAACGCTATTGGCTTTAATATAAACTTTTCATTAAAAATAACGTCAAAGATGCAAGCTACACCTAATAAAAAAATTTCACTACAGACGTATAGTTTATTGTGCTAGTTTTACGTCTTGGCGTTGTCGTGCATCGAAAATGCGCCCACATGTCGGGCCATGACAGTTTCCGTGGCACTTCGACTCGGAACACGGAGCGCGATCGCTCCGCGAAGCAATCGCGAATTTTACCCGTTAACAACGTGCAACAAGTGTGAATTCTTGTCAGGAGTGTCGATCAAAGTAACGAACAGTCACTGGGAAGTAACGATTCTCGCGGGTCTTTGCGACCAATGTCGTTTCGTCGATCGCGATCGATTCTACTGCGTACTTTGAAAGTAGCATAATTCTGGTGGATACAGATTCCTATAACAAAGACACGCGAAAATGATCCTTATGTTCCTTTGAGAAAATCGAAGCACGACATGATGTCCTTATTCATTTGAAGTTCAAACGTAACGCTAATGTCGAAAGTGCGAATCATCAAAATGCAACGTCCTGAATGCCTATTGGAAAATTCGCCATTGGGAGGATGTCGCGTTTATAGCCGTGTGAACCCCGTGCATCGGTAACTCTCCCGCGCGTGGCCGCCATGACAGTTTTCACGCGCGTAACGGTCGGAATGCGGCTCGCGATCGTTTCGCGAGAAAATCCCGAGTTGTAGCGGTTAAACGTGCCCATCGAGTGCGAATTTTTATCGGGAGTGTCGATTAAAGTGACGGGCGATCTCCGGAACGTATCGGTTCTTGCGGGTCCTCGAGATCAACGCCGTTTCGACGATCACGAGTGCCGGTATCGTTCTCTTTTGAACGTTGAACGTTGCTTGTCAGCGTAATTCCGGGTATACCGAATATATTTCGAGAATTCGGTGTGACAGCTATGCTTAAATTACCGGATATTCTCTGGAGAATCCGGAAACACAATATTTTCCATGTAACACGTTGGAAACGAAATTTGGTAAGTATTACAAAAGCATTTAAATCAGATTTGTCCAGAGATTTCATAAATATTTTGATATTTGCGTAAAAACTCGGTCAATTCTAACATCATAATAAGACTCGAATATATATTTCCGGTAAAAACTTGCAGGTATTGCATGAATCAGTCAACGACCGCGTGCGCCATCTTTCGCGTTGAGATGAGAACGAGGTGAGAGACGACCGTGCGCCGCGCGGCGCGAATTCGAATTTCGCGATACATCCGATGACGCGGACGGCGACGCATAGCGGGGGGACGGAGGGGACCTCGGCGAGAATCGTATCGAACGAATCTCGATTCGCGTCGGGTTGGGTGCGTGGCCGCGGGAGCGCGCCGCAGTTTGTTACAAGATGGCGGGTGAGTGAGTGCCTGTGGACGGGGACGAGGCTGCCCCCGAAAAAACACGAGGGATTTTCCGCTAACCCGTGGTGCTTGTGGGTTTCAGATATATCCTACATCCAGATGGAGGATCCGGAGGACCCGGAAGAGGGTGAGTACCCCGTGCGCGCGCGCGCGCACGCGTACTTTCTCCACCGAGGTCGCGAACGGTGCCGTCCGTCGCACGCGTCCGCGCGACGTCGGCCGAGAGTTTTCGGCACGGGCTCGGCACGCGGTTCCCTCGCCCGCACGCACACGGCGATCCTCCCGTCGGCGAGCACGTCGCTCCCTTCCCTCCCCGTCTCCCACCCACGCGGAGTTTCGCGGTTACCGCGTGTGTGCCGCGTGGCACGCGAGAGACTGTCGCCGATGCGGCGTGGCACCAGCGCGGCTGCCCCCGCCGCGGGTTTCGAGGTTAGGATCGCGGCGCGCCGCGCCGCGGTGACCGGGCGTGTCGCGGGGCGGGGGGTAGGGGAACTTGGCCCGAGGATTTCGGTCGTCGTGGGACGGATGAGGGTTTCTCGCGAGGTGACTGCTCCCGCACCGTCGCGACGTGCCGTTGTGTGCGCGGGGAGCGTGTCCCTCGCTGGCTCACGGGGCGGTTTCTGTACGCCGAGAGGGGGCGCCACGCCACCGCAACGGCACGCCGCGCGCCGTGTTTATCTCTTCGCGAGAGGGAAAAAAAAGGGGATGAGTGCGACGGTAGCGGCAAAATACAGAGAGAGAGAGAGAGAGGCAAAAAGGCGTGCGTGTCGCGTCGTCCGAGTTATCCCCCGTCGCTGCTGTTGTTTCCCGCCGAGGATGAGAGAACGTCGTTCGAAATTGGAGTTTTCCCGACGACGGGATCTCCACCGGAGCGTGACCACCTGCGACTGGCGTCAGTAAAACGTAGCGTATATAGGCAACAAGCGCTGGTGCAAAATCGATAACGATCTGGATTTTTTGTGGCGTCGACGCTCGGACGTGCATTGGCTGTCGATAACGAATGAAATGGAATCCAAGTCCCGACCGCGCTATCGAAAATTGATACATGAGAAGTGTCGCATTTCTAAAAATTAATCTCGAAACCGAGTGACTACGGATCGGTAACTTAAGCGTCCGATGCTGTCGCTCGCGTGAGTTTCTGTCAAACCCAAAGCTGCCAAGCCTTCCTCGTCTACAACGTGGCAATGTAAATTTATTAAAATTATAGCAATTTAAAACCCTGCTAAAGATACGTTGGAGCTGCCGGCTCGGTCTCGTATGTGAGAAACGGGAGTCGAGTGTACGATTGATATACGCAAGGCACACATGTGAATACCATTATAACTGAAAACGCGTAATAACCGTTCGCCGAACGTCTAAAATACAGTGTGTGCCCCGACACGGCGCAGCGGAGAGTTCGGACGAAGGTCAGAGTCACGAAGAGTGGCGGCATCTCGGCAGATTAAAGAAAACGGCGCAGTTAGCGCGCGCGATTCCTTCCCCTATCGGGGTTACTGATCTCGGGTTCCTCTTCTATCGTTTCTATTTGCGAGTGCCATCTGTCGTAAGTGGAGCCGTATCAGGGGTCGTCGGTGTCCTCGCCGAAAAATCGTGTCCGAGTTTCCACCAAGGGGGTTTTGTACCAAGCAGAGAGCCGGGAACCCTTCCCCCCCCCCCCCCGCCTCGCCCGTCGTGCCTCTCGGATGCCTGACTTTTGTGGTCAAACCGCGAATAATTTGTCTCATGATTATGCGTCACATAATGAACTCCAGTTTGTTCCGCTCGGAGCACGCCATACGCATTTATCTTCGATCTTCCTTCTCCGTTTCTCTACCATCCTCCGCGGATATCTTCTCCGTCGGCGCCGACCAAGCTGGTCCTAGCCGCCTTTATCTTGCATTCCAGAGACCGTTTTATCAGCTCCGCGCCGCTTATATTTCTAAACGTGTCTAGATAAAGAGAAGTATTCGGATCAGTAACCTTCTCCGATGCTCGAGCACACCCAGATCTAGATCGAGGCGATCGAGAGGGTTCCACGTGAACGACATTTGCCACAATTAATCGTGTATCATCGATGCGCGATGGCAAAATTCATTTTTATATATCGTATAAAAAAGTAACGTAATTTTTATTTACTTCCTAAGTGGCCATGACACAGATCTGTGTTTCAAATAGGATATATTATTTATAAGATTAAAACATATAACATATAAAGTGAAAAAAGAAAATTTTACTCTAGCGAAAAGGAGAAAATCGTTATTAAACGGTGATCCTTAATTATCAGTACGGATTATTTAATTGTGTTATCTGCGTTGAGAGGAAACAGGTCAAAATTAATTTTTCAAATTTATATATCTTTAACTTAAAAAATATATTGACGGAAATTTATCGAGTTTTTCAAGTATGTGATATACACACAAACAAATGCTGTGCGGCAATGACCGTGGCAACCATGGTAACTGCCAGTAATCGATCGCGATTATGCAAATTATTTGGTGACTGGCTGTGACAGTTACTGCATCAGACGTTTCTCGAGCATCGACGACTCCGACTCTTCATCCGTCTGTTGAAATCGTTCTGATTGTTTGTTGAATTTTTAGCGTCCGCTCTTATCTATTTCGTTTGTTCTGACGAGTTCTTAAACGAACTCATAAATGCCAACGAGAAAACAAATTTCTAGATATTTCTAGAGAGACACAACATTATTGAGCAACGATTTACGGAATTTTATCCAAAGAGCTTAAACGGGTTTCCCTCGTGGCAGGAAATATAAATGGGAGGCAAAATATATTTATAGGTGAGAGATCATGAATTGTGCGAATCGAAATGAATCACTTGTCATCTTCAATCATGGTGATACAGAGATTTTCTGTCATTTTATCCGCCTCTACATAATTTTAATTTGTCTGCCATTTCTCGATACGATTCATGAAGTTTTTATAAGCTCTTATTTCAGACGTCTCGTCGGATGGGATATCTTTTTCTTTCCGCCGCGTAACGTCGACTTTATCCGACCGGACATGAGGATGGATAAGGGACGGTAGAGACGGGGTAGGAGGAAGGAGAGGGGTGGGGGGTGAAGGGGAAGTATATACGGGGTATAGAACGAGTATAGGCGGATAAAGAAACTTTAATTTCTTGGCATTGCGTGAAGTTCCTTGCCCTTTCAGCCTTTTCGGTTCGGTGGTCTGTTTTTGATAGGAAGACTACGCCGTCGTCTAGACGCGGCCAGGGGAGCGGGGGGAGGGGGGTTACCTCGGCTTTTATAATCGCAACACGAAACGCACCCCTTGACGTGCTCGAACGCAAAAATACCAGTTTTCCTCCCTCTTCCTCTCTTTCGCTTCCTCTTCTTTTCCCGTGCGCGTCAGCCTTTTCTATTCTTTCGTCGGCCGTCGCCCTTCTTATGTCTACGTATGGGCGCGTTACATTAAAATGATTTATTCACCTTATTAAATTCGCATTCGAGACTAGCTAAGTACGCGGAGTAGACATCCCGCCGAATCGCAAAACCGGACTCCGCCACCCTTTCGAGACGACGAACTTTGCGACGCGTTTGCATACTTCTTTCCCCTCCCCTCCCTCTTTCTCTCTTTCTCTTTCTCTTTTTCCTTTTTATTTATTTCTCTTGATGTCTCGCGGTGGATCGTTGTCGTAGACGACACCTGTTTTAATCTCTTTAGAGACCATTTTACAATGTAAATGGAAAAAAAGGACGAGTTTGTCGTTTGTTCGAAATCCATTTACACGTACATGTACGTTCGAGTTAACTGAGATTCAATTTAAATTCTTTCCTCTTTTCCAAGATAGAGATAAGAGAGAAAAATCCAATCGGACCGATTCTATTTAATTTTCTTAACGAGGAACAGTTTCGTTAAATTCACAAAAAATTGTGTTTACAAAAGAATATGTCGCGCGAAAGAAATTGCCCGACGTGGAAATAATTTTTGAATGCGCGGAGATACAATGTCTATTTGAAATGAAACGGGCGCACGTGTATTGTCGCCTTACCTTTGAACCAGGCAAACACTGAATGATTTCGAACTAGATAAAAACCAGGATATGTCAACATTTCCCCGTTCGTTTCTCCGTCGTCATCACGGTTTTGTCGAGCCGAGCTGAGAGGTGGCGCCGTCTCTCGTCGAAAGGCGGCCGATTATTACATGACATTCCTCGAATACCATTCCAATCTCTCCCTCATCTCTTCTCGCGGCCCGGTCGGAGTTCTTCCACCCTCTCTCCTCTTTTTCCGTTTTTCTTCTCTGACTTATTCTCTCTTTCTCTTTCTGTTCGGGTTCACCCTTTCAACGTCTTATGGAGCACGCCTGAGCCTCTCTTCCAGCATGCAAGAGGCTCCAATGTCGATACGAACGATAAGCACTTCGTCCTTCTTCCCTTCTTCAATCCTCCTTTAATCCTCGAGGAGCCGTGTCAGGTCAATTTGCTCGTACATAATTTTTTCTTTTTATGTATAAAGAGAGTGAGGTAGAGGCTAGCTTCTCAAACATAATCCTGTGCTATTAGGTCCATAGATTTTAGTAATCAAATATTAGGTCAATTCAGCTATGACTCGTTTTTTTTATAAATTTCAAAATTTTTTTATTCCCAAATATAAATTAAGATTTGTTCAAGGACGTTTTTATCTAGAAATGTTATTTTTTATATATTAGTATAAATTCAATGATTGTACCACGTGTCGAAGTTTGTCCATAATTTTAAAATTAATATTTCGGTCTTTGATTATATATCGTTCGCATTTCCTTATACGTTGTACGAAGTGAAGTTTAAGCTCGGCCGCGCCTTCGAGAGAGAAACGAGCGATAAAAAGTGTGTGATAAAAGATATTCTCGAAGAAATCGATTTGAGAAAAATTCGTAAGCTCTTTCATTTCTCGTGACATTAATCTATTTTCCGTAAAATAAGATGGTTCTCATTTTTATATATTGTCATATATAGTTCTAAATTTTCATATTGAATCAGAATCCTTTAATATAAAATTTCTCTGACATTCTTTGATTTCTGCAATAATACGAGACACGGATAAATTTCGCGTCATAATTAAACGGTCATAATTCAATTTATTATACGAAATACGGAAATATTGTAGTAAATAATAATTGATTGAAAGTTATTCGTCCGTCATCGAATTGATCATTTTACGTCATACATTAATTTCGTGATCGCTTTGCCCTCGTTTTTTTGCGAGATGCGCCGAACGATGGCATCCCGAATTTTTTCTCGCCAGAGTCGACGTCGAGCACCGCGAGAAATATCGATTTTCGGCCCGTTTTCTATCTTGTAATAGCGCGACACGAATCCTCGAAGAAGAGGACACTGCCCTGTTGCGGAGGGAGGGGCGGAGAGAAAGGATAGAAGCCGTCGGTAGTGAAGATAGTACGATTTCTCGTAAAGCCACGAGAGCGAACCCATTCATAAAGACGAAGCCGTGACTAACGAGCACGGAGAAACAGGCGTGAGCTTTGGTGCCCATCCATCCCTTTCTGCCCTTCCGTCCATCGCCGCTCTTTTTTTTTTGCCTCTGTTTTTCTCCTCTTTCTTATTCTAATTATTACCGGTCAATTGAACGATTTCCTCCATTCACTAATTGCATTGTTTACCTTTTAATGCTTTTTCTCAGTTAAAAATAAAACTTAACAATAAAAAGTCATAGATTCTGTCATCGGGGTTTATCGAAAATAGATTTGAATAAACTTCGTCGCATTTGTTTTTTGACTTTAAATATGAAAATATGAAATATAGTTTTGATAAATTCGCACTTTAATGCTTACACATTTGCGTGACTGATATGCAAAAATAATTTCTACGTTCACTCGCACAGAGCAGAAATGTTTGGCATAAAGTATGATGATTGTTCGTATTTATAGCGTCGAAAATGGCCCGTGTCGAGATTGTACCAGTTTCAGCACCGGAATCGAAATAGACGCACAAGTTGTAAACAGTTACAAACAATAATCCATTAAAATTCTAAGTGAGAAAAGATTCGATTTGAACTCGCTCAAGACCCTTTGAATGGACGGAAGGGGAGGTATTCCTGCGCGTGCATTCGTAACGAATTTCATTCTCGTCGTTGCTTGAACGTCCGCGCGCAGCGTCGTAAGCGCATCGGAGCGTATTCAGCGCGGGTAACATTTTTACTCCTTCTCAAACGGGGAGCATCCTGCGCTGTTTCCCTTCGAGCGCTTCTTCGTAAGCGAGAATACGCGGGCAAGAAGCGATGCAATCCGCGATCGGGGACGTACGGGAACGATGACAAGTGGCGGACAACGAACGGCGTCCTTTCTGGTAAAACGCTTCCGCGTTCTGTCGCGCGAACCGATCCCCGGGAAGAATGCGGCATCGCCGATGACAACGCGTCTCTCCTTCTGTTTGTTTCCAGAAGCGCTCGTTTAGGTATCCGGTGCCTGTCATTGTCTCGGGGGCCGTCGCGATACCGTACGACGTGCCTTCTCGCAGGGAACAGCTTCGAAAATCGACGCAAATCACAGCGCGCGCATCGTACCATCCTATATATTTATTTAACAAATATTGATTGTATCTGAACTGCTCGTGCGTCGCTTATTTAGCTAAATACTCGATACTAGACGTAACTTAAACACGTTAAATTTGACAATCAAATGATCGGTTTTGCAAGAGATGAAAAATAAATATCAGTTATACTTGGTAAAGGATAAATATCGAGAATAAATACATTCGAGTCCGGTTTAGCTTTGAAAGTAAATTAAAAATAAATAGAATGTGTGCGACAATCTCGTGTTCTCTGCTCGGGCGTGGATTTGATCCGGAAACAACGTAAAGAGTTTTTATCAGAAATTTTATGTTGTCAACTTCCAAATAAGTGACATTTCCATCGGTCATTATAAATTCATAGAATTCGATATTTTACATAGACCTTTACGGAATATATCGCGGCCATGTAATGCGTATACGAGGTGCCTCACCTGATCGGTGGGGACAGGATAGGTAAGCTTCGAAGGGGAAAGTTTTGATTGGGTTACGAGGACCGCTGACAGAGGGATCGATGGATATCCCGGAAACGGAAAAGCTCGATGTAAACGCACCCTCCGCGCTCTCCGACCCCACCATCCCGCTGTCTCTATGTCTCTCTCTCTCTCTCTCTCTTCTTCATATGGCCTTGGCGCAACGTTCGATGGAAAACCACGGTGGTCCTTTCCTCCCTTTTTCGGCCGGAGAAAGGAAAGAGAGAAAAAAAAAACAATCTCACTAATTTTCCATCGTGCACGAGGGCACTGGGACAACCATTCTGTGAAACCAATGTGCTTCCCCATTTTCGAGTATTCATTCGCTCGTTCGCGCTTCAAAGCGGATACCGCATCAAAGGTGCGCCTCGACATTTATCGGACTAAAACCGTCGAGCCGCGTAAACCCCATGAAGTATCGATGGCATTCCCTCGTGGATAATTTACGATCTGCGACATTCCTTCCTACTCGTCACGGATTCAATTCATTATTTTGTAAACTTTGGTATTTGCTTTGAAATATAAAGCTCGCCGTATTAAACGCCAATGTATTTTTAATCACAAATATTTTTCTAGTGATTGATCTACTTTTACTAAAAGTGATTGATCTTTTTTTCTTTTATAAGATTACTTTCTATATGTGAAGCATGCGGAAGTTTGTATTGAAAACTTTGGCACAGATTTGCTGGCTTACCTTTTTTTTTTATATATAATACATTTTACTTTTATAAATCCTTTTATAAACTTCTCTCTTAAAAATTCTTATCGCGGTTTAATAATTGTGCAAATGCATCCAGGATATTCTCAAAAAGAAAACCAATACGGAGACAGATTCGAATCGATATGTTTATTTTAGAAACCCGATAGAGTCCATTAATCAAATCTTGAAGAAATGAAAATGGGGGAGCAAATAGTACGGTTCTTCTGATCTGAATAAAATGCGTCGTACAGACCGGGCGCGTGTATGGCCGGTGTGTTATCAGGTGCTCCCAAGGGGGAATGAGATAACGACGGACTATGTCGTAACATATCTTTACTTCCCCCATATACCCTCTTTTTTTCTTTCTCACGCGTGCCAGTGCGACACATACGAGTGATACGAGGTGCCCTATTATGTTTTCCATTTCAATATGTTTCAAAGTAGAGCTAGTTCACAAAATTTAATCCAGAAATTAGGAATTTTAGATGCATTCTAGTAAATGCAAATTATGAAAATTTACCACACGCGTAAAAAAAATTGTTTATATTTTTCGTATCATTTTCATAAGACTGATATGTACTATATACGTTATATATAAAGAGTTCCGGTATGTTACAGCAATTTAATCTCTTCTAATTTTTTTTCTGCTACAAAGTTACGACGTAACACGGGGTATTTTTTCCTTGTTTTCGCCTATTTTTCGCTTTTGAGCCGATTAAGCGTCGCGCGCAGTTAAACGCGGTAACTGACTCTCCTGAATGAACGAGTCTGACATACCTTCCGTTTCCCCTCCCCCCCGTCCCGGAATGCGCACGTGAGATCCCGCCTGTACGAACGTTCCACGTGTATGAATGCTTAGTGTAAATAAAATTCCAGACTGCACTCTGCTCTCCCGCGCGTCGTCGCGGAACAACGATGGCGCTCTCCAGGTGCACAAACTTCTGTTATCGTATTCCTCTCCATTATCGTATATATTTCCCCGAGTAATGCGTTGTGTCGGGGAACCAGTGCTTATCGACGGACATTTCGATGTTTTCCGTCAACCCTTGTATCTGTGGTTGACGTTTTACTCATTTATGACTTTCTAGCGCCTATAGCGCTATATACATGCATGCGTGCAAAGACGTTCGTTTATGCGATAATAACATAAAATTGTTTTTTTTTCCCGAGAAATTAAACGTAAGTTGTCAAATCTTGAGAGAAATTTAATTATGATGGAAATTTTATATATAATTTTCTGGAGAATTGATTTAAAATAATATTTAAAAATATGCACGCTTATAATATTTAGTTTTACAACCTTCTCCAACTTTTATGCGTATTTATAAATATGTATGAAATTGATAAAGAAAAGTTCAACATTTTCATAAATATTCTTTTAAATACTTGAATAAGAAAACTATATGCAAATAATATTCTTTAAGAGACTTACAGAAAAAACTATGCAAACGGTGCAAAAGTTTGCACTTTTAATGTTTTTAATCAAAGAAATATTACAATAAAAATGAAATATCTTCGACGAAGAATTTATTTTTCTAAATTAAAGGCTTAGCTGACAACGTTAATATTTTTCAAGAATGATGTAAGTCATAACGCAAAAAGTGTAATTTAACGTTGAATCGCAACTAAAATTTAAAATTTCGTCAGTGACGATAATGTCCAATGGTATTGTATCATTCATTTTTCCTTGTACGATTGACGTTCGACGACTCGAGACGAGAACGAGGTCGAAGCTCAAAGCGGCGGTGAGGAACGGTCGCCCCGGAATCCGCTGGTTCCCGCGCAATTGTTGCGACAATTTAGCGCCGTTGTCTCCATCTCCTCCTTCGTTATCTCGCCAACAAGTTAATCTTTATAAATAGCCCGAGCCATGGTTATATTTAATCCTGACCCTCGCGGTCGCAGCTTCCATGTTGATACTTCTAGACTCCACATCGTCAACGTCGATTCAGCGCAAGAGTCGATACTTGAAGCATATACAAGCAGAAATAAACGCGATATCGATTCATCTTTTTACCGCTTCGGAAAGAAATGTTTCGAAAAAATTACGACTAGAGACTGAACTTTTTATTTTCGTTTATAGGTGGGAAATGTATGGCTACGTTACGTATTTTACTCACAGAATCTACTATATTTTTAACATTTTTCAAATTCTTTAATATATCTTGCAGTTTGATGCCAAACTAAAACTTTATTGTAACAAAGTACAGTTGTACTGTAAAGAATAAAAGTATTTTATCTATTGGTATTATTGAGGATTGATGAGAACCTGTTATAATTGCTTGCGGTTTTATTAACAAGTCGATAATTCAGTTAAGAAAAAGTCGATTCTAAATCTAATAAACATTAGTCTATGTATAGAGATATAATTTATCATAGTTTTATCTTATAAAATATATAGATCCTCGCGTATTTTAAAATTAAATTTTCTTCAGCTGAACGTATCCCTTTGATACTAGCACGAGTATTTACTGATAATATTTGTTGGCTCATTCAATGCAATGGTGAACTAGGGACTGTGTCGATTGAAAAACTAACAGGATTACGACATTGATACGATATCTCGGAAGTATTAATCTTCCTCGCGATGACGCCCGTTTGAAATATTTGTCGACCGCGCGTTGTCAAACTGTCTCCATCACGTTGCTTCTTGTCTCACGCTTCGAGAGTCACCGCTCTGATATTTCTAGTGGTTCTCCGGTCAACCTAATTTCAGACACGACTGGTAATCGATCGTTTCTTAGGCTCTACCCCCATTTTCTCGCGAATATATACGTTCCTTTTACGCCGCCGAATAACGGCGCCCATTGCAGCCACACGCCGATCGATCTCTGTTCAGTTCTAATTTTTCGCCTTTCACACGAGAAAGATAGGACCGCGCGCGGCATATCGATTTTGCATCGTTTCCCGGCTTCTCATCAATGAGAGTACATTGTTTCTGGCAAGTAGCGCGAACGATTCTTCAAGCAAGACCCCGAGCAAAATGGTTCGTGCGAGTTAATCTTAGGGCTCGACCGGCAATAAAACCGGACTGCCCTTACATTCCTGGGTAATGCGTCGTCTACTATTTTAAGCCCGGGGTTTAATAAACTTACGTCGTTTAATTAGAGCAACATTTCTCCTAACTCGTCTTCGTCTGCGTTTTCATCCGCATTTTAACCGGCCAATCAGACGTTTATCTTATCCTATCATGTACTTGTGCGCATAACGTATACATATTTCGTGTATCGTTAATTCCGTTGTTACAATTAAATATACTTGTAAATGAGAATATTGCATTGCATTTTATATACATATATATAATGTATCCTTTTTTTCTTACATTTCATACTTATTATAAATACAATCCAATAACTAATATGTCAGTTTATAAAAAAAACAAACATAATTTGTGACTGAATAATAAATGAAGTAAAATGTAATGATATTGTAATTGTATTATAATGTAATTAATTCAAAATGTTAATTATTGGTTATTTATAGCGTCTCGCATATTATTATAGAATAATTGTTTCGCAAAATTTGAGTCGGACCTTGATCAATCGATCGGGTTATGATAATTCACCGATGATATATGGCAATTTAAAAATAGGGGGTGAAATGTGTACTCTCTCTCTCTCTCTCTCTCTCTCTCTCTCTCTCTCTCTCTCTCTCTCTCTCTCTCTCTTTCTCTTTTGGCACATCATCGTCTAATTTTAGATCGTTAGATGGAATAGAATTAACACGATTTTTCACGGTAAAAATATTTTTGCTCCGCGAACATAACGTCTTTACGAACGTGCGTTTACGCATCGCAGGTAATACGTAGGAAGTTGCATGAGTTGCGATTTTTCTGCTTTTTCCGCTTGTTCCTTGTGTACTCGCGTGTACTAACACGCGCATCGGAGTCGCACGACCCGTATCCTCTGCCTCTGCCTTTCAGTTTCCGCTTCTCTTCCGCCCGGCTTACCGTAACACGAGGTTGTACGTATTCATCCAAATATCGTATTTCCCAATTCGTCCAAATGTTGTATCTTTACGGAATGAATTGGCGGAGTGATTGCAAAAAATATCATACGAAATCACATTCTCCTTGCCATTATAAGTCTTTTGATAGTTGTTACATTTTATCTAACAATTTTTTAACGTGCACGCAACGCGGCTTTTCCTGCAGCGTTTATGAGACTGGAAAATGTCAAATGATTCTATCCTTGCGTTTTCCTACACTTTGCGCATATTTTGATCTTTTGATCTCAAACTCAAAGTCTAAATTGGAAAATCTATTCCGTCTTGATAAAATGCAATGTTTTGACAAGTACCAGCATTGAATTAGTATTCTTCGTGAGATCAAAGCGCCGCTAATAGTGTTTCATTACGCTGTTTCTATACGCGTTCTACCCACCGCGGGACTAGTTACGGGGCGGCTAGTTTTAGAACGCTATTTACAACCGTCACGCACACCGTCTTTTTAACCCGTCTTTCGAATTTCTTCTTGCCCCCTTCTCGCTCTAGCTGACTCTTCCCCCTCCCTTTACGTTAATAAAACCCCATCCTTCTCCCTCTGTAATACTCATTTTTGCCATACGCACAGAGTACTTTTCTCTTTTGCCTTCGATCGTTTTTGCACTTCCCCCCCGCGCATGTTGTAGTCGCCACGTCTCTTTCTGCCCGTGACTATCACGCGAGCTTACGTGCGTACCGTGCCGTGAGCTGCGCAACGTGTACGTACGCCCAGGCCATACTATGATACTATCAATGAATGACTGACTGTCTGGCGCGTGTGACGTGGCCACGCACATTGACCATAATGACTTATCTCTCATTCCTTCTCCCTTTTCCCTTTTCTTTCTCTCTCTTTCTCTTTTTTTTATATGCTTCCCTGGATGTTCGTCGTCGTTACGCAAGCTCACACGCGACAGGCAGGAGTTTTTCAGACTCCTTCTCGCACAGGCAGGTTTATAGTGCCACAAGAAGATTGCTATTTGAAAAATTGTTTTCCACGTTTACCTCACCTTTTCCCCCCTTTACGGTGCACGTACGATGTGTTTTCTCTTGTCACAAATGTATTGACGTTTAACATTTCCATAGTGGATATTAGACGTCAACGTATTTCTACTCGTTGAAATCGTATGCAATTACTTCTTTGAGATTTGGTGATTAAAAGTGGCTCAAACGAAATGACGTATTCTGATAAAAATCTATTTATTGCGTTTATTGCTTTACTACGATTTATTAATCAATAAAAATATTTATTATTTTTTTGAGTGTAACGGCACATTCGTTAAAAATTCAAGAATCTACGTATTTCTAAATAAAAAGAATCTCTTAGCACAATTATAATTGGTACGATCCCGGTGCATTGTTATTATGTTATTACCGCAAGACGTATAATTCCTGTAGTTAATATAATCATTACCATACCTGATAATACAGTCACGGTTAATCATCGTCACGAAAGCGAATACGGCCTATTCGTTAAGCGGGCTCCGTTTGACGGAGCAATGTGAGGAATGAACGCGACGAAAAATTTCAAAAAAAAAAAAAAAAAGAGGAAACGAGTGAAAAGAGAGAAGGAGGAGGGAAAGACGAATCGAACGAGGAGAACGTATGTAATCGCGTACTCTTCTCATATTTGTTCACCCCCGCCCTCCGTCTCTGTTTCTCTTTTATCCGGCGTGTTCGTCTTGCTCGTTCAGCGCGTTTTCCGCTCCGTCCATTCCGCCGTACGCGCCGTTTCGGTTTTCTCTCTCTCTCTCTCTCTCTCTTTCGTGTACTGCACGCTCTGTTATCCAGCGAATATTAACGGCGCAGAGCGTACGATACAGCGACGTACGATGTAATCAATGAATGACGGCATAGTGCGGGACGTGCAACGGCCGTGATGACTTTTCTTATCTAACGCTCCTCTTCCTCTTCTCATCTGCCCGACCGTGCCCGACCGTGTCCGCCGCCCTGGCCTTTCCGTACTACACACGCTTTCCTTTTACCCGATACACGTGTACGCACGCACGCACGCACGCATTCGCATTTTCGCGCTCCCTTGACTCCTGCCTCCTTCCCCCGGTCGTCTCCTGCGTCGTCTTTCCTTCCCTCGTCTCTCCTTCTGTACACTCTCCCCTACTTCCTTCGTCCGGTTTGCATTTACTCGCGATGCGTATGCCGTCGAGTATACGGAGGAAGGAAATCTCCGGCAGAAAGAGAGCTCGACGTATAACGCCTCTTTTTTTTTTTTTTGTTTTCACAAGGTCAGTTTCTCTATGATTTCTCGTATAAAAATGTACAGCTCAGCGTCTCGATGTTGCCTTTTTTTTATGGACAACTAGATTTTATTCGGATAACTATAGCCATGATTTAAAAAATAGATTCAAAAAGTCCGAGATGTATTCAGTAAATTTAGGTAACATTATACATTTAGGTAACACCATGTTAGTCTTTTTCAATTTAGAGAAAAATGTGAACATTTTTTTTTACACAGTTTTATTAAAAGACCATTTGCGAAACGCGGATATTCCAGTGGAACTACAATGTTGCAATATTAGTCAAAACACAAACTCTTCTATTTCAAAACGAAATAATTTGTACGAGAGAGTCAAACAACATCGCTGAAAAGTCTCTCTGGGAAAGAAAAATTATAT
This sequence comes from Monomorium pharaonis, assembly GCF_013373865.1. Classification (NCBI taxonomy): domain Eukaryota; kingdom Metazoa; phylum Arthropoda; class Insecta; order Hymenoptera; family Formicidae; genus Monomorium; species Monomorium pharaonis. Next base: position 22,103,684 of record NC_050470.1, on the reverse strand, counting down.
TCCACACACACACACCCCACATTAATTTCCTGTACTATTGTGTTTATGAATATTTCTTTCTCTTTAATCGCTTTATAAATAGCAGTTTACACTTTTTTTTCCTGGAAATTTAATGCTCTCTATTTCTATTTCGCGCGGAAAAACGCCCAAGTTCTAAGCAAGTCTAAAAATCGACTATAGAGAGAACGTTTGAAATCGAATTTTTTCGCGTGGCCTTCGACTTGACGTATAACTCTTTCTAAATGCTGGCGTACTAGGTGAAGCGCGTGGCAGATTCCCCTGTCACGCCTCGGGGCTCCGCCCGGTGAAATACCGTGGATCAGGAAATCGTTCTCGAATTCGAGGAACACGGGGAACACATTGGGACTTTTACGTCGTCGGCATCGTCGTCGTCGTCATCGTCGCCGTCGTCGTCGTCGTCGTCGTCGTCGTCGTCACCGGTCGCGGCTATCGATCGGTCGCGGGCGTCGGCGTCGGTGCCGCTCGGTGGCGCCCTCGTCAGCTCAGGACGGCGGCGACGGCGCTCTGCGTCGCTGCCATCCGCCCCTGGGGGGCGGCGGGGGACAGAGTATAGGAGGAGGAGGGGGGGTGGGGGGCATCGACACGCAGAGAGCGATCGTGCCTTTGGTGGAGCCGGCAAGAGCCCGGCGTGTACGTCGAGCCGCCACGTTAAAAGCGGATTTATTAGCCGGTAGGACCGCGTTCTTCTGTATCGCAACGTGTCCAGTTCGTCGTCTCCGTCGCCGTCTTCGCCGCTGCCGTCGTCGTCGTCGTCGTCGCCGTCGCCGCCGCCGCCGTCGTTCGCTCTCGGAGACGACGAGTCGCCGGTAGAAAGAAAGAGAGAGAGAGAGAGAGAGAGGGAGAGAGAGCAGGACCGACCGAGTGAAAATCGGAGTGCGCGCGACAAGTGCCCACGGTCATGAATTTCTTTCTCTTTTTTTCTTCACGCATCGGAGGAACGAGCGAGACGCAGATCTCATCGTCGTCGAGGAGTATCGTCCTACCGGCGTATCGCGAAGTGCTCGTGGAAACTCGATCGGGACGTCGTACCCGTCGCCGTGACAGGAAAGGACGTTCAAGAACAAGTGGAAAAGTGCGGCGTAGGACACGGGAATTCGGATGGCGAATGATTCGGGAGTACATGACGCGTGATCTCGGGTTAAATCATGCGTGTCGGAAAGGCCGGTCTCCGCTCTGTCGTCGCGCGTTGCGCATCGGGAAGGAACGCGGCGCAAAGTCCGGTCGCAGTAAACTCGCCGTCCACGGCATGGGATGTTCTCAAGAGGACGTTTTTTTTCTCCCCGTTTTACCCGGTGGAGACTCGCGCGATGCCGGAGCGAGTCCTCAAGCCTCGGACGGCACTCGCCCGCGGAGGGAAATTTCGGTTCAGTATGGCTGACGTCGCGACATCGACGTGTAGGGGTGGCTCTCCCGAGGCATCGGTGCGATTCCCCTCGTGGAAAATGACATCTCCCGGTTTTAGTCCGCCCGTTCTCGTGAAAATCGTGAGGCCACACGGCCGTGAAGCGGCGCGAGATGTGGCCTGCCCGCGAGCCCACGCATGGCCGTTTCGGCGAAATGGTATCGGAAAATGCCGGCCTCTCGAGAGCCCGTTTCGGCATCCGGTTTCTCTCCCCGGCACCTTTCCACTCGCGCGCAGCACTGATTTCGCTTACTGCGTAGCGGGAAAAGCCGGCAGAACGAGCTCCGCTCGATGGAATTTGTCGTCGTTCCACCATCAACAAGTTTTAGCCTCATTAGGGAACTGGGCCATCTCTGGAAGTAGATTTTAAATGTCATTGATCGTCCGCGACCTTCGATGGAATTTCGCGTACGGTTATCATCACGTCATCGCTCCTCGCCGGTTATAAGTGTGATGTCGACTGTCCCCCGGCTTAAAACGAGTGATTCCCCGCCGTACGAATCGATTCGCGGGCAATGTGTTGTGTGCGTGATTCGTGTGCGCGCCCTTGTCGAAATACGGCGTAGATATGTTTTATGGTGCTCAAGCGCTCGTCGTTTCGTTGGATTTACCTCATGGAGCTCTTCCCGCTGCCCTCGACATGAGACAAGATCGCGCGTTCTTATAGTAAGATCTCTTTCGTTTTTACCTGGATATACATACGGCTATAGACACGATAATTGCGGCTGGCGAGATTCGACGAATAAAGTGTAATTCGATCTAAAATCGATCACGATTGATTACCTCTTTTCGATGCAGAAGAATGATATTTATATTCGCGATAATAGCCAAATAATTTTTACTCTTTTATTACTCTTGGCGCGACGTTAATCGATAAATTTGTCGAGCTTATTTTGCTATCGTTATCATAATTTCAAGAGTTTTATTATTAAAATGTCACAAAAAGAATATTGTAATATTGTAGGAAATTTAATTAAATTTATTTTTTTTCATAATTCACAATTTAGGAAAATTGTTAATGAACATAATGAAGAATAAAAAGCAGAATTAAATGCATTAAAAGAGATAGTAGAGTTGTACACCATCGTTTTTTTGAACGCAAGTTTAAAAAACCATTCGACGGTTTAATCTCGAATGAAAGCTGAAAGAACAGCCATCCGTTCTTTCGCTTAATAAATGCAATTCCCTTGTTTATTATTAATTTAACCTAATAAATTGGTTTTTCTTTTTTATCCCTCCACGAATCTACCTCATTGGCAAAAATACATTGTGTAATTAGCGTGGTGAGATATCTCGCGACTAAAATCGGGTATTACGAAAGAGAAACACTCGTCGAATCGTCGTCGACGTTCGCTTCGCAGTCCCGGAGGGTCCATAATGGTTTGTTATTGATCTATCTCCGCGCGCCTTCCTTATACTTTTCTTCTTCCTTTCGTCCTTCGTCCTGCTACCTTCGTCCATGCTGAGGACGTTGGGTGGTATACGAGGAATTGGGAGGAGAGAGAGAGAGAAAGAGAGAGAGAGAGAGAGAGAGAGAGAGAGAGAGAGAGAGAAAGAGAGAGAGATAGCGGTGGGAGAGAGAAGAGCGTGGCAGTCCCACGCAGGAATTCCGCGTACCCCGCGCGTACCGCACGGATTCCCGAAGCTCCAGGAGAAAAAAAACCACCCTCTTACCTCTATTCTTTTTTTTATCAAGAATCTCGCGAAAAGTTTCTGCAAGAGTGAGAGAGAGGGGGGTAGGGAGAAGAGCGACTGTGAAATATTTCGTGGTCACAGAGAGCTCGATATAGAGAGAAAGGAGCGCTTCTTTTTATGATTGATGCTTAACCTTTTTCGTTGACAAATATTATTATGGTATCCTAATATTTAGATGGTTGCTTAAATTATTCATTCTTTGCTTATTATAATTTGCGTTTAATGGAATATTTGTTTTTATCTTATGTAGGCGAATATATTTAATACAAAATTGGTAAACTTCTCTCTAAATCCGAATCAGTGAAATTTTACTGATTTGCAATGCTATACTTGTGACTGTGATTCTCAGTGACTATTTCCTGTCTTTTAATTCCGATTATGAAGGAGATATTCTCATTAATCAGAATCAGTATTATCAGTATTATTATCACTGAAAAATAATATATAAGCACTGACATCAAACTATTCTACGTCATTCAGTGAATAATAAACTGATTCCGATTTACAGAAAAGCATTGATGTTTAAAATATTTTAATAATAAAATATTTAACAATTATATACATTTGTTTGCAAAAGCTTTATTTTCTGCAAGTATTAATTTAAAACATTTTCATTTCATTTTTACTTAGAAATTAACATTTTTGGTAAAGATATTTTCCTATTTTGTCAATGGTAAATATTTTCATGCGACAAATTATATTTGCTCTTCCCTATTTTATCAGTGCATATTGTTTCGAATTTCCCGAAATTGTTTTTTTTTTTCGCGGCGCAATATGTTTCCTAAATCAAAGATCGAACATGTCTCTGGGAATGGTATTAAACCGCATATATAGGCGTTACCGTGAAATTCGATCAACCGGGGCGGCGATGATTGACGTCACGACTCTATCGTCGGAATGCAATTAATATTGCATAAATGAGACCACCCCGCGAACTTGTATCAATTAGCATGATTCTCATACAGCCGATCCGTTTGTAATCCACATATAATTATGCTGGAACTTTTACCTTGTGGGAAAACTACGTTTAAACGCGTGTCGTCCAATACACTTTGTACATCGACGTGTCTTTACGTGTTTCGCAAAACACACGTTTACTCCTTTACACAGTTAATATAAGAACATTAAGCACCTGCTAGTATAACCAACGAGGTACACGAGCTCAATGCGTAGTAAATAAGTAATGCAGCGCCACGATCTAAAAACCTTCTTTTCTAAATTGACGTAAGTCGACATGAGCTCGTTGTCGATGAGGACTTACAGTCGTTCGATATTCGCGAGTGCAGCAACACGCAGCGACTTCATTTTATCATTTGCCGAGAGAGAGAGAGAGAGAAAGAGAGAGAGAGAGAGAGAGAGAGAGAGAGAGAGAGAGAGAGAGAGAGAGAGAGAGAGAAAGAGAGAATACGCTACGCCGCCTGAATAATAAATATTCTACCATCGACACGAGCTGCTGCATCGATACCTCCATACATGTGAACTCGCCTCTCTTTTCAGCGAAACGCGACGCAAAATTAAACTCACGTGGAGTGCTACTCTCTTCTCTTCGCGAGAAGAGACTTTCGCTCGCCAACTGTCTGTTCTTTTTTTAGCCTATGATTATCCTGGACTTTTGGTACCCATCTGTCATTACGATATATATCGTGGTGACACCCATCGAGTTTCGTGTGCCGCTACGGAAAGGGAAATATTTACCGTATACTTCCTGATTATATGTCTCCTCGAGTAATCACGAATCATGCGAGGAAGTGCTTACATTGTAATGTAATGTTAAGAGACTTCCCCCCTTTTTTTTCAAAATTTTCCCGTAAATACCCACGAATACTCGATCACATATGAGCGCCACAATAATGTCGTAATGTTTGGTGTAACTCGAATGTAATCAAATAAGACTAAATTTTCTTTTGAACCTAAACGCAACTTTTGTTTTATTTAAGGAATAATGGAAACTAATTGAAGTTACGATTGTGCTGATGGAAATTTTAATAAATTCGCACGAGATTAATGCAAAGACAAATGCAAGAAAAATAACGTTTATTGATAATGAAAATAATAATAATGGAACAGATAGTATATGTTTTTCTATATCTGCAGCGCATTGCGAACGAAAAGTTATTTTAATCTCTGCATTTTAAATGATGTATTGAAAATTTGTTATACACTCATGCGAATTTATTTTCTCACAGAAAGATATGAAAATATATAAACCCGATCATTGCTCGTGTCGCATAACATGACAAGATTGTAATTAAAATGGTAATCATCAGTTCGATAAAATGCCATCTCCATTACAAAGCGGCCAACTACCGAGAAAATATTAATCTACATCCTGAGCATTTCTACGTTTTATAAAAATAATGAAGGTGCTCGGTGGATGGCTTCCTTTCGGACGCCGTTTCATCGTAATAACTGTGGAATAAGAGGGCAGTAATTACTTTTCGTGAGACTGTCACGTTTGTCGGGCTCGCCCTTCGCGTACCCCATACTTCGGTTATTACTAACAATGAATAGCAGTGACCGTGTTAACCCCTCTTATGACAATTCATGATATGCAGTGCTTTGTAGTAAAGTAACGTTTTCTGGTATATTCATTGTAACAATAATAACATTTGTGATAATATACGTCACTATTGTCAAATCTTTTTTCACATTACGCTTATGCATTTTCATTAATTAAACCAAATTACATTTATTATTTATTAAAGGTTACAGTTAATTAAATTATAACGAATTAATTTTAAATAACGAATTTAAATAGATCCTTTTGTCATCGTTCTTTTAACAATATTATCAGATTTATTGCAAAATATTAACACGAATACTTATATAAAAGATTCTTGATTGTACAATTTCTGTCGAAGCTTTTAATATTTGATAGTTGCTATTTTGTGGATGTTAAGAACGTTTAGTAAAAAAGAAAACTACATACTGTGCTATCCAACGACAAAAGTGTCGTAGATCTTGGTGGTTGTGAAACTGGTCGGCGTTAGGCAGTCTGGATATATCGAGGCATTCGAGGCGCGAGAGAAGGGTCTTCCTCAGGTTCTCCGGCTTCGATCCAGACGGGGACGACCTCTCCCTCGCCGGAGGAAGGAAGGAAGGACGGACGGAAAGAACCGAGCTAGAGAGACCGGCGAGAAAGAGAGAGAGAGAGAGAGAGAGAAGCGAGAGAGGAAGAGAGTGAGAGGGGTGCACGCATGACCCTGAACCCAACCGCCGTGGCACCCAACCCCCGGTACAGGGGTGCGAAGCCTCGGGAGAGAGAGACACGGGAGAGAGAACTCGAGATAGAACGAACGAAGCAAGGGCGGAAGAGAGGAGACTACGGCAGGCAAGGGGAGATATACCGTATATACGAAGAAGAGAGAATAGAAAGAGAGAAAGAGAAAGCTAGAGACTACGCCGTCGAGAGAGAGTACAGTTCCCGAGATCAATACTCCCGCGTCTTGCGATCATTCATCTTGCCACGCCCCTCTGCTCTCTCCACACATTTCCTGTCTTTCTCGTTCCCTTTCGTTTATCCCCCTTTCCCCCTTCTCTCTCCCCCCTCTCTCTCTCTCTCTCTCTCTGTCTGTCTGTCTGTCTGTCTGTCTGCCTCCCCTTCTCTTCTCCTCTATTTCTCTCTCTCTCTCTCTTTCTCTCATTCTGTCTGTCTCTCATCTTCCCTTTTCTCACCCTCCGCGTGCCGCGATCTTCATCCCTCTGGTAGCACCCCTCATAGTCGTGGTCGCCGTCATTTGGCGCCCAATCGTGGCGCCTAATACGAATGGAGCAAAGGGGAGAGAACTTTCCGAAGGTCGCAGGAGAGAGGGAAATCTAAAGAGAGAGAAAGCGTGATAACGCATAAAGTGGTGGCTCCAGTTTCCTACGCATTGATTATGCGCGGTTTATAAGAAAAATGACGATTTTTTTTTAATTTCTATCTCGAACATTAAAAACTAGTAATTATTCGTTGATTATGTGCACTATTACATAGTGTACGCACAACGATACGTAACTACATCATTTGGGTTTGTTCAACTTAATATTCGAAAATAAGTATCAGTTATATAAAATTGATATATATCGATATATCACATGTTACATTGTGGAAAAAGAAGCTATTGCAGCATTGACTTGAAAATGTTTATATAAATGGTTGATATAAAATAATAGAAAATAAGGAACAATTCACATAAGTTTAGTATTATTTTATATATTTATTGTGAATATAATTTTCTGTAATTCTTGTAAATTTATGATCGACATATTTTAAAATGATTATAATAGAATAATATAATCTTAGTTTTTTAATTTCCGATAATATTTTACGTGTGAATGTTAAATATTTATTATATACAAATTATTATAAATTAACAATTTTATTTTGTATTATATGCGCGAGATTAAACGTAAATCCAGATTAAATACAAATTGCTAAAGAAATTATTTTTTATGTGAAAAGACAAATAACATAGAATACATTTTTTTAAATTGGTTATGTGCTTTTTGAGGAACTCTATTTTGAATATGAAAGTACGCGCGTTTGTTTATGTGTGGCCACTTATTAAACGTCCGTATAATACACTTTAACCATATAAAACATTCCGTGAGAGAATTTGTTTACATGACATTGCATACTTATTGTGATACCAGGCATACTGTTGTTAGTTTTCACTGATCTCTCTCTCGATGTAGGCGCATCGTGTGGCAAATATAAGATATAAGTCCCGGGAGAACGCTTACGAACAAGTAGTGTATAACGGTAATATTTCAACTATTCTTAATTATTTTAAAGCATGATTGCTTGACAGAAATAATAGTTTATAAATAAAGTTAACAGTACAGCGGAAATAAAGTAAAAAATGATTTCTGTAATTTATATTACACAATTGAGAAAAATTGTGCATAATTTATTGAACATGATTTAAATGAACTTTTGAAGCCAGCCTCTACTTTTTTCTAGCGAGTATACGCTCGTATATTAAAAATGTAAGTACGTCAGAGCATGTGTCGTACAATGAAGAAAGTAATTTTGAGATAGATGAATACTCGTTTTAGATAGAAAAGCTAGGTAAATCCGATTGAATTTTGCGATAAAAGAGAATCCACAATCAGATAGGCACAAATGTTTGATGAGAAATCGATATATCGATCTTTCTTTTAATACCTTGTATTGAATTTGCTTACGTCTTTGTATTTTTTCTTTTAATGACTTATCGATGCAACTGTCGTTTTTCTTTTTTTCTTTTTTTTTTGTTTGCTCTTTTGCTATATATTTCTTCGAGAAGGAAAAGAAACTTAAATTGTAAAAATAATCTTTCATATTTTGGAAGAATATACGAGAAGTAAATATTTAATTGACACAAATAATCAAAACTTCTAACGAATGATTTGAAATCTCTGATAATTTTAGTAAATTGATTTCTTGATATTATAAATGTGGAAATATATTTTTTTTTTATAATTTCTCCGTGTTTATAATATCGGCTTATTTTCGAATTATTACTAACAAATATTTCATCGAAATAGTAATTGATGATAGTAAATTGTTTTTTTTTTTTATATTAATTTTTTAACGAAATGTGTTAAATATACCCAAAGTCAAAAATAATTATAAATTAACTTTAAAAAAGCAGATAAATTTATCTATATATTTATTTATTATTTATAAAAATTATTATGTGAGCAATCTCTTATTATTCTTGAGATATCCTTCAGAGAAATGTGAAACGCACTGTCATGAAAATTTGGCATGAGTGCAAGAATTAACTTAATTGGAAGCTTATGTACCTCAAATGTAGCCAGTAACACTATGTGTTAACTAATAACCGTTTGTCCTAGTTCATTATCTTTCGTAACTTCGTTGAACAGATAGTTCAGAAAAATAATCGATAGAAATCAATATTAAGCGGGAATGTAAAGGGCGAGAAAAATCAAACGGGGGCATTGCAGGGCAGACGAGATAGAGGAAGAGCAGAGATTTAAGTAGGGGCGAGCTCGGTCAAAGTCTCGGGGATGTCCGTGATATCTTTTCTCCTTTGAATCGTTTCCTCGCTACTATCGCATCACCTGTCGCTGCCATCGTACTCGTTACATTCGCCGACCCTTCTGCCGCCAGTGGCTTCGTTCTTCATAGCTGATAAAAAGAAATCGAATTACGGGCGAAAAGCGTACTATCTGTTTACAATCGAGTCGGTCATTTTTCTGAGGTCAATGTAGACGATTTGTCAAAAATTATTTTATTGTGCATGCATCTCGAAAAAATTGTCTTAAAATTTATACGCTTATTTCAAGAAATGGAAACAATATGACTTCGTTGAGCGAAATTATATTCAGAAAGCAATGTAATTTCGCTGAAATTAATTTTACAAAATGTACTAAAATACGCCAATTGTCACGTCTGCATTGTTGCGATGGGGCATTATTGAATTGAAAAATTATATATGCTTGTAGTACAAATATGTTTAAGTTCATTAAGATTGTACTATTTCTATTTCCAAAACTATATTTAAAACTATATGTAAAGCTAAATAATGACAACACATTTATGACAATTTTAAATAACTGATTTTGTCATGTTATAGCAAAAGGTATCTTTTATATATGAATAAAAGATAGTCTGCTTCCTAAAATTTGATTGTTGCAACTTTAATTCTATAAACAATTAATTTATTCTCCATATATTTTATGACATATATGTTGTTTTTATTAGAAACGCTCTAATAAGGGTCACGAAATAACAAATGGTAAAAAAGTTAAATCATTAATTCTTATATATTTTAGTATTTTAATGTTTTTTTTTTCCGAAGCAAGATCTTCTAAAAAGTTTGTTAAATGATCATTATCATCCTTATGGTTGCTTTGTGGTTGCTTTGTCGTATATATAATATAAATACATAAACAAAAAAAATTATTTTTGAATTGCAACGCGTTTAAAGGGATAGGATTCTTAATTCTGATTATAGAAAATAAATTTTTTATACAATCTGTTAATCTTTCAATATGTTAATGACTCAGAATTGACTCCAAACTTTAATTTATATATTGTTTTCTATATTTACATTTTACATTTATTATTTAAATTATATATACTTGCCCCATGTTCTGCGTTAAAATTATTTTACAAATTCACTTAATATACGACTGAAGGAGCGTTTGTTCCACGAAATATGTAAATTGATAATTGAATTGCTTATAGAATAATTTCTTAATTTGCTTGTTTTTGGTTTTTGAACATATTGTTACCTTGTCATTGCAACAATAAATTGGACTTTTATATATAGTAATTTCATTAATTCTGAATCTATCGAATGTGCAGCAATGGAAGCCGAGGATGACGAAGAGGTCAATGACAGTAATGAAAGCTCCAACGAATCCAGAACCAATGTTTGGGACGGTGTCGGGGGTGGCGGCGGGGGTGACGAAGGCGGAGGAGACGAACAGCTCTTTCAAATCAACCGGCTACAGCAACACGCCAGCTCGGATAAGAGCTTCGACCGGTAAGTAACGTTTCGCCCTCCCAAAGTCCGCCGTTTATGTTGTATGACTCCATTCCTCTCGCTTTAGCAAATCTTTCACGACATATACGGAAATAGTGCAAGTGTTGGCCGTATAATTAAAAGCTAAATTAAAACATACACGGAGTTTCTCTACTCTCAGCGATCGTGACGTTCGCATGGAAAGACCGAGAGTACGCCGATGTACACGGCGAGAGATCGCTATCGATTAATCCAAACGCATAGCGTAGATTACGTCGATGTGTCGCTATGCAATAGCATTTATATCTTTCGCTTTGCCCGTCATTATTTTGCGCTTCATCGTGATCCTCTATTCAGTCTCACGATTACGTATTGGATATTGAATAATTAATAATACATTTACGCTCGATACCACAGTGGTCCAGTAGTTCTTTTTGATAACTGGAGATATATAAAAGAGTGTACATTATATTTACAGAGTGTAATTACATAGCAAGCACGTGAACGCAGTTACACGAAAGTGAAATCGAAAACACGCACAATTCCATAATACCGATATACCCAAGTAGATATCATTACTGCTATATACGAAATTACTATGTACACACTAGTTATCACACAATGTAATAATTTATTGGATTATTTGAGTGAGCAAAGCTTTCAAATTGGTACTTTAAATTATTACTGCGGTATATTCGCGCGTAGGTAGTGCCATGTTTAACTATCTTTTTTTTCCCTTAAAATTGCCCAAATAAAAAATTACTTAAACAGAAATTGCGGATTAAAAAGAAAGCAGTAGTTGATTTCATGTCAAATCGCTTTGTGGTTTATTTCCTGGAATTATTCTTCGTGAGATGATATTTTATTCACGGTGAATAAAATTGACACAACAAACAAAGCAAAATAAAGCGATATATTCTTAGAAACGTAGCTCTCGAAGTGCGTTCTGTCCTTTTTTTTTTTCAAAACTTCTTTCTCGTAAAATTGTCGAGTGAGTTTAACGAACTTTCTCCGCCGTGTTTTCTTCCAATTTCTTTAAATGCTTATTCTTAGTCCCGTACCCTTCCGGCCGACGGCTCATATCGGCGCGGACAGAACTCGCTCGAACGTATTTCCTACTACGAGAAGAAGAAGCTGTTATGCACGATTCGGACGTTGTGAGCGCGCGGACTAGCCAAATATACACGGTGCGTCAGCGTCGCGGCGCGCGGCGTCGCGTCCTCCCTTCTCTGCGCCGTTTCAACTGCCGGGCGCCTCGTTTGAGGTCATCGTCATCCGGCCTCTTTCGCTCTCTTTCTCGTACATGCGACCATCCCCCTTCCTTCTCTTTGCGGTATCCTTTATACTGTCCCTTCCCCTATCTGTCTCTTTCCCTTTCTCGCTCTCTCGTTTTCTTCATTTGTCTTCGTTCTCTCGTTCGGGGCATTCGGACGCGTCTCGGATGAGCGAACTTTGAAGCAAGTATACGCTCCTATATTCGCAAAGCCGAGGTCACCGAGAACATTACATTGCAAAAGTGAGCAATCGATGAAAGAATGTTTACAAATAACAAAGTAAAAAAAAAACATATTAAATATTGTATCATAAAAGTGCAGAGATTACACCCCTTCCACATTTTTTGTTTCGCATATTGTACAATAAATAACCTCTCATTAATGGTGTAATCTTTCAAAACTAATAACTTTTTAAATCATTGCGTGCGTACGATAAGGGAAATGATTATTGCATTTGACATTCGAAAAATATGAAATGGGCAAAGATTTTTTTTGTGAAATAATTGTTTAAACAAACAAAGTCCAACGCGTTTTGCATATACATTTCTTAAGCCTTTGAGTATTTCATATAGCAGCTAAATTATGGCGATGAAAATCTCTGTGACCTTATTAAAAATTCCAGGAATTATATTATGCGTATATAACTGCAGGAAAAATATAAATCTTCTACGGTAGAAGAGTTTTCGATTCGCCTCGCGGTTAAGTGGACCTAGGCAAAAAGCGGAAATAGCGTGCTGCTCCAGTCGCCGGTGAAACTGCCGTTGTTTTTTACGCAAACTGTAGTCCGTGCACGAGACCGTACTGAGAATATTAGCATACGCGATCGAACATAATCGAGCCTTCCACGAAAAGATACATCAAACTTTCAAGAGAAACGTCCCGATCTTGGTTTGCATTGTCCAAACCTTAAACCCTTCTACATTGAGTAAAAAGTTGTTAATTTGATTAAATTTTCTGACTTAATTCTATAGGGCAAGCATTTATGCATTTAACTTGAATACATAAAATATATGAACTTCAAATATTTGCATATTTAATTGAAATGCTTGAACATTTAAATTAGTCGAATTGAGAAAACGCCTTCACGGAATGGGAGATCCAGACTCGAATGAGATATTATTTTTCGCAATAAATTATTTAATTTTTTTCGGGCAACAGAGGGAGATTTAAAGATGCTTTTGAGCATTGATATCCAGCTAGAAACTGTGTTTCAAGACTGATAAAATTGTCGGTGCGTAGTTTATGTGAGCTAAGAATATTGAATTAATAAAACAATTATATTTAGCAACAAGATTCGCTGCAGACTGAAATAGGCAACCTTAACTTTATCTTTATGTTTAATATAAATATTTGAATCGAAGAAGTTTAGTCAAGTTGAAAAAGTCAGTCAAACTTCTTTTCCAATTTAAGATATGTCTTCTTTAATGATATTTTTCTTGTCATTTTTCTTAAAGTCGACCAAACTAACGGTTCATCTTTAGATCAATAAAAAGAAGATACTTGTGTATCGTAGTTACGTGTCGCTGGCTGCTCCAATACGTCGTAGCTTGTAATTAAAGGCGTGTTTCGTAATCGCTCACGCGTTCTTGGACGGTTTCCGATTATCCATTAGGGTTAGGGATAACGTTTACGTATTACGCGCTCACAGGATTCCACGTGTAGCCATGTAGTTTCTTCCGGTGGGACGTCGGGTTAACGTGGAAGCCAAGACGTTCTCGACGAACGAAGAATATTGTAGGCACGAGTCTATGGCCAGCGCTCCTCTCACTCACTCCTCTCCCCGCAAAACTCACGGTATTAATTTCGTTTTCTCCACGTAAAAAAATTAATACACGGTATAAAAGCGCACGCGAGCCAATATTAAATCCCGTGGCGTATCTCTTTATCTTGAAAGCATTTTTGCGCGAAGGCAATGTCTTCCTGACACTTTGATCTTTATTCGCATCGCTTAACGTTAAACGTGACCGCCTGACTTTAATCCTATGTTTACCCCCGAATATATCACATCAGTTGACACGAATAAAATTCATCTAAATTTATCGTTAAACATGGAACACAGATTCCTTGTTCTTGTACGCCATTAACGCGTTACGCTATTCGTACGGCCTAACTATCCGTTATGTCGGGACAACCTCGCGGTTCTCTTTTTAGAGAATTGTTTGACGGGCGTAGGATCGTCATCGGCGACCGTTCTAGATGGACGCTAACACTTTCGGCGTCGCGACGCAATTCCGTGAAGCGCGCGTCACGCGTGCATGGGAAATATTTCGGAATAACCGAACGGGTTAGAGGGGCGGCGAGAGCGGACACGGCGGGTTTGCCCGGATGGGTACGCCGTGTGCGTATGACACCGACCGGCAGACGAAACAAAATACTGCTAAAATTAATCCGAGCCTTAGGTCATGTCTGCAAGGAGTCTAGACGACGACGACGACGACGCCACCACCGCCGCCGAGGACGACGACGCGATTCGCCGCCGAAAGTGGAAGCGTGTGGGCGCGATACTTTAACGAGGTGTTTCTGGTATTTCGACACATTTCCGACTTCCTGCTACGCCCTCCGCGTACACACCGTCCCTTCTTTTCCGTTATATTTATTACTACACCGTCTGCTCGTTTCCTACATTAGGATCGTCGCTTGTCTGGCGGAAAGTTCGGCGGAAATGTACGGGAATTTTTCCTTTCGTTAAAGGCAGTCGGATGATTCTAGCAATTTAACGCAGCTTTATGTGTTATATATTATCTATGCGGAATATTATTAAGAATTTACATTGAGGATTAAATATTTTTTAAGAGAACAAAATATGTGAAATTAAAGAAATTTTAATGTTTCTCAAAATGAGAAGACATTTCTGTAATTTCATTTAACGTTTGTGGAAAATGAAAATGAAAAATATGTTACTACATTTCATATACGGAGACAAATATTTTTCCACGTAATTTATGTCATTCTGCTTTCGCGTCTTTCTTGTACTTTATGCTCTTTCAGATGTAATGCTTTTTATTATTTATAATTTCATTCTAATGATTCAATATTAAAGGCAAAGTGAAATTTATTTTCGTTGTTGAAATACAATATTTTGTCAAAGAGCTTTAGAGATTCAGCTTCTATAAATTTGTAAGTTACATAAAAGTCGCTTATGTAAATTTAATCGACAAAGCACTTTTTATACATATTCATTAATCATAATTTACACGAGACATTATGTACGAGTAATTTTCCCATAAAACCGTTCCGAACTGGTGCATTAAGAAATATCGCTGCACTTTATTCACCGTTGCTGTTACAACGACAGATTCTAATTCTATTATAAATCGCCGTTGGTAGGCCACGAAAGCCCTTTATCGCAGATTACAATCCTCTAACGCGCGCACGCCACGAATTCGATTTGCCCCGTTAGTTGATGTGAGTCAAAAACGACGAAATTTGGCCCGACTGGGTCGATACCGACCGTCGAATATTTGCCATGTCGTGCTTCTGTTGCCACTGCGAAGAATAGATAATACGGACATTGTTCAGTGTGAACACAGCTTTCGACCAGATGGCATGATTTCCCGATCGTTACTCCGCTTCGCTCTTTAACCTCTGTTGATCGCTCACTCCCGCTTCTCATTTGCAAAATTATTACCTAATGAGGGATCGAGGAATCATTCGTTAGGAAATGTCATTTATTTATTTATTTATTCGTTTATTCTGTTGTTGCATGAATGGACTCATTACGGAACTAGAACAGTTGAGTTAGCAAGAGAGACGGAAGTAAAAATGATATAACAAACAAACGTTGTTTACCGTTGCAAGAAATCGCTGTTTTATTATGCATGCAATTTTATTATTTATGACGTTGATGTCCGAGTTCAATTAGCAAGAATAACCATTTGTCATAGCTATCACGTAGATAGCTACATAGGACGTTCATTATAATCGTAAATCAATATTGAATCAATACTTTATAGCATGATGCGTGGTGCGATTTTTGGCTATGGATAAAAATCTGATTTATTTTTAAGGACAGAGATTGAGGGGGTGACGTTACGATTTAGTAACGTCACCTTTAATAGCACCATGATATTGCATGATATTGCGCGACGTAAAGCAACGAAAGAGAGCGCATTGGCCGATGCGAATTTTTCAGCACTGTAAACATTGCACATCGTCAATATGTTGCATGCGTAAATAACTAAAACATTTACCACGATGCATAAAAAAAAGAAGAGTGGCAGTTCGTCAATAATGCATGCCGCCACTACAATGGGAGAGATCGCAACTGCAGGAAATTGTTTTTTTCCAGAAATCACAGTTGAAGAGAGGAAAAAGAATTTGTTTCAGATTATATGCAATTGACGCAGTTGATCGGCAAATCAATTGAGGAAGGGAGGTGTAGACGGGAAATGCGTGCGGAGAATAAATAATCGCTCGTTTCGGCATTGCGATGTGTCGGTGTATCCATAATTGCTTCCATCGAAAGAGTCTCGAAAGAGATCGTGAGGCCGACCGAGGCACGTGCCCTACGCTCTATGACCATCTGCCGGTCTCGTTTCTTCTTCTTCTTCTTCTTGTCCGTTTTACCTATTGGCCGCGTACTTTTTCCGCGCCTCTGTCTCGGAAATTCGGAGGCGCAACCATCGCACGTTAATAACAATGCTTAGAATTGAAAGATGCGAATGTGAGATGAGCAACGTCGCACAATATATATATATATATATATATATATATATATATGTATATATATGAGACTTTAGACATCTGCCACGGAAAATGGTCATTAAGGCCCCCCTCGCGTCATTTAATGGTGTCGCGATAACGTAGAAAACGCAAGCTGGTAAACTTTTAACAACGCGCCACTCGTCCACGCCGATTATCGTTCACTCGCTTACAAGCTCGCTCGTTGCTTGATCCGTATCCATCATTTTTCGCATGAACATTTTACATTTACAAATGCGAATATACATAAACACCGAATAACTTAGCCAGGGTATTAATTTTATTTATTCCGAGAAGTTACGTCAAAAAGTAGTTATTTTATTTACAGAAATGCATAATTATGTATTTACCTAACAAAAATCCAGCAAAGTCTCATAAAGTTAGAAATTATTTTGAAAAGCGATTTTTCTTTACGAGTTTAATTCTAAATTTTAGTCAAGATTTAAGAAAATTTTTTGTTTTTAATTTAGAGAAAGGTGTTCAGTTAGAAAATTATATAGAGAATCCTTAATTTAAGTTTTAATCCAATGATTTCAATCGGTTCTTCGGGTAAGGATTACTGCAGTGTGGTACTGTAAAATGTCCTGGGGAGTCTCGAAAAAAATGTGCGTGACTACTTTTTCGATGTGATGCGCCAACCAAGGAGGGATTAAGGGATCGCCGGATCGACGAGGCTAACGAAGAGGAAGCTGTGGCGAGGGTAGCGCCAACGGAAACAGCTACGAAAACAGTCGCGTCACCGCTGGCAGCCGGCTTTTAGGTCTTTGCTCTCTCGTGCAACTTCTCGCTTTGTGTCTGTCCCGTACGTCTCCTCTGTTGGCAGGGCCGGGTATTTTTCCAAATGTCAATTAAAAACGTTCGATCTTCATAACAAGAGAAATTACCTATATCAACGCTATCATGAATGAAGGAAAAAACAAATTTATCGAGACACGAGTATCGTCTTTGCATGATTAGAAGCGGAAGTTTTTCTGTTTGTCATATTATCGTGTTTTTGAATGTGTATTGTGACCATTACTTTGATATTTAACACAATTTTTAGACTTTGAACGTGATATTTTTCTGAATCCTTCTCTGAAGTAAATTACAGATTTTCTGAATTTTTTTAAATATTATAAAAAAAAAAATTTTCAGGCACACAAAGAAAAAAATTATCACAAAAATATTTCATAATTAGTATTTTGAACTAATCATGTGACTTTAATTTGGCACTTTGATAATTATTTTAATTTAAACTAATATACGAATTCTATATTTTATTCTATATTATATCTCCACTCTAAAACATGATCAATTTGATTTAATTAAGAAAAATTATCGTGATATAGTGTAATTTATAATACATAGAGTCGTAAGTTAATTATAAATAGTAATTAAAGACATTTTGTTTTCTAAATAAGTTATTTCGATAATTATGAAGAAAGATAATCTCTGCTACAGATTCTATAGAGATAGAGATTCAATTACTTCTAAGTGATTTTCAAAATATAAAAAGGTACATTTTTAAGCTTATCAATATTTAAAAAATATGATTACCACTTGTAGGTGAATGTTAGTTTCAAAATTTCAAAATATTTAAGAGGATAATCTAAAAATATTATTCTCTTTTGATATCGATGATCTCCCCTAACTCCGAAACGAAGGCTTAGGGTGCTCTACGCTCCGGTTACGGCAGTGGCTGCCTGTTTCTCTCCACATCCTCCACACCACCGGCATCGCCGGGAGTAATCCGTGTGCGTTTACGACCCTTGCTGCGCGTACGGCCGTAACAACGTGCATACGTGTCGGTGAGGGGCAGGTGTGTACACTCGGGTAGAAACGAGACTTATTCGTGGGGAGAGAGAAGAGCGATGCAGAGGAAGAGAGAGAGAGAGAGAGAGAGAGAGAGAGAGAGAGAGAGAGAGAGAGAGAGAGAGAGAGAGAGAGAGAGAGAGAGAGAGAGAGAGAGAGAGAGAGAGAGAGAGAGAGAGATGAAGCAGAGAGGGAGAGGAGGAGTAGCGCGTGCCGCCGTCGACCATCCGGAGGCCAGGTGTAGCCTTTATCCATTTTACTCGCGTTTGTTACCCTCGGACCTCTACGATTCCGATGCACCCTCTGGGTCTCGCCGCTTCTGGGGTGCCCTTCGGCCGAGTGTGCGGGGAAAGAGAGAGAGAGAAAGTCGCAGCGATCGACGACCAGCGTTCCTTCGGAACGGTGTGGCTTCGAGATGCGAATTTACACACTGCGCCCTTCGCAAACACGCGCGCGAACGATGCCCCCGTGCCATCCTGCGTTTTCGCTTCTCCCATTTAAATCGTAATGTTTAATTCGTAGTCTATGTAGATTTGTAAGACGATGCGCGACGTGTGCGCGTTCCTCTAGATATATATACGTGCGCTACTGGCTACGATTATGATTTAGTTACGGGGTGACTACGAGAATGAATTCAAGCGACGTAATCGTATCGAGTAATAGAATAGAAAAACTTGTTATAGTTTTAAAAACGTTAAAATATATTTATAATATGAAAATAAATTAAAACACCTGTTGACAAGTAAATACAATAAAATATACAGACAAGAAATGGGAGCTTTAATTAATGAAGAAATGGACAAATAATTGGACGGCATAACTGGACATAAAATGCATAAATCAGAGTTTTTCTTAAGTGGTAGATATGTAATATCGTATAATAACGCGATAATGGCGAAGATTATAGAGCGCCATTCTGTACTTTCATCGGAAGAGATCGCAGGAAATAGACACCATCTAGAGTTTCAAAAATTCACTCCAGCTGTTGTGTCTGGCGCGATCTAATCCTAGAGCAACATGAGAGGGATAATCACACTCCCTTTCGTTGTCCTTGTCGTCGTTTTCCTTGTTCATCCCCCTCTAGCGGCACACGCCCACGCGGAAATGACGCCCGCCCCGGAATAATCTACGTGACCCCCAATAACGATCTCTCGGAAGGGCGGTCTTGCAACGATGTTGCCGATGTTTCCTCTCGATTCCAGCGTACTACTTGTCGAACGCAAATTTTGATTCAAGGATTTACAGCACCTGTGAAAAGGAAAACAAAATCAGTTTTTATTTATCAATATATGCATATCTTTAATTATGCCTTTATTTTTCTATTGTTATTTAATGTTTCTAAATAAACACAATAAGTTAAGATATTGTCCAGTAGAAAAAAAAATTTATTATGCATTGACGGAAAAGGCTTACGAAATATTGCAGTCATAGAACAAGTGTTGCAATTAACGACTTAACGTTAATGAAAGGCTCTGATCTTAAATTTTGCTAGCGATATAAAATAACGATACAAATAAAATATAAAATAATAAAATGGGAAGTAATATGGTGCCACAATATGAATGATTCTATCCAAAGAAAGCGTGCGCGATTCTAGCGCATTTCTTCGCGTTAAGCCGACATCGATGAATTCGCGGTATTTTTCTTTTCAACGCCATCGCGATACTAGGATCAACATCTTTCATCGGTTATCTCGTCGCAAACGTTCCATGGATTGGGACAACGTTAAAGAACTTCTCTTAGAGAGAAATACGACGGTGGCGACGACGACGATGACAATGAAAGCTTTTCGACGTGTATTAAACACGACGGCAACTAAGTGTTTCTCCATAGTGTTCGTTTTCCGCCACCTCTTTCTGCTTTTCTCTCTCGGTCATGGTGACGAAACTCCCAGGCCGTTTCACCCGCCGGCAGGACCAAGGATAAAACAGCCCGACCGAACCTTTTATCAACTATCGATCCCACCATCCTGGGAAACGATGGATTCGAGTACCATTTGAGAACCGCTTTCGGAAATAAAAGAAGTTTGGGAGACTAGGGCGAAAAAAAATTGGGTGGTTATTTTAAGTTAGAGATCTTCTGAAAGGTGCAGCACAAAGAGAAGTGTCAGATCGCTAGGAGGAAAGAAATTTGCACGGTTTATGCTTTCTCGAGGGATCAATCGCTAAATGAAAACTCATATAACGATATACCCGGATAATCCAGACATATAGTATGTTTCAAATTTATTGTATAAAATTTAGCGAGAGACGAATACTTTTAACATTTTTCATTTATAATGTTATAAGTCTATTAATTTATTTTTTCCCTTTGTTTTTCCTTTGTTTTTCCTCGCAGTATGATTGAAGACTGTAATGTATTTTTAGTAGATTTTGTTTGATACTTTCTCAACGAAATTTCTCGCATAATACGAGACGATTCGCTGATCCATTAGCTGATGGGGTTCAACGCCACGGCCGATTCTTCTTCGAAAAAGAACAAAGACGAGATGATTGGTTATCATGTTACGATGCTAGGTTCTCGCGTTAAACCCGGTAACTGAATATATCTCTGCCCAATCGCTGTCAAATGTTCGACAACGATCAAATTTGTCTAACCAGGCGTACAGCTTCTAACGCTCTCTTTCTCTCTTTTATCCTCTCTCTCTCTCTCTCTCTCTCTCTTTTCGTTTCGCCTGTCCGCCGCCAAATAAATTGGTAAAACGGATTTTCAATGCGATTGCAGCTATTACGTCGTGTTCAGAAGATTATATGAATTATATATAAAAAGATAAAAATTGATTTAAGAACTGTAATACTTTTTTAACTTTCGAAATACTTGACAGACATCTGTCATTTATTTTAGGAATTTTACATCAAATTATATTTTTATCTTTTTTAAGCTTTATTTATTAAAGTGTGTATGATAAAGAATATATTTTAGAACAAAATTTATATAGTTTACTTTAAATAAAAAAGAATTTTGATGTCCGTCTGTAAGACCGTTGATCGCATCACTGTGGGGTTACAGTGGTATGAATCAGTCTGTTGCACCCGGAGGAAGACAATCGTGCGGCAGGTTCTTAATTGCCGTTGGCACGGGGAGACTGCGATAGAGAGAGAGAGAGAAAGAGAGAGAGAGAGAGAGAGAGAGGGGGGGGGATAGAAAGAGAGAGGCCAATCGCCGCCGCCGTCATGCACGTTCGCGTTTCTGCACGCGCTACGAAGGAAGAGTCCAGGTGCGAAGTGCGTCCCACCCTCTCCCCCTCGAAGCGTCTAACCACCTTTCGACCGGCACCTCGGTGCGGCGCGATCGGTAGCGGGGTTTTTGGGGAAGAGAGAGAGAGAGAGATCGAAAGGAGAGCTCGGACGCGGCGAAGGGAAGGTGCCCGGGGACAACGGCTCGTTTTAAGGACGCAATGGGCCCCTCCGGTGCCGCGCCGCGTGCCCCGTAGGTCGAGAAACGCGACGCGACGAGACGCGTCGGAGAACGGAGGAAGGAGAGGTGGAGGGAGGGGGCTCTCTCGACAGGGCGGTTTGTGCTGCGGCTGTGCCGCGCGCGCGGTGAGGCAGCTGCAACTGCTCGCGAGATACGCCTTAGATCGTCGTGGCACGAGCCTTCACGGCATGTGTTTCCTTCGCTATCCTTCTCAATCCCTCTATCGTTTCTTCCTCTTACATTTTGCTCCATTCCCTCCCACGTCTCCGTTTATTTTTTCCGTCATCTCCCCCTCTCCCCCCCCCCCTCACACCACACACCGCTGTTGATATTATCTCGAATATGTTTGCATAAATTTTTTATCAAATACAGATTTATGTTATGAAAGAGTAAGACAAAATGGAATATAATTTATTATTATAAGTTTTTGCTTGTTTTTTTTTTTGCGAAAAAAAGTATGTTGTTATAAAAGCTCAAAAATTCCTAAAGAAATGTTTTCAATGAATTACCAATGGAATATCTAATTGACTGTTATAACACGTGTAATTTGATCATATCGTAACTGCTAAATGAGCTGGAGTCTTACATGTGACTATCTACTCAGAAATAATTTAATTATATCTTTACGAGATAATAATAACAAATTAATGCAAATTTTGCATTTAGAACGATAATATAAGTTGTCGATGAGAAAGATGAATTCTTCATTATGAAAATTATATGTTTGAATTAGTCCATTAAATGAATTCTATTTATTTTTTATTGTATCCATCTATTTTATTGCATCTTTCTCTTTTAATGCTTTCATTATTCAATGTGTCATCAATCCCATTTTGTATGGGATTCGTATCGGACACTGATAATTGTATGTTACATATTTTATTACTTCCAAGATAGCTCTTAAATATAATGATTGTGGAATAGCTTTCTCTCTGAACAAAAAATATCATTTTAATGTTTCTTTTACAAATAATCGGATGGATATACGTCTTTTCGAAAACACCTTGTATGTCATCGCATTTATCGATGTTGATCATACAATTATCGCTGTGCATAACTAATGCTCCTTATTTATAACGATGAGATCGATGTGTCCATCCGAGAGCTGGCATTTTGCTTCGCGCGTGATAAAACTCGAATGAATTTTGCGATATCGAGTCAATCTATCAATCTGTCATACTTGATTACATATGGAACAATTTTACAACAATCGCAAAAAATGTGAGCGTTTTATCAATTAAACTTTAAAGATACAAAAATAGCAACGTCACACACATTTAGTCAGTCCAACTTTAATAGAATTTAATTGGAAGTTTAATTAGATATATTTAACGTTGAAGAAAAATTATAACAGTGACTCGGTAAATGATTTCTCGTATAATCGCGCACATCTCGACCGAAGTATTTTATCTAGTTCTGTTTAAAATTGGGAGTTTATTCCTCTTTTTACGGACATCAAACCGGGAAAATGAATGCACTTTTCTCAAGTCCCGCACGAGCGCGTCACGATAAGGGGGAGAGGGGGAGAAAAAAAGAAATCGGGCCGAGTTACCTTCCTCTCCTGCTCCCTACTCCCCTACACCTCGCGGTAGCATCTGCTGCGATGAAGTGATTTCTTAGTGCCGTGCACCTTTTTCCTCCCTCTTCCTCCTCCCTTTTCCGCGTAGCAGCGCGTGCATCGCTTCAGGGTGCTGGCCTGATGGGCTCTATGGGTGGAACCGAGAAATTTAGATTAGGTGTAGGTAGCCAGGTTGCACGTACGCCACCGGTACACCTACTTTCTTACTCTTACCATCTTGCTGCACGACTCTCTCTCTCTCTCTCTCTCTCTCTCTCTCTCTCTCTCTCTCTCTCTCTCTCTCTCTCTCTCTCTCTCTCTCTCTCTCTCTCTCTCTCTCTCTCTCTCTCTTTCTCTCTCTCCGGCCCTCTGTCTGTGGCGCTCTCGATTTTTCATCGAGGCGTTCTCTTTTCTATCTACCGCTGTTTATCTCTCTCTTTTTCGGTGAGGAAATTGAAGGAGCAGCCACTCTCGAGCAGCTTCCATCACGCGCGCGCGTACAAACGGCATTGACAGGAACCTGGGTTACCATCGTTCGTATCGCAGCTGACACACGCGCCACGTGGTTATCCAGCAGGCATCATGCGTCGTATGTCTGTACACGGAGTATATAGATTCACTCCCCGCACTCTTCCTCTAGTTTATGGATTATCTTCCAATAATTTGGAGCTTATTTTGCCTTCGCAAAAATTTCATTAAATCGCAACATTATGCTCCAATACGAATTTAGCAATAATCTTTATTGTAATAACAATCCTCGGTAGAATAATACTGTATTTTAACTTTATTTATATCTCTGTAGGAAATGAGCATTTGATCGTATATTTTTCAGAACCATTTTCTTCTCTAATTATGAAAATATATCCCTACAGTCTCTTGGAAAATTTTCTTTAAACCAGATTCGAATCTGTAGATCAGTATAACAATAATTATGCTCTTGTGATTATTCGTAAGCATGCTGAAAGTTGTCTACATATTTATACATATTTAAATATAATGTATGTATTGCGTTAAAATGATCGTTGATTTTCATGGGGGTTGCTAGCGCGTGTCCGATAAATATTTTTGATGGCCCGTTTCGAGCACGCGTTTATGCGAGTGCCACGAGTTCGGGAGTGCGAGAAGGAATCTCTCTCGAACGGAGGGCTCGATCCTCGAAGACGCCAGGCGTAAGGGTCGATGGTTATCTGACTTCCTGTCCGTTCGTACGCCCTACGTGCTTTCGCGGTCGAGCGAAAGAGAGCGAGAAGCGGGCCCGAAAAGAGGAAGAGGCAAACGAGTAAGAGCAATAAAAGCCCGGCCAAATAAATACAAAAGATAATCGACACCGCGCAGACAGTCGTGCGAGCACCGGAGGCTCATCCCCCATCCACGTTGCTCTTTTTTACTTTTTCCGTCCGACTGGCATCTGTCGGTTCTGCTAAGTCTCCGGCGAAGCAAGAAACGCATATTGCCGCCAAAAGCCGCAGCGCAACAGGAAAACAAGCCTCTCGTTTTGCCACCGGCGCGTTTATTTGGTGTACTACGGTAAATCGGCGAGATTGCGAGGAAGATTCTATAAATGACGCGCACGAATTTTATTTCGCAATAAAATACAACTCGGTTAGATAATAAATTTTTTTTTCCCCCAAATATCCTTGTGAGTAATTAATATTTTTGTTCTTGTTATATTAGAGACACCGTTCTTAAATAAGTTTCTCTGTCGCTCCGACGCTCAAAGAACTCGCCGTCGAATTTCAGCAGGATCGTTAAGTCGCGTGGCCGTTCGATGCGTAGCGCGTTTACATTTTTTACGTATTGCCACTTATTATGCCTGGGCCGAACGAAAGTGCCGAAGTATCTTAGTCGACGGCTCTGAAGTAAAAAAGGAAGAGACCGAATGGAAAAAAAAAAAGATTACCGCGACGAGGAAGAGTGAGATGGGGCGAGGGGTTGTGGAGTTCGGGCACGTGACCGGAAGGCGGGGGGCAAAACGGCGCACGCGCCATCGTCCTCCACCTGGCGCATCACCTGCTGCCCCCTGCTTAAGCCTCCCTGTCTCCATCTTCCTCCTCTCTGTCTCCGTTCTCCTACTCCTCCGCGTCTATCCTCGTTCTCTCTGGGCCTCTCACTTCATCACCTTCGACTCCGGCCAACCCTTCGGCGTGCTGGGCTTTCTTCGCGAGCCATCCCGCTTCTCTCTCTCTCTCCCTCCCCCCTTTCCCCTAGTTGGCGGACAATATTAAGTAACTGATGCAATGTACTCTCGCACATTGCGTTTAATTATGATGCATATTTTCATCGACACTCAAACATTTAGTACTCTTCAAATTATACTTTAAAATCTAGGTATTGCTCTGAAGATGCAATTTGAATATTAATCTGCCGACAGATAGTTTTGTAGAATTAGTAGTAATTGTAATTAAAGTTATAATAATTACATTTGTCAACAAATTTTTATTTTTATCAAAATAAACTTTTAATTCTCTGACGATCTGCAAATGTAATATAAACAAGAAAAAAAATCTATAAAATTATTAAATTTTTTTCCAAATCGCGATATCTTCTTACCACAAGTTATATAAATTTCTTGGTAAGAGTACGCGAGACTAAACTAAACTAGATCGCTTCCCCTCATTTCGATGGGATCTCGAAAGGCAGGGGACGTTAAATTAGTCGCGAGACACCAATTTTTCTACCTAACACGTAATTAGCCACCACGTTATACGAAGATGACTGAACTTCTTGTAGGACGATGACGGTGACTCATAATGAAGATGATGGTGAACGTTGTGCAATTATTGAGTGAGTCAGGACGCGCGTTGAGGGAAGCATGACAGCGCCAGGTGACAGATGCACGAGCGCCTTCGGATGCTTTCCTGTATACTTACAGGGTATCCTTAATGAGCGAATCCATCCGTAACACACGCAGCATGGAACGATAATGGGGAAAAAATTTCGACCGATATTTAATCAAACGGTGTCATTATAGCGGTGGAAGGAGTTTTCGATACCTATCCATCTTGGATTATGAGGGAATGTATACGCGCCTCGTTTTTCTTACGTTCGTGCACGTTATTTTTCATCAATCACATCGCGCCGATTCGATAAAGCGGACTTGTGAGATGTGATAGATTGTCAAATCCTTTCTAGATTTTCTTATACATATTTTCTCGATCGCTGCCACATCCCTGATTACTAATCGGCCTTATTGTAAACGGAACAAATCTGCAAAAACTATTGATATATATTTGCAATTAATCCGCATAATTTGAAATGGACGGCGTTAAGGATTCTTAATTTTCAATGTATTTGGCTTTATTTACTCTGAAAGGTAGGGGAAAGCGAGGCTCGATCTTAATCTAGCATCGATCCAGATGCTATAATACATCAGGGCGCGATCACGTGATGATGTCGAAGATTGTGAAATTATCGAAAAGAGATCGGAGGATGCTGGTTTATCGGACAATGACACGAGATCATTGTCCTGATCGCGACAAGCTGGCACGCCGGCTGCGACGTCGATGCCAAAGATGCCTCCTGCCAAATCGGTCTTCCGCAAATGCGGCCGGCAATGTTGAAAAGAAAATCCTTACGAATAGCTAGTGACATTAATAATGGATGAGTGATTCTTTTGTGTCCCCCCCCCCCCGCACGAGTATTATTTATTTTCCAACCAATCAAGATTCAACGTAAATTTTTTTTAATCGAAGGACTGCAAACTCAGGCGTGAAATTTTAATTTTATTATAATTTCGATGTCGATTCTTTCTTACATAACTAACGTCGATTTTCTATTCTCTTTTTGTTGCAGGTAAGTCTTCAGAAGTAAAAAGATTTTTGGCTTTTTTTGGGGTGCGCGATTTCATCGTTTGAAAAATGTGAGTAATGGTTTATTAAAAAAAATCTCGTTCCTATGTCGAATTCGCTTGGCGGCCTATAAATGACAATCTCGACACGGTTATTCACTGACGTTGAAAGTGAATGCGTTGGTCGCGGTTTGTACGTGGGAGTTCGTGTTATTTGGGTCGCATCGACTGCTCTCTCTTTCTTTCCTTTCCTTCCTGCTCCGCCACCGTATAGACGCAGGACGTAGTATATTACTCTTACCTCAGTCACTCTTCCTTTTTCTATTTATCGTCCCTTTATTTCTTTCTTTTCCTTTTCTGTTTCTTTTGTTTTCATTAAATATTCGTTCATATATTTGTCGTTCAAATAAAATTACTAATTAAAAAGACATTGATTAGTAATGGATATAAAAGTACACAGTAAAAAAAATTTGTATTTTTAACAGATGTCGGCTGTTTCGAACGATCCACAGAAATTTTTTTGTTAATTTAACATATTAAGCATATGTTAAATAGCAACATAAATATTATGTTATATTTTAACATGAAAATAAATATAAATTTTATAATTTGACATAATTTTTATGGAACAATTTTATGAGAAAATTATGTCACAGTAACACATGTAACATATTACTTTAACACTATTTTATGATATTAATGTAACATACATAATATTACGAGATCACGTCGAGAAATAACTGTCGTTCTTATATTATGGAATAAACTCAACAGTTTTTTTTATCAATTTTTAACAGATAAATTCTGTCACTAATAATAAGGGATATATTTATTGTGTAAAATAAAAAATACGCGTGCACATTGTACTATTTTTACACTTTTTTTTAGTAATTTTAATAACTTAACACTTTACTTGAATTAACGCAACAATAATATGTTAAAGTAACGAGCAAATGTGTTAAATTTTAACATAAAAATTTTAACAAGGACCGATTTTAACGTAAATACAAAATCTTTTTTACTGTGTGGGAGATAAAATTATTTTAGTATGTCTTTTTAAAAATAACGTTACAATGCATCAATCGAACCGTGCTTATACGTCGCTATTGGTGTCAGGATATCAAAGGAAAGAGTATTGACAATTTTTTATCAAGTGTCGACGACCATCACTGGTTCGCAAGTTTCTTCGTGCGGTAAGGTCACGCGTACCGGTTGGTCGAGCTTGAATCGTCGCCGTTGTCGCCCGTTGTGAATGAATTCGTTATCTGAGAAAACGGTCGCGACCCGCCTGGCGATGCTGTGAACCGTGCCGTGTAGGGTCAGCCGCGTCACGAGGCACGAAACGCAACGGTGGAGAAGCAGGCCGAACGCTTGAAATTACGCTACAGATATGCTCGTACGGTTTCGATAACTTCTCGTACACTTCTGTAACCGGCGGTCACGCTATTAACCATGCACAATTACATATCTAAAATTCTAATTGTACAGCTACACGTGTTCAAGGTACACGTTACCAAATAACAGATTTTCCTGAAGTTCCAAAACCATTTTTCACAGTTTAAAGATTTTTTAAAATGTTGTCATTAACGTTAACGTTCTCATTTCACGATTTAATAATTCATTTTTAATTAAATTATTATTATTTGTCGTATTTCGACATTTTCCATGGTCCAACAATCTACTTTTCATTCAACTACTGACATTTTACCGTGGTATTTACTGTGTTAAAATAAAAAGTGTGGAAAATGGTCACATTTATTTTTATATATTAAATAAATTAATTTCACTAATTTATTAATCTAAAGACTATGAAAAACTGTTAGAAAGGCGATTACTTCAAACTCAGTATACAGCGGAGCTCTATTCGTTTCGGAGGAATCGGCGAGTCTATCGAGATCTTTCGCGAGATTACGAGTGTCGCGTTTGTAACGTGCACGCACAATATTGCTGCGTTAAGAGTACGCAGTCCCCAACAGGAGCGTGCGATTCAATGTCGCCCGAAGCAGTCAACAAAATAATGTATAATTGCTAAAAATACTGTCTCCCTTTTCGCCCAGCCGTCGTTGTCATCCTCCATCGTACAAGCCCGTTCATGACTTTGCGTCCGTCTCCTCCCTCTCACCTCTCTCCGCACTTTGCGTCACCAACAAAGCAAATATATACCGAACCGTACAGTCGATTACGACAAACGCGTTCGAAAGCTGTGTCTATAAAAATAACTTCTTATCCACAAAAGTAATTTTGTTTGAAGTTTTTTTTTCTGGTGATTCGGCACTGCTGAAAATGATCGGGACTTACGGATGTTTTGAAGCTAAATTGAATTCTCCAGATAATTCGAAGGAGGAAAAGAGGCTATCTCGAATTACGCGGCTGTATAAAAAAGAATTTATCGTATGTTTCTGGCAGTGTTATTGTTTTAGTTTTTGAAGCTTTCTTAACTGGACAATTCTTTTGAGTAGATATACATAATTGCACATTTTGAAGCAACTGTTATTTTTCTCTTTTATACCCAGAAAAAAAGTAATGTAGCCAATAACATATGTAATTGAGGACTGCCAACTACATAAAATACTCAATACAATAATATTTACTGTTAATGCAAGTACAATGTTGATACTGCAATAGCATATATTATTGTATTGAGTATATCTTATTGGATATATTGCATTTTTTTCAGTGTACACGTATCACCATATTTTATATTTCCTACTAATAACGTACGGCAATCATTATTGCTAAAGTGACAGTTATCGATAATCCAAAGTTCTTTTCTTGCGAAAACCAAATAATCAAGCTGCCATCGTACGACGGCAATTGCAATTAACGTCATCTGCAACGATGCTGTCATAAAATGGCATCGAATCGTTAACGCGTAGGTAGGTTTGACGTTATCGCGCGATTCATTCGCGTCACGAAAGTATGTATGTACTTCGTAGATAAGGGGAATTATTCGTGGTTTGCGCCGGCCGCGACATTACTACAACACCACTCGCGAGTACGCGTCTTGGATTGACCTGCAAAATGTAGTGCGCATTTAATTGCAAAATAGTCAATGAGATGCGGGATCAAATTAGATTTAGTCCACGAGCCTTGCTTAAATATGCCAAAATTGATAACATTGTTATCATACTCGTAAAATATTCTGCTAATGTTATAAACAGATTATTCGTTAAGCGACCTAAATTTGGATAAGGCATGTTATCATCCACCATTATATAATTATTTAGATCGTGTACTCTGTCCGGAGGTCTTAAACGGACTTGATCTGGAGTTTCAGTTACGCTTCATTCAATATACTAATCGCGTCTCATTCATTCAGCCGTGCGTAAGATAAAATTGTTTAATTTTTCTGCTGGTCATCCGCTATAGTCATCCAATAGTAATTCAATCGGGTTACTCCGTTCGTACGCGAGAGGTTTCTTGAATCACTCGAAATACTTGGAAACGTTTGCACCATTTACCTATTTATCACCCGCAATCTTGCGACATTGTATCGCGCGTGTAGATCGACTCATTCTTTCGTAACGTGGCGTTACTATATATTTGCGTGATATTACTATTTTCAAGTTCGGCGAAGCTAAGATTACGAGTCACTCGAGCGAGATTTTAAGAAAATTGGTGATTCACTTGGAGTGAGTAACTACAAAACCAGTTTTTTTAAGACCGTACGAAATTATCCTTTTCATTCACGACGATCTCGTTAATGTATTCTTAGGAATTCCGGTTTTTGTTCCTTCCTCTCATGCCAAAACCATGAAAATATTTCTAAGAAAAGTCGATGACGTCAGGAAGTAAAAATAATTGCATTGAAAAAGATATGTTTTCTGTTGTTCCGTGACGAATTTACTTTAGATCGCTAATCGTTTCGAATTGCTAATTCCTCCGATAATGTTTTTTTCTGAAAAATGTGCGCGTAGCAAAAATTCCGAGGAATATATAAAAAATGAATATTATTGGTCACGAATAAAAATAAAAACGCGCTATCAAACGAATTCAAAGAATTTTTTGTTTAATCAGCGTATACGTATCGCAGTCACGATTGTGCATTGTAATATGTTGTTGCAACAACGCGGATTGTTGCAACACAAACGTAATACATATAAAAACGTAACAGACGGAAAAACAAAAGTAAAGTACAATGAATTTTTTTTTAAGCCGGAGAATAGCATTAGATATTTAAATCTTTTTGTCAGGTAAAACTTTTTACGAGAATTGAATGGCGATTATTTATTTCATTAAAATACGATAATAACTTGTAATTAAAAAAGATTTATATAACGTTTGATTAACAATAAGTACACGAGGCAAATATATTCTCTAAAACATAAAAAGAATAATGTTGGCTGTTGCTCCAGTCATAGCAATCGGGCTATTCGCGGTTACGTTTTTCCTTCATTCCTCGCATTTTACTCATCGCAAAGAACTTAACTGCAAATCCTGAATTGCATCGATGAGGCTCGTTAAAAAGTCAAATTGTCGAGAATCGTTCCAGTCGCCACGACGACGCGTGACGTCTGTCGACGCGAGCGGGCCGCAAACGAGCGTACGTCACGAGTCACGTTACCTACCTACGTAGAAGCCACGAGCACTTTGCCACAGCCGAGGTCGTTCATCGAGAACAATAATAACTAGAGGCATCAGCGAGGAAACGAATATCTCTGTACGGTCGTCCGGACGTCGTCAACGACGAGTGTCCCGAAAACGTCCGACGGACGTCATCGCGACACATCGTCGAAATTCCACGGGGATGATTCTAGGACGCCTACGCGTCTGCCGTGGGGTGTACGGTTTGCCATTTTAATCGTAAACTTGGCACGAAGGCAAATCCTTACAAATGTCATCCACGAGAGATCTATCCGGGAAAATTCACGGATACTAACAAAACATTCGAAATTGTAGAGCCTTGAGGATCAAGGGATTTAGAGTGATGTCGAGAAATATTGCAACGTGAAAGAAATTTGACTTTATTAATGTAACGAAGTAGAATGTTTAACATATTATTAATATTAATATTAACATTGAGGTGTAAAAATATGATGCATTAAAAAAAATGTTGAAAATATTTTAAGGATATACTTTGCCCTAAAATTGCATTTCAACTGTCTAATTTAATCAGTAAAAAATACCAGAGAAATTACAAAGCATATATTTTCGAGCGTACGTCCGAATAAGCGTAGATACTTTCGGCAACGAAATCGTCAATAGCCAGCCCTAATTGAAAGCCTTCAGCGAGGTGAAAAGAGTCGAACGTTTCGCTCTAATCGAATCGATTCTCGCAAACGGTAACTGCCGCGTGTCGTCAACCACGTGACCGCATATAGGCCATCGAAACATTCAAGGTCTTTCATCGGCAATAACCCGCGATAATTCCGCGCAACAAATGGTCGGAACTTCCCACAGCAATAATGCGCTATAATTTCGAGTTATCCAATTTTTCAATTACATTAATTAAAACATCAATTATAATTGAGCGTCAGTGCCAATGCCAATTTGGATTTTGGAAGATGATTATTTAAGCGGATTTCGATTAGTATTGAAACAATTTCTGATCGCGCAAAAAGTTTCGCGCTCGTTTTTTTTTTTTTTTGTTTGTGTTGAAAAAGAGGAAAAGAGCATCTTCATATCGAAAGCTTTTCCCTTCGGGGCGATTGACAGGCGTGACAGCTTCGGAGAGGAAGTGCGAGGAAATTTATGAAGGCTCCGCGTGCACGAAGTTTCAAGCATACGGTAGATATAGTTGCGATATATTAAAGCTTCCGAAAAGAAATGCTGATGTATTCCTTTTCTTCGCCCGACTCTATCTATAAAGACACGACTGTAACCGCGCGTATTTACGCATATCTTTGAGAAGCGAAGGCCCATACGCGGGATACAGAAATTTTTCTATATTCTCTGATCGCTGATACCGCATTCCTTTATTTATAGGGAGTAAGGATGGGCGCGAGAACAGGGGGAAGGGGTGGACGACTGCATTTTACGATATCTTCGTTGATGAAAATTTCGTTTACTACGAAGACTGTTTTCACTCGTTCGGAACTCGTCGTCGCTTTATCGTCTTCGTCTTCCTCTGCATCGTAGTCGTAGTCGTCGTCGTCGTCGTCGTCACGTTGTCGTCGTATTACGCCGTACCCGCTCTCCACCCTACCCGCGGCAGTTCGCAGACACGCACGAGCATCGGTTACGTGCCCACCACGGCCGCTTTTATCGCAGCACGCATACGCGTACACAGCGCACGCACGCACGCATAATGCACACATATATGTACGCACTTACACGTGTATACCGCGTCTCGCGCGTCGGCCCCGGTACAGCGCCACCCCGAATACCGGATGTGACGACACTCGCGCACTTGGCCCGACGCACTCTCGAGATGTCTCCCCTGTCCCCTCCGCTACCCCCTCCCCTTTTCGCGTTTCTCGCTCGGTCGGAGCGGCGCGCTCCAAGAACGCACTTTCCCTCCCCCCTCCCCCCCTCTCTCTATATATATCTTTCTCTCTCTTTCTCGCCGTTTCCTTGAGCGGCCCACCGTCGTCGGCCCGCTATTTACTCTCGTAGTTCTGGCGATGGCCAGTCGCGGCGTTCCCGGCACGCTTGCGTCGCATCTCCTCGCTCGCGCGCGCGCGCGCGCGCGCGGCATGGCGCGGCACGGCGGCGTTCGCTCGCTCGCTCTCGCGGCACAGTCCCACGCGGTTTCTCGCGTGTGTCTACTAACATTCTCGCCGCCGCGTTACGTACGTACATAAATACGCGTACCGCGTCGTCGCAGTCGCGCGCGCGCGCACGCACGCACGCCTTCTTCACCTCTCCTCTTTCTTTCCTTCAACGTTTCACATTTATCTCGCGCAGGTTCGCAACGTGATTCCACGAATGCAATGATAATACAACAACGACGACGGCGGAGATGACGGTGTCGAGTCATTCGTTTCGAGCGCCGAGGATAGATGATGTGTATACACACGCGGCGGGAGAAAGAGAGAGAAAACGAGATACGTACTCGCGCGGCCATTTTAACCGCGCGGTGCGCTAAGCCGGGCCACCCAGTATGCGATACGAGAGAGGCCACGACGGCTGTGTGCGTGCCAGCGCCACCGCTGCCGCCGTCGTCGTCGTCGTCGTCGTCGTCGTCGCCGTCGCCGCCGTCATCGTTGTCGTCGTTACCGCTGGGCCGTTCCTTAGTTCAGTCTCGACACGAATTGCGTCTGTCGGCCGTGCGCCTCGCTTCTGCGCACGCGAGTTTCGCAGTCGCGTGTCGCGCATTCAGTAGCAGCGGCGTCGTTTTGCGTCTCCTCGCTCTACGATCGCTCGTCGTGAAATAAGTGAAAACACACTCGGCGACGCGGGCAAGTCACGCGACATGGACCGACCGACGCGTTCCGTCGACATCCGCTCGTTTCGCGGTAGGAGACTCCGCTGCGGCAATCGCTTTCGGGTATTACTCCGATTTCGCGATGCGATGCGTCGCGCGCGAACGCGAGAGAGAGAGAGGAGAAGGACACGTGCCGCGCGTGAAAAAAAGAGATGCCAATCGCGGCGGAGTGACCGCATCGGAGTGACGCGCGATGACGCGCGTGACAGAGGATCGCCGTTGTCCGGGAGAACGGGAAACCGGAGGAGCCGGAGGACACCGGAGAAGATAGAGGTGAGCGGAAGGAAGGGGCGTAAGCCTATCCGAATCCGATTAACACGGTGGAGAAGGAACGAGAGAAAAACAGAAAGCAAGAGAGAGAGAGAGAGAGAGAGAGAGAGAAATAGATGCTCGCCCGCGCCTTTCGCAACGCGGATTCAAACGCGACGCAATTCCGTCGGATCGCTCGCGACGCGAGCGCGGCGAAGGAGCGCGAAAGCGAACGTTCGCGGACTGCGAAGTTTTCCGCGCGACGTAGAGAGCGACCGCGTGACACGGAATCTGCGCAGTACGTACACCGCGGATTCGCAAGCGCCGACGTCGTCGGCGGCGCCGCTCGTGCTCTCCTCTCTCCCTCTCTTTCGCTTTCTCTCTTTCTCTCTTTCTCTCTCCCCGAGGCTTCGACGATAGGAGCGTCGTCGACGAGGAAAGGTACCTCCGTCGATCTCTCCTGCTCCAACTCGGAACGGAAACAGCGAGCTCGAATTGTTCGGCGCCTAAATCCGTCCGTTTCAGTTCGCGCTCTGTGACTGCTGCGAGTAAAGCTCAAAACGCTAATGAGCAAAATATGTATATATGCTTTCTCCTGAATTTTTAAGGGAGAGACGAGAGAGAAATTGCGAGAAAACGGAGCGGGAGGGTCGACGGTATTTTAATTGTGTTCTAAATGGAATTTGATTCCTGATTTTCTTTTAAAGGTCAAAATCGCCCAAACAAATTAGAAAAATTATATAAAAAAAACTAATCAATTTCGAAATATCCTGGTATTCCCCGTTTAATTGCTGTTACGGTAACTGGATCACATTTTTTCACCCTCCCTCTCGAATGCGATCGAAAATATATTTGACGTGTAAAGAGCGACGGTTTTAAATACGTCTGACCTCTGGCATTTCGCCGTTTAAATTGTAATCCGGTGTTCCAGTCCACGAGGAGTATATTTTTATCAAAAACCGACTCCAAATTGCTCGTAAAATGTTATCCGCTTTCCTCCCATAGAGGATCACGGTCCGCTTTTTTTCCGTCCCGCAGGATTTTTTTTCCCCTTCATTCAGAGACATTCCCGATCCACTTTCCCGTCACCCGACGACGCGATCGACAACCCCGACTCCTCGATATTTAATACAAACTCTGCTGAATGATTCCAGAGAGAGAGAGAGAGAGAGAGAGAGAGTCCCAGGTATCCCTCGCGTTCCCCGAACCGCCCTCCCGTTTTCATCCGCGCCCACGGTGCCCCCTAGCCTTCGAACGACGTGGATGAAGCTTACGTAATGCCCGACCGATAAGGCGAATAATGATAAGCGACGTAGTCATAGCTTAGTCTCCGTCTTCATCTCCGTCGTCGTTTTGGAGCGCGCGGTGATTCCGCGCGGGCCAGCGGCGCCTCTCTATTTTCGAACACGCGAGTCACACGCTACATTGTCGTCCACCACCACCACCACCACCACCACCACTATCACCACCACCACCACCACCACCACCACTACCACCACCACCACCGCCGCGACGCGACGCGACGCTACACGTCTGAAAATCGCCGCCGGACCGATAGAAATGTCACGAGGTAACGAGTCAGCCGACCACGCGGTCGAACGCGCCTCTCGATCAGCCATGAAAACGGGAGGTCGCCATTATTCGCGCGATGTTTACGAATAAATCGAGACCGTTTATCCGGACGATAAACGAGCGAATGTTTGCGAGACATCGCAAAGCCGTTTAAAAAAAAAAAACGTTCTAAATTTCCGAGAACATTCGGATTCCTTGTACGTACCGATTCTCTGTGCACCGCGTAGGTAGAGCGACGTCTTTTCGTACACGCTCTTTGTCCTTTCTCCTTTGAAGTGTGTAAACACTCCCGTCTCGTTTTAGCGCGACAATGCGTAAATTGTCGAGCGGGGTTTCAGTTTAAATTAAATGGGAAATAATTTCGTTTATATATTGCAAAAGGTAGTTCAAGGAAGGCCAGGTAAAGGATTAGAAATTAATACAGGGTGTCTCAAAACATGTGGGTCAACGCTCGTAAAAAGGTAGAAGGGATCGAGATGAGCGTAAAAGTCCAATATTGTCTTGGCTTAGGTTCACCAATAATCGAGATATTAACGTATGGAATCTGCATATAATTTAAATTAATTTCTATCGTAATTGTGAACGGTAAATTAATGAAAGCTTATCATACATTTACGATAGATTTTTTTCTTTCGTGTTTATGGCTCGAGCGGATCGAGCTCTTCTCTCGGCACGCTCTCATTCGCATAATTTGAAAAATTAATACCTCGATTATTGGTGGAGTTAACCCAAGACCTAACTTAAGACCTATTGGACTTTTATGTTCATCTCGATTTCTTCTACCTTTTTACGAGGGTTAACCGCATGTTTTGGGACACCCTGTATAATTTGTGTCATTAAACCTATTTCTTACATTTAATTGTGCCAAAGTAGATCGAATCAAGTAAAATCTATATCATGTTAAAATTTTGTCATCTGTGATCTGAAAATTATGGGATCTACATTCGGAAATCTTTGTCTCTAATTTATTTAACTATTTCACAACAGTACACAGGCATTAAAAATTAGTTGCTAATGCTATCTGTTTTTATCTGCATTGATATTTAACAATATGAGTGTAATATTACGAAGGTGAAATTGTATCGCGTGTGCTGGACGGTGACTCGTCAGGCTAGAGAAAAACGATACGATAATTGAGCGAAATGACGAAACGGTTGCGAACCGGTTGGGCGAAAACGGCGAATGTAATTCGACCTGGGCAGGGTTAGGGAACCTGAACAAGTGTAGAGAAGAGATAGAGTTAAATAGAAACGGTTCTCTCTCGTCCGCCGGGATCCCTTAGGTATTTGAAAATTGGTCGTTCCGGCCGCGCCGTCCGGTCGACCAATCGTCATCGCGAGACGCCGGAGACGCGAGATTCGACAGCTCGTATCGATCGTCGGCGTCGTTCGCCAAACGACGACGACGACGACGGCGGCGGCGGCGGCGGCGACGGGCGGGGTGACGGCGGACAAGCGAGAGTTCCTCGCCGAGCCGATGACCTCCGTCGTCCAAGGACGCGATTCCTGGAAAGTAAGGTCGCGTTTGCGAAATAACGGAGTTCTCCTTGGAGAACGGGAACGAGCATCGATCCCTCCGTCCCTCTTCCTCCTCCGTCTATTTCTCCCTATCGCCCTCATTCTCAAAATCCGCGAAATGCCTCGCAACGTTTGCAGAGAGAAGGTCAGGATTCTCGAAAGATATCCATTATGCTCCTCGGCAACGTGAGGGAGGGACCGGGGGAGAGGACGTTCAACGTCACGTCCGTGTTTATTTGCATTTTATACGCATTCCGCAAATGTAATTTACGCACGCTATTCCATCGTTTTTACGACGCTTGAATGAATCGATTTGCGATACTCGATTTCTCGAAACGTCAAGATCAAATCTTTATAATTGAAACATTCTGTTACATTTCTACAATTTCTCTCTCTCTCTCTATATATTTTTTTTTCCGTTCGAAACATTCGAAACGCCTTAGCGGGAACGGGTCGAGGCCGTTGCCGCGCCGAACGTCGAAAATCAGCGCGGACCTCGATAACGCGCTCGAAAGCGGACCGTGACTCATCGAGCTGCGACGCGACGCGAGAACGAATCACTCTCACGGCGTGACGCCGAGATTCATTGCTCGGCGGTGCGATGCCGGCGCGGCGCGGCGGGAGAGAATTCGCAGCTCGGCGACATTTCGCGCCGACTGGCGGCGGCGCGCGAGCGTCGCGTCGCCTCGCCTCGCCGCCCCGCGCGACCGGTTTGCGAAATCGCGAGGTTCGCGATTTTTTTTTTTTTTTTTTCCATTCGCGCGCGTTATCTCGAGCCGCGAATCCGGAAGCTTCCCTCGTCGTGAGAAACGGGAGAGACGGATGTTGGCGGTGGGGGACTGGCGGACTTGGCATGGCGGCAGATGGGGGCAAAATGGCGGCGCGGTTTAAGACACGTGAGTGGTTCTTGAGGCGTCGGCGGTCTCTCGGAGAAGCGTCAATGATCTCTCGGAAAATCTTCGGAGCCGAATAATCTCGTTGCCGATTTCGCGCGCTTTGCTTAATTAGTCCGTCGTAATCGTCGAATCGATTTGGAAAGCGTTTGACACGCGTTATTTGACAATCTCAACAATCTAGCCTGCGGAAAAAGAGGCATAGAATAACAAGCAATATAGTTTTTTAAATAGTTAGCAGTTTCGAATGAAAATTACTGTATTTTATGAAGCTTTGCCGTGAAATTAATTTAAAAAAAAAAGATATCACACATATAGCGTTTTCAGCTTTTTTCTCTTCTACATAGTAATCTAAAAAAAGATTACAGCTGAAATTCAGACGAACATTGCGGCTTTTTTTTGACCGGTGTGTTGTAAACAGGTACGCGCGTGTTTTTACAACGTGCATCGACCGGTCGGAGGGTTTAAAAGAAAACTGGTATGCGACCGTTAGCGCACACCAAGTTCTATCGATTTTTATTTCAAAGTTCCAGACGTTTCTTGAAGCTTCTAAACTTCCGAGTACACAGCTATGCTAGCAAAGTAGCTGTATTTTCTTAATGCTTTTTTCAGGTACAGTTTACGTTTGATCCCAAGATTTTTTTTAAATCGTAAAATTTAATTTACATTAAAATTTTAAGTAACAATTAAAACCAATTATCTTTTTCTTTCATGTTATTTTTAAGGAAATCTAACACTTGACGGATAATAAGTTAATATTTATTATAGAAACGTGATAAAAATATGACTTGAAATATTCTCTATTTAATTGCTGTGTATGAAAATGTAAATTTAATTGAATAATTTGGAGAAGAAATGAATTTATATTTGTTTGAGGAAAAATAGAGAGAAAGAGAGCGCATGTCTTTTATAATGGACAATATTCATGTTTAATTTTATCGCTTAAACGTTTAAACTTTAATCGTTTTAACGTTTAATTTTATTGGAATAAAATTATTGGAAATAATTCACGGCAACATATAGTAAAAAATATTTTTTACTATACGTTTGTTTTTGATTAATTCCTTTAATGTCAGCTACAATCTGTACACAATTAATTATTAATCCGTGACATGCACATATTTAAGTGAAATTAATATTTTGCAATAACGGCTCGAATTTCTCGAGATATTGTCCGGCCGGAACTAGCCGCTTCCTTCTTAGGTAACTTCGTAGTAACCCGTTTGTTGGACGCGCGGGGAAGGGTAACGATATTATGTGCTTAAGGGCGAATGCGAAAGGGGTGTGTCCGAGAGCGGTGGACGTCGGAAGCTGTAATGGAACTTGATGGATGCTTTCGCGGAAAAGTCGATGCGGCTAAAGCAAATTAGCACCCGGCGGAGGGACTGAAATTGTAATATGCCGTCAAACGGGTCGGTATCGTGCCTCTAACGACTCTATTGCGATTTGTTGCCGATCGGGCTAACGGCACGCGTTCCGTTACTTTGTCTACGTCATTAGGTTTGAGCAAAACGTAATGTAGGATATCTCAGAAGTATCTCGAATAAAGTGACACAACTACAAATTAAGCTCTATGATAAATTGGTTATTGATGTTTCCTTAACTTAACATTAAAACTTATTTTTTCCGTTTGCAACTGTATTCACAAATTATTGCGTTAATTTATATCTAACACTAAAAAAAAGAGAGAGAAATAATTATCGAAAATTTCGGTACAATTATATTGCACCAAATATATGCATATTAAATCTCTAGATCAAACGAGCTTTGGTATGTTAGTAGTAGTAAAAACGGTTTGATGAGAAAATGTCATCTATTCCAAATTTTTCATATAGAACATCTTTTTAATAAATTCTAAAATTAAATTTGATATAGTCTAAAGTTTACTTGAATTATTTTGCGTTTGCAGCTTTTAGCCTTAATTCGTTATTACGCGTACATTATTTAATGGAAACAGTTACCATCTTCATTCTCTATCTGCTATTACTTGGAAACATCTGGTACGAAAAGTGGGACACATTTTACGTGACGCGATACACGCATCACATTTATTGCATTAAATGCAAAATGTACGATATTTCTGTGCGCAGAATTTTTCAGGATGGATTTAGACCGCATTTTTTATGTCTCGCATGTCTGCGAACCTGCATGTATGG
This sequence comes from Monomorium pharaonis, assembly GCF_013373865.1. Classification (NCBI taxonomy): domain Eukaryota; kingdom Metazoa; phylum Arthropoda; class Insecta; order Hymenoptera; family Formicidae; genus Monomorium; species Monomorium pharaonis. The sequence continues at coordinate 22,062,825 of NC_050470.1, read as the reverse complement.
TGGAAAATATCAATTGAAAATAACAAGCGCAACGCATTCGAAGAGATTATTCAGTTGCTATTGCTAACGAGAATCTCGATGCCGATCGTTTAATTGCGTTGGCATCGCCCGAGCCAGCGATCGACGAAGCGTGGCGCGTGGTCGGCTAAACGGAGATCGCATTTGGCTCTCGTTACTACCATAATTATCCCGGCGCAGCTGATTCGTATTGTGCATTCTGATCATGGATGTTGCCCTATTGTTTTCCACGTGCGTGTAGGCGCAGGGTGGTTGCCTCCCGAACGGAGCGCGCCGAGTCTTAAAGAAAGGGTTTGAGACTCAGGTGGGTTTCGTTTCCGCTCTCCGGAATCCTTTAGCTTCGTGCGAAGCATTAATGAAGTTTAAGATTGATATCGTGTATACACACACGAAAATCCAATAACCAAACGCATGGGATTTGCCATTCGAAGGATGATTAGAATTATAATATTTTGAACACATTGTATCATAATAAAGGCAAACATTAAAAGTGCAAGTTTTGCGGCTTTATTTTTCGATACTATAAAGATGCAATAACATTTATTTTTCTTTATTTGCTACAGTAGATGCACGATAACAATTTTATATCAGAAAAGAAATGAAAAATTATTTTGATTTTATCGTCTGTACAGACGTCATGCATATAATTTTAGTATTTGAATGAACATTTTTTCGTAGCTAATATGTCGGTAGTTAAAATTTTTACACGCAATCTTTGCGTGATGCACTACCACAGTGCCAAAGTTAATGGACTATTTTTTCGCGATATTAATATAATCCGCGCATTAATTTTTTTATCAACAAAATTGAATTTTTGATTAAAGCCAATTTGTGAGAAAACAATCTCTCTCTGTTTTATTGATATTTTTTTCTTCCTTAATTATCTATGTAAAACACAGTCTTCCTCTTTTTTCCATGTTTTCTTAATTCTGTTTTGATTTTTGTAAAAATTTTCGGGTAATTATCGTAGCCGATGTTCTGCATCGTTAAAACCATAATTCTCCCTTTAATGTCCGTTATTAATGATCTTTCAAATACCCAAAATTCGTTGGCACGATCGCGACATTTTGACGATTGCGTGAGGGGCGGACGGGTGGAGAGAGGGTTTGTTTTGGTGCGTGACTCCCGCATAGGGCGCTTGTGGCCCGCACTCTCGCGCTCCGTGCCAGGCACGCAACCGGTGCGTACGTACGTCCTACGTACGTGTACGCAAAATGCGCGTGCACACCTGCGTCGTATATACTTTGTATACGAAAGATAGAGTACCGATAATCCCGTCCATGTCCTGGCCGGTCGTGATTTAGGGGTCGCTATGGCGCCGCGATTCAGAAACAAGGGTTCGGCAAACCGAGCTCGTTCTTCCCTCCCTACCTCCCCGCTCTCCCCCTAATTGCGTGGTAATCGTCCGACTTGATGAACATTTTTCTTTTGTTGCTCGTAATCTCTACCGAATTTTGTGTTAATGCACTTGTTCAGGAAAAATTGAATGAAGAAAACTTCAGTGCAAGTATCTGGCGCATATTTTTCTTCTCTTGTAAAAATTCATTCGCACCTGTGACATCACGTTATCAGTAATATCCACTGTTATCGAGAAAACGGTAAAACGAGCGACAGTGGTGCTGTAAACTCCGAGACTAAAAAATGTATGTCTGATACTACACGCGTTCTAGTCCAGCCCAAAATAAGCAATCGAGATTACGTGGGCTCATTTCCTGCTCGCTTTCTGCTTTCTACTATCAGTCATTCGACATCGTTTATCGATTCTCCGCGTTTCTGCTACCTGCAGAGGTATTCATAGACATAGATTGACGTTAGCTTAAAGCTTAACACAAAATTTCTCGAGAAAGTTCGCATACTTTTATTTAAGTCTTTAATATATATTTTTGCAATAAAAAAAGCATACGTTTTGATGCATTGAAAATTTTGCGCCAAAAGAAAATTAGGTGGATTGAGAAATGTATTTAAAAAACCTGAGAACACACTGAATTAAAAAAAAAAAACATGGCGAAACGCATGCGCGGCTCGCTATTGAAAAAAGTCATAGGTTAGTTCTCGGAACGTTATCGATTTCAATGGAATGCAGACTTGAAGTATCGATTTTACGAAATTATGTTTTTATTAACTTTGTGTCTTTGTTAACTTCTCTTCCTGAGTAAACTCGATTTGCATACAATACCGCGTACGTTTTTATAATAGGTATCGCGATTTTACGCGAGAACCGAACGCGAGAATGGTAGAATTTAGATTTTAGATTGTTACAATACAATCGGCGATTAAGTGACGTCAGTAATAATCACAAAGTTATATGAACCATTCTTGTAAATAAATACGAAATATTAAACCTCGCCAAAATCTTTGCAGGTGACCTTATCATGCTTTTCTTTTTTCTTGCCGCTTTCAAATTTGGCGCGCCTTACGATAGCGCAGCGTATTAATGGCGGTTGTACGGCATTCTAAGCTGTACGGTCTTCTCTTCTTTCTCTCACATTGTTAAAATTAAAAATAAAATTATATATAAACAGTAAAATAAAATATAATTTTTTTTAAATAATTGATGATATATTAATAAATTATAATAATAACAATAAATAAAACAACTATAATACTTAGAATTCAACTATGGAAAAATATCTAGATGTTTACAGTAAATATATGTCGAAAAAATTATTAAAATATAATTAATATAAAAATTTTTTTAACTTTAAAAATTTATAGAGTTGTAATTCTTATAATATTATTCTAGAATTAACAAAATTCTATAATATTTTACGAATTTTAGAATACATTTTATAAAGTGGATTTTAAAAACTTTTCAACGGTTATTACATTTCTTTTACTATTATTGGGGAATAAAAATGATGCATAGGACATAATTTATCAATAATAAAATAATTAATATTATTAAAAACTGATGATTTTTGCGCAAAATGCATTCGCTACTCATTTTATTGAAAGAAAGAGAGAGACTAGAAGTTGCACGTATAGCGAACTAGGAGGCGAAGTTATCGGCGCATCACTCGCTCTTTGAAATGGAAACAAACTTTCACAGTGGAAGCAACAAGTAATTACTTTAAAGAAATTGAATTATCCAAACGCACGGCACAATGCCTGGGCTGCCACCCCTTTAAAGCGCACTCGCGCCTCCTCGCGTAATCGAATTCTCAGCAGTCTCCGGCGTCTAATCGAGAAACGCGCGCGTCCGCCAAAACGCACACTCGCGAAAGGGGGTAGGAAAGCACGGGGATGGAAAACTCTCTTTGTCTCTCGCGCGCCGTTCCGGCTGGTTTAGCGTATGCGAGACTTGGCAGAATGTCTCGCGATATCATTTGCCGAGAGTGCGGCTAATCCGGGACATTATCTACCTGCCTGCGTGCCGAGTGACGGAGTGTTCGTTCTAAATTTTACGTATAAAAATTTATACATTTATATTTTTATTTAAGGATGTTTTAGGTGCAAGTTAACGAAATTTAAAAACTGAAAGTTTCTTACGTTTATTCTTTTTTTTTTTCAATAAGCAACAACGAAAATTTTTGACCGCAGTTTTAAATAAATAACTTTCAAATGAATAAATAGATATTAAATAAATAAATTTTTCCTAAAATAAATACTTATTAGCTTTATTTATATATAAAAAGTTTAATTTATAAGGTTTCCTCCCTAACAAGTTTGCAAATAAATATTAAGAAACAATTTTACACGTACGAATCAAGAACAAACAAATTACATAATGTTTAAACCAATAAGATAATTACATTTTACAGCTTCAATTTTACAGACACTTAAATGTATAATAAGGCGATTTCTGATACAGTTTGGTACGCTTTGGTACATGTACCAAACGATCGCCAAAAATCGCCTATAATAACAGATCAATCTATAAAATTGATCAATTTTTGGTAATATTTTAAGATATAACGCATATACATTCTTAAGATGTGTTTTAATTTTATTTTGAATTATTTTAATTTGGAATTGTTTTCTTTTGAAAATGTCTAATTACTGAATAGAGAGAGAGGCTGAAAAATAATAATCTAGAAATAAAATTGGACTCTTGGTCCACCGTTTTTTTTTCTTTTTGTAAGTATTCGCTAGTCTAGCATAAAACTTAGTAGCATGCTCGGCTTTTTTTTTCTTTTGTATTTTTACTTCTTTAAGGACTAAAAAAAATATTGGCTTTTAAACTAAGTTTGAAATCTAGATTTATTAATGGTCGTTTCTGCCGAAGCAGGGCCGTGATATCCACATACGAGTCGATGGTCCATAAGCGATGTCTCTTCGTCACCTTCCCCGTTCTTCGACTACGCGCGAGGAGAACGTAACCCTCGCTATCCAGCCTTTGAACTCTTAAGGGTGCACTCGACGCTCGGAAAGATGCTTCCGAGTGTTCAATGAGGCCAATACCGCGAGAGTGCGGCTCTTAATGAGGTTACGGGATACGACTCTCTCCGTCGTTCTCTCTGCCTAGCTGTCTGCGTCGCGTTCCTGACCCCCTCGGTTCCGGTACAGCATGGGCCCGACGATCGCTTCTCGTGGGGGACAGGGATAGAGGGCGGGGTGGGGGTAGCGGGCACAGGGGCGGGAGGTGAGGTGGTTGATTTGGGCGCGAAATTGCCCGACAAAATCAAATTTCATTTCGCCGGAGGCGTGTCTGGACAATCGAGCAGCCAAGTGGCCAGCGGCCAATCTGACTATCTCGTCAACCAATTTTGCCGGTGATTACTTTACTCGCTGCTCTCTCATCCGCCCCTGGGGGCGCACGCAGCGTCGTCGACGTCAACGTCGTCGTCGTCGTCCTCGTCGTCGTCGTCGTCGTCGAGTGGTAGGTGTTTTCCTCGCGTTCTTAACTCTTGCGCGCGGGCGGAACTCGAGAAATTCGTTTCGTGAAAACGTCCTCCTACGCGCTCGCATCGGCCGATTAACCGCCCCGGTGCTTGCGCCAACGATAGAATTGCTTATGGTGTACTGGAATCCTTAAACGCCGTATAAAAACGTTATCCTTCCTTGTTTCTGATTTATCGACAATGATAAACAACTCTTCTTTCGTTCAATAGATATCAAAATACCCAACGCGACAATCGAGATTGGCGAGGATAGCGAAAGCTTGCAGTGCATAATTATTTTTAGGACACTGAGGCGTAATTACAATTGTCTATTGAGAAAAGGAAAAGGACTAGTAGCACAATTGCTGGCAATATTCTCGGATTTCCCACCGGTTTTGTCTGATAAATTCTTTCGCCGGCGCTCGAACAGCGCCGTTGTAAACTCAATGGTCCAGGGAGAGACTGGAAATTTGATGCGCGAAGGAAAAGTGAAAAAAAAAAATCGAATATAAATATGAAAAAGGGACTCGAATGTTTATTACTATGGCGTAACACTTACAAATGTGACGTTTAACGTCCGACGGTTTTACCGTGTGCGCGCGTGTGTGAATGTTGATCGGCGTAGCTTCCCACGCGACGGACCACGAAAGCTCGGCTAATCGGCGGAAAAATCTCGGGATCTATGAAAAAGCGACGTTTGCACGCGGTAGTAGAGAACACGCGTACATACGTGCCCGCTCGCATGCAGCCGTGTTTGCGTGCGCGCTCGTTCGTGCTCGCACAAGGATCACTCTAGCGGACTGCACCGCGCGTTTCGCGAGCGAGCGAGCGAGCAAACGAGCGTGTAGTAGGAACAGGGAGAAAAAGGCCCGAAGATCGGGTCCAAGTTTATAAGGGTTCCTGGAAGGGCGGCGACCTCCCTCGGTCCCCTTTCATCCGGACCGCGGCCTTCTCCGTCTCCCTCCCCGGCTCGCCGCGTTTATTCTCTCCTTCTCTCCTTTACTGCTTCTCGGATCTCCGCTTTTCTCCTTCTCTTTCTTTCTCTCGATTTCTCGTTCTGCCTCTTCCTTCGTTCGGGTCGTCGCCACCCCTCGCCTTACTTCCTTTCCTCGAGAAGAGAGAAAAGATTCTTATAAGCTGTTTTCTCTCTCTCTCTCTCTCTCTCTCTCTCTCTCTCTCTCTCTCTCTCTCTCGAAAGAAATAAACTATGCTTAAGAAAATTCTAATGCTAATAATGATTTTTTTTAAACTTCTATTTTGAGATACGCATGGTACAACATTGCATTTTTTTTTCTTACGATCGAGATAACTTGTCAATAATAATAAAATACAACGTTGCGTGTGAAAGAAAGAAATATTAAGAAAAGAATTAAAAGATAATATAATTATTGTATATTGACAAATTTTATACTAAAAATCATAAAATAAAATTTTTAATATAAGTTGGAGGAACGTGTACTATATATACATGTATCAATGTGTATATATATTTACTTTGTTTAATATTATGTTCTTTATTTTTACTTATTGTATTATTTGTAACGTCTTTATCATATTTGTTCTAGGTAAGTTCCAGCATGCAAAATTTATCTACGGCTATACGCTCCACGTACGTGGTGAGTTCTATAGTATTATTGTGTTTAATGATAACACGTCTAACTTGTTTTTTTTTTTATATTGTAAAAGTTTGTGCAAAACAGACGCATATAAAACCGATGCGGTTTATTCTCGCGTTGATTCTTGCGCGTTATAAAAATTTACATATTTTGATTTTTTATTACGCATAACTCCGGGATAGGGTGAAAATGGGATTGTTCGCCTGTGAAGGGTTAATCGGCCCGGACGTGATCGAGTCTCGCGAATGCTATTTGTCGAGCGGCTATCAGTATCAGTTATCGTGCCGTGGGTGCACGGACAACAACAAGGAGGGTTTTTCTACGTTCATTGACGTCTTCCGACGTGTCTTCCACGCGAGGAGGAGACGAGCGTGTTGCGTGCAGAGAAAGAGAGAGAGAGAGAGAGAGAGAGAGAGAGAGATGAGCGGCCGAAACGCGCTCCTCGGCGCGGTGCGCGTCGAATAAGGAAGCGCGGCACCGTACGCAGATCTCGTTCTCGGCGGAGAAGCCTACGACGCAGTTGCGCGTACCTACCGCGGGAGCAACTGCGTCGTTCGAATAAGTATAAGAGGAAGCGGGAGTGACGGGGCGGGTTGTGCGGGAGGGCGGAGTGGCGCGCGAGGGAAGCGAGACGAAACGAGTCGCTCGCGTCTGTGAAAGTTACGGGCCGGTCACGTGGTCTTACGTTCGTTCTCGCTCGCGTATCTCCTCTTGGTGTGCGCGCGTACTCACGCGCACTCAAATCGTATGCGTGTATCTGCCGCGCGAGCACGCGCGCGTCATTGGTGGCGAAGGGGGCGAAGGAGAAAGAAAGAAAAAGAGATGGAGAGAGAGAGAAAGAGAGAGAGAATGAGTGCGAAGGGAGCGAGAGGGGTATGCGGGAAACGTTTTCCTCGGTTCCCACGGCGCGCGACGCTTCTCTCTCTTTCTCTCTCTTTCTCTTTTTTCTTTGCGTGCCCTTTCTCTCTCTTTCTCTCTCTCTCTCTGTTTCTCGCGTCGCCGCGTCGTACACACTCGTGCGTACATGAATGCATGCGTGTACGTGTCGCGCGTCTGTGTGTATAAGCACGCTGTGTGTCCCTCCACTGAAAGCTCAAGTGTCACGGAGTGGGGTAGAGGGGGAGGAGGGGGGGGGTGGCCACCGTCGCCGATGGACCGCCCGAGACGCTGCGTGCCGTGAGTCTCCTCGAGAGATAGAGACGGCGCGACCTCTATGTCCTTTCGTATGCGACCGACGAGAGAAGATGCGAGCGAGCGAGGAGGCGATTCTTCCCGTTTCCTTCTTCCTCCTTCGACAACCTTCATCCACCGACGACATATCGGAATCTCACGCCGTGCTTGGAGAGTACATTGACGCTACGTCGCGCGCCGATGGGAATGTCCCATTGCAACGTGCTCCTCTTTCTTTATCTAACAAGTATCGTGTATTAAAAAAAAAAAATCGAAACTTTGGTATCTTTCTCGATTGCAATTTCTAAACGATTAATTGGTATTGTGCTACTCTAAGCTCGATAAAGTGGTAGGTATGAAAAAAAAATTACGAAATCTCTAGTTTTATTTTAGAAAATTCCTTGACTAAATCCTACATTGTATATCTGCTCCAGTTTGACGGTACTGACTCCGTGAATTTCATAAAAAATAAAAAAGTGGAGCGCGTCGGTCTCCCGTATTGATTTTACTTGTAGAAAATGTTAGCGTCACATTAATACGTTACATCGTAACGTTAATTGGCATCCGTTAATTGGCGTAAACCGCGGTACGGAATTAACGCTTGCTGTACTGTTGGGAAACTATTTGTGCCGTTAAGATCATTAGAGTGGTATGCGGCGACGGTGTGTATATGACTCGCGAAAGAACGCGGTCGTGCGGAACCGAGCACTCTATCCCGAATCGCGTATTACGCGCACGAAGCAAGTGCGTGCTCCACCGTCGTCAAGGTACAACGACGACGGTTGCGACCCTGCCTCCCCTGCTGTCAACGCGATCACGAGAGATCGGGTCGCAGTCGCTACGGACGGCGAACGGAGCCACGTGGTTCGAATACCGGCGCTACAGTCTCCCCCCCCCCCCCCCCTCTCTCTCTCTCTCTCTCTCTCTCTCTCTCTCTCTCTCCGGCGACGTGGTTTGCGACGCCGGTATTCGGGATTCGTCGTACTCCTCGACGCGTACAGTATCCGCGATTGGGTCCCGCGCCAGACATTTCCCTCCCCTCCCGCTCATTCGCTCCCTTCCGAAATCACCGCTATCACATTGACGGCATTCTCTCACGTACCGGTCGCTCGCATTACGCTTGTCGTCGTCCTGGATAACGAAAGAAAGAGAGGGAGATATTAGCGAGGATAGAGAGAAAGAGAGAACAGACAGCTCAGTTTTCAAAGAGAATGACTTTTGGAAAAAAATTTGTCGAATTGGAGACGCATTGATCAACGTATAGTTTATGTTGCCCTATACGTTTCGATAACAGTCGACTAGAATAGTATCGCTCATGAGCTCTAAGATAAATTTATGCTTTATCTGAAGACGCTTAAGATTTTTTTTTTTTTTTTTAAGTAAACTTTTCTAAAGTAAACTTTTCTGTCTTGAGATTAGATAAAATTAGCCTTTTAATATTTGAAAAGAGAGACATTCATTATAGACATTTGAAGTTTTAATAAGCTCGATCAATTTAGTAGCTGCTCATGGCTTCACGTAGAAAACATCACGATTGATCCTGGAGACACAGCCGGCGACTACTTGCGCAGAAATTCCAACAGTGTAGCGCGTGTTTTGACCTCGCGGTGTCTCCAAGACTTCCAAAAGGAAGCAGCCTCAGGGACGCGGTACTCCGCGATGGAATTTCGAGGAACAGAGCGGTGCGAGAAAGAGAAGAAAAGAGAGGAGAGACCAACGTGACCGGCAAAGTGCGAGAAAAAGAGAAGGAATGACTAGAAGGAGAGAAATGTGCGCGATGGGCGGTGTGGCGGTGTGGTGGTGATGATGGTGGGGTGGCTGTCGTTTGTTTCCTGGTGTTCTTGCTGCATAGTCGGATGCTCTCTCGAGTGTACCTACCTACTCGCTCCCTCGTAACGAAAGGGCAGCACACCTTGGCTGGCCATTGGCTCTTTCCTCCATCCTCGTCCTTCCCTTTCACGGGAGAAGACTTCTCTCGCTCTCCTTGCGTTCTCTCTCTCTCTCTCTCTCTCTCTCTCTCTCTCTCTCTCTCTCTCTCTCTCTCTCTCTCTCTCTCGTCGGCGGGGTTCTCCGGTGTTCCACATAAATACACAAATACCCTGGCATAGGCTGGGACCGGCGCGCGTATATACCGGGACCACGGCCGCATTCCACGACACCCGCCCCCTTTCTCCCCCGCCTCCTCTGCACCTCCGCCTCTCTGCTGCGTCTCCTTCGTTTCGTCCACCCTACCCTCCTGTATCACCGCCGACACTACCGCGCGCGGCGGGCGAGGCCCATCTTCGGGACTCTTTACCTCTCGCGGCCCTCGAAAGGCCCACTCCGCCCTCTCCTCCTGCACCGTTCCCCTGTCCCGCACGCCTTCGATCGAACGGGCAACCTCCGTTTTCCTTTCCGTCGGGCTCCCCCCCCCTCTCTCTCTCTCTCTCATCTCGCCCTTCGTGCACGGCGCCACCGGATGCTTTCGCAGTTCGCCCGTTCCTTTCTCACCCGGGTCCCCGCTCTAAGGGCCTCTTCCTCGTTCTCCCTTGTGATCCTTTTTCTCATCTCCTATGCATTTACTTCCTATTTATTTTACACTTTGTTTAACATTTCTTTTTCTGTTTGTTTAATTTTCTATTTTGTTTATTTCTTTAGATCTTTTCTTCTCTCTTTGTTGTATGACTGTATAATCTCTTCTCTTTTATGTTTTGTGTTTTGTTATGTTCTCTTTATCTCCAAGTTCTTTATTATCCTTACATTTCTTCTAATATTCCTCGTTCTTCTCATTATGTATGTCATTATTTTCTCTTCGTTCACATCTTCATTTTTTTTTTTTTTTTAAATAATTATTTTGTTGTCTTCGCCTCTCGTCTATCCGCCAGAGTTCTTTTCTCGCTTTGATGTGCGCATGCTTGCGCGGACGTGCCTCTTCACGAGCGAGCGGGAATATTTTGTTTACCCCGCTCTCTCTCAGTTCTTTGAATTCTGCGGCCCGCCTTTCCGCTCGTTTTCTCTTCCTCTTCTCTCTAAGAAGCCAGAACCTCCTGGAGTCTCCAATGGGAATCGACGTTCGTCCAAAACTATTTTCGTCGTTTTCGTTTATTTTCGGCTTCTGCTGTCAATTTTCTTTTTTTTTTTCTAAATCCATAATATTAGCGCGCCGATCAAACCACTTATAAAATTTGGGATTAGGAATCTAATTTGTAGCAAATTTTATCGTCATTTTCTTGTTGCATCGAGAAAGGAATTTAAAATGTTTTTCTTTTATCTTGTATGATAATTTTATCTAAAAGAATTTTAATTGTCTTATAAGTAATCCATAATTTTTATATTTAAAAACGTAAAAATGGAAGGGTTCTGTAAGAAAACTTTTCTTGTCAGTTTATTTTAAAATTTTTAGATTGTACTCCTTATCGATACGTCACGATTTTCGAAAACGTAAATCAGTCGAAACCGTAGGGGAAAGGTTATCTGTGTGTTTTCTCTTGTTTCTTTCTCACATAATCGCTCGGTAATCGCGCGGCACAGAGGGGGTCCTTTTCCTTTATCAGACCGCAGCGCTTTTATCTTCGTTTTCTCACGCTCGGATTTCGAAAATTTCGAAAAAGGAAATATCACGTTTCAGTCGACATTTACGCTTCGTTTGAGGGCAGCGCCGCTGTATATACGTACGATTACCTGCGCTTACAAACACACGCGCGCATATACGTTTACGGGAACGCGTCTACATTTTCGTAAGATTATGCAGTTATTCCCAGCATCCAGAGTTTCTCTTCGGCACAGCACATCGGAGGAGAAGGAGGACGAAAGTGAGGGATAAAAGGGAGACGGAGTGAGACCCCCAGAAGGAGATATATAGCACCCAGCGAACGAATGAGGTCCTTCCAAGAATCGGGCCACCGACACAGTGCCCGAAACTCACGCGCGCGCATCCACGAGGGGTTAGAACTACCCTGGTTGCTTTTCTGGTGCGCGATGACTACAAGCGATCGACTATGATCGTTTTTATTTCCTTTTATTTGATTTTTTTTTTTTTTCGTTCTGATACCACCTCTTCTTCTCACATTCCCTCTCTCTTCCCCTACTTCTTTTCTTCCTTTCCCCCTTTTCGTCTCTCTTGCTCTGCGTGGGTAAATTGCTCGTGAGATTCGTCGGGATCGCATTCCGGTGTTAATTCTTTTACACCTCTTCTTATTCCCTTTTTATTCTTCGAGATACACCGCGTGCTCCACCGCTATATCTTCGCCTCAACTATTACCGATCCGCTTTACGATTCATTACAGATAAGTATTTGCCATTTATCCTTCGTGAAAAGGGCATAAATATATTATTTTATTATGTCCGATATTCAGTGATGATAATCATCGTGATCGCAGAATAGCTAATTTTTGCGTGTAACATAAATTCTTAATCTTGGATGGTTCAACGTCATATTCTGCATCTCTTTCGGCTGAGTCTTTATATACAAGTCCATAAAGATGTATATAAATCATTTCTCCAAATTAATAAATTAGGCAAACTTTTTAGTCGGTAGTAATTGGTGAGATTAACGCTGGAAGGAAATGACGTGAATAAGTGCAAATGTCGTAGGCAAGAAAACAAAATTTTATTTTACAATCTTATTGACAAAAAAACAAACTTTTTTGCTATTTAATGGTCGAATAGTTATTTGGACGCTTGGGTGCCGAAAGAACGAAACCTCCGCACCCACCCTCGGGGATAGCGCGACGAAAAGCGGCAAGAATATAAGCAGAACCGCCTGGCGCCATAGCACGCACACACGCGCACGTACTCCTACCTCTCTCCCTCTTTCCTCAGGCCCTTTCTCGGGGAGCTTTGCTGCCTACGACTCACGTGACCGTCTGCATTCTGTGTTTTCTGTGAATGACTAGGCTCACGGACCAATCCCGTGGAAAGAGAGAAAGAGGATGAGAGAGATGGCACGGGAGCAAAGAAGAAAGGGAGAGTGAAAAGAGGGAGGGGGTGGATACCATTTCGAATATGGAGCCGTGCGCGTTCCTTGGCCTCTCTGGATGGTCTTGGAACCAAAATCGGGATTGGAATTCCTCTCTGCGCGGTCTCGATTCCTTGACAGATATCGCTTCTTTCTTTTTTATATTATGCTTCTGCCGATAATTCGCTTCTCTTTCGGCATAAATCGAATTTTTATGATTGCGGACTATTGCGAGGATTTTTTTTAATTTATTGTGTCAGAACTATTCCAAAATATTTCTCACCGCAAGACAGTTATTATATAATAATGGTAAAATTACAATAGTCTTTATTTATATTTTTCTGCGTTATTGTTCTTTGTTAATCTCTATATAATTAGTGTTGTTTATTAATTCTTATCTTATTACTTTCTGTTATTTTATATTTTGTTTTCAATATATAATTTATATAAGTTATCTTTATAATTGTTGTAAGTAGGAAAACAACAAGAAACAAAAAGGAAAAGAAATATTTAACACGTTATGGCGACAGGCTGATTGTCGATCCCGGATCGAAACGATCGTAAATTTACGTAGTTCGTAAAAGTCATGCTTAGCAGTATAGCCATATTTTTTCCCCCCTTTTTTTACAGGAAACGAAACTTGTCCGTCTTTAAAAATATCGGCGGTCTGGTAGGTAAAATTTTTTGGGTCGCAGATTCCTAGCCGTACGAACGACCCGTAGAAAACAATCCCGATGCAGACGCCTATGCGCTTGAACGCGCGAAAGATAAAATACATGTATTTTATAATCTGATCACCTCAAAAAGCGATAATAAACTTCTCAGTATCGTTAACGCACGGTCGATTTTTCCGAGTTCTTTTCGGTCGGTCCTTTATGGAACGTTATCAAATGTCAAACGACATAAGAAATAGTCCTTACTTTCATCAATATTAGCCACTCTACGATAAAGATCAGAAAAACCCAAGTATCAAGCTTCCTCGAAAGCTTAGTAAAACCATGTTTTATTTAGCGATTAAGTGATTATTATTATATACAATTAAAAGAATTGTATTATTCGGAATAGTTCGGAATAATTCGCTAGTTTGACAGGATACAGCAAATTCCCGTAAAACTAACATGCCACCGGATTAATCCGTGAGAAAATCTTTACGAATAAACTTTCTTTCTTTAGATAGAATAATGGAAGCCGAGGGTGATTTGGCCTTTTTTCGGATAATCTTAAATATTGTGACTATATCATTCCGCGCGCGCGCACATCGCGCCTACGCGAAACGTAGCAGGGTGCCGCGTGGGAAACTGGATGGCGCTATGCTTCTTTCTTACCCTCGATCGACCCGGTAGACGATTTTTCTCACGTCGCGTTTGCGGACCATAACGAGCGACAACGAAATAGCGTCAATTATTTTCTCGCACAAAGACGATATCATGATACTTCGCGGTTTCTGTGCCATCATTATTTTTCCTTTCTCTCTTTCTACGCTTTTTTTTATATTTACACATCTGCAATGTTAACAATATTTGTGTACAATTTTTTTAATAATTTGTATATTATACGTTTTGTATACATTTTTTTTTGTTACTTTTTTATATTGTTATGAATCCTTGCAAATCTCTTGGGAAATCTTGAGAATTAACTAGTATTTTTGATACTACTCGTTGACTTCGATATAATTTTACCCATAGGGGTACTTTATATTATATCGTGGAAAGAATTTCAGCGTTTCTGCCGCGCCTCGTGAGAGTGGCCCGAGAGGAAGGCCCGAAACTTGGCGTGGGAGAGGAAGGGGAAGGGGGAAGGCAGACTCTTGAGAACGGCCCACCAATTCCAAGAATCGTGGGGTAGGTCCTTTCAGAAAAAAATGTGTCCATAAAGCGTACGTCGGAGCCTGGGAAAAGGGAAAGGGCGCGTCGTGGTCGTGGGACGGTTTTCCACTTGGTAAGGAAAGGAGATGTATCGAAGAAATGGCCGGGGGGGGGGGGAGGGGAGGGTCGCGGCAGCGTCCGAAAAAGGAAAAGAGGAAGAGAGGGTAGATCGGAGAAAAGCATCGAAATAAAATGCTTGACAATTTATGTTAAAGTCCGCGTTTCTTGAAAATTCGTTGTCGAGCCTCATCCACGATTCGTCTCGTTTCGTCCTTTTTAACTATTCCGCGATGACGATATGGCCATGAATATAGAAATATATGCATGAGAAAAGCGGATAAATCCGAAGGAGGAAGATTTTGGTGTTACAAAAGTTTTCATTCAATTTTTTAACTCTCTCGAGTGAGCAAGACATATATCTGCTCTTAAATAACAGTTTAGGCCCCCGATCAAGAAGACTGTAGTATATATAAAATATTTATCTTGTACATAAATTTAACAAAATTTAAATAAATATAAAATTGTATAATCACGTTATTTCACAGTATTATAAACGCTTTTTTATAACAACATCTTTATGCGTTTTGATAGCTCAAGTTAAATCATTTACACTAACTCTCTCTTGGAGGAAAAAAAATACATGTCTTCGGGATACTTCAATTTGTTAAACATGCCGCGCACAAACGCGGGTCCCGAAAACAGTTGCGGTATCTTGTTAGCGCCATACGCGAGCGGCCGTCATAAAAAAGTGAGAAACTCGAGAGTCTGACCGTTTCCGATCGAGGGCTCCGACACTCGGCGATTCTCGGAAGGTCCGGCACACAAAATTCGAAGGTGCCGCTGCGACCTCGGGCAAATGGAGATTTCGTATGTCTTGACCTTCGTCAAGGGAGGAGCCCGAGAGCCGAGGCAAGGAATCGGCCACGGCTCCTTCTAGGCCGACGATCTTTGGCGGCTTGGCTTGCCAAGAAATTGCGAGCTTCTTCGAATAAAATAGCCCTCTCAACTCTGAAACCGCATATCAATCCTCTAATAAATCCTGATACATTATCATTTAGCGCGACATGAATTTATCGTTCGCTCTATTATAAAAATTTATTTCAATACTGACGAATGAAAATGGATTTTAGTAAATAAATATAATTTTAATAAATTTATAAAATTTATTTAAAATATTAATAAAACGCGCTTCCTTAAATTTAGTCTTCATAAAAATTCTGACAACAATGATGTATTTATTATTCGCATAGATAAAAAGAAAATTACCGTATCATTCTAATAGTGTCCGTAATTAAAGAAATTTGTTGTTGTTGCCTTATGGAGCGTTAACCTAGCTATCTGAGAGAGAGAAAAAAGGATAATGGAAGGGAGAAGAAGCGTAAGGGTTGGAGAAGAAGCCGAGATGGAGAAAGGAAAAGAGAGGCCGATTGGAAGGTGAAGATAAAGGGATACGAGGCGGCGGCACGACCAAAGAGTAGAAGCCGTAAGAGGCACTCTCCTCCCTCAACAAGCAGAAGTACGGTGAGAGAGAGAGAGAGAGAAAGAGGACTAGCATCGTGCATGGAAAAGCAAAAAAAGGAAGGAATTATAAAGAGGAGGGGAATATATACAGCAAAGAGGACGAGGTGGGTAGAGAAAAGGGGAGGGAGAGAGAGAGAGAGAAAAAGATTGGCAGAGAAAGAGGTAGTAGGAGAGAAAAGAGTAGAAAGAGAGAGAATAGGGGGTGGAGGTCTAACCGTGCGGTCTGAAACCCTTGGTATCTCGGCCACGATCGCCGTGCTTCGGGGCCTTATTGTGTTGTATCGGCCTAGAGGCCCCGAAAGAAAAGATGAAACACAGGGCTCCGTTCCGTCGAATCTACCTCTAGTTATACATCGTGTTATGATACGCTTCTAACGACCGTGAGATGCCGATAATGAGAGGCAACTCCGTATTCTCGTCTCCTTTCCCTTTTCCACCTCCGTTGTCCCTAACTCTTCTTCATTATCTTCGTTTAAGCATCCGCAAGATCCGTTATAGATCTTGTCGCAATAGATGTACATCAACTCAAAAGGACATACCTAGGAATTCTTAAACGAGAGCGATGAGATCACTCAAGAAATTCATTCATAATCCTGGTATTGATAAATCGCACGTAAATTAAAAATATGCTAAATGCGTCGCGTTTTATCTCTAACGAAAAGATGAGAGATGCCTGCTGAAAGATGAGTTCTTAAAAAATTAGCTGAAAAAATGAAGCTGTTTAATCATCTAATTTAATTTTATACAAAAAGTAATAAAATTGTTATTAGGTCATTATTTAAAATTAAAGGGATGGTTGAGATAAGAGATAGAAGCTAATATTTTTAAGACACAATCTTTTTCAATTATTGCTTTGGTATTACACATTTTACATTTTTAAACATATTTTTGCAATAATTTTATTTCAGTTAAAACGAGTTCAGTTTTCTATCTTTCTAGTAAAAGTTGATTCTTCCTACGTCGATTGATGTGATTTTAAAAAGCGGGAGGGAGAGGGAGGGAGAGAGAGAGAGAGAGAGAGAGAGAGTCGCGTGGTCATCGTATATAAGTGGGACAATATCCACAAGCACTATATATGTATACATGTATTTTCCTAAATACATGGCATTTCTACCGTCATGTATACATACACGCGCATATTTCTCTTTTTTGCATTTTTTTGCATATCTCTCTCCCGTGAGATGTCGATGGTGCGCGATCTACAATCTTGTAGACCGGCAAGGTAAACGGGTTTCTTTGCCCTGTTAATGCTGCTCGTTCGCGATAATTGGTAATCGGGCATTTCTGTAGAGACGCACGAATGAGAGAAAGAGAGAACGGAATACACACGGATGAAAGAAAGGAATGAAGAGTGAAAGAGTGAAATAAGCGACAAGAGAGGGGAAGGGGACCACCCGAGGGCTTGGTAGGCGACGCCTAGTCTACCTCGAATATCCTCGACTCCGGTCATTAGCATATCGAATGAACGGCAAAGTTCAAAGAGGCCTGTATGAACATCTTGTGGAAAATTGACATCCATTTCCGTCGAAAATATCAGTCTGTCGCAAAAGTATATGTCCTAGGGTTTGACTTTTATTTTGATAATCCTTTGTAGTTTGACGAACTTTCTTTATTTATTTTTTCATTAGGAAAAATTTGTTAGTAATGTGTAAGGTAATTCAAGTAAAATCTAAGAGGAAGGAACTGAAAGAAATTCAGATGCAGATTAAATAGAATTTAAGGACACTAGTCTCTATTAGTGTTTATATATAAATTTATGAGATACTGTACGGTATATATCATAATTTTTTCGAGTTTATGATGTGTTGCAAATTCAGCATTTTTACATTATTCTGTGATCAAGTTAGACTCAATTTTTTCTTAGCAAAAATATCATCTTTTATCCCTTATACCAATCTTAAGAAATATATTTTTTACGTTTTCAAATATTTTTTAATTGGTTAAAAAATTGTATAGACGCTCACTAGATAAATCAGAATGGATGTGCGGATAAGAGACCTTATATTATTTTAATATCCTGTTGGATCGTCGAACACGAAACGCGCAGACAAGAATATATCGCGAACGAATTAGATACACTTCTGCGTGAAGAATCAAAGGTGAACGCTTTTGTAGAAATTCAACGGGTATCCAATGAACGGGAACGGGGATAAACGATATCGTAGGTCCGGCACTGAGCGCGCGCGGCTCGACGGGTTGGCGCGGACATTCCATGGCCTACAGGTAGCATTAAAGGAATGCAGATAGGATGAATGAGGTGGTCCATGCCACTGTCGATGGATGCGGAGTAGCACGAGAGAGAGAGAGAGAGAGAGAGAGAGAGAGAGAGATGGAAGTGAACGGTCAGGGACGAGAGAGGAGCGATGGACTCATGCGTTTGCGAGACAGAACGAGATGTCGGGAGATGTTGAGAGAGACGGAGAAAGGGAAACCGAGGCGCATTCCACGTTACCACGATAATTAACGGCTATATTCCAACCTCATCCCACGGAGCGATTCTCCAATGAATGCGACAAGGAAAGAAACAGAGATACAGAAAGCGAGAGAGAGAGAGAGAGAGAGAGAGAGAGAGGAGGGAGAGGAACGATGAGCGAAGAGCATTTGAATAAAAGGCGCGAGTACACAAGTTTCCTTTAATCAACGCATTCTTCCGCAGTAGCGTAAAGAAACTCCGACCACGCGCGACAACGCGATAAGATTCCTCCGCGACGTGTAATCACGAACGAGCCGATTTATTTTCATTTATTATCATTTGCCCTCTAATTAACATATGAGAGGAATCAATTTGGCGAGATTTTGGGTAGAGAATAAAATTCGACGACAAAATCTTTGCAGCCTTCAACATTGGCAATTTTCCGCATATAACAGTCGAGACATTTTAGCTTACGTATTATAAATAATTTTACTAATAAAGCCTTATTAAATAAAAAACTATTATTTATTTATAACTATTAATGTTAAATATTAATATTAAATAAAAAACTTATTTTAGTAGATATTTAAAGACAAGATTTGTTATACAAAATAATTTTATCAGACTCACTGGTAAGATATTTTTATTTGTGCGTACAAAATTTAAAAAAAGTTTGGTAATAATTATCAAGTTTTGGTGAAATAATTTTAACTAAATGTTTCATTAATATAACCAAATATTTAGTAATAATTAATAATTATATTAATATTAACCAAATTGATTACTAAACGGTTATTAGTTACTAAACATTAATAAATATTTGATTATATTAACTGAACATTTAATTGAAATTATTTCACTAAAGTTCAGTAACTATCATCTAGACTTTGTTATTATTACTAAGCTTTTTTAGTGTAGCTTAATCGCAAGAGATAAAGTGAAAGTTTCCTTTTCGCATCTTACGAATCTTTTCCGAGACGAGAAGTCTCCAAAAAACATCTTGCCACCGTTAAAAAGAGAACGTTCAAGTTGCACGTGGCCAACGAGGAGCAATAGATACGAAGAGGGCTATCGCTCTCCACGCACTGGGTCACCGACTGATAAGCAGCCGCGGTGTCACACGACAAAAAAGCGTTAGTCTACGATATTACTTACGTAGAAAAATAAAATGCTCAGTCTTATGTGCGCCAAACATGATAATGGCCCTACGGACGGAAGTGCTTTTTTTCTCTCATGACAGCGCAATAAAAAATGGAACGTATTACTCTCTTGATAACATATTTTGCCGTGAGACGTACTCGCACTTCAATGTTTCCATAATTCGGACTGTTCCACAAATTCCGATAAATTCAGATTTCGAGATAAGTATACGAAAAATCTCTGAAAATGAAAAAACAAAATCGGTAATATCATTGAAATCGATAAAATTATTTGTATTTTATTTTTATACAAATATCGTATGTCGTAAATATCGGAGATTGTATATAATTATTTCTCTCTTACTATTATCTCTTCTATCTTTACGAGAAAATATGCATGCGACTACACTTCGTTGCCACATTCAAAGCTCTTTTCATTGAACGTAACGTGACTATCTCTTTCCTCCTTAAAAGATTCCGCGAGATAATCATGTCGTAAATTGATTTATTTTATGTAAAAAAAGGTAATCTTATAAGAAGTATAGCGAACGATATTCACCGTTTTATTCTAATCTTTCTATTTGTTATTCTCGACATAGTATTTGGTTTTTCTGTCTTCAGTTTCCGTCTATCTCACGAATCTCACGGCAATAAAGAAAAACAGGAGTACATCGTTTCGATTTCGAAACAATTTGTTTTTATTCATGATCATGGTATGCGCATCGCTCTTTTTTTCCGTAGTGCGATCATGCGGCTAATGCTTCATTCATAGGAACATGATCAACTTGATTTATAGAAGTACGGTCGTTATCGCTTGATATTTTAGGGCCGATAAGCGGCAGGCGTCTATTTTTTCATGATCGAGAGAAAAACGTATGGCGATGACACTGCCAACACCTCATTACCATCGCTGATCGTTTTACGACTTCCCACCGAATTGCGCTTACAAGTATTCCTTTTATTTCCGTTAGATTTAGACATTTATTTGATTTGTAATCAAATCATTTGAATAAATCATCGATTTTTCAAAAAAATTGGACTAATTGGCCGGGACGCTCTTGACAGATTTATCCAAACATGTTTTTATACATATAAAAACTGAATCGACTGAAATACTTTGTCTTCGTCCAATACACCGCCAATATCGCATTCCAATGGTGCTGAACTAAATACTTCTCGCGGAGCATATATCTCGACGTCATCCTCTTTCGAATGAACGTACGAGGTCGATAGGTCGATAACCGGTTAGTTCGACTTGGCCGTTGACACTTTTATGGAGTACGATCGGCACCTTTCTCAGTATGACTTTGCACAGTATTTTATACTTTCCACGAGATGTTTAGAATTATTAGATATCTTCACTATATATACTAAAGAACAAATGAAAAAAAAGCAAGATATTACAGTGACAACGCAATATTAACAATTAAAAAATAAAAATTCAAAGAAGTTATAATAGATAAAAGAAAGTCAAAACTTTCTTGAGCAAAATTCTCAAGTTTAGGAATTTAGTTCAAATCGCAATTTAATTGTCAAAAAGCAGAAAGAGAGAAAAAGGGAGAGAGAGAGAGATTAAAGATTAAAATTTTGTCTTTCATAAATTTTTGAATTTTTCGTAAAATCCGCAATTAGAGGTTCGACACTTTGCATTTGCTTATTCGGCTGTTCTGTAGATCGATCACTTGAAGATCGAATTCCAGGGGCGGACAAAGGCACGACGGCGACCTAGAAAAGGCGACGCGTGGCCGCGAAGCCTTCCTCGTCGTCGCCGTAGAAAATTTTTTCATTAAGCCTTTCCTACCTGGCGCCTGCGCCTAATCCAAATGGCTCCGTTTGTTCCTCCGCTCTCTTTCTGCTGTCCCTTACGTCTCCTTCACCTTTTCTCTGATCCTCGCGTCTCTCTCTCTCTCTCTCTCTCTCTCTCTCTCTCTCTCTCTCTCTCTCTCTCTCTCTCTTTCTCTCCCCCCCCCCTTTCTCGCTCACTCTTGATAGCGACCTCGCGGCTGCTCGCTCTCCTCTTTTCTACGTCTATGAATGGGATTCTTTCGTGAACAGCGTTCACGCACACCGGCGCATGCCGCAGCTTCAGTACACATCGCTCACGGAAAGAGAGGAAGAATGGATACATTGCCTTCGTAATACATGTATGTACACCGCACGTATGTACGTACACATTTCACACCGACCGCACGATTCCACCGCGCGCATTCCAACCTATTCCCATGACGAAATTCAAGACGAGTCGCCGGTCTGATAGCTCTGCTCGGCCGTGCCGTCGTCGGGGAAACTACGGCGACGACTCGGCGAGCGAGCGCGCGAAGCGGGCGACGGGCACAGGGAACTAACTCGTTTTCGGAGTTATCTCGAACCACGACAAGTCGATTCAAGAAACTCTCCCCCGTGAGTGGTCTCGTTTAAGATCGCCCGTCGCCCGCGGCGAGAAGAAAAGAATACCCCTCTCTTTCTTCCCACATACCCGCGGCAACTGCTGTGAGAATTTTCGGGGATTTTCGTAAAGTGCCGAGCAAGAATCTCCTCGGTTAACTCGTGCCGCGCGTGACGAGCCTGCGCGAAGTTTCCCCCCCCTGCCACCCTTCCACCCTTTTTTTGTTTGGAAACTTTGATGAGAAACCAAGCTTGCGCGATTTTGAATATTTAAGTTGCTTGGATATGTGGAGTGTATAATATGATTACAAATCTTCTCATCGTCGGCGGTTGTTATATTTTTTAAAAGACGAGATATTAAAGCTTAAAAATCTCTCTCTTTTTTTTAAAGGGTTACAAAACATTAAAAAATTCTTTTGGAAAAAGAATGAAGGAAGAGATAGGGAAATTACATAATATAATTAATATATTTCATGTTTTATGATTTGAATAAAATTCCCTTAAAGTTAGAAAGTTCTCGGTAGTATTTATTCGATGTTACAATTAACGTATTATTATTAATGTCTTTTGTAAGTCATAATTTTTTTACCTTTTCGTGTATGTATGCATTTTTGTTACATATTTTGAACGAAAATATTAAATAACTGACTATTTTCGTATCGCGATAAATTTTACCGAGGATGCGTGGTCGTTTTTTTTTTACAAGGCCGCGCATTTATCATTGCTGAACCACTTCCATGTCCGGTACGTTTAATCGACCTCTTCCGCAAAATTCTGATTGTCAAGCCAGATCGGAGAGTACGGGCATAGCTAAGCTGCATACGTCATCGTCATTCATGATTTTTCCCAACCATTCACGCATGACGCGTTGTTTCCGACTTAGTCATCGAGTTTGCGGAAGTATTCCAAGATAAGTTTCTTCATTGCGAACGGATTCCTTCATTAGCCACGGAAGAAAATTAAATGATTATATATTTGAAACGATTAATATGCATTTGAAAAATGGTAAAAATAGCAATTTTGAAAAACGTGGTACTTTTTTTTTTTTTTTTTTTAATGAGGTAAGGTTAGGATAATATTTCTCTCGTAACATTTTATTCTCAATTATCCGTTATCCTTGACGGGCGAGGCTCGTGTGAATTTCGTCGGATACGCGCGCGTGATAATTAACGCGGTGACGTGTGACCGGTAAATATCAATTCTGCGAAAGAAACGGAAGTTCGGACGCGAGGAGGAACATTAAAACGAGGGTTTGCGTTTTATGAGCTACGTAAACGCCGCGAAATTGCGCAGTTCCACCCACACGACACGGTCGTTCACCCGCAACGTATGATTTTCTTATAGCTTCCGCGCGCGTCATTAGGGATAATTTCGAACTTCTACTGCTTTCTTGCTTGAAAGCCACTGCTTTCGGTAACGTAAGGCTTCTTTCGATACTTTCCTTGCAGGGGGAGGGCCAGCACGCTATTTGTCTTTTGCATGCACGATGTGTGTACACCGGGGATGCACCGGAAAAGGGTCGTACATGCCGATAAGTATCGATCTTTTGATTCTTCGATTGGTCTTTATTTGAGCTTCTCGAGAATCATGAGGGTCATAGTCGGAAATTCTACAGCAAGAAAAATTGCAACGTTGCGCGGTAAGGAACAAACGGGGCAAAAATAGACCTTGAAAGCGTACTTTAAGTAATTTACACGAAAATTGAGGGGGAGACAAGAAGAGTATATATAGAGGCCGCTGTGTACATAAGGACATGTCGTTTTCGAAGATGACAGTAGACTGGTGACTTTTGTAGCTATTTGAAATATCAATTTTTCTCCTCATCTTCGTCGATTTTCCAAGTACGTAATAAACCCGAGTTAACTCATAACGCTAAATTATTTTATATTCTACATATAACCTGCTTAATTTTTTGAAAACTCATACATGCTGCAAAAATTGTATTCTATCAAAACGTATAACACCAGCTCCTCTAAGTAATGCCAATTTTTTAAAGAATTTTAGGAAAACTATTTCAATGATATACATTTCCAAACAGCGTGTGGAATGTCCAGCGACTCGAATGGTATGAAGTTTCAAAACTCTCTGATTCATATCGTTTACCGTAAAGATTTTTGCGTTCGTTTAACAGTAATCCGGCGAATTTCATCAGGTCAGGTGAAGGAAATGGAACAGGTGAAACCGCTACACATTACCGAACACTCAATAGCACACGCGCACACGCGTGGACGACGCTTAAGAATTGCTAATGTTTCCTCCTTACATAGTTCACCGAGTAGAGTAGAGTATTCTGGAGCACGGCCGCGCGCATAGAATAAGAAATGTTTTTGCGATAATATTCTGTATAGAAACGTCGCGGCGGCGGTGTGAGGGGTGAGTAGGGCTCCATAGGAATTATATGATGGGAAGGGAAGCAATTATTGGGATGATGGATGGCCCCAGGGCGCCGCCGTAATGCTTCTCTAACCAAAGATCTCTGCTCCTCTCACCACCTCCTTCTCATTCTCCTCTCACAACAGGCCTTCGCCTTCCGCCCCTCCGCGCTTGATCTACCACCCTGCTTTCTCTTTCACGAAAGGGGAAGAGAGAGAGAGAGAGCCTTACAAGAAATTTCAAGATATTGACAGGATTGTGCGAAAATGCTATTAGGAAGAGATTACTCATTGCGTTTGAATCCACTGTATTCAGTAAATTTTTGAATAAAATAAACCACGTACTATTAGCTGCGTTCATATAATTTCTTTAACTAATATTTTTTTGTAAATAACCTCAGAGAAAAGAATATATTTTATAAAAATTCTTTGCGAGTAAAAAATGTTTCCTCGGGTTTACAATCTTAATAAAGTCCGTTTGTTTTATTCAGAAAAAATAAAACTAATAACATTCATCATAGGCTTGCTTTTGAGCTGCGAATTTTAAGGACGAGGATGAATAAAGGCGTTCGAATTCATTCGCGATCTCGCGTTCCTGTCGCGTCTACGCATAATTCGCGTGACTCATCAACGCATACTTTCGTGACGTCTCGTGAAAGCTGATGATAATACGTTCAATACTTTTCGATGCGATTTAGATGTGCCCGTTAATTCGATTTACCTTGCCATGCGAGGCGGAATGAAATTGTGCGGGGTGAGAAGGGTTTTACCTTGACCTAAAGTTTTAGGGTTCGCTAACCGCGACATTTTCGAGTGCACGCTTCACGATGCGTGATCACACGTGCGTGCGAGCGTGCACAAGTGACCTTCTGAATGACGGCCGCAGTAAGGTGCAATGGAGGGCAAAATTATATTCTAACTATGAATAATTGGTCTTTTAATATCGTTGTATTGTATATTTACTATTGTTATTATTATTAAATTTATTATCTAAAACGCTTTCTTGTAGCAAACGCGAGAAAATAGCAATGATTAACAATGATTAATTACAAGCGACGATCGCGTGAAGTAGGTTTTTCAACGAACTCTACCTTTAGTTAATTAGCAACGTAGCGAAAAATTTCCAATCAAATTTCTGAACCGACGAATTAATATTCTTCGCGTCTTTCCTCTTTTATCAAATCCCCGCGCTTGGCAATCGTATATCTTGCAGCGTTCCACGAAAATAAAACTTCACTACTTTCGACCAAGAGAGGAGATATCGGACGATTGCTAAGAATGAAGGAATCGGTTTCCAAGAGACAAGAGATGTTTAAGTACACGAAGGGCTTAAGCGATCGTCTTGAGTTTTATTCCCCTCACGAACCACACTCGTTGATCTTCTTTCGCCAGACTACGTAGAACAGATAGCTGAAGAAACCGTATATGGATTCTCGAAGCTATATTCCATTCCTCTTCTTAACCCTTCACGTTTTTATCACGGCCTTCCGCCTTCGCTCGTTCCTACGTCGAACCTCCGCAAGCTACACGGCTGCAACTGCCTCAGCTGCAGCTCGCGGATTCTCCGGTCGCCATTTTCGATCGCGCTGTTCGCTATTACCTTCACGTCTCTGTACGGCATTTACTACATTGATTCTTGAACTTCTCGTGACTCGTAATGAGTCGTACATTTTATAGAGTTGACTTATAAAACTAAAGGCAATGCGAGCCGACGGAGGAGTTTCGGATTTTTTTTTTTTATCAACTCCCGCCCAATGTACAGAGCGAATCTGCCGCAATCGGGCTCGGTAAAGCTTATTCGTCAAACAATTCTGTTTGAACAAATGCAATGATTTCGCGAATTGATATTATCCGTTTATTTGCTCATGACCGTTGTTGGCCTTTGCAATGTTTGTTTATGACGTAAAAACATTGCACGCGCCATATCAGCACAAAGGCGACCTCCTTGTAACGAAAGACGTCCCACTCTCGTCCATCTCAATTCTGTTTAATCATGTATTGCGCAGCTGAATTACTCGATATCGAAGCACAAGCGCAAGAGCGCAGGAGCGTAACATCGATCGACGCCATTTCCATCATTATTTTACCTTCGTTCTCGAGAATTCAAAATTTGTTTCGCGTAACCCACACCCGTCGATAGATTTCTTTATTCGCGTCGTTCATCGCTCGGAAACTTTTGGGGGGGGGGGGGTACAACTTAACGATTCTTAATCCGCTCGTTTCTTAACAATTCTCGTTGCTGCATCTCTATCAGATCGTTCGAGGCAAAGAATCGGAGATGAAAATTCGTACAAAAAGATTGAAATAATAACGTTTAAATAACCACGCGAGAGAGAGAGATACGGATCGGGAACCTAAAGCGATGATCTTCGCCCATCCTAACGATGATAATAATGTTCTGACAGACCGGAGGGGGAGGATATAATGAGGGGGAAGATGCAGGTAGGGCGGCTGTCGGCGCTGAAGCGATATGATAAAGTGGCGGCGCTAACCTTTCAAGCAAACACACCGGTACCGACTGCATCGTCCCGGTCGCACCGCTCGTCGCAATCGACGACGCGTTGCGCGCTAGGTCAATAGCACGAATAAGTAATGCGCGTTTCAAAGAATTGTCCTTTTAACCTCGCGTTTATTCTGATTATCCGCACAGAAAAAAAAAAACACGAATGCTGTACAAAAATTGTTTTCGCGTGGGCAAATTTGGTCTCGCTAACGCGCTATGCAATTTTATTTTAACATTTAACATTTCGAAAGTAAAGATGTTCTCAAAATGTTGTCCCTTTTTTTTCTCTGTGCAAGGCTTAATTTAAAAATTAACTTGTAAGACAAATTATATAATTAAGTGTTGAAAATACTCAAAGATATTTTTCCAATGACAGATTTAACGAAACTGAAACAGAATTTCTTTGCAAGACAGGTTTTCTTTGCAATGTGTATTTTAATTAAATCACTGTCTCACGATGAAATCAGAATTGCGTAACTTATTTATGATTTCTACATATGTGTGCCAAATTTTTTTTTATTTTTCTCAATCCGCGTTAACCGAAGCGACGATTAGAGCTGCCGAAATGTTTATTCATCCCGTTGAAATCACGTGCAATTTAAGCGGGGTATCGCATTGGCAGTTTCCATTCATCAAGAATATTGACATAAGACGGCAATGCGCTGATGATAGTCGCGTGTTAATCCGCCAGTGTGGAGACACCGTATCAGGCTGCATCCGGCGCATACATCGAGGCGCGACACGGTTTCGAGATCGTACGCGTAGTAGCAGCAGCAGCATCACGCGAGTCGATATACGAATTCCTGACACAAAGGGAAGTGGCGGTGATTAAGCAACGACTGTGCATTCCGCGGATGCGCTTTCCGTCACTAACCATCGAAAGCGACAGAAATCGCTTTGATGTATCGCCATTCAAAACAGAGATGCGAATAATTAAAATATTTATTTCTGCAATTGACTTTCGCATTCCTAATTGATTTTATTTAACAAGCGTAGAGAAAGGTCGCCTCCTAAAATAGCATCCCCTTATTTTTTTTGAAAACTAAACATTATATTGATACCGATAAAAAATGGCAATCTACTTAGATAATTAAAGAAATAAAATCCGTCGTTTATTTACGGCTTTTTTAATGTAAAATCTAATCTTTATATTTAGTCGCGCTACATATTGCGAAATAGCATAAAGTGATTGTATAATTGACAAAGAATGTTTCACATTAAAGTAAAAGATTTTTACAAATTCTCATATACATTAATTTGTAAATATTTGGCACAAATGATTTATGCGTTAAGAGAAAAAAGAATATGTAGTCCCCACTATCCTAGTTTTGAAGTTCAATTTTTTTAGATTATTTTTCATTATGTTCCGAAAGCACTAATTATTACAAAATATGATGGAATACTGTAAAAAGCACACCAACTGATGGCAATTCTATTTTATTTTTAGTTTTTGCTTAAGAAATACTATAAAAAACAAAATAATATGCTAATATTGGTAAATTTCTTCTATTATTTAAATTAATATCTTTTTTGAATTCTTTAAAAAAGAAACTGATAATTATTTTGAAACCAAAAAAACGTTTACTACTTGCGGTTTTGTATTTAGAATGCCACGATAATTGTTCTGCTGCAAAGAATTATTGCATTGTAACACGCGAGGGCGTCGTACGGCCGATTATTTAAATACGCCGGCGGTTTAACGCGGATTTGCGTTCAAGAGAAACGAGTTCATGGTAATCGCCGCTACGCGCGATACGCTAATCGCAGCCGTTTTCTTGTATCTGTTATGTATCCGCTTCGGTGATGAGCGTACCGACGACGACGACGACGACGACGACGACGACGACGAGCGAACCGCGCGCGCTACTTCGACGCGAATGTATATAAAACCGGCAAAACCGTCGACCTAGTAATGAACGCGCCGCCGCAGCACGTCGAAGACGATTGGGAATGTATACCGCCGCGGTGGGGAACGTAATAGGTAGAAATAGAAATGCCAATGCGATTATTGCCGTCCTCGCGGCGACGGTGGCGGGTGAAACGGCGGCGATTACTCAACGCAACATTGAGCAATTGTAGGAGGCAAGAGAGTGCCGTCGGTCGGTCGGGTTTGCACAACAACCTGCGAATATTATGTACACGACGCGACGGCCCCTCGGTAAAAACGCAAGGACGTATACGGCAGATATAAATTCCTCCTTAAGGATGGTACCTGCGCGACATTTTGCCCGTCTCTCTCTATATCGATAACATCCGTCGCGATTGATACCGAAAATACGACTGATAATCGTTGCCTTTGTTAATATATACATACCAAAATATAATTGCTCAATATTAAATGGAGTAGTACGGTTTAATAAATACGTAAACTGCCAGTAAATAATTTCAGTAAATAATCTCTTTAATTTACGACCGCGCAAACAATTGCAAATCATGCAGTATCGCGTGTCCTTATTTAAGAAAGGTATACGTAATTATTTTGATATAATCGCGGAAATATATATATATATATATATATAAAAACACGTGAATTATTTATTATTCGCTCTCCGTAATAAATCCACACTCGAAATGTCATAGGTCAACGGCCGCTTCCATAAATTTATGACGCAAACGCGTAATCCTGGGGAAGTATCGGGACGTTATCGATAGCGTGTCAGCATCGTATCCGGAAAAGTGGTTCCGGGCGAACGCTGGTCAGCGAAATAGAGAAATGGAGAGAGAGAGGAGGGGGAGAAGGTGTAAAAAAAAAAAAAACAGCGAACCCTCGCTATTTTCACGCATCTACAAAGTCGACGTGAGTTCTCGCGTTGCGGTCTACGATATAGTAGGAGGTCACAATGGCCTCACGGATGCCTACAAGGTGCTACGTTCACATCGCTCCCCAGGCTCAATTATCATATTGGCTCTGGGACCAGTTTCCTCTGTCCCTCTGTAACCCTCCCCCTCTCCTCCCCTCGTCCTCCGCGACATCCGTCTCGCTGTTCTTCTTTCCGGGCTAAGGCGTATTATCTTTCTCTCTCTCTCTCTCTCTCTCTCTCCTTTCTCTCCCTTCCCTCGTCTTCTCCGTTCCTTCTCGTTCGTCGTTTCTCTCACGTTCTCCATCACGATCATTCCTCCTTTCTCCACCTCATAGCCCGAGTTCGATCGACTCTCTTCCTTTCTCCTCTTTCTCTTTCCTTTTTGCTCATGCCCGGCTCTCCCCGCCTATTGTCGACCGCCTGCCAGCATAATGCATCTTAAACGGCGGCGCCTCAAAGATCGACGCCTCGGTCTGGCCTCTTCGGAATTCTCTCTTCAATATAAATTAGATTCTTGAATGGGGATTCTAGATCGGCGGTATGACCGCGACGGTGCAAGGGAAGGGCACCTCAGGCCAACTGAAAGGAAACTCGCATATCTATTTATTTATCTATACGTTAGAATATTGGAACATTCCAACTTCGGCCCTTCTGTCGTCAGCTTTCTTATCATTTCCAGCCAGTGAAATTATCTTGAGAAAATTCTTTGAATACGCTAACTCTGGAGGGTGGAGGGGGATTAGAAAATAAGATATCAAGCAAATATGTCATTAGGTTTTACCTTATTTATTTTGATTTTGATTATTGAAAAAGAATTAACATTACTCACATACAAAAAGATAATTGGACGTAAAAATATATAAATATATTCATTATCTTATCGAATTTGCTAGAATTCAACATTTTTTTTTTGTATTGACTGCATTAATCTATTAAAATAAGCGAAACTTGTGCATTTTAACATAATAAATATAAATCGCGATGATTCGCGCTGTTTTGAATGATTAAATATTATGATCGAACAAACTTGCACGTTCTACTACATTGATCGAACTTCAGTAGTTTCCTGGAAGAAAGGGCCACCGTCTACGATGGGCGCCGTCATCGATCGATTCAACCCAGAAAGATGTACTACCCTTCGCAGTGCCTAGTGTTTTCCTTTCGTTCGTGCCGTCTTGACTCATCCGATCTCACCTCGACCGATGCTATCGGCAACTTGGGGTTAGAGGCTTTAGCCGGGCGATATGATCGCGCGAACAAAAAGTACATTGCAACTCACATCGGTAATCTCTTTTCTTGACCTTCGGATGTGGCGTCGTGAAGCAAAGTGTAAAAAGTTTGAGCCGGTCTGCAGAAGAATCAGTAAAATTTGTATCCCTTATGGGGTACAAGTATTAAATCTAGAAGCATTTATTTTGATAACGCGAATCTTCTCTAAAAGTAAAACGCGAAACTCGTCGTAATCGAAATCGGTCGCCGCGATTACATTTCTATATGCCGGATGCGTGGAAAGTTAATTTCCACGCTTAAGAATGGGAATCGGATGATTGGCGTAAAGTATAATACATTTCTCCGTGTTTACAACGTCGGGAATTGAACTTAGATTTCTAGTCGATGCCCTTTGGACTGAAATGCACATAATCGAGCTCCTCTATTATCAGAACGAGTTTATGTGTCGAATCGTGTTTACAAGACCGTAGCACGTTGTAACTACTTGATAGTCCCAACTGCATCGTATATCGCCGGATACCCACACTGGTGATCAGTTGCTTATCTGTATATTTATAAACATACGTACCTTCCGTGTTGTATCCAACGTTACGACGTCGGAGAACAAGAGAGAGAGAGAGAGAGAGAGGGCTATAAAGTTACAAGGGGGGAGAAATTGGAAAGAGAGAAAACAATAATCGATTTATAATCCTGTTAAATCGGGTCAAACAGAATTACAATGGAGTTTGACATCTAAAATTGTGCACAACTGATAAAGATATATAAAAAGCAAATGTTTGTCAACAATTTACAATTCATGCGCTGAAGAATCAAGTGGTTTGCATGAAAGCAAATTAAATATTAATTTGAGAAACGGAGACCGTTTTCACAAGTTCAGAATCCGAGACACACGGTAATAACTCCTTAAACCCAACTTGAACTTTTTACATGTTGTTATTTCTTGTTACTATTAGGACGTGCGCAATAACCTAAACGGCCTAAGCGACAACGAGAAGCGATAGGCTCTGCGGCGTTAGATCAACGCCGAAATAAGCTCGCGCGGCAGAAAGAGAGGCGGCGCAACGGCGGCGGCGGCGGCGGCGTTATACGCGCCGCGCTTAGGCACAAAGCGCGAAAGGATCGAGCGAGCCGCGACGGAAGAAAGAACGAGACGAGCTGAAGAGCAAGAGCGAGAAGGAGCGAGCGGAGGATTGTAGGGGGGGGGGGGGGGGAGAGGAGAAAGGAGAGTACTTGCGGCGCGTAGAGAAGCCCACACGAGTCTGGCCGGATACTCACACTTCCGGTCCTACACATGGGCCGGGGCGTCGTTCTCCTTTACTTCGCGCGAATGCGAGATTAGCGTGTGCGTGCGCGCGTGTATACGTGTAGTACGTTCATGCACCGCCCTGTCGGCTCGCCACTTGCACGCGCGCGCGCGCGCGCGCGCACACATGAACGCACGCCGACAGGCAATACCGTAACGTCACACACGACTTAGGCTCTTCCTATGTTGACGACGACGACGACGAGGACGCCGAGGATAGCGGCGGCGGTGGCGACGGTGTTGGTACAATGACGTCACACCGTCGGCACCCTATTGCGCGTGTACACACACCCACATGAGCCGCAAGTCGCTGCTCCACTCCGTACCCTTCTAAGACTTGAGGTTTTCAGTGACACTCGGGGTGGGAGAAAACGAATTGTTTGTCGCATATTCTGCGTGGTGTACACGTGAGAAGAGACGTCTATTAATTATTAATTATTTTACGTTAAACGTAATCTTGATTTGTGTTTATAAATCGAGCTCTCTACGACTTGCCTTTGTATCATCGGTTTTCATATATTTGATCTATAATTTGTTCATTGAATACGGATGGAAAATTGTGTAGACTTGCATGGATGGTTTCTACAATAAGAGACCGATCGGAATATAAAAAATTGTTTTACAGGTTTTATATAGTTAACGCAAAATGCGCAAAGATATTTGTATGAATTCCAAACTGGTCTTTCTTCTCTCTCTTTTCTAAAAATGTTTAGCTACTTTAATGTAAAGGGAGAGGAAAATGGATACATCACTGACATCTTGCAATCTTTTTCTTCTTACACGCAATCTCCTTATTCTTTTCCTCTGACTCTTGATAAATCGTCATTCCGAGGGATATATTGAAGGCTCTCATTATGAGGCGAGGGAACAAATTAATGACGTGAGTTTCCGTCCGGCGTCGGGCGGCACGCGAGCCTTCGATGAGACAGATTTAGATTTACGGCAGGAAAAAGTGGATGCGTGAAGGTTTACGCGGCCTGTTTACAGAGAACGTGGGCCCGAGTGGTAAAAGTTCAAGCTGCACGCGGCAGGGAGGGAGGTGCGTCGCGGGTGCGTCGGGTGGGAGGCGGGGGACGGCGGGGTGCGCTGGCAATTCGAGAATCGGCGGCGACTTCCGGCGGTTCCGTTGACCCCGCGGCAAAAGTTCGTCGGTACCGTCGCCGACTTCTCTGCGACGCAGAGAAAGAGCGGACGTGTGTATTCGCGGATCCCTTTTACCTCCGGTCTGAGAAGTGTCTCGCGATCCTGGAGAGAGAACTCTAATGAACGCGCGTCGGAATAAAGGCATCATTCACCTTCACTAACAAAAATTTTCTGGTGAAATTAACCAGAATTCTGGCGAATAATCAGATTTTTGGTTAATCTCACCAGATATTTTTCTCAGTGTTCATTCTCAAATGAGAAATGTCTAAGTTATAGAAATAGATCTTTGGAGTTTTATTTGTTATTATTATTTATTTATTATTACATTGTGGAAAAAATGGTACACAATGCACTAGTCTTGCGATGTGTCATTTAAAAGAGACTGAAATAAATCGGTAACTATGCTTATGAAGACCTTCGGTATATTGAAGATAAGAGTTAACAATAAATCACTTCTTTAGAGCACAAATAGCCAAATGTTGGTGATTTCCTTTCGATCTCACTTTAAAAGAAATAAATTACAATCGGGATATTTAATGCTTTAAAATGGTTATTGTTTTTTTTTAGAGTTTCACCAAAGGGAAGGCAAAACTGTTTATATGATAAAAGATATAAGAATTTTTCCCGAAGTTGTTTTCAATTGTATGAAACCGTCGTTGCAGCACTAGCGAATACGGTGCGACTCCAGCACGTTCAACGAGAGGGGCGGAGGTGTTGAAAACGGAGGTGGAACGTCCACGCACGCGATAGCTTCGATTTATACGCAAACGCGCATTCCGAATGCGAGCTTTACATGTAGGAACGCAGTTAAGCGATTGGCCTCGAGCGAGCATTCTCTTGTTATAGAAACCATCCTGCAAAACTTTGCACTAATTTTCCATCCATATTCAATTATTTTAACCGGGTTGTTGCGAACTTTGCGCGTGTGCCTTCGAAATTAAACCCATACAAAACGGTGCGAGTGTAGAAAATACAATAGAGCACAACGTGATGCACATTTCGTAATACGTTTAAACAAACGTAATGAATATAAGAGATGTACAAAAGTTCCCATGAACAATAGACCCCGTTCCAACAGGGAGATATAGTTAATAGCACAGCGATTTATTTATTGGAAATTTAATTATTTCGCACGTTCACTGCATAAAGATGAAATAATACTTACCGTGTTACGTTCGCGCACGAGCATTTGTCGAAATAAGTTTCAAAAATATGAAAAATGTTTTCTTTAAGAGCTATATACAGTTTGATTTTTATATTGTACATATCTTTCAAATCTAAGCGTAGATTAGTCTTTAAAGTTATTAAATTAGAAACTCTTAGAAATCGCAACCCTCCGAAGGAAACGTCCGAGTATGCCACATCGTTCTAAAGTCAAGCTTCCACCTAATCAAACGAAATAATCGTCAGCGTCTTAAAATCGACATCGGACAATTTTGAACAAACGGACAAAATTAGACTGAATATCGATCTATCGGAACTTTCTAAGGGTAAATGGCTGAGAAGAATAGGCGAACTTACGAATCGAGCAGCGAGGGACTGGTACGTTACCAGCGGCAGGGAAAGAAAAAAAAAGATAATGACGTCGAGGAAAAGTGACGACGGCGGCGGCGAACTGTGCGCACGCGCGCGCCGCATGTCCGGCACTTTATGAATGCACGACGCGGCCGCGTGTGCGTGCGTACGTGCGTGCGCGCGTACACGTATGCGCGCCCGTACTACGAACGTACGGCGGAGGCGGCGGCGGCGGCAATGGTACATTCATGCCGCGCCGGAGCCCTGGCGAGCGTTATTTGTCGCGCGTAGCGCGCGTAGTACG
Source organism: Monomorium pharaonis (assembly GCF_013373865.1). Classification (NCBI taxonomy): domain Eukaryota; kingdom Metazoa; phylum Arthropoda; class Insecta; order Hymenoptera; family Formicidae; genus Monomorium; species Monomorium pharaonis. The sequence goes on along the minus strand of NC_050470.1, from coordinate 22,027,771 downwards.
TAAGTACCCTATACGCGGCGGGCGCGACGCGTGCGTGCGCGATAAATGGAGGGCGCGATGAATGTACTTAGAATATATCGTTGCCCTGTAGAAATCGTTAAAGCGAGCCGTCTTGCGCCTGCGGGCACGACCGGCCGCCGCGGTTATTCACGCCGCTGAAAACACGCAAGATCGATATGCATAAAGGTTTAAGTTACACCGTCACTCTCCGCCCCGTGGGCCCTTCTCGGGCTTTGCTAATTGTATTACGTCACAAACGGCTCGCCGACTTATTCCGCCTTTTCACCGAGGAGTGCGAGCAGATATGATCGAGTTTACGCGATCAAGCAGTCCGTTTTTATCATTTCCCTCTTGAATCCTTCTTTCTAAAGGCAGGAGGCCACGTGAGGTACAATTATTTACTGTAAAAAAGCTCTATTATGTATGATTTATTATTATTGTTATGAATATAATGTAATTATAATTAATATTATAACAACAAATAATAATAATAATAATAATAATAAATACGATTACCACATGCATTTGCCACAGGCGTTATGCTGGTGCAAACCTGAATTTAAGGGAGATCAATACGTTGCATAATTTATTGTCTAATGTTTTTTGTATTTATACATTTTGCAAATGTTGTTTGTGGAATATCGTTTTGTGCCGTGGCAATGTTAAAGACGCTCATGTGCCGATGCTTCTCCTTATCACGTACGCAACGTGGTCGAGCGCCTTCCGCGCCTGCGCCTTGTATAATAATAATTACACTCATTGACATTTTTTTCCGGTTCATTCATCAGGACTGACCCGACCCGAGACTGAAGGCGGGTGTGTCGCTTTGCCGCACCTCGTCGATCTCACGTGCTCTATTAGAACCCAACGCTGTGCACGAAAACATTTTAAACGCGAATGCCATGCATTCCACCTTGCGCTTTAAATCCATATTTTATAACGTACGAAAATAAACTCCATGCATTTAACGGCATTTAAACTCTAATTAACGGCTCGGATTTGGACAGTTTAAAAAAAGCTCTTTTTGCCTTACGACGATCTAACTATTGGTATTTTCATAATCCCGTAAAATTGAGCCTACGAGGTTAACAGAGGAGACGGACAACTAAGCGAAGATTTAATTATGCACCTGTCAAACCTGTTAAAAAGTCTGACCGAGCGTATTATTTATTATTTTTATACGAGTGTTGTTGTAACGCTCGATTAATGCCAACTTCCGGCGCTTTATCCGTTGATCTTAAATTCTGAGAATTAGTTGTATTTTCGTATCTTTGATAATATTCATTCGTGTTACCGAAAAGAGACTTGTGTATGCAATGGAATATTTAGTCAAATATTCATACACTGACTTCAGGTCTGCTTTCGCTTCATTTCTTGCGCCTGATTGTACACCGCGTGACCATCGCCGACCCTTTCTGTCCGTGCTGAAGTCACCTCGCTTTATAAAGTATACGTTTTACACGGCACGTACGCGTGTCTGCGGACCCTCGTGATCATTCACGCAAGGAAACACCCTCGTTCATACCGTCGACTGGTTAGAAGATGCTACGCGGAATAGGCCATCGTTTCTCTATTAAGACGCTTTATTAAAATTGAATTAAGATTTTATTTATTCTTTCCATCGGGGATAAAAATGCGAAGATTAAAGAACAAAACATTTTATTCTTGTAATAAGTCAATTTTTTTTATCTTAGAAACCATTTTTTAGAAATCTTGCCAATTTGGCGGATTATGTGATTATAATTTGCAAGTTTTACACAATTTATTTACTTTCTTTTGTACTTTTTTTCGCGCAATAACAGCGGCAATTATCAGTCCGATGTATTAAACACAGCTGTAGCTAGATGTCGAATAACTTGATATCGGATCACCATTTAATTCTGTTCGTCTTTATCGCGAGCGCGGAACGTTCGTTCAGCGGAGTGAACTCGACTAGCGTGAGTGCAATCTTTACGAGCACGTTGCTGCACGTTACTTTCGCGACTTTCGATATCGCGTACTGCGTTTGCAATAATTACGTTCGCGCAACGCGCGGCTCATTGACTCCTTTTTTTCACCCTACTTCTCCCGTCGCCGCCGCCGCCGCCGCCGCGGTCCATTCACCGGTCCTGCCGTCGACCGAATAACCCGCCACCTCCAGTATCTATTTGTGCATTCCATACGTTTGTGTACCGACGGTGTGTGCGCGCGTATGTGTGCAGAGGGAGGAGGAGGGGGGGACATGATTCCGTCGAGAGAAACAACACCGTAGGACAGAGCGCGACGGACTCGTAAAAAGGAAGGAGGAGGAGGACTATCTTCTTCTTTTCTCTCCGTTTCTCTCTATTTTCCCTCCCTCTCTCGTGCATACGTGTGTTAGTCTTTTACGACGAACGTCGCGTTGCGCTGCGGGAGGGGAGCGAGATGCGAGAGGAGAGAATTTCCTGTTGTGAACGTCTTCGGATGCATCTGCTCCAGCCTCTTAAGCCCGAGCCACGCGCGAGCACGAGCACCTATTAAGGCACCACAGATAAAAGTCACGGCTCCCTTTCCGTAATTAAGGAGTTCGCTCCGAAAGGAGCATGCCATTAATATCTCGAGAGATACGAACTTGGGAATTGGAGATGTAGCGGTTATGAAAAATTTAACCGACATATGTGAAAAAAAGAGTATCCGACATGGTGATTCTCTATCTACAAGAAACGCGCGCGTGAAAAGTAAAAAATAAAATATGAGAGGGGGTGGGGGCGGGGGAAAGTCGGTGACGAAATGTTATCCTTTCCTTTTCCTTATTTCTGATTATTTTGCTCGTGTAGTATTACTTTTAATTCTTACTCGTGCATTGTTAAATCAATCGTGATGATTATTTTCAAATGGCAATTACGAACAGAAATCGAGAGAAACGTGTTGTTGCAACAGACAGAATCGAGTATAAAGACGTCTCTCGTTCGCTCTTCCCGTAAGATGCACCCACTCGGTGTGAGGTGTAACTCCCGAGTTGGTAATCGCGTCGCGGCTTTCGCGTATCTCGCCGATGACGACAGACAAGAACTAGATAGCTTATCGTCCCCCGACATCCAAGTGCGCATATCAAGTACAAGGTACGGCTGTCTTTGTCGCGTCCCTATTTGCCTCGGTTCCTCTTACCTACGTGCGCGATCTTTCCTCCCCGCGCTGGCGCTTCCCGTGTATATACTGTGTATGCATTACGGTCGTTCACACGGGCACGAGCGATGGAATGCACCGGCGTCGCACACACACACGCGCGCGCGCGTTCGCAGGTTCGTGTTGAGGAGGAACCGTTAATGAATCTTCCAGTTTTTTTAAGATTGCCGCACGCGCGCGCGCGCGTGTGTGTGTGTTTGTCGGACGTTTCTCAGTCGGTATGAGGGAAAAGGGTGACGGGATGACGGAAGACGGCGGAAGACTGACCGGAACGGAGCAAGATTGGATCCTCTTCCTCGGATTGGGAGAAAAGAGCGCGAGGACGTTGCGCGAAACGCGTATATTATATCGGAAATACAAATCGTGATGGGATTTTCTTTGGCGTGTCTCTCTCTCTCTCTCTCTCCCTCTCTCTCTCTCTTTCTTTCTCGGTCTCTTCGTCTCCCCGTAGAATTCTCAGTTTCGAGATAATATAATTCTGCGACTTTCCTTTACGCGTTGGAAAAGATCAACGTTGGGAAATGAAATTCGGAGTAATTTAATTCTCTCCTCTTTGTTCTTCACGAAATCGATTTGCCCGTGCATCTTCGCACGATCGTTCAATTTATTTTCCGTTAAACCGCCGTTTGTTTACATTTGCTGCATTATCCATTATTCCCCATAAAATTTGCCGGTCAAAGACGTCCGTCAAGCATCCGGAGTCTCTCGGAGGCGCGTCGGTCGGTCCGTTCATTTTTCACAAGTTTCACATATCTTCTTTCAATCCTCTCCCGTGCGTGCTACGAGAAAGAGAAGTATCCGTGCCAGCAGGCCCAAAGCACGCCGATACCGGCGGTCTCGAGAAACAGGAGAAGAGAGACAGGAACAAATGAGAGAGAGAGAGTGAGAGAGAGAGCGAGAGCCACCACACCAAGCCGGTACGCGGTTGCAGCTCTGTTTGGCGGCAGTCCGCTTCTGAGAACTAACGGGTCTGCCCCTTTCCCCCTGTGGCCCTCCGCCACGCCACTCGCAGCAACGCATCGCATATCCTCCCCTCCCCTCCGCTACGTCCGTCCTCTCAGCCCCTACCTCCGCGTACGTGCATCGCGCCTGCGTCGGCGCTGCCCGTTGCTCGCCTGCTTGCCTGCTGCTTGATGCTTGCGCGCGAGAGAGCGAGCGAGCGAGCGAACCTTTGCCGCCGCCGCCGCCGCCGCGCCGTACTAGCGAGTGCGCATCTGGCGTCTGCGCATTGGCGCGAGCGTGACGCGCAAACGATCATTCTCAGTGTGGCACGGTCGGTCGTGCGAGTACGTCGTGTTCTTTCGTTGACTGCTGCCACGACGACGCGCCGCTCTGCGAGAGGACGCACGTTGCCCTCCTCGTGACTCGTCCTTTTTTCTCTCTCTCTCTCTCTCTCTCTTCCGTTTCTTTTCGTTTGGCTACACGGACGTTCACACGCGATGTGTGCGAGTGCTACCCGCAAAGACTGAGGATTATAAGAATACAAACGTGCGCAACGATGAGTACAATATTGAACAGTAGTTACGTTTCCGACAGTGAGACGGAGGGATTGATGCCGGAGTGCAGACGAGAGACGACGGATAGGAGGAGTGCTGTGCTTCCGTCGCGCGTGATCCATCGTGTGCGACGCGCGGATACGAGAATCCGGATTGGACGGAAATATACTGCTGTGGCGTTGATGCTCCGAAAAAAAGTTGGGACGCGCAACGGAAGCTGCGTGCGTGCGTGCGTGCGTGCGTGCGAGCGAGCGAGCCAATCCGCTACGCGCGATGGAACGTGCGCGCGCGAGCGCATGGAGCGCGACGTGGAAAGCTCTCACGGAAGCCGTTTCTCAGGCTCGTAGTAGTAGTCTCCCACGTAGGCCTCTTATCAGCCGTGCCGAGCACTAACGATCGGATATCGTGACGCGCGGGCGTCATGCGGGTGACGAAACGGACGACGCGCACGTCTCGTCGGCGGTCGTCGCTCATAAAACCGGCGCTCGTCGAACGTGTGCGAGCCGCGTGGTTTTTAACGGCCAATCTCGTCGACGAAACTGAAATAAACGCGTCGCCACCGCGCTTTCGAGTGAAAGATGGGGGAGGGGATAGGAGAGCAAGCGCGCAGGAAACGTGCGCGAGTAACGGAAGCATGAGAAGAAGAAAAAAAAAAAAGCGACGCGGCACGGTAGTTTTTCGACCGATACTCGGGGTTCCATTCCTCCCGATGGAGACGATCGAGGCCGTGTACACTCGAATGCGTGTAGCCCTCGTAGCGAGCGCTCGCGCGAGCGCGCGCGCGCGCGCGCGCGGTCACGCTACACTACGGTGCGCCATAGTGCGCCGCGCGCGGAGACTTCCGGCCCGCCACAGGAAGCGAGACACACGTGTTCGGGCGTGTGTGTTCCCATAATACGATCTGCCTGCCCTCTTCCTCCTCCCCCCGTCCCTCTTCCCGTTCCACTCCCTCCTTCCCGTTCTCGCTCTATAGTGCGTTCCATATTCGGCAGCCGGGGAAAAAAAGAAGAGCCGACGAGAGCGCATCGGTGTACATGTGATACGTACGCGTTCTATCGTTTCGTTATTACGTTCGTTCGATCGTTAGTTCCGTTCGAAACGTGCGCGAAGAAAAGTGAAACGGAGGAAACGGACGAGGAAAAACCACTGGTAAGATAACATCTAAAGCAAGCATGTAACGACTCTTGTTAGCTTTTACACGATCCTGTAACGGCTTCTTTAACCGCATTTGCTTTGCCACTGACGGTGCGTGGCAAAAGAGGGGGAGAGGAGGGGAGGGACGAATTTATATACGTACGAGCGAAAGTTTCGCTTATAAAGATATTGAAACGTTTACCTCAGAAATTGTCCGAGCGTCACTGGACCAAGGTATCGCGTTTTCTATTATGCTCGTTTCAATCTTACCGTTTAATTACTCGAAATATGACAGTGTTACGAATGGATCTCCGATACCGAGGTCTGTGTTTTTCACGAGCGGAAAAATTCTCGTTCTTCTTACATTCTCGGATTGCATTCCGCGTAATTGATCGGTACAACCCCGCCCCCCCTCTCCCCTCTGTATGGTCGTGTTATGAATGAGTTTTCAACGTTACATTCATATTTCCCGATACGCGGCTGTACGCCCACAGTACAGAGGTGCTCAATCATGTTGTTCTCCTCATCACCCGGACTTTGATCCGTCAATCAGGGAAAACCGAAGATACATTAATTTACTTAAATACGCAATTTACAATTCTGAATTGACACACTGAGATACGATAGAATCTTAAAATTATAAATAATAAATTATAAAAAATTGAAACTTTATTTTTTTTTCGAGATTGAAGTACAAATTGTGCAAACTTAGAAATTTATTATATCTATTGCCTTTTTTTTAATTAACTGCATTTATTATTTGTTGTGCCATATTTGAAGAATATTATTAATAAATGTGATTATACTGCTAGGTAAAGTGTCACGTTACATGTTTTTATTTATGTAGAAGTTGAAATTAAAAATTCTACACGAAAATATCGAGATTATTAAATAATAGCTTCGGAATTATAAGTAGGTACTTCTTTACTGTATTAACTTTAGTTTAAAATTGAAATTACCATCGGGACATGCGCTTATGGCCTTAATTATGTGTACACGTGTATGCACATTGCATTAATTTCTTGGGTTATTATTGGACATAAGTTTTTACTGCTCAATTGATTCTGTTTTCGTAATAAATGTGGGTATTGCTTAGATAATTGGTATAGATTGTTATATAATAATTATCATAAATTTAAATAAGATTAAAATTCTTAATCTGCAGATATATCTTGATTATTATAGAGATTAAGATTTTAAAATTAGATTTTATTAGCAAACATCATTCCAAGGAGATATGGAATGCTCGAAAAAATTTATGTAAGAGAAAAATAGAATGATTTAGTATACATTGCTGCGCCATCAATCAACATCAATCGCATTCGTTTTTAAGGCATAAAACTGTTACAGTTGTTAGCATTTAAAATTAAGTCGCGCTGAAATATACGATTTCGACGATGACAGATGCCTAAGATACGAAACTAAAGCGTGCAGCGCGTACAGTGAGAAAAGTAATTAGCATCCTGGAGAACGGGGGGAACCGTAAAATTACGACTCTACGCGCTTCTTTCGAGAGAAGCGAAATACGATATAGTAATTCCGGTAATACCATTTTTGGAGCACTCGCAAACGAGATTCCCGCGCTTGTAAGCGCCCGCGTCGCGACTCAGCGGTGTTTCTCTTATCGTGCTCATCGCATTCCTGAATATCATTGCCGTGCATTTTTTTCGCGCTCGTTTCGCGCAACTGCCGCCTCTCTCTCTCTCTCTCTCTCTCTCTCTCTCTCTCTCTCTCTCTCTCTCTCTCTCTCTCTCTCTCTGTTTCTCCCGCTCTTGCGCCGGATATCGAAGCTGGTGTAATCTTAGCGAATTTAGTTACCGCGTGTACGACGGACGCGCGAAAGCAATCTCTGTTTATTTCGCATTGCGGGCGTCAAGTATAATTTTTTTTGTATTTACATACAGAGCTTCAACCCACTGACGTTACACCGGTCTCGATGTCTGTCCATAGACGCAACAACGTTACTTGTTTTTGGTCTCTTTTCATCGCTTAGTAGAATAAAAAGGTTTTTTTTTTACACGTACGTTTTCTCTCTGCCGCTTTCTCGTCGTCGAACTGCTTAAAGCTCATCTCGATTGTACATTGAACTCATTAGCATTATACGTACGACTGTTGCTTTCGGCGTTTCTTCGAATTCCGCTTAATTTCCCTAATTGGGGACGAGTCGCGGCCCCTTTAACGAGTGGGAGCAAACACGTGACTCGCGAGAGCCCCTTTGTCTCGTATAAAGTCCCAACTCTCTTCCCCACGAGAGCCTTATTACCTCAGACGTTCGTTCTCGCCTGCTTCGTTCGCGAAGCTCGGCGGCGGCGGCCCGAGCCCGCCGCGTTGAGATCCTCCAGATTCTTATGCGTATGTTGTATTATGGTTATATAGGTGGGCCGATCTTTCTCTGTCTCCTTCTCTCTCTGTCTCGCTCTCTCTCTCTTGCTCTCTCGCTCTCGTTCTCGCTCTCGCTCTTTCGCTCGCTGCCGAGCCGTGAATGCGAACTGTAGGAGGCTGAGTTAAGGACAGGTACCAGTGGAATGCCGTCTTCGGACCGACCGCCTGAGAGTCCCGACCTCCGTGTTCCGTGTGCCTCTCCTCCGATGCGATCCAAACACTCTCGCAGCGTGCAGCGCGCGAGCGCGCCGCCACGGACGCTTATGAATAACAACAAAGCGGAAGACGCATTATTCGCGAAATTCATCAAATCGAGTTCGACCGAAGAAAGGCGGCAACACAAGCCTTGAAAATAAAGCTGTAAATCACGAAATCTTCTTCGAATGGAATTTACAAGTTAAATTTATAATAGTGCAAAATTTAACAATATCGAATTTAATATTTGAACAAAATTTCTGAAAGGGGATATTAAGGACATAATTGTAATTAATTTATTTTACATTTGTGATTAGATTTGCATTGTTTCGAGTTGCATCGCGTTGATTCAATGTTTCATAATATCAAGAGCAAATAGTTAAGTACAATCAGCATTACACTGTGAAACTCGTTTTATTCTGCTGCCTCAAAATATAATTCTCTCTGTCAGTCGATACCATTTTTTATTTTTATCTGTATCATTGTCCAGAAATGGCGCACTTCTATATAAATCGTAACGCGCATTCTCGAACAAATACAAATCGATTCGTTGTAAATAATAAATCCGAAAGATCTGAACTAAGCTCCCCCCAAAAAAGCTTACGTAATTCGCAAAGAAAAAAAAAAGAGTGCCCCCTTTAGGTGTATGAATTATTTTATTCGGCGCTGTAAATAGGAACAATCGCATTCGCGCGAAACTCGCTCGTTTGCCGGCCAAATTACCGAACGCGGGAGAATAAAGGAGACCGCGTTATATAGGTGCACACGTATCGTTTCGGGGCCACGGTCCGTGCCTTGTTTACGTCGCCGTACAGAAGGGCCCCAGGGGCCCGAGGCGCAAGGGGTCCGGAGCAGCGTGAGAGCGGGCGCCTTCGCCGCGGAGCATTTAGCACGGTGGGCGCTCCTCGCCGCTCTCCCCTCCCCTCCCCGTTCCTGACTCAACCCCGTCGTGCTCTCCGCCCCCTTCCCCGGGCCTCTTTCCCTTTCTCTCTCTCTCTCTCTCGCGTGCGTCACTACCGTCGCTCTCTCGCTCCCGAGTAATTTATCGCGCGGCGAATTCTAATTATCATTCCATCACTTTTACAATATTTTGCCTTACTATATCCTGCCATTAAAGAATTGTTTTTACAAGTCAGGTGGTTATAACCGAAACTAATTTCAAGGCTGACGGTATTTACTTACAGACGGAAGACATTTATTATAAATTTCATTTGCGAATTGCGCAAGGAGTCTCTGTCGACGCACACACAAAAAAATATTGAGAGTAATTCTCAAAGAGAAATAGCATCGAGTAGAACAAAATAGGTTCGTGAAACGCGAGCAGGGGGTGTCGCGTCGCGTCGCGCGGGGCTGATCGCGGTTCGTCCCGGGTAATTCCCGAGGGACTCCGCGCGTCCCCGAATACCCGGTAAACACAGCGCCAGAGGAGAGAGCCGCGCGTCGTGTGTGTTTCCTCTCCGTCTTTCTCGCCCGCTCTTTTTCTCCTCTTTCAGCGAGGGCAACGAGGCCGGCCGGCCGGCCGGCCGGCCTGGGCCCGTCGCCGCGGTGCGACGTGTGCATGTGCACACACGACGAGGACGGACGAGGAGCGTCTGAGCGGCCTGCGGCCGCCATGACAGAGCGGAATGCATGAGAACGCGGAGCTACTGACCCTCTCCCCGTCCTCCCTCCTCCCCTACTCCTTCCCCTACCTCCTCGTCTCATACACGCCGCGCTCTATGTCTCGTTCCCTCGTACACTCCCTTAACCCCTCGAGGACCCCTTTCACCCCTACCCCCGCCCTCTTCCTCCTTCCCTCCCTTCTCTCGCCGCGTTTTACTTCTCCTCTCTTTAATCTCCATATCAATCTCGCTCCTCGAAACCGCCGAAACGGCCGCCGCCGCCGCCGCCGGGGCTTTTAATCGCGCCGATTCGAGAATTATTCGGACCGACGCTCGCCCGGTACCTTCCTCGGCTTATCCTCGTCGTAACGCGTCGCGATACGATGCGCACGTCTTTCGACGCGCGTCTCTCTTCCCCCTCCCCCCCCCTCCCCGCTTCCCCTGCCCAGTATCGTTAATTCAGCCGAGCGCGCACATAATTGACTCGTACGCGCCGGCAGCGCGGGCACGCACGCATTGCCGGAGATAAGGAGAGATGTTCCAACCGCGTCTCCCGATCTCTCTCTCCTTCGATACGTGCTCAGTAAACGTTTTCTGAAAAATCCCGCGGATTCCGATACGCTTCTACATCACACGATTACGATTCCTTATATCCCAGTAACGACGCGTTTTTTTGACCGAACTACGTTCAACGTATTTTCAAAAGGCCGAAAACGATCGCGCTTAAATTCGCATAATATTATCAGAAAAGAGAAACTCTGCTTCGCGAGTATTGAAAGTGCCTTACGTCGTCTCGCTGCGACAATAAAGTTTCTCACGTTGTCTCGCGGACTGCTGTCCGCGGGCGCATTCCCTCTCGCGCGCGAGAATGTGTCCCCGCGGGTATCGAGGTGCGCGCGGCGGGGCGAGCGAAAGAAATTCGACGAATATGTCCAGAGGCGACTCGCGCTTCTGCGAAATCGCGGCCGTGCCGGGAGACAGATGGACCTTGACGCCGTCTGCCGCGACCGACGACGGGACGACTGGCTTCGCGACGCGACGCGACGCGACGAATGCGCACGGCCCGGAGGTGCATACATCGGACGGTTTCTCCGTCGGTGTCGGTTGTGTCGTGTGCCAATCGGTCACATAACGGTCGCACGGTCGTAACACGACCGCCGCGCGCCGCTGTCGCCGCCGACATGACGTCAGGAGATCGACGACCGTGTATCCACGTCGCCGCGACGGTCATTCATACGACTCTCTCGATGGAAGCCCCGCGCGTTGGAATCCGAGGCGAGGAATGCGACAGGAAATAGTCGCATGACTGCCCGCGCGCGCGCGCGCGCGCGCGCGAGCGATCCGCGAAAGAAATCCGTATTGACTTACACGCACTAATACAACGTCGGAATGATCTACGCTGCATCCCGCTCGAAATCGCCGTAATTTCGGTGGACCCGATCATTCCCGATCTTGACGAGATTATAATTGCGGGTTTCGTGTTCCCTTTGAAATACCGCGGGTGGCGGGATTTAAACCGCTCGTCACGTAAATGGAACTTCGCCGGTGCCCCGCTATACGTCTTACTCGTAACAAGAGAGAGAGAGAGAGATTTCAATTCTTAAATACCAGTTTTTTTTTTTTTTTCCATTAATCGGGCGAACACGGTCGCGTGTGATATCTAAAATCGAGATGTTTGCACGAACGTACGCGGGCTTGTTGCCCCGCGCGCGCGACGCCCGTAATCGAATCAAAAGACTCTCGTTAATCGCGCATAACTGCCCGCCGGCCACGTCGGTTATGGTGGAGGGAACTCTTGGCGCGCGAGGCCGCCGCGCGAGAGAGAGCGTGTGCAATAAAGTCCCGAGCGCGACTTAATACCCGCGCGCGACGGCTCTCCTTCTCGTTGGGTCGTTGACTCTACCGCGCGCGTTTCTTCTTTCTTCGAATCCTGGGGGCCCCCAGTCTCTCGCGCGTACCAGATCCTCTGTGTGGGTTCTCGGGCTCCTCGCACACGCTCTCCCGACCGCCGACTAAACCGTCCCTGCATCGGGGTCCGGATAAATCCCCCCTCTCCTCTCTCTCTCTCTCTCTCTCTCTCTGCGTTTCTTTCTTTATCTTTCCCGTGTCTTCTACCCTCCTCGCTCTTTCTCCCCGTCGTTTTTCTGCCGGCGTGCACGCGGATACTTCTTCGTTCCTGCTAGACGGTAAACAACGCCACGCCATTCCTACTTCTCCCATTCATATCTCCCCCGCGAGCGTCTCCCGAATTATTAAGATGCCGGCGCGTTCCCTCCAGGAGCGTACACACGGGACGATAGTAATCGTAATCGACATAAGTCTGTACTTCTTTTTTTTTTTTCTTTAATCATTGCGAGTACATATCGACACGCTCGTGCGGCGATAGTGCCAATTTCTGATTCAACTGATGTCGTAAATTAATTATCTTCGATAAAGTTTCGTGCACACGAGTCTTGCTTGGTCCTGCTAGTTAAAACTGCAATTTAAAAGAGCAAAGTCATTGGGTGTCCATTCTATTATTTGTATTCGTGTGATTATATTGTTATATCGTTTTCTGTCGCCTAATAATTTATAAAGTGCATTCGGTGTAATTGGAGCCTATGAATCACTAATGCCTACACACTTGACTCTTTGAACTTGTTGCCGAGATAAACGTATCAACAGGAGTGACGTTTGCAGCTGATGGTTTATCGGTTAAAATGCTTATTTTATTGCACGAAAATAACAATTGATGGATAAAATGCCTTTCAAGACATTTAGGAAGAGTTACTGATTTAATTTGCCAAGATGATACAATTTTAGCAATAATTTTGACGGATTATATTAGACAACTTGTAACTCACTTGTGTGTGCCGAATTTACTTGGGCTTCTTTTTTTGCGAAAGAAATTCCTTGTGCCGGAACTCGATCTTACGAAAATTCCAACTTTATCTCTTTTTTTCAAACTGCGAATCAATACTTTTCTGCGATAGTCGCTCCGCGGGCACGAGAGACTGTTCAACAGGTGCTCGCTTCTCGGTTGGGACGGCGCGCCACGTCGCATTCGGTTGAAAAGAATACCATCGACAGAAAGGTGTAAAGAGGAAGAGAGAAAAAGAGAGAGAGAGAGAGAGAGAGAGAGGAGTCGATGAAGAAAAAGAAGATGCTAATTAGAGCGGGTTGTAGCGTCCAACAGCGCGTGTTAACACGACTTCCAGGTACTCAACGTGCCTCCTCTCTTGCCTTCTTCACTTTTCGTCCTTTACGGACGAACATCTTTTATAGTAAGCGCTTCCGGTAGATGCCGGCTTTTCTTAAAAAGAGGAATCTCCCTTTGGAATTAGAACAAATCGCAATTTTCGATACAAAGTACCGATAGAAATGTGTGTCAAATAGACCCGTGGTTTTTGCTACAAAACAATACGAAGGAAAAAGAATAAGAGCCATCAATGAACTTTTCTATTTTCAGTATTTTTCTCTCTTCTCTCTCTCTCTTTCTCCCCCCTCTTCCTCCTCCCTCATCCCCCTCATCTCTTTCTGCCGTCGTTTTCTCCATTTTCGCCCTTCGTATACATGTACGCCCGTTAGTCGGACGTTCAACAAATATTTGCACGAATTCAGGGCGACCGCTCGTAAATTAGAGAAAGAGCGAGGCGAGGGTAGACTTTGAAATTCTTAGGGTTCTATCCCGGCCCTTGATCCCAAGCTCGACGTTGCCCTTCCACTTCCCACGTTTTCCCTCACATCCGTGCGGCTTTTCTTCTCTCGCGCTGCTTTTTCGACCTTGGCTCTCTATATAAAATTAAGACCGTCATCTCTCTCTCTCTCTCCCCCTGGTTCATGCCTCAAAGTCGATATCAAGCGGCGTCGGTGGCCTCTGCTCGCGCGACACGTGACTCGTCGCGCATTCCCCGAAATTTGCCCGGCTGCCTGAATCATCGCGTTGAATCATCCTCTCGCTCGCTCTCGCGTCCGCGTTATTAGATTCCGCCGTTGAAAGTACGTCAATTGATGGCCGCGATAGCACCCAGTGGCGAGAGGAGATTAGACGCGATGAACGAGCTGTGAAACAATAAGTACGAAGTTCTCGAGGACAGCGACTACTTGGCCACGATAATCTTTACGCAAGTCATCCGCCCGAATTTACGCGAAATCAGTAGATAGAGTCAATTAGGAATTTTGTTTACTTGCCGTATCAGTTTTATACTAGCGTGACCTATGAGTAGTCAATTTAATGATAAGATATATTTATTCGAAGCGGGAAAAAGAAAAAGTAACGATTAGTTGCCTTTTCGTTGGCATCCAACTATTTCGGCTATTATTGCTCTACGTCCCAGAAATTTGCGAAAATTATAAGTGAAGCGAAATTCTCCACTAAAAGAAAAATATGAATTTCGTTAATCGTTTGGTAATTTTGTGCACGCCCACGAGTACAATGGAAGGGTTGACGAGAGATGAGAGGGCGAGAAGACGCAGAGTGGCCGAAGATGCCGCGCTTCTACGATGCTGCGTAGTTGTGTAAGAGAGAAAGAGAGGGAGGGGAAAGAAGCGCGCGCGGCTAGAAGGGCGAGAGAGAGAGAAAGAAAGAAAATGGAGGGCTACGAACGACGCGGAACGGGGATGATGGAGGAGGGAGGAAGGAGAAGGTGTCGGGGGTGGGGGCAGTGGCGATGTCCTAGCGAAGGTCACGGCCGGGAATGCGGTTTACGTCCGTCGGTCCAAAGTGGCGTGCCGCGTTGCGGAGCTCTCTTCTCTCGCTCCCTTCGCCTTCCTGCCCTCTCGGATGCCGCCACCCCCTCCCTCCCTTCTATCGCGTTCGACCGACCGACCATTCGTTCGTCCGTCCGTCCGTCCGTTCGTCCGTCCATCCATCGCGCCATCTCTCTTCTCCCGCTCACTCGAGGCCCCGCGGCACGGCGCAGACTGCAGGAATGCACCAAATGCACCGCGCTGACCGATACCCGTCCCCGTTCCACCGCTTCCACTTGTTTACTTCGGCCGTTTGCCTCTCCCTGTTTCTTTTCCTCGCCCCCCCCCCTCTCTCTCTCTCTCTCTCTCGCTTTCTCTTCGCTTCGTCTCTCCTTCGTGGTCCTTGGTTTCTTTTTTTTCTTCGGTCGGCTACTCCGCCTCCGCGGGCCACTCTCGCATCCTTTACATCGTTCTGCCGCCGCCGCCGCCGCCGCCGCCGATGCCACTCCCGGGTACAGGCCGCTTCTCTACCACCGGTGTGGTGGCGCGCCTCTTCTCCTCCACGCCCTCGCGGTACGTACGACCGAGCACGCACGCACGCACGCACGCACGCATACGCGTGCGGAACGGAACGCCGAAGAGAGGCACGTTGTGTCGTCGTTGTCGGGGGTACATACCGGATCGTCGATCGGCGACGCGTTCTCACTACGTGCGTTCTCGCGCCCTCCCGTCGCGCTTTCTCTTTCTTCCCTCGACGAGGCGAGCCTTCCTGCATTGGCCTTCCTCCGTGTCCTTCGATCGCGCTTCCTTTTACGCCCCGGTCCCGGGATGACCCTCGCTCATGGGAACGCGGCCCCAGCAGTATAGGTTGTCGATCGGCGCCCCGTTGACGGTATTAACAGCGGCATAGTATTATTATCGATCGTGACCTGTTCTGGGGATGATGCTCCTTTTATCTTAAAAGAGATCTTAAAACGCGCGGATCAAACGATCATCTTTTTTTTTATGTGTATATTACCTTTTACCCCAAAACGCGGTTTTCAGTACTTAGCACGGGACTTTAGCGGTTTTATAAATTTTTAGTGGACTTGTATTTATATAAAAATTTACTCCGAGTACTACACCTCTTTATATTAAACAGATTTAACAGAAAAATTATAAATACCCAGACGTCTAGCCCGTAACAGAGGGACTACTGTAATAACTGAATTAACCTCTTGATAGTACAGATCGCAACATAACGGTCTCTTTGTTCTCTGATAATTCTGAACTGTAAAAAGACTGTATCGCCTCCGATCTACGATTCAAAGGTGGGCGCGATAAAATTTGTTGTCGACCGATAAGTGTAAAATAGGACGAGTATCAAAGTTCTGCGAGTCGGGCCGTTATAAGAATACGGCGGAGCCAGCTGACGCGCGAAATCACAGGGTGCAGAGACCTCGGTAGAGATTTGACAAACTTCTCCTCTTCCCTATTCCCTGTCCTTTCTCTCGACCTCGTCTCGCGCATCCCCGCTCTATTCCCGTCTGTCTCTCTGGCCCTGACCCACCCAAAGGATGCAGTCACCCCGCGTATGGCCGACGGGATGCGCAACGGAGGGGAGCGGTCTCCGAACCGCGTCCTCGTAACTAGGAGGGAAAGAGAGGAACGTACGCACGCACACACGCATCGCTGTGTGTGTGTGTGTGTGTGTGTGTGTGCACGCGTGAAACGCACTCCGTGCGCGAAAAGAGAAAGGAAGGGGAAGGGGAGAGAAAGAGAGAGAGACACGGCGAAGCGCGGCGTGGCGGGGTAAGAGTGCCAGAGGGGGTGCGTTCCACAAATCAATACCTACGCTGAATCCCGCGTGTGTACCAGCCGTACATGACGCACGAAACGTGTCACCCACCGACCCAAACCCCATGGACGATATAGCAGCTGCACGCACGGGCCCGGCATATGTCGTCGCCGCAGTCGTGCGCGCCTAAACGTTAGCGGTCGCGCTGAATCTTAGGTCTCTCTCTATCTCCCCCCCCCCCTCTCTCTCCCTCTATTTTTACGACTATGTGTATCAGTGCCGATGTAGGAAAGCTATTCTTTATACTATCTTAATTCCGCTACTCGCAACTACAGTGGTTTTAACCAAATTATATGAATACGTAATATTAAATTGTACATTCGCTATATTTTAGATCATATTTTACATTTACATACATTTATATAAACTTATGAGTTTATATAACTTATGAGTGCTTATGTATACTAACTTTTGAGAGAGATATCTACTTGTCCCAAGTAATCTTCCGTTTGTTTTCAATGAGTATTATTTCTCGAAACCGACGAATCTCGTATATACGATAATGATTTCAATTACCATTCTTCCACGCCCAGCCTTTCGTCGAAACAGATTTCTGATTTGCTTTCATGACACGGATCGAGGTCGACAATGACGATGAGACGGCGGCGACGATAACGAGAACGATCTCGAGCATCCGGTACCGCACCGTATTGTGAATGGAAGATTTACCTTCGTCAAATATATACTTGTCTTCGAGTATTATTTATTCTTACGTCTAAGTTTATTTTTTCAGCTTTGTATTTCATTTCTGCTTCAAAATTGTAACTTCGTTCTAAAATTAAGTTTGATTAGTACGAAAGCTGTATAAATCGCTTTATCAGCGGTGTCACAAGTACCACACCTCGTTGTGACGTTTGGCATCGCTTTTGCGGAGCTTCGATTTTTTTTTTCCCCCCGCGATGCACATCGGATGCATCACGAGAGCCGGGTGTATTCTCCGCGCGTCGTGCCGCATCGTGTAACCGCGTCCTCTCGACGCGACGCACTCGACCGCTTGTCCGATACGCGCGTTACGCTCGCGCGCGCGCGCGCGCGCGTGTGTGTATGTGCGTGCGTTTGTGGCGGCGACGTCTCTGGCGGCGGTGGAGGGGGATTTCATTCAGAGCGCCTCTCGCCGGCCGTTGTGCGCATGCGCCCGCCGGCCGCGCGTACACACGCTACTCACGCTGGCTCCCCTCCCACTCTGACAACGACGCCGACGACGACGGCGGCGGCGGCGGCGGCAACAGCGGCAGGAGCAGCAACAGCAGCGTTCCCCAACACTTATCCATGTGTGTTACATACGTACATGTCGTATGTACACGCGTGTGTATGCACGCGGAACCTTGTACCCTTTATACGATCGCGTACGAACACACGAGCACCGCGTATAACGTGCGTAATAGCATTCGTTCGCGTAGTATCTCTCTTTTTCTCTCTCTCTCTTTCTTTCTCTGTATTTCTTCGCATACGAAAGAAGTACGAGCGTCACAAAAGAGAGCGAATGCGCAGCGCAAAAGAAGGAGGCCAGTGCGAACGGCCGAGTGACCGGACCGGCGAGGAGGAGGTGAGGGAGGAGGAGGAAAAGGACCACACGCCGTTCGTCGGCGCTGTGTTGTTGTATCGCGCGATCTCTCGTTGTACGCGAAGATGTACGCGTTTGCTTGTTATTTCAAGGTTACGAGTAAAATTTAATCCTGAGTATTATTACTGAGCGATTTGATAATTTTTTTTTTCTATAAATTTTAATAAATGATTGACTAAAAAGTAAAGATGCTACATCGTGTAGCAGCGCACCGAGACACACAGCTTTATCGCAATGATCCCGTTGTCGCAATACTGTCAATGACAAATAACCGTAATAATAATGATGGCTCGGAAAAAGGTAGAATTCAATGGAAGATAAGCTTAAAATTTTATCTCGATAACGAACGCGTTTCTATCTCGATCTTACAAAACTGACAAACCTTGCGGCGATCACGTTACTCTAGAACACGTTGTTCCACCACCACCGTTTACGGTTTAACCGATAAAAATGCAATTTGAAACGTTTTAATTTTAAGGAAAAGAAACATATACGTTTAGTAAATTTAAAACATGTTCCGCTACATTCTGATGTCGAAGAAACATTAGCCAATTAAGTTATAGTAAGTACAACTAGTTAGTCACCAACTCGGCATTTGGCATTAAATAGATTTGCAATTTATACTCGACAGGTGCACGCCACGGGATACGATATGCGCGCGTGCAGATCGTAATGAAAGCGACCAAGATAGACGAGTATACAAAAGCAGACGCGTGAGATCGGGGTGTCCGTGAAAGAGTTAATTACGACACTGATACTGCCAAGTTAACTAATATTCCCTCGTGATTATCATATGTATATACTTGAGCGTCATCGCGTACAGTCATCGTGTACCTACAGTTTTTTTTTTGTTTCACGGAAAAAAAAACTACGGCAACTTTTGAATTTGAAAGTGAGCGTCAATAATGATCAGGCGCGCGAGCCCCTGATGCACAATCGCGTACGATAACTTTGCGCACCGAAACGGATTCGATGCCGGGCCGAGGCAACGCTGTCGCGTATGCGCGTATAGTAGCCGCAAGAACAAGAGAGAAAGAGAATGGGAAAAAAAAAAAACCGGCGCGTCGTAAAGTGCGGTAAAATGTACTCTCTGACGTAGGGCCCCGTATTGCTTGGCGCGCGTTGCATTCCCCCGCGGTGCATTGACTTTGCCTCCCCTCCAGCGCTCGGCCAGCGCACCACCACCCTCTTCGTCTTCCCCCTCTCTCGATCCCGTTCTACCAGCCCTCTTTCCTTCCCCCCCCTTGTCGTCTATCTCTTTCTTTCTCTACCTGCCTCGTTCGAGCCTTCTCTTTCTTTCTTCTCTCTCTTTCTCTCTCTCTCCTTCTCCCCCCTCTCCCCTCTCCTTGCGCGGGTTCTTCCACGCCGCTGGTCATACCACCTCACCCCACCTCCCCTCTGTCGGTACAAACGCTTCCCGGCACAACAACAACATTCCTTCCCTCTATAGCCTCTTCGTAGCACGGAGACTCCGCTACCAGACTCGATGTCTCTCTCTTTCCTGCTGTTCTTCCTTCTCTTTCTCATCTTGTTTTCTCTTCTTCATCTTCTGCCTTCTTTTTTCCCCTTAACGTCTTCGCGCGGGTGAAAGGAAGAGATGGAAAGCCGCTCTGTTGAACGGCTCCGCAAAACTGGTCGCCCGCGAATCGCATGTCCGATCGACCTGATGCCCATCGGACAAGACCGCCGCATAGTTTCGCCGCGTATAATATTGTATATCTCGTTCGATACTCAAGACATATACCGTTCGATCTTCTTTCCGGTATCGAAAACTCACGCAGAAAGATTGAAGCGAGAGTCAACGAATCTCAATATGTTTTCCCTCTCTCTTTCTTCTCGTCGTTTCTGCTTCCCGTCATCCCTTCTCTGTCATACTTCCTTGAGTGTTCGTATCGGGACGTGTTAAATGTGAAAGACCGAAAAAAGATTGACATTAAAAATGTGCAATATTAAAATTTTATGTTGTGAAATATAGAGATGAACTAATTGTGTGGATGCAATAGGAAATTGCTTTTTTTTCTTTGTGATAAAAATTACGATATAGGTAGAAGAAACTCATATAAATAATTTTGACATAAAAAGACATTATTTGTTTAAATCTTAATAAAATCAGTTTCTTTGATAAAAATTTTATAGAATTTTTTAATATTTAATTAAAATACTCAATGTCCGTATTATGGTTATGTTTGGTTATTATGGCTACGTGAAAATAATTTCGATTAGGAAATATGATCGAATGATTAACACTGAGAAAAAATGATTAATTTAATTAAATTTTTCAAAATTCGTTCAGTTTAAATATTTATGTGTTTCAGTTAAATAGATAAATACTTGAATTGAAGTTTAAGTATTTTATATATTTAAGTTAAATGCATAAATTAATACTTGAAATGAAGAAATTTAATCAAGTTGAAAAATTTAAATCAAATTAACATCTTTTTTCTCAGTACACATAAAAAAATTTTCTCTTGATTAGTTATAACGGATTTTATTGTTATGCGGCGAAAAAAAATTCTTCCACGCGTCACATGTGCGCACCTGCTTAGCTTCTTATTCAAGAATTCAAATACAACGCGATCTTATCGAGCTGTGTACAAGACTTAAACTCGCGGAAGTTTTTGAGAGGGTAGGACAGGTGTCGATGCTGAGACTAGGGAGAGCTCAAATTCAGAAACGCAATCATCGCGACCGCCTAAATATTTATTTGTTTTAAATAAAAAAAGAGTGAGTATTTCTCATTTCTTCGATACTGTTGCATGCTCTGTCTCGTCTGCGAAATTAATATTTCTAACAATGTAGATTAATTTTCCCGGTTTTTTCTAGTTTTAAAAATTATAAAAAGACAAAGTGCAAATCAAAAGTAAAATAAATTTACATCAATAGAAATGGATATCAATGCTGTAACGTGTTCCAATTCTTTTTTTTTTAATTATCAAGAAATTATTCTTCATTATCAGACCGTGTCACCCCAGAAGATATAAAAAAAACTTTGCTTTTTCCCACGGATTTCCTTTTCTTCTGTATAGTATCCTTGCCGATTCTACTTCAATTTCTATAGAAAACATTCTATTGAAGAATCGTCGTTATATCACCTGTGGTATTTCACTTCCTTAAGTTTGAAGTCTGAAAATTCTTTCGGTTCTCTTCGTATCTTATCCCGTTCAGTTTCATGCAGTGAGAAGGTGTCTCTGCGTTTCTCCTTCTATGCACATCCACGTGTTCATTAGTTTTATTAGCATGACTAAAGAGTATCTTTGTTGAGATGCTCCCGGGTTAAGAGCTATTTTCTCTTGCGTCCTCCTGATTTGCTTTATTGTTCTCCGTTAGTGCATTTGTCTCTAGGGTAAGACAATAGATTATACCTGTTCGAACCGGTGACAGAAGGGGATGGGATATAAAAAAATAGAATTTTAAAGAAACCTAATAAGTTTACAGAATGATAAAAGAGTATCCAGTAAACGTGTTCCGTATGTAGAAATCAGTTTTGACAAGTTTACAAAAAGATTACCATAAATGACTCTTTTTGAAACTCTAACAAGAATTTCGTGATTTACAAAGAGATATTTATGCATGACACATATTTTTCTATTCCTTTATTTTTTATTTCTGCAAAACAATCTTTGAACGAAGAAGAAATAATTGCTTTTTTTGTCGGATATTGCGTCCTAGAAAGAAAATCAATTCTTTTCTTAGAGATATTTTTTCAAGCCGAAGGAAGTTGCAATTAAGAGTAAGACAAAGATTATTTTAGATTGTTAATTAAAAGTATTTGTAATGTCAGCATAAAATTAATTATAGATTGTTGTTATAAGAAATCGACCACTGTAGACACTTGCGTGCCATTAACTACAGAATGCAAAAAGCGAGTAGAACTTTGCTATCGAGAAATTAGCATTTTCTTTTTACTTTTACTTTTATTCTATTTCTTACTAAGATTGATAATAGAATTATATTAAAACAATTCTTCTATTGTATTTTAATCTTTCTAAAATAAATTTTATCCTCTTCGTTCGTTACAAGTGCGAAGAATAACGCGTCTTAAATTATGGAAAACTTTTTTTAATGTTTTGCTGAACATGATTCTAACGTAATTATCACCTTTATTCTTGTTTATTATCTTTCGATTAATTAATACAACAAAGGGATTCCTTTATCGACGACTTTTATGTCGTCTTTCGAAGTAAAGATTCGATCTTCCGAAATGTACGAATTCGCATTTCCAAGTTTCTTTTTTCCCCCTCGCAATTCCGTGGCACAGAAGTTCATCGATACTACGATACCACGGAAGGAGAGTTCGACATCGACTGTGACGGTACTTAAAATCAGCCCTTTGTACATACGTATACATATGTATTGATGTATATGTATATGTATATATACAACACACGTACATTCAGCTCGCGGGGAAGGAGGAAAACGCCGTGTTCTTTATCGATCTTCGCCAAAGTACGGCGATCATGCGCGTGGTAGGCCGTAAGGAAGTGTCGGGCGGCCGTACTTGAATTTTGGGCCAGGGGGTGTCTGGGTCCCCGGGTGAAATAAAACGTAAGGATACAGGTGGGTAGAGAGGGCGCTTGGGAGCAGGACACATGTACACACACACACACACATCGTATCGGGAGGGACTTCCGTGCGGAGACCGGCGAAGTGTGTGTGCGCGCGCGCGCGCACGCGCGCGCGCCTACTCCCGAAAATTCCATAGGGAAGACTGTCTTTCGTTCTCCCTCGTCTTCGTCGACGTCGTCGCTGCTGCTGCTGCTGCGACCGCCGCGGTCGGCGGCCATGTTTGCGCCGGCACGGTAGGCGTTCACGGGCGGTACCGATTAGCCGCGCGTTCTCCAACTACTTTGGAGAACGCTTCTGCCCCACTCGGACGATGCGCCGGCTGCGCTCCTGGTGGGGCACCGTCGGCAGTGTTCCGTTGGTGTCGCCTCCACCACCGCCGACGCTCCGCCGCCGCTCCCCCCCCCCCCACCCCGTCCGCGGCACCGCCGCTCGGCCCCACTCTCTCGCATTCTCACGTCTCTCCCTTGCGAGAGGGGAGGGTCCCCCGGTTGTCGCGGTGGGGGCTGAAGTCATGCCGGGCGGGAAAGGATACGCAAGGGGTATACGGTTAGGGAGAGAAGGGTAGCGACGTGATCGAACTACACGGTGGCGATACTTCGTCTTCCACTTCCTGCTCTTCGTCTTCGATTCCACTCGCCGGTGGAGGGCGGCCGCCGCCGCCGCCGCCTTCATGGCCTGCGATGATTGTGCGCTGCCCGCAAACGTCGCCTCGTCGCGGCTCGTTTTCCTTGTCGTACTTGTCCCGATGGTTGTTTGCCTCGATACTCGGCGTTTTCTTCCTCTTCTCCGCTGCCTCGTCTTCTTCTTTTACGGCACTCGCAGCTTCGAGAGATGTGGCCGTGTCGAGCCTAACTCGGGGTTTATGTATTTAATTATCCAACTTATTCGAGCCCGTTGGAATTTCACGGAGCCGAGTGCGCCGAAAACGGACTACGAGTATGAATAATTGATGAAGATAATCGGCCGTCTTGGAATTCACGGCGTTTGCTCTTATATTTTCCTTTTAGCACTCGAACGTCGAGTATATCCATGTGCACGGGTCGTTTAGGTAGACACATGTTGCTTCTCAGTATCTTGCTTTGATATTCTCGCACATTTTTTTCTCTACTTTCTTTCGGGCTCCAGATTTCAACAGATATACCGATTAAATTGCTCTTACTTATGTATTTAATTATCATAATCATCACAATTTTTATAAGCATCAAAATAAATGAGATAGAAGTACAAAAAAAAAGTTTGTTCTTGCGTTTTCTTTTTAGCAATTTAACGCTAGGCACATTTTTACCCAATTATTATATCCGAGACGCATTGCTTTTGAACTACCTTGTCCTCATTTTTTTTTTGCACAATACATAATGTTGATGAACGTTTGACGAAAGAAAATTAAACTACTTCCCTTCAATTTTTTATTTATTATTTATTGTTATTACAAGCACGTAAAAGCAAAAAATATATTTATAGAAAGAAACTCCCTTATGTAAATATTCTTTAATGTAATTTTAACATTACTAAATTAATTTGTTTAAACTAATCTAAAGAATACTCACAGCTAATCACGGTGAGCATGATATTTGAGAGTGAGTGAAACGATACGTGATTATTGATAAAGAAATGAGAAACTATCATCGATCGAGTAATATTAGAGAAAAAGAACGATTGCACACACGAGGAAGTGAGATGATGTATGAGTGGAACGCAAACATATCTTAGCGAAAGCGAATGTGCATATGTGTGTGTGTGTGTGTGTCAAACATACCATGGGTTGACTTACATCGGAAAATTCCGTATGATATTCTATCCAGTTGCTGTTGAAAACAAGTTACTCGCCGTTACACTTTGTAGCAATCGTTGGTATTAATATAATTAAATGAAAAAAAAAATACAATTTAAAAAGAGATAGATAAAGTAAATTAGTTGTAAACGTGCGAAACGTGATACTAGTGGGAGTAACGTAACACGTTTTATCACTTTTTTAAAATTCTTCTTAATCCTTCAAGACCTAGACATCGATTTGAATGAAATTTTTGTTTTTACAATATAATTCTCTCTGAAAAGAATGTTTCTGATGAAGAATTTTGTAAGTCGAATATAATTAATTATAAAAAAATACAATTTTTTAAATGTATAATTGTATACATTTATGTTTACACATGTGTTCCTAACTGTAGAATTAAATATTTCGTATAATCATGATAATGATCATGAAAAACTAATCTTATACTTTAAAATGATATAAATAAAAGAACGAAATATTTTCAGTTATTTATTCATTTTTATGGACAATGAATAATTCATGAATTTTCATGAAAATTAGTGAATTTGCAAACGGTCACAATAGTGACTTGTTTAGTGAAAACATAATAGTATTTTTCGAAATAAGACGAAATTATACGGATAAACATTTTACCGATACATAACATTTAGAAAGAGCTCATTATGTATATTGAATCTTTCAGGGTTAAGAGATTAACCCTGAAAGATTCAATATACATAATCTCTAAACTTTACGTTAGAGACGTAAATCTATCAATAATGTTAATACTTGGCTATGATCTAACATCATTTCCCATTTTTTGTTGCAGACAAATGGTTGGGCGCATATTGATGGAGTTGTTTCGCGCTGCAGTCAATAACAAAATAACGCTAGTCGTCGAGGAAGTCATGCAACATGTGCAGCTCATTGTCAACGATAGTGGTAAGTCGCATTATATGGCCGCATCGTCAATTAGTATTGAAATGCATCTTTTTTTATTTTTTTAATTGCTTACACTATTGCTCAAACGTTGCTGCATAGCCATATTAGAAAATATGGAGTATAAAGCGCGAAATCTGAAGAAAGAGACGGAAGGCAGTTAATAAGAAAAAAGAAAAGAGATTTCCAAATCCGGAAATCAGAAAAAGGATGTGATCCACTTGATGCTACAAACGCTTTGAAACATTCTATGATTGGCCAATTCGTAAAATTCTTTGTTCTGATTGGTCACTCAAATGCTTCAAAGCATTTGTAGCATCAAGTGGATGGCACTCCTCAAAATATGGCAACTGCTTTCTGGTTTTTTTTTTCTACCTGATCTTCACTAATGTTAGAGGATCGATCTATTCCATAACCTCTAGACCTGTGTGTTGCTTGCATCTCATATACTTAGACTCTTTGCTTTTTCTCTTTTCAATGCTCGAATGCGTATTTATCTCGTTTTAAGTGCAAAAATTTTCAGAAGGATTTCGAGCAACACAAATATATCTTATGCGGTGCCGCAACGTTTGAAATAATTGCAGCTTCTACAAAGCTAACACTCTGCAAAAACAACCGAAACATTTTAATTAAGCTTTTTTTACACGCTTTTTTTATTTTATGAAAGGCCTTGTACATACTTTGAAAATTTTACATTGAAAATTTCAGTCAAAAAAATCTTTATTATTAAACATCATGTGTTTGTAACTCTCTCTGCTGCTTTATTTACGATGTCGGTATTGCTTCTAAATACAGTTGAACGATCTGCAAAAATGACGCAAGCTTCTTTAGCTTTTTTCTTAATTTTTTGTATGCTTATATCAAGAGCAATGGTAGATTGCAAAAAATTCATTACTGCACATTTGTTGCCCTTTTGTGTGAAAGGATTGAAAATGTTCATTTCTGAGCCAAATCCTTCGCACCATTCACGCATGACGAAACAAAGATATGATTATTTGCTGAAACTTTTTAAATTTATTTTTTGTTATATATAGCTTTACGCTTTTTATTTTGCATCTTTGCTGTTTAGCTTTTATGTTTGTTTGAACTTTTATACACGGAGAGAATTTTCTCTTAAAAATTACCCTTAAAATCGTGGTAATTGTGAGACAACGTGAGACAATGAAGAATTTTACTATATTTTTAACAAAATTACTAATTTACTAAAATTTTAATAAAATTTGGCAAAGTGTTAGTAAATTTTGTTAAAAGTATAGTAAAATTCTTCAAGGTTTACGTTGTTTTATAATTACCACGATTTTCACGGTAACTTTTAAGAGAAAATTCTCTTTGTGTATAATACACACACACACACACACACACACACACACACACAATTTATTTTCTAAAATTATAAGAATTATGATTGCAAAATCTAGTCTTTTATGTATAATCGTTGCTGCGTAGTGCACCGATTTCAAAGGATCGATAGTTACAATATTAGCGAAACATTGACTTTTATCATGTTTACTATCGGAAATGTACAAAAAATTTCGGAAATTTCTCGTTTCGGCACAGTCGAGGCTATTAGATGTTTTTTCGTTACTACTAAAATTATAGTGCTTTTATTCTCCGTTCTAAGCTTATGGCCAATACTGTGCAAAAACTGCAAGCCCATCGATTATACGTTTTAAAGCTTACCATACATAATTCTCCCTTTTTTATTGAAATAACACGGTCCACTTCGTGAGAAATTGAATTTTCTCTGAGCGGACTACGTTCAAATAATCCCGTACCGACATGGAAAACGTTAACAACTAACTCCTGACTGAAATATAATAAAATGTGTAAGGATAATCGAATGTTTTAGGATCTGCCCCCACTGAATTTTTACGTGTGCAAATAAGACCGTAACTAAAAAAGACCATGATAATAATTACTAAATATTAAAGTAAAATAATGTAAATTAAAAATTTGATTAATATAACTAAAAATAATTTTTTTTTTAAATATTTAGTAGGTAATAAAATTATTTTTGATTATATTAATCAAATATTTAATTAATCAGAAGTTTCGTATTACGAAATTTTCTTTTGCAATACACTAAAATGAAATATTGCACAGTTTTTTAATAATTTGAAACTTGTTTGAAATTATGTTAACTTAAATATGTTTGATTTAAAATTTAAATCTGAAGTAAATTCGAAACAATAAAAAATAAAAACGGATCTAATTTAAACGATTTTAAATCAAAGATTTTTAAAATACATTCAACAAGATATTATATTTCATGAAACTAAATTTGTCGGTTTGTAAACATTTACTTATCAATATTACACGTATATTGAAACGCTTATAAAAGATTTTCCTGTAATATTGATAAAGTAAAGGATAATGGAAAAGAAAATAAATTTAAAGTTTGGTACGTTACCTGAAGCAAAGGGCTGTCTTTTAGGTAAAGGACATATTGGTCACTGTAATCGTAGCTCACTGTGCACAGGTCTTCTTCAATCGAAATAGCATTTTGTATTTTGTATTTTGCTACAAATTGGACATGTCTTCTTAAGGGATGGAGAGGTCATTTAAGTAACGTTGTTGCAACAGGAAACGTATAAATATCAGCAACCGGCTGTTCCGCGGCTGTTTCTTGGGTGGAAAAGACAGGGCACGAGTCGTTTTCGTTAGGGTCGAAGGAGAAGGGCAAGATGGTGCGGTGAAAAGTAAGCGCTATCGTTAAAGGCAACGACGAGAGATGACGACGATGTGCCCTCACTTCCGGTGCGGCACGCGCCACGGTGCCGGAAGTCGCTCGTGGATTCGAGGATATGGCATTAAGCCGCCGTGATATTTATACGAGAGGGCACAGCCCCCGATCTTAAATGTAAACCCACTCCGTTCTTAATTTAAACATCATCTCTGGCTACGAAGAAATCTTGCGTAAAAGCTGGCACATGATGCTGGTACCAGGATTCATAGATCGCATCCTTCTGGCATCTGTTGATATCCGAAGAGCCGGGGTGGTCCATCGATTCGATATTACGCATTATTTCGTATATGCTAGAATCGCATGATAATTCATTCCTATACGTTTACTTTCGATTGCAAGCTTCAGAAAAATTCCAATTCTACAGAAAAGAAATAAGAAAAAGTCTCAATGACCATTAATTTGCAAGTAGAAAATTAATTTAAAAAAGGTAATTGTACGAAACTGTATGAAAAGTTTCTTGATTGACGAAATTTAATGAAATTGACGAAAGTTTTGAACGAACGAACTGTATGAACAAGTTCTTTAAATATTACATTATTGTTTGATTAAAGAAAAATTAATGTCATGTCCGATAAAAGTATATTTAATATAAATATATGAGTGTTGGGGTTGAAATTTTATTAAATCGAATTCTTTAAACGTACAAATGTGAGTAAGTTAAAAATTCTGAAGATCCAAAGTTTGATTATATTGTTTATTACATTTGGCGCTAAATGCTACTGTTCTCAACTCTTCTATTGTTGTAAAATATTTTTAAATTAAGAAAATAAAACTAATTGCATATGTAGACGAATATATTTGATATTAACTTCGCAATAAGAATACAAATCAAATTTTTAATGGGCAAGATTGATTATCTTGACTCTTGAAAGACGAATTTTGTGAATAAGAGGATTATGGAAAAGAAAATTTATTTACACAATGATGCAATTTTCACCATCAGGTTGCAGAAACAACCCAGACTAGCCATGTAAATTGATCTATATCTCGATAAACTGACCCTTGCGGTGTTCGGGTTCTGTCGGAAAAACGCATAGCTGAAATTCCCTTTTACCTGCCAGAAAAAATTTAGAAAATGCAGCAGTCCGACTTTATTCTATTCTTAAAATTTATTCTTTTCATAAAAATTCTATTCAATACAAATATCTCTTCTTTTCAAGAGTTTCTTCCACACGCGTTCTAAATCAATTTTATTGTGATTTGTCCACCACTCGTGGTTTACCGATGACGACGCAATGTAATTATTATATTTGTGAAATTATATTTGCAAAGTTTATTGCTTAATAATTAAAAAATTATAAAAATATTTCTAGAAAAAGAAAGTCTAATGTATAAAATGCAATACAAAACGAAGAAACAATATTTTTATTAGTTATTTAAATTATTTGAATAAAAAATTAAATTTAGTAAAGTAATGTTATAAAATGAGCATGCTATACAAACTTATTGATAATTATTTAATTAATGCATATTTTATTCTTTAAAATTAATATCTCCAATATGAATACAAGATGTCTGACTGAATGTGATGCAATAAACATTTTAATTAAAAAAAAAAAAAAAGAAAATAAAGTTACATATTAGTTGTGCCTACGCATTTTTAAAAGTAATTATTTCAAAGTAGTATAACATTTACGAACGTTTAATCGATAAGAGAATTAATATTGCATCATAATTAAGTATATTATATTAATTTTTTTTAACGTAACATTACAAAGTATTTTACAATTATTTTTTTTATAATTAAACATCTCGTAGCTTAAACGAAAAATTTAGCATCGTTATCGGTAATTTACATAACACGGGATGTATTAAATACGTTAAATATATTTTTCAGCATTTTGTATTAAAAATATTCTAAGTTTTTATATTATATATTTATCACGAATAACAGCATCATGAATTTAACATTAAGAAAATTACCGACAATTTGTTCTTTTCGAGTTAGAGAAGATAATAGAAAGGCGTATCTTTATATGAAAAAGGTAAAAAAAGTTATTTTAAAAATTTTATTGTACGAAATATTTCAGAAAAACACAAATTGCAATATATGATGATAAATTAATTGCATACATAGAAAGTGATATATTTGTATTTTTCTAAAATGTACTCGAATTTTATAATCAAATAATGAATCATAAATATAATTGATTCTCTACGTTAAATACTTTTATTACGGAATATAAAGAATAAATTAATAAGAGCAACACAATCGTATAATTATATCCAATAGTCACGGATTATTAATTGTAAAATCGTCTCTTATGATGTAAGTTTTAAGAGCTTATTATAGTAATCATCAAGTATAACTGGAGTTTGTATGATCAAAAAATTGATAAAAGATTTGATGCTAGAAATATGTAATATCAGAATTAAATATTTGCAACAAATAATCATTTTCTGCAATATTAAAAAAAAGGAAAAAGTGCTTGAAATCTAATTTGTTGGCTAGAAGAATCAGCTTGAGCCAGCCGTACTGCGTAGTGCGAACGCAATACATATTGCTCATCCGGAAATGCCGAAGTACGAGGGATGATGCAACGGGTGCATCCCGATGTGCAGTACCCAAGACGCGAGGGTGCCCTAACCGGCTATTTTTAAGGGAGAACCGCGGAACATCTTGCCCCATGAACACGTGCCACCATCGGTGTTTTTCCGAAGGGGGAACATACGGTAGAGGGGACCGCGATATACGTGCAGCGATTCAAGGCACTCGGGGCACGCGACACACATGCATTTTATTCAGGGTTTACGTATTTTTGGATACGCCGCACGACGGAAGGAAGTTTCGACTTCCCCCGATTTTTAACAGGGTCAGTGACCTCATAGATTAAAACTACCGAAGGGTGCTCGAGACTAATGTAAAATCTTAGTGAATTCCAGCTTCGATTTTACAGGCGCGCAAAGCTTTTAAACCCCTATTCGCGAGACTGGAGATATTATGTTCGATATAAAAAATACATCTCCCTTCTTTATATTTTGTAAATTAATCATAATATAATCATTTTAGCAGCAGAATCTTTATTATATTTAACTTTTGAGATATAAAAGCCTCCATTACAACATGCGGAAATCAATGTCTTTTATTTCTTAAAAATTTGTTCAATTATTTGCAATAAATTCCTCAACAATCGTAAATGTTAAAAATAGATAATAGTGAAGGTTCGAAAATATTATGAAACTTGCTAGTAAATTTACAATTGATTCTTCGTGATTAGATATGTAAATTAAATATATAAATTTGCAACAAATTACCATTAAATTACAACAAATGAGAATATTATAGCGAATTTGATTGTGTGAACCGTACTAGTCCAATTTGCTATTAGTTATGTATATGCTTATGATCTACGTTAATATCTAACGAATATCTTCTTCGAGAACAATTTTAATTAGTTGTTATAAGAGAGTAATTTACAAATATTTTTATTGTCAAAATTTATTATCAAATTACGGATAAGAATATTGAATTTTTTATCACGATTTTCGCCATTTAATTAATTGCGAGTCATGCAAAAATTGTGTTAACGAACAAGTAAAAATTCCAAAAATATACAGAGAAATTTTTATAGCAAAAAGTTACTATGATATGCAATAAGCACGCAGATCAAGAAAAAAATTAAAAATTTTTACTATATTTTTCATAAAATTTCCATTTTACACACAGGCACGCGCGCGTGCGTGCGCACACACGCACACAATTCACGATATAAGTCTTAAAAAAATTTTTTTTATGATCCACCGCTACTATCGTAATTTTTGATATCAAATTTTATCTGTATACCAATGAAAACTTTCCTTTTCTATAAGGAAACTCTAACATACCTTTGACCGTTGTGGATTATTTCTGATCTCGGACGCATACAAAAGGTATGCCTTCGAAACGCACACCCTTCGGAAAAGGCGAGAAAAGAAAATATAAGTATCTTGGTCATGATTAATAGCAGTTTTGCCTATACTGAACACAAAAATGATCGTATTCTTCGAGAAGTTTTGAGAAGAGAGACAGAAGAGGAAAAAGAGAGAGAGGAAAAACTGACAAATAAGTTTCTGTCGAACACAGCTTCGTTCTTTTGGGAAAGACGGAGCGGAAGAGGCAGGAGATGATAGAAAGAGAAAGAAAGAGAATGCAAGTTCAAGGACGGTCATCAAAAACACTGCGCCATATACACGTCACTTCCTTAGATTTTCCCTTTCATCCATTCCTTGAGCTTGTATCCCTTCCCTTAGTCTTTTTCGTTCTCCTATCGTGAGTTCCCACGTTTCGCACCCCCGCTTGTAGCCTGCATCCCCTCCATCATCGTTATTTGGGACGCTGCTTTCGCGCCTCGTGTACGGCGCGAAATCCTTAGTAGCGTCCTGGTCGCCCGAGAGAATTTTCTTCCTCTAAGTTTTCTTCTGCGGATATCACGTTGGTTTCTTGAGTTTGCGGAAAGTATGCGGTATCGTGGCAACATATCTAGGTAATATCTAGAGAGTAAAAGAAACATTTTAATTTTTATTGTCGGCAATACGTAGCTAAAGCTCGAGGCACACGATTTTTCGTGCTAGAGCGCATGTGCTTCTCTGGCTTAACTTTCGAACGACCCTGTTTCAGTTTCGAACAAAATTCAATTCACTGCTGAAAAATAGATTTTTGATCTTATCAGATCCGGGAATACTTTTAGAGGAGGTGAACTTATTGTTAAATTTACTTACCCTTATCGATTCAACCTAGTTTAAACTAATTTAATTTAATACGTAATAATTAATTCCCGTTACTCAACTTTTCTTGGCTCTGAGATCTGAAAGCTATTAGTATATGAAAATCTTTGTCAAAGATTTATTACGTATTTGTGACATTTCTTTCTTAGAGACGACCGTCTTTCATAGGGAGAAAAAAGAAGTAAAAATATTGTCCATTTTCGAAGCGAGCGTTCGGATAAATATTGAGAAAACGTCGTAGCGAGTTTACTTGCGCTCGATTTATTCAATTTTATTTAATTCAATCCGATCCTAAAGATCTGATCTTTCGTATTACTAGAAATCTCTTGTATTACTAGAAATCAAATTGAAAATGAGCACACGACGAAGATCACAATGACTTCCTGCAATCCCGAAGCTATCATACTAACATAGAGTTTTTGTTCGCAGATGCTTTGGTGCGATCGGATCTGGTGGAACAAATCCCGAATGTGGCGATCATCTGCAACGAGGCGCCGCATCTCTTCGGCAACGTTCTCCGCGATTACCTGCTCGATATCGTGATGAAATACCTAAGCGATATGGACAACCAGGTAAGTGTTCGTTTCATACCGTATGCTAGTATATTTCGAAAACAATATCGTGTTTTCGTTTTTTCCCTCCCAAAGTCAAAACCCGAAATTCCCAGATAGCGATGTAAATATTATTATGAGCGACGTTTTTGCCTTATAGGTACGGCAAATGGCCCAAAGCGCGCTGACAACGTTGATGAAACGAGAGCTCCTTGACAACAACGCGATCGAGAACGTTATTTGCCCTACAATAGAAAGAATCCTATCCTACATGGTGCTCGACGAACACGTCCGAAACGCGAACATCTCCGTAAGTTTTTCGCTCTTTGTTTACTTCTTATCTTTCCGCGTTGCGAGAGCGAAAAACATTATAACCGAAGATATAAAAGAGACTATACGTAACGTATTCAAATTACCTTGCTGCTTTAAGGAAAAGCTACGTACAAAGAATAGTAGCAATGTAAAGTAATGCTTAAACTGTTTGAGAGAATAATTGTCGAAGTAAATTGTACGAAATGTAACGAATGTTTCTTGTTTATATTTCTCTTTGCACAAGTAGATAGTATGTAAGCAACGATTGTTCTTACAAAAAAAAAGATCTTTCATAACATTTTTGTTTTCGATACTTGCATATACAATTGTTTGAGGCAATTACAATTAATTGGACATTGTTTTTTGTATAGTTTAATTTATGTTGAATTTTTTTATTATTAACGCACGATAGACATTTCGGAATTTTATAAATATATGCTCGTGCGACTATAGAGATATGTATGCGGCAGTCGCGTTAATTTCGCGTGCGAAATCGGTAATAGGACCTTCCGTATTTACGGATTCCTCCTGAAAGACATGGGTAGTGAGATGTTCTTACGCAATCGCGTCTCACTATCTTGTCTTTCATGCGGCGTCCGCTCGCCCCGGCGATGTTGCGCTCAAAGGGTATGATCGCGCGGTGAAAAATAGCGAAAAATGTGCGGAGTCCTCGTCAAATCGAAGCAAGACACGTATAACGATAAGAAGACAGGGAGACTAGAAAGTAAAGAAAGGGAAAGAAAGGAATTCGGCGAGAACAGAGTAAACGCGCTTTAGAGAGGGAAGAGATTAAGCGAGGGAATACTTAATCGTCGCTCGAAAATTTCCGTAAATAGAAGCGAAAGGAGGAAAACGGAACGTTCGTGGGAAAACGGAAGTACCCCCCGGCATCTTGACGGAAGACAGGGCATACTTTTACCATCAAAGTTGGTTTGTCATAGAGTTCGACTATCACAGCCAGCTTTGATGATCAAAATTGTGTCCATTTTCAACGCGCTCCGCTGACTGAGAGACCTGGGGCAAAAAGTGTATGTGAAGAATATCGAATGAATAGGAGGAAAACGAACGGAGAGACACACATACACACACACACACGCACGAGGCATGAGAAAAGCGATGGAGAGGCGAAAGACGATACGTCGGAGAAGTGCCGTTGGAACACCACGATCGGGGATATACCTTTTGCGGTCCGATACATCAAATTGGTTGTGGAATGTTTCGAGTCATATCACAGCCATTTTGATGAGCTGGCCCGCAGAATTGATCGACGAGAAGATTTCGCGCTTCCCGCCATCGATAGATGCATGTACCTGTTGAATCGACGAACACATGTGACACATCTGGGAACACATGTGGAACAAATAACACGGAAATGGAAGGTCTCTCTGCTAGAAGATCATCGTTACATTTCCACCATCGTCTCCAGCAAAACTCACAAGATATGATTTCTAAGAGTCAGCACGCGAAGCTACATATCTCTGACGAATGGCGCCGCACAGGAAAGAACGCGATCCAATCGTCAAATTGGTTGTGGCGTGTTGCTCCTCTGAATTTCATATCACAGCCATTTTTGACGATTTGGATCGCCGTTTTACGCATCGCCCTCGCCGTGGAAGAATGTAACGTGCGCATCGTGCGAGACACTCTGAAGATTGTATCCTCGGCTGCGGAGGCTCGCGTTGCTCACAAAGTGGCTGTAATATGTTAATGTAACGATGCTCATATCACAGCCAGCTTTGATGAGCGTTGCGGCACTCACAATTCAACGAGTTGGAACATACGAAAGAAATTTAGGCGGAGTTTCTCTTTTATATTTTGGCATAGAAATTAAGCCTGGAATAATTGATTAGAATATGAAGAGAGTTATAAATAGCGAATAAAAATGAATAAAAGTATCTACACATGTGTTGTAAATAATAATAAATATAAATAAATAATTTTTGTGAGCACATGAATTAAAAAAATGTTTCCTAAATATAAAGATAATTGTAAAAAGAATATATTTTTATAGTAAAATATGAATTATAGTACACACATAAATTATTATTTGCTATATACATATATATCTCATTATTATTATTTCATGTACTGGTTTAATTTTTGACGTAAATGTTTGATCATAATCATTCACAATACTTTCGCGCAATTTAATAAATTTTATGTAATTGCAATTGCGCGATTATTTATTTGTAATAGTTCAAATATTTATCTTTTTTAAAAACATTCTCTTTTTATAATTGTACAGAAATGTATTTTTTTTTACCCCGGCTTTATGCGATCAAAATATGTCTTTTATATTTAACATAAATGTAGTTGTATATCTCGTATGCAATAAGCGCTAATTCATTAACTAATGCAAGTCTCTCGCAGAAGGATGATTGAATAAAATCGACTGTTCCTCCCATCAGAGTGGTTGTGATGTGGTGTTATTAATTCATATCACAGCCAGCTTTGATGAGCGGAACGGAACGATGTGTCTCACCTGTTACTTTATAAATATTACTTAATATTTGTAAAATATTGTTCCCTCTTGTCTCGTTCATTGTGCACATATAATTGTATACTTAAGTATTATTTACTTACTTATTATATACTTTATATATTATACTTTATTTACTTTATATATTATACTTAATGTTCAACGAAAATTTTAATTTGCGTAGTCAAAATGATTGTGAGAAGCGTCTGAATTTAAAATTGACATAAGATTATGAAATAACACGCGTATATATATATTTAATTGTTAAATTTGTCATAATGTTATTTATTTTCCCAATGTTCCATATTTTATATCGATTCGCAGCTCATGTGTAGACTGGCACCGCTGATTGGTAGCGAACTTACAGAAAAGGTCTTCCTGAAACGATACCTGGATCTGTGTGAAGATAACGATATGATGGTGAGGAGAATATGTGCTACTCATTTTGCGGAAATGTGCACTGCTGTCGGAAAGGAGAAATTATATAATAAATTGGTAAGTTTTATTCGTAGATATAAACATAGAGAAATTTGAAAGAGTCATGGACGCATTTTAGTCTGAAACGAATTTAATGTTAACATGTTAACACTAGTTTACTGACTGTATTCGAATTGTTTGTAGATCCCTACGTTTGTCGATTTATGTGGCGACAGAGTGTGGAACGTTCGAAAAGCATGCGTCGAAGTCATGATGCCGGTCTCTTGTTGTTCGACACCCGAGCATCGCCGATTATTACTCGCAGACATACTGGCTAAGCATTTGAACGATGATTCCAAGTGGGTGCGAATATCAGCATTTCAAATACTCGGACCGTTCATATCGACCTTCGCCAAGCAGTTTGCCGAAATCACTTATAATAAAAATGGCGAATTAGTGTATACCAGTAACCAGGATAATCATCTCAGGTATTGCAGACTTTCTTATTGCCATTATAAATCAATTTATATGAATCTAAATTGAATGCGTTTTACAGCATATGTTACTCGTATGAAGGAATCTTTCCCACGAAGGGCACGATCAAAAATCAAATACGTGATTTTGATGAAGAAACGTTTTCTAGGCCTCTTCGTATGACTACAACAAACTCACGTTTCAGGAGAACTTCACATTTCACAATGGAAGACTCCTTGGAAGTAGAAGAGAACCAAAAAGATGATAACATGTATATGGTAAATCTCCATTAAAAACACATTAAGAAATTTTGTAACTTGAGTGGTTTTAGCATATAATTTGGCTGATAATACTTTAGTTTATTAAAGAGATTTTTACTTATAACATTTACACTTATTAAAATTTTGTCTTTGGAAAAATGTGTTACACGAATTTTGATATATTCTCTATTTCAAATCTTTCTTTAGTTTTAGAAATCACGAATTGTTTACTTTTTAAAAATAAATAGTAAATTATAATTTTCTTTATTATTATTCTACGTAAAGAAAAGCTTATTGGAAAATCATTATAAATTTATATATATGTGCCGTTTAAAACTACTTCAATAAAAGTTGTTATATTTTTATGATTTTATTTTCAGCTATATCAAATTGTTCTCCAGAAAAAAAACCGTGATGCAGAGAAATACAATCCATTTTTATATTATTATATACCTCCGGACATACCACTGGATGATGAACTTACTCATGCCGCAAGACAATCGGCAATGAGTCGTGATAATGTTCGGGAGGCGATAACAGCGACGACAACGGAACAAAATTCCGTGGTCGAGGAAAATAGTTCGTTCCGAATATTATTACGCTCTTCCGAAATTCCCATTTCCATCATGAATTCTAATGAGGATGATTCAAATGTAAATGGGCAATCAAACATTGATAAATTTGATGAACAAAAGGAAGAGGATAGTGACGATGAGGAGGACTGTTATCCGAGAGCAGATTCGTTGGACGACACCCAAGATTGTAGCCTAGATTGTACCCTAGAGAAAAAATTTTATATATATGATATAGACTCCATAAATAAGAGTCATGAATCTTGTAAAGACTTAGATATGAAGAATAATGAACAAGAGATCGTACCTCAGGAATTAATCAATTATTACGTATTGATGGCCGACCCAGAGCAATGCGTGGTCATGGGTGCCGACATGCCGCATCATTGTGCCTTCAGTTTTCCCGCAGTCGCGCTCACACTAGGCAAAGAGAACTGGCACTGCTTAAAGAAGGCTTACCAGTCATTGTCGAACGCGAAACATTGGAAAGTCAGATGTACTCTAGCGTCCAGCATTCACGAAATTGCCATGATTTTAGGCGAAGAACTCACTGCCACTGATCTCGTGCCGATTTATGACGGTTTTATCAAAGATCTGGATGAGGTCAGAATAGGTGTGCTAAAGCACCTTGCGACCTTTCTGAAAATACTCAAACCCACCGACCGCTGTCAATATCTGCCGAGGTTAAGTGACTTTCTCGCTACGGATAACGAATGGAATTGGAGGTTCAGGAAGGAACTGGCCACGCAATTGCTCGAGATTGTGAACCTATTCAATCCGAATGACGTTGCTCAAAGTATCGCACCGCTGTCTTTTCAACTGCTTGTAGATAAGGTTGCTGCCGTTAGAACAATTGCGCTTGAACTGGTGAGATATTTAAATTTCTTTATTTATACTGTATTTTTATAATTATTCTATTTACAAATTTAAGCTTGAATTTCTTTAGATCACACGAATAATGCGCTACTTATCTACCGAGGATGCTCTGGTGACATCCCTTATTCACGAGCTTCGAGAGACTTTAGTTTTAGATGCTAAAAAGTGGATACACCGGCAAACTTATGCGCTCATATGTTCTCATCTAATCCGTAACGATGCGATCTCGGGAGATAAATTTTCTAAGGAAATGTTACCATGTTTGATAAATTTGTCGGTCGACAGAGTACCTAATGTAAGATTAGCCGTGGCGAGAACGATAGCTACGGATGTGATTGCAATGGGTTGTAAGTATTAGTATTTTATAATAGTATTTTATTATTATTGTAAAATATATTGCGCTGATTTTTGGTACATTGCGTTTTATCTCATATATTTTAATTTTTAGTGGACAATTTAGGCATGGAAGCGATGGAAGAAGTGCAAAGAATACTCTCGAAAATGCGTGTTGATGTGGACCGAGATGTACGAGTGCTAGCCGGTGGTGAAGAGCAGCAAATTGATATACTGGCTTATTGTTCCTCCGATGAGAACAACCAAGTCGAACAAGCAAGAAATATACTATTTTAATAGTGATATATTCTGATCTCAGATCACGACAAAGTCACTGCGGTTTTATATATAAAAGAAAAACGAACTTTATATATATATGTATGTATGCATGTATGTATAACATACATGTATAAATATATATATATTTCTACACACACACACACACACAATATCTCACAAGATGCGCCTTGGTTCTTCCACGAGTGACTAGTTCTTATAAATGATAAGCCAAAAGTGTGCAACTAGCTGTGAACACCAAGTTTTGAGCACAAACTGACGTACATGTATCAGATATCTATCGGATTTTTGCAACTGCAGATCGACGATTAAAACAAGCTCAAAGTTGTCAAACATAGCGTTCACGATTTAAACAGTCAAGCGGTAGGTAAGATTACAATTTACAATGTTGACTGATTTGCGTCCTTTTAATCTAGAACAGAATTGTATCAATGCGAACGGTATGCGACCGTTGATACTGATTACGTAATAATGCGTGAATGTAGGAACATTTATATGTGTACGCGTGAATACGTGCGCATAAAGAATAGATGCGTTTTTTGTCATTGTGATTAATTCGTACATGTGACGCTATTCTCCTGAACAAGCCAAATATTAAAAGATTAAAGGCGTTACATTGACATGGTCTTTCTCATCGCTTAATTCATTTCACGAATGTTCGATTACACAACCTTTCGGCACTATATCGTGTACTGTTATTTTTTAGCATTTTTTATTGAACACTTAGTCAAGAATGGGATAGACGCAGCATAACATCAAAATATAAATTAGATACTGATGAGGCTCATTTTGTTTAGATCGACAGCAATTATGAATGTGCCATTCATGAGAATATTTTACAGATTGTTTGTCAATATAGATGTATCATGTCAATTGAT
The DNA here is from genome assembly GCF_013373865.1 of Monomorium pharaonis. Taxonomy (NCBI): domain Eukaryota; kingdom Metazoa; phylum Arthropoda; class Insecta; order Hymenoptera; family Formicidae; genus Monomorium; species Monomorium pharaonis. The sequence goes on along the minus strand of NC_050470.1, from coordinate 21,987,593 downwards.
ACATCTAAAATTATGTTTGATGAAGGAAAAATGGATACTAATTATATTTGCACGCTACACAAATCGTAATCTTTATCAACAATTGCGTTTTTTAAATCAAATGTCCATTTTACCTCGCATTTAAGGTGGTTCATGCACGATGTATTGCAGATTTAGCTTCTCTTACAGAAATTATTATTTAAGTGTCAATACACATTCCCGTGAAATATAAGATAAGCTTGTCGTACATACACGCTAGCACTAGCGAATCCTGACGTCGATAATAGGGGAGGGGTTAATAAAATTTTTCGCTGAACATCGAACACCAGATAGTTTGAATACAGTGAATCCTATGCATAAGAATTTGACCCATAAGCGCCCACCTGCATTATTTTACTTACATTTTTTAACGGATCCAGTAAAACTGATTTTTTTTAATTTGGAAGGAGTCTTAACCCCCCCTCCTCCCCCCGCCTAGAAAGAAAGTTTATGCTAGAAAGTCTTTCAAAGTTTCGAAATTTTAGTACAGTTCAGATGAGAGTTGTTCAATTTTTCACCAGAAGTATAAACCTTTTTTTCTGTAATTACTGAGTATTTAAACCAAAAACTAGATTATAAAAATTACAAACTCTCTAATGACCACAAATAATATGTGTGATACTGACAATTTATTATTAATATTTAATCTTAAAAATCATAAAGTACGTGAAATCGCAGATCTTGTGATCCATGTTGTTCATTTACAGAATTCAAATCTTATTAGTATGTAAAAAATCATTTAATTTTAAAGAAGCTTATTAAAAACTTATTTAATTTACCTTAAAAATAATTCTTTTTTTTTATTATTTATCCATATACCTTATATATGAATAAAATAATAATTTAGAAAATTCATGTCTATTGACTAGAGAGTCGTGCATGAACTTCTTTAAAAGTGGTATCAATGAGTATCTTATCCAAATATTCAAGAAGACGATAAAACGCTGAAGTGTTGATGATTAAAAATTGACACTATAACAACGTATGATAATATTTTAATTCTAATAAAATTTGCCGCATAAACATGATACATTTGCATTTGTTGAATTTTTTTATAAATAATTGCTTACTGAGAGTACTATCATGTCATTTAGCTTAAGAGTAGATAAATTATGTGTTACTCACAATACACTTCGATTCTTACGTTACGCCTAAATTAGAATTATTAAATAAACAATTGAATTTTATTACCAGTTTTTCAAGTGAGTATCAGACAATGAACGTAAGAGACAATGTATTGTAGAAAACTTTATAAATATTGTACAATATCAGATTTTATAACACGCAAAAATATGTGGACTTTTGACATAGCAAAGTTCTACGCCATTTAATTAAGAAAAAGAATGTATAGATTCGTATCTCGCACGGAAAGCATATGCTCGTTAACATTTTTGTGACACGATTAGCAAAAGGCGGACAATCTTATTTCGTGTGACTGACGATAAATACGATAATTGAACTGCAACAAACTTATTCTTTAAGCAATGAATGCTCTCGTTATTTGTGAATACTGAAGGCGAAGGAGATATTGTTTAAAATCCTGTATAATATATTATGTATTTGATAATGAGACGATGAGAAATATACATCAAATGATTTGTTACACAATTATGTGAAATACAACCATGTTACATATAGATCGATAATCAAGGAAGGTTCACGAGGTTACAAAAAAAAATTCACTCGTACCTTTATATGGCGATAACATTTGTATATATATTTGCGAATTTAAAAAATTTCATCGTTCAATTTATCCTGCCGGGATAAATGATAGATCGTAAATTGCATTTTTGTGATTTTGAAAGTGTAAAATATAAGCACGTGATCTAAAGTTATAAAAAAAACTTTGTATAAAAATTGTTATCCATAGAAAAAAGAATAAAATAAAATGATATAAAAGATTTAATACTTCGCGAACTTTCCTCATGGAATTTATGATCTTTAAAGAGTAGCTACGTTAACAAGTGGTTCTATTTCTTTTGAACAATTGGAGGATGAATAATTTTATCATGTCAAATTATTGCTGTACCGCAATATATATTCCCTTAATAATTACGATAACGGTGGTGTCGCAGAATATTCACTGATCATCGATTGTCGAAAAAAGGAAAATCTTTTAGAATATCCCGAGGAACTTACTTGGAGGACAGGCCGGCAATTGACACGCTTTCTCCTCCATCTCGGTTTCCGCGTCGTTGCAATCGTGCAGGCAATGCCGCCACCTGATCTGTCGGCCTTTACCGCAGGTGACGCTACAGCTGCTCCAATCCATCCACCTGCCCCACTTGCGACGCGATCCTCTTGTCCGATAGTCTCCCCGCGCGAATCTCGAGCCGCTAGAACGCATTTGAGATGCTCTTTTACTTGCTAAGGCGTTCTTCGCGAAACGCTCGCGATTGTTGGCGTTCTCGGCGACTTTGGTCGCCATGGAAGCGTCTTTCTTCTTCAGAGAAATCGTCGGGTCTTCCCTGACGATTACGCGATCTGCGTTTTTACCGAAACAAGGATCTCTCGCGTGTAAAGTCTCATTACGATTGCTCACGTATACTTGCAATTCGCTTATCTAGAAATGAGGAATACAAATCAGTAAATTTGGATATGTTCTGCGCGGAAGCGATTCCTTGTCGTTTACCTTAATGATTAATTTTTCGGCAAGATCCTTAATTTCTTCGATTGATCGCACGGTCCTTCTGTATCTTGTCTTTTCGCTCTTCGCGTCTCCGTTCAGGGTTCCTTGTTCGACGTGTTTGAGATATCCCGATTCCTTCGCATTCTTATCACTTCGTAGATTGCACTTAGACATAATTTCCTGGTTTCTCTTCGCGCGCCACTTTGCGTCCTCGTCCGAAGATCCCCCAGATATCTCGTTCGTACGATCGTAGTTTTCATTTTCTGGGTTTCGGTCATCCTCGATTTTCGGCACGTTGGATCCAACCGAATGAGATTCCATATTATAGAACGACGCCGGCCTGTCCTTAGAATCGCTTGGTTCCTGATCACACGCGTTATTTTCGTCATCTAGCTTCTTTAATGTAATCTCCACTGTTAAATTATTAGCCTTCTTTCTTCCATCAGAGTCAAAATTCGGAACAATTTCGAGATTTGTGACATCGGGAATTTCGCCGCTCATATTGAATTTCGGTAAGATAATCGAACAGGGACTAGTCTCAACAGAACGATCTGTCCAATGGTTAGGATTGATAAACGACGACTCGGTCGTGGGGATTTTTTCAATACGAACACGCAGTTCCGCTCTTCCGGCGTGCACAAAGGGTAACATAAGGGTGTTCTCTTTTCGCTGTTCAGCGAGATTTCTATCGTTAATTAAGGGTGTATTTTCTTCCTGACCAATTGAGGCACCCGTTTCCCCAATATTGATAGTATTAGTATTTAAGCCGCTATTTTTAGATTCCCTTTTCTCTATTCTGGACTCTGCCTGCGATTCGTCGATCGTTCTGGCGGCGATTTTTTGAGTATTCTTACCTTTTTTTTCTAAATAAATGAAATAAACAGAGAGAAATTCATTTTGATAAATTACAAAGAAATTAAATTTCATAATTTCATATTTTTTTCATTATTTTGATGAAAAAATTGAAGCAAATAAAAAATTCAGATTTTTTCTTCATATACACATTCGTCAATTTACATTGTGTGCTATTTATCTGTGTTATCGTCTGTCATAATGTAAGTTAAAAGTAGAATTTCCTCTAGTTTCAAGTATTTCCTTGTTTCCATTTTTTAATATTTATTTCTGAATATATTTATTTAAGGTTCTTTTTAACATAAATATGCTTGCCATAATAAATATTATACCATAAATAACAACCCTCTGCTCCTTTATATCTAAGAATTAAATCTATTTTAGAACTTTTCCCTAGATAATAAAAATAATCAAAGAATGTAAAAATCTCTTAGTAACTGCAAAGTTTCTTTTTAACGGTAACCGTCTGTTTCTGAATTTCGTTTTTGTATTATGAAATATAAAAGTATCATCTCATATATCACATTGAAAATATCTCATGACTATAGCTGCGTTCCGTTTCACGCATAATGCGCATAATGCATCGTTCATCCTTGTTGTTTGTCTGGCGTTAAACAAAGATGAACAATGCATTGTACGCATCATGCGTGAAACGGAACGCAGCCTATATTTAGTGAAGTACGGATACAATCTTTAGAACGTAAGAACGAGGAGAACACGTACTCGCGCTCGGATTGCTCGTCTTTTTCGCGACATGTCGCTGGGAGGATTTTAAAGCATTATACTTCTTGTTTTTATTTTTCGCCTCAGCACGATGCCTCGTATGCCCGACGTTTCCCTTCACGCGTCTCCTGCGGTGCCCGTCTTTCGGCAGGACTCCTCGTTTGCGCCTCGAGTGCGACACGGTGGCAGATCGATTCTCGCGATCCACACGCGATTCTTCGAACGTCGAGTTGCCCAAAATCCCGTCTTTCCCGTTGATATTATCCCGGGAGTTCAATAGCGAATCGATCATGGAGCGAGTTAATCGACGACGAACGATCGGCTCGCTTCTCTTGACGCGTATGTGGCCCGTGAGATTCCGATCGCCCGTGTCATCGTGATCCTCCATTATAACTGGACCGTTATAATCTGTCAAAGTTTTCCCATCAAAGTTTACACTGGCGTTTATATATTTTTCTTCGAGATCTGTATCTCCTGCTGTTCGAAGTCGCAAAATGTTGTTCCGGGATTCTGATCTGACAGTCTCGATCGATTCGTTTTCACGAAATGGTCTTTGCTTCCAAAAGCTCCTGGAGGGATCTTGTGCCAATCGGTCCTCTCCAGAATCCAAGATATAAACGTTTTGTTCTGAAAAAGAAGGGCGGAGGTTTGAATTTCGCGGGAGTTGATTCTGTCGTATTCGCAATGAATAGGTAATCGTTACTGTTGTATGACATTTTTATCATTTGATCCTCTCAGAAGCCAAATCGATCAATTTCGTAAAACGGGAAATAGAGAAAATCAATAACGTGTTACAAACTCATCATGTGCTACGATTCTAAAAGTTCCTGAAGTTTACAAAAAGTAGAGTCGATCGATTTATTAGCTTCTTTATGCAGTTTTCTATTTATCACTCATTTATTTGTGTCTGGCGATAGACAATAGATTTGTCATCTCCGTTAACGAACGTGCTCAGATATAGAAAAATAAGAAAGGCAGCCGTGTCGACTATACCTGGATACGTTTTATTTTTCGTCACGACTAGGCGAAAGAGGAGCGTCAATATCCAAACGGCCGAGAAGGTTGCCAATTTCGGCATAACACCATTCGTTAAGGTGAAGCCGACGAGCAGAATCAAGATCCACAACGCGTTATCATGAGCGTTTTCCAAATTGTTACAGGTCAGTGGTTAAGTGGTCAGATGTATGTTCCTCCCCTTGTTACAACTTCTTTATCGGAGAGGGAAAACAGAAGCGGCCGTTCGAGATAACGTGACTCGAAACTCGAAGCTCGAATTTATGCTATATCTGCGTTCAAGTCATTTAGATCGAATTATCGATATATTAAAAAAAAACTTTGTAAAAAATAATTTTTTTATATCAACTTTTGTAAAGAATGAAGATCTACAATCAAAAGTTGATGTAAAAAAGTTCTTTTTTTTTATAATAAAAAGTTTTTACAATAAAATTCCTTGTCCAAATAATATTACGGAGTACAATTTTTTAATATAGTTGAAGGAATTTTAATGTTTGTATATACATTACAAGATAGATAAAACAGCACTTTTGAGAAATCTATATTGAACTAAATACTAAATTTTAAAAAATTTTGACTCTGCAGCTTTCGTGGCTGTAAAATGGACAATGAACGCTCAACGTTAGGTCTGTTCTTTTTAGCTAAACATTGATTTATTCGATTTAATTGCAATCCTCGAAAATTTTGTACTTAAAACGAGATAAATATATATTGAATTGGATGTTACAGAGAAAGAAAGAAAGAGAGACAATGAAAGAAAGCGAAGTGCAAAATCAAATAATAAATATTGACTATAGGTTTGTTCGCGTTGCTTGAAATCTCCAAAATTTTTTGCTTTAAGGGTCGGTTGTTGTTCCAACTTCTTGGTAAATTTATCTATCAGGTAAATATATGTGTTTATTTATTAAAAAAAAGAAATGAAGATAGACACATGCCTGGTAGGTAAATTTACCAAAAATAGGCCCTTAAATAAGTCAAAGATGTACGGAGAGTGCAATTCCGCGTAGTATTCTAGTTCTTTCAGAATCGACAGCGAATCCCTAGGTGAATCTTGTTTGGAGAGTTGTTTGCACCGGACGACGAATTCATTCTACTTCACATTTTTGCAAAAACGTGCTCGCAATTGACCCAATATGATTAACACAATTCGACTGGTATCTCGGCAGAGCCTTTCTCAATTTCGCCGCTTTCACAAATGGTAAGATTGAAATCATCTCTCAAGAGATAGTTACATAACCTAAACTTGAATCCTTTCCGCCGAACGTGAGAGCAATTAAATAGATTGATCGAACTCCAATTGACATTTGAATCGACAATTGATTCAATTGAACCAACAAAATTATTTACAGCAATGTTATAATTCTTTGTTAATTATTCATGTGTTTGTTATATTTAGCATTATCCGACAAACGGAATCGAGCACAGCGGCAGCGACGAAAGCCGCATCACCACCATCACCACCTCCTCTTCCGTCTGATGTTGACAAGCCAATAGATCCAAAAATCGACAAAATAGTCAATGACATCACCGCTCTTAATCTTATAGAAGTGGCAGAGCTCAGTGATCTGTTAAAGAAACGATTGAATCTGCCGGATGCACCTGTTATGCCTATGGGAGGATTTGTTGCTGCATCTCAGTCTGTGGTAATTGTCGCATCATTATATATATACCTAAAGCCTATTTGTATCAACATTAGTTGATTTTAAACTTGATTTTTATTTTTTTTTCCTAATTTTTAAAAATTTGAGAAAAATTATTCTAATTCTTATAAAATTTCTCTTTCAATGTAAATGATCTCAAGTGGTAGAAAATGTAATTGTACTTTTTAATGCGTGTCAAATTTATTAAAATAGAATTTAAGCAAATTTCAATTTTCTTTGATTAGGAGGAGGAAGAGCAAACCACTAAACAAGTAAAAACAGAATTCACTGTTAAATTGACGGGATTCAACGAAAAACAGAAGGTAGCGCTAATCAAAGAAATCAAGAATTTGCTGCCAGACACAAATCTTGTTCAGGTATTGAATTTTTAAAAATATCAATATGTCAATATATCAATACATATTATTGAAAATTAATTAATCTTGTGTAAAAATAGGCGAAAAAGTTCGTCGAGAGCGCACCTGTGGTAGTGAAAGCAGATATAGCAAAAGACGAAGCAGAAAAATTACAAGATGCTCTTACAAAGGTTGGTGCTACGGTCGAAATTGTATAATTCATACATGTGAATACATATATTGTTACGTATCTGTAATGTTATAATAAAAAAATTTACATTTACTCACAGTACAGTTTCTTCCTTCTCTTTATTTCTTGAACTACTGTTTGCTTTTCTTTCTTTCCTATCTTTTTATCTCAACTTCCTGTTTCCTAAATTCTCTCATTCTAGTTATTATACATGGGAACAAATCTTATTTATATAAATCTAAATATACGTTTTATAAAACTTAACGATTTAGATACTTTATTGCGATCAACTGCGAAACATATATTCACTAATAGATAAGCGATTAAACCGACTTATCGGGATAAAGTTTTTATATGATAGAATATGATATAGATTATAGATAATGAGATACATAATATGATAGAAGGTAATGAGAGATAAGAGATTGCTACATATATTTTATATAATTAAATACATTTAATAAAAGTAAAATATGGGCTGAAATTTGTTTGCACCAAGTTCGAAATGTTGGACGGCCGAGTGTGTGTAAAAAATCCTCTGTTTACGCGAGACTCCTCGCACACAGAGGAGTCGTAATATTCCAAGAGTTGAAAACGAGTGGCGCTGCGACAGCTATATCGACAAAGCAAGTGTCGTCCTGCGCGCACGCCGGGCCCCGGTTTCTCCAGTTTTCCCCGAGGTTCCCGCAATTTTCCGCTCAACGAGGTGTTCGTGAAAATTCCCGACAGATTCATCCCGTCGCGCTCGCAGGCGAGTCCGGCCTAGGTACGCGGAAGGAGATCATCCCGTATCCCGTCTCGAGCACGCGATCGATCGATCGTCGCCCGGGTCGCCGCGTCGCCGACGGTTATCGTCGGCCCTGCCGGCCACGACGACGACTACTGGTACTGCCACGATGGCCGAGGAGGCTGACACAAACGATAACGCGGCGATGGAAAGTACAGCGCGAAACAGAGCGGAGGTGCGTACCCGTGCGGTGATTAATGGACCTGGCGGCCGCCGCAGCGGCGGTCGGCGACGCGGGTGAATCGTGGACGCGCGCCGCGTCGCGCGACAATCGAATTGCACGGCAAGGTTAACTCAGTGTGGGTGTTCCTTCAATTTTGACAGGTCGGTGGTACCGGTGACGGCGGCAGCGGCGGCGGAGGAGGAGACGAAGGCGACGGCTCGCCGACCGCGACGGCGACGGGCGAGGTGGGTGCGTTGCAGTTCCAGGCGTCGGAGGTGATCGCGCGGCTAGAGCGGGCAGTGGAACAGGCTGCCGACGGCGGTGGCTCCACGTGGAACAACCCTTCGGGTTTCCTCACGCAGCCGAAGAAACCGGAAGAGATATTGGCATTGATACAGGTGCGTGTGTGGCGATAGTGATGATGATGATGATGGTGGTTGTGCGTGGACACCTACGCGCGTTTATGCGCCCACGCGCTCCGCCAGCGGAAACCGCGAGCGGTCTCGCGCGCGGCGATTAAACCGATACCGAGCGCGACCGCGACGATAATTGCGTGTCACGTGTTTTGTGTTTTCGTTCGTTGTGTTTATGTACGTACACACATAGTAGATGTGAGTTGCAATTTCCGATTTGTTATCAGTTCCACGCTCGTTACAGCCTTTGGGTCGCGAGCTGTTTATTATTATTGTTCTTTCGTTAAAAAAATTTTTTTCAACGTTTCCCTTTCTTTTAGGTGCGCGTAGAAATTTGCGTACAATGTGAGTTCGACTCATTATAATAACAAATTTAAATCCAACCCGTATAAGGTCAAGGGTGAGCAAATGTAAAATAAATATTATAAAAATTTATTTTTACTCTTGAGGAATAGGGATCTTTTATTTCATTTTATTTCTGTATAACTGAGAGCTTTTCGAATTTAAAATGATTTGGAAATTCTAAAGGTCATGTGTGAACAGCTATCAGTTATTACGAGAAGTTAAATAGTCTTGACTTTATCAGAGATCTTTGTTTTAGGATTTGGTAGTTCACGAGGATGTCCCGCTCCCGTTCGAGACAGGATCCACGGAGTTGCCGTACAGTCAGATCACCACTCTGCCAGCTCTGACCGAAGCGGCGAGATTGGCCTTAATCACGCACACCATTTCGGCTTACGCGGTAGCGCTGCCGAAGTCACACGCTCAGAAGCTCGCGGGTCGCCTCGCGGCCGATACAACGAGATGGCTCAGCCATATCTTCCGCTTCGTCGACTGTGCGTCCTCCTTTCACGAGGACCACCTCGAGGGCCTGGTTAGGGTGACGCGACTCGCTCTACATCGGAAATACCCACGTTACATGGAGGAGGGCTTCACCGCGCTCGTGTCTCAGCCACCCTTGATTTACAGCTCTGTCGCTGCACCCATGGGCGTCGTTCAGCATTTGTGCAGACAGGTAATACTCTTCGATCCTTCCTCCCGAGCATGAAAACCGATTATAAAAGTATCGTTTAATTTGAAAGCATAAACTTACATTATTACGTAAAAAGGTTTATTTTAAAAAATAACTGAAAAAAATTGAAGAATACTAAACAGGTATATAACATGTTTGATGCACTTTCACAGCTTTCCTTGCCGCTTCATTGCATAAGACCAATCCCGCATAATACTATGTTTGGCTCGAGACACACTATGGACATCTCGGCACTGGAGCGACGTTTAGCGGAGGACACTCAGTCGAATAATGTAACGCCGTTATTAGTCCTAGCCGAAGCCGGCTCTGTGCTGACGGGCCATTGCGACAATATTACACGATTACGAGCGATATGCGACAAATACAACGTTTGGTTGCATCTTAGAGGGCATTCGCTAGCCGCGCTCGCGTTGAACAATTCGGCGAAAGATCTGGTAAATGTTTGCGCGTCTAATTTATCGTTAGTAATGTTTGAATCTCTTTAGCCAAATATCTTTGAAGATTTTTTCTAAAAATCTTTATATTGCAGCCTTCGAAAATAGCGGACAGCATTACATTACCACTCGGAACGTGGTTTGGCATACCGTCGCTACCGGTGGTCGTATCCTTTAATATTTTTTAATATTAATTTAATAGAAAGTAATATAAATGATATTTGTGAACTGAAATGTTAGAATATTTTGAAGACTCTTAAGAGATTGTACATTTTTTATTATGTTTCATGTAGTCACCATGATTTAGTTAGGTAATTTAAAAAAATATATATTAGTCATTATCTCTCTATTGCTTCTATTTTCCTTAATTTTCGCTCGTAGACATTGTACAGATTAGCAGATATTAAAGGAGGAAGGCCCACTCCGAGAGATACTACTTTGTCATTAGTTTCGGGATTGATGGCAGATTCCCTATCGAGACGACTACCCACTTTGCCTTTGTGGACCGTTCTACAGGCTTTAGGTCGAGACGGTGTACATAATAGATTTAAAAGATGTTTCCTGGCTGTGGAAGAGTTGTATAATAAGATTAAAGAATTCTCTTGTATTAGAATATTGGTAGGTTCTTACAAAAAGATGCACCTTCTGAAAAAAGTCTCATTGACTGTCAAAATTTATCGTTTATTTCTCTTTCAGAGTCAACCGCCGGGTGGCGAAACGGAGTCCTATACTTTAAGCGATTATCTAGCAAACCCCGTGAATAATTTACAGTTATTTGAAATAGTAGCGAATGCGTTAGTTTTCCAATTTGTATCCAACAAGGATCTTCAAGCCACGGAGCGCGTGCTGCCTTATTACGATAAGTTGAATTCCTGGTTGGGACAGATTCTACAGAGGGACATCGACAATATACAAATAGAACTTTGTGATATAGAGCAGTGCGGTGTCGCGATTCGGATCTGTCCGTTGGAGAATCCCGATCAGCCACCCTCGACCGAAGACATAGACAATTTAGTGACCTGTCTCGAGCAACAAATAGTAAGGATTATGTTGATAAATTCCTACTGGGCATGAAACGATAATCGTGATGATTCGTCTCTCTTTTTCTTTATGAATAACTTTATTTGGCAAACTTTTATCGCATTTAACGTTAAAAATACAACGAGGCTATGATACAATATCGCGATTATTGTCGACAGCAGTCGTAAATTCGATAATAATGCCATCGTAATTTTGTTGAATAGGACATATTGCTAGCGACAGTGGAACACAAAGAAACCTTCGTACGTTTAGTCTCGGAGAATGATTCTTTACATTTAGTGGAAATGCCAGGTTGGGCTGGTCTGGGAGGTGTGCGTTACGCTCCACCTACTTGGATTCATGTTATGACTGATCAAGCAAGAGAGGAATTGAACAAACTGAACACGCAATTAGTCGAAACCTTACGCAACACGGACGCCGCGTTTTCCCTTGGAGAAGGAGCGGACGGTCTAGCTTGTGTACGGTTTGGCATGGTAACACAGGAAACAGGCAAGTAATAAATATTACTTTCAGCATGGTTGTCATTCCACATATGAGTCTCTTTTATCGAACAATAATTATTTCCAGATGTGGCCGAACTATTGTCTTTAGTCTTGCAAGTTGGCCAAGAGGTGGAAGCTAGTTCTAAAATGATGGACACCATCTCTGAAGTAGTTAAGAGAGGTATCGAGACGGCTCAAACGGATCTAGAAAGAGAAAATGCGGAGAAGCTGTGGCAAGAGGGTATTCTCAGGCACGTTCCCGTAGTAGGAACTTTTGTCAATTGGTGGAGTCCTATTTCGAAAGAAACAGGTGTTCGCGGCCGTAGTTTAAACTTGCAAGCCGGTAATTATAGTTCTATAAGAACGTTTGCTTGTTATAATCATAGTTTCTTTGTTGGGGAAATTCAAGATGATTATATAAGAATATTTTATGTATGGTACTCATTGAAACAGGTGTTGTGGAGAGCACGGAAAATATCTACAAATATCACATGCAGTTGCAACCTAATTTCACAAACAGCAACGGTTCCGGCGCCAGAACACCGCCCCAGCCACTGGTACAAACGCCAGTCGGTGCTAACAGTCAAAGCCACAGCCGATCGTCAAGTCATTCTAGCCTGCAGAGCGGTAAGAACATACCTCTAATAAGCAATGTCAGTTCACAACCGCAGGTGAAGGAAGAATCCGCGCCAACGAAGTCGTAGTAAACATTGTACTATTTTAATAAATTGAAGGCGCGCATTCCAAGTTGTTAACTTGAAATAAGAATAATGCTTTCCGAATGAAATGCTAAGATGTTATCTTGTCGGAGGTACGATCTTTAGCGAAATATTAGATATACATATAACTTGTATAGCTTATCGATTGGGTTAAATCGAACAAGATACGTGCGACGATTTTAATTTTATCTTGCTACTGCTACTCTTGACTGGTTGTTTCTCGCTTTTGCGTATCTAAATAACGTTTCTGCAGTCTTCGCAAAGTTCGTAAAATTTTACAATTTTTTTGCTATTAAGCGAGCATGATTTAATCATGGGGTGGCCCATGTACTTACTAAACTGATTATGTAGCAGCGTCGCTTTTATAAATTCATATATAAGTTTTACTGAAATACTTCTTGTGGCTTAAAGGCCAAAATGAAATAATTTTCTCTTCTAATCGATCATCTTTTTTTCATACTTTATCAAAAGTAATTCACTGACTAATGTATGATAGAAAAAAATGTTGTAAGGAAATTATTTATATATATTGTTAAATAATATAATTTTTTTGTATAATATTTTGCACTTTAAGTACTAGCTTGCTAAACCAAGATATGCTTGCATTCAGTTTTTTTATCATAATTATTTTGAAATTATTCTTTATTCGTGGATTTTTGCTCTTTTTAAATTGCTTTTTAATTTTGAAATTAATAGTTTACACTCGTTAAATTTTATCCATAAGCACAATACTGCAAATAAATCTAATAACATAGTTCTGTTTACTTTAAGCATTAAAGATAAGCTATTTATATATGTACATTTTACCTTTCACAAAGGAGATTTTGAAGAATATGAATGAAAATATAATAGAGAAAAAGCGTTCTGATGTTTGAAAGCTGTAAACAACTCGCCAAAGAAATATTATTGTATATTCACACAGAAAGAAGATCCGTATTGTTCTTCTATTATGTAATCGCTGATACTAGAAAACTATTTCAGTAAATAAGATCATTAAATAAGTTAAATTGCATTAGGAGATTATTCGGAAATTGTTAAAAAATATCGAAGATGCAAATAAATCAAGCAGTATGTATATTTATGTACCAAACTTGTAATAAAAAGCATTGCTAATGAATAAATAATATAAAATAGAAATGTTGATGTATTCAACTGACGTTTTCACAAAGTACTGTGTAAGCAGATAAGTCATGGCATTATAATATCAAATGTGGTAATTATAGGATCTTAGGTTTTTATTTCTCTTTTTATAATATTCATGTTCCGTTACAATAGGAGGAATTAAATTCGGAATATGGCAATTAGACACAATCGTAATATACAAAAAGTAGTATCGATTAACGAGCTTCGTTCGTTCTCCATTCGTCTCCTACACACCTTCGAGATAAGTCTTTTTATGTTACATCAAAATTCGCATAACCGCACGTACAAAGAAAGACACAATAGAACATTATAACTTACATAAGTTCTCTGGAGTAGTCGAGAGTAGCCTCTACATATACTTTGTAAATAAATCTCTTTCGCGCAGTGAGAGAGAAAGAAGAAAAGATAGTATCCTTATACTATCTCTATATTTTACTAATAATAGCAAGAGATACATTCGGAATTAAATTGAAAGAATGTCGAACAGAAGATAGAAGATACTGATGAACACCCAAGACAGAAACAAGCGTCCCGTCACATTCCAAATGCCGAACACGTGTAAAACATTACGTACTTATGCAATATACGAATATACAGAAAAGACATTAAAACATTAGAGCCCTGGATCCTTCCATATATCCAGTATCAGTCTTAGAAGGTGCACAAAAGCTTAGGTTTCCCGTCTCTCCCTTTCTCTCTTTCTCTTTCTCTGTTACATATACGTCGATGTCGTGTATAATATTTAATCAAATTCTGCAAAATTCTTTTTGATTTTCGTTTATTAGCTATATTTTTTTTCTTCTGCGATAAGAAATTGCCGTAGGCCAAGAAAATGCTCCAAATCGAATGAGTTTTTCAACGTCGTATATCATCACTTCCATTATCTTTGAAAATAATGAGTTTCTCTGTTCTCTTTCTCTCTCTCTCTTTCTCATGCATACATATATGTATATAATAACATGTACACTCTCACGCACATACTCTCTTGTTCTCAATCATCCTGATCTTTTTTCCTCTTTTGTTCGTGTTTACGCAGATGCTCTCGCCTTCTTTTACACCACATTACATTTACCGTATAAAAATGATGAGAAACTTAAACGCTGTTTTATTCGTTAGAAAACTGGTGTGCAATGTGCCTCAGACTCTTGTTTCTACTATAAAAATTGACAAACGAGTAGAATAAAAGTTCCGTTAACAATCATCTAAATTACAAATTTGCATATTAAGAGTTTAACAACAGTTTTCTGTGTTCTAGATTATTTTAAAATACGTATTAAACGGGCTCTTGGTCGCCTGTGAGTCTCGCACGTCGTTAATTTTGCCCAGATTATTGAGCGCGAGTCGAACATCTCGTTGCGAAATATTCGAGTATAATTTTCATCGACTGACAAGCGACGTTTACTTGCAGATTTTTCTATTTAAACAATGCTATGTTGATCCCGTTTTTGCGCGCTTTGGTGTAAAACCTCAAGTAACCAAAGTTACAATATCTGAAGATGTCCATCTCCAGTGTTTTATGAACCATTAAAAAAAGACATTAAATATGTATCAAATTAATAAATAAAAACTGAAACATTCTTTTTTTTAATAAATCGAATGATATCAAAGTCTTATTGTAAATCGATATCGCGAAGAATTGAACAATAAAATAGCGAAAATACTTGTTGAAAAATAAGAGAGTAAAGTAAATATGTAACATACAAATTGCCATACATTACGGTTGCAGCGCATATCTGTGCTAAAACACTGAAGTTGGATTGTATACTTTCTCGATAAGCAATTTTTATCTTAAAATCTAGAACATGTATCGGGGGAGGGGGAGCAATGACGCACTAATATAGTTTCCGTACGTATTAGTAGTGACGATACAAATATTTTTTGAGAAAAAAGATTTCTCTCTTTACGTGTCTTATTCTTTTTGTTCGTTTTTTTTTTCAAATTGAGCCGAGTTCAAAATTTGGCAAGAGATCTTATTACTGAATGTACACAACTTTATATACTGTGACTAGGATATTTCTTCATCTTCAAAGTGAACAAAACGATATTCGTTCATTTCCTATTACGCGCGCGCGGTCGATACCCCGCGTGCGCATATTCGTATATTTATCGTCGAAACTTAAATTAGCATTTAACTAAACTATATGCTACTAGTCTACGAGCTGTTGCTCTCTGTAATAAATATTACAATTATTTACATTGAATTAAGTTCTTTTGCTATTCACGCTCTTCTTAAAATGCTCGGTATTGCGATTATATAATTGATTTTCACTCGACTAAACGCAAGCCCTAAGAAAATCTTGGAAAGTAGTTTGCCTTAAATGCATGTATTCCTGGAATGGCACGATTTCTCTTTCCGTATCGAAAGTCGTGATCAAATAATATTAAAAAATGCTTCCACGCAAAATTTGTAATAACATCTAGATTCAGTTTTATCACACTTTTCACGTTTATTCGATAATCTTACGTGTTACTGTTTTATATACAAACTTACTGAATTATATGCGGATGCCAGTACAAAGTCATTTTGCGATTGCTGAAAATCTATCGATTCTTATACAAACTTTTTTTTAGATAGGATCAATTCTAAAGAGAAAGAGATATACCGAGTATGGTCAGAGACAGGCATCCGTGGCGATTGAAGAGGCATCGCCAATCGGATACACGCTGGATACTTGTAATAGTAAACAACACTTGTCCAACCGGCTATTATTCAGGCACAAAAATATTCCTCCAACGTACTCATACCCGATCGTTCGATTCAGCGGGTACCGAATAATCGCCAAATATACCCGGTATATCGCTGATGTTACAGAATGTTTCAGGAAGACTGCGCTCCGCAGAAAATTCATTCTCGATTCTTAAGAAGTATATTAAGATTCAGTTTTTCACGACAGATTAATTTTTCTCACTGTCTTTTTAAAAAGAGTATCTTTTTTTTAAAATTAATACCGCCTGTGTGGAAGTTTGTTTCCAAATATCTTTCATCAATACGTTGAACAATCATTTCCCTTTTTTCAGTTTTCCTATCAGCTCCTTTTTTGTTTGCACGTAAAAACTGAAAATCCATAACGCTTGTGCTAATAACACACACTGTCTTTGTACTTAAAAAATATATTCGCCTGAGCACTGGCAGTATCGAGCGGGGCCCATAATCGAATTCTGCCAAAGAGTCTTGTAAAAATCACTCAGACATTCGTACGGTAACTAGATGTATATATACGTTTTCACACACATATAAAGTATATTAAATATTTCTCACGAAAAATTCAACATAGATTCGTTCAGTTAAAATGTAAAAAGTATATAAAAACCGTATATCTCAGTAGTTCCCTCATTATGTTTTGGTATTTCCTTCGGGAGTCGCAATATCCGACTGCCCGTTTAAACATCGCACGCGAAATTAACGGCTAATTTAGAATGAACAAGCGAGCAGTATCTCTGTAAACGATATCAATGTAAAGCTTTGTGTGAAGGTTTCTCTTGTGCATGTCCGTTCATGCTCTCAAGTCAGTCAACAAGCAATATAAATACGTACAGTTGCCGCTTTAAGTATGCATTCCGGCCTGTCCTCTGGATACTTCGCGCGCGGTCTAATCAAGAACGCGATAACAAAGAGGGAGAATAACGTAGAAGGACGTACCACAATCACTGTACATGATATACAAATACAAAATCTCAGATATAAAGTATGTCTCACACAAGTTTCTAAGTTTTCTAAAAATCTTTTTTCGCCCCCTCTGTTTCTCTCACTTTTATCGCAGGTCCCCGAAATCTAGTTTGCCGTTTTCTTTTGTTTTTCTTTTTTTAAATAGGAACTCCGAATCGTATGTTTTGAGTTTTGTTGAAGGACGTAACTCTTTATAAAATGATGACGCATATCTATTCTGCGAATACTCACGATCCCGCATCCTCTTCCATTTTTCACGATTAGAGTTCCGTTACAGCATACAGATTAGGATCGCTACCCTGTACCTGACTTAGCGTGGCCACCGTCGGCTTTTCCTGCCTCCCCTGCGCTCGATTGTATGTACCGTACATGTTCGGTACCGTATTGTTCTGCGGGGCGGTACCGTTAAACTGACTGCGCGAGAAATTCCTGTCCAACGTTCTGACCTGGTCTTGCATTTGATCCTGAATACGAATGTTAGGCGCCTTGTTCCGCACTAACGATCGAAACTGATTCATATTAGTTTGCGAGCGTGATTCGAACTCCCACGTAGGCTGCTGATTTGCAGGATTCGGCGGAAGCGGTCGATTTTGATTCCAGGCCGGTGTCGGACCTCTCTTCAGATTGGCCAAGTTCTTCGGGTCCAGTGTTTGCGTTTTTCGCGAATCTTGGAAAGTAGCAAGATGCGCGGGCCCGTGCGAATTATGAGACAGGGTACCGGTGAATGACGCTACGCTGGGCGTCCAAGGTGGTTCTCTACCTGTAACGAAACGTAATAAAAAAATATGTAAACATGAAGAGTTTATATTGTATACGCAAGAGTATTATTTTTTGAAGCATTTACCGGGCCCTGCGGGGGCGTGCCCTCAGTAGAAGTCACTAGACTCTAGCGTCTTGCACTGCTTGCTCAGAGTCGCGTACTGGCCAGGTTGATCTCCGAGTCCAGAACGGTGCTCAGCTCGTCCACCCGTCGATTGCTGATTATGCTGAGACGATTTGTGATCCCCGCCCCCTCCACTCCCGTTAACACCCCCACCTCTGTAAATGGCGAGGAAAAACGAACAAAGTTGCAGCATTATCTTTGTTTTGAACAATGACCGGTGTCTTTTTAGCTTATCTAAACATAAATTCCAGTTCAATCATGTTTGCAAAACCGTCTATACATGTTATGTTAATGTTGATAAAATAGGATTATAAAGCGCGCTATATACTATTTCTTATAATAATATTGTATAAAGCAATTAAAACTGTTATTCGCTAAGAATAATATTAAGTCTGTTTCGAAATGCTTATGTTCCAAAAACAGATAATTCAAATAATCAGAACATCAAATAGAAAATGAAGAACACAGTTATTCATGTGATGCAATTACACGTATTTTATGACGTATGTTCGTCAAGAAGCATATGCTAATATAAATATCGATAAAAACCTGTATTCTTGATGATGATGATGGAAACTATGTATGATAAAGCAAACATTCAAAAGGAGACGCATTGAGAATCTAACACGATAGTTTAGCGCGATAATTAATTAATCCTTTAGTTTAAGAGTGGCTAAATAAATTAAAGATAATAAAACTGAAAATCTCATGCACAAACTTTAACATGCTCTCGTGCAGTTGACGTGCTCGAGCAGTCGCAGTAGCGTAGGACGGTGGGGGCGGCGTTAGCAAGAGAGGCTGCTTAATCGTATTATGAGTGCCAAGAGCATTCGAATTAAGCGTAGGGGCTGTAGGCGGGTACGACCCTTGGCCTCGAAGGGTCCTTGCTGCTATCGCCTGCGACGCCGCTGACGGTGGTAAGTAAGGATCTTGTTCGTCGACCTGATGATAATCCCTTCTGAAACAAGTTATTGCATCATTGGTTATTTAATTATTAGTGAATACCACATATTTTAGCAAACTATCTTGCAGTATCTGCTAAGACACTATAATTTGTAGTAATATATAAAATATAAAAATAAACTATAATAATTATACTAAATAAAAATCAAATACATTAATTCTCTCTAATACGTAAATTATTCGCACAAGTATACTCACCGTTTTCGTATATATATCCACGTATGAGAATCCACCCAAACCAATACTGTGAACAAGAGACCTGCGGCTAAACTGGCTATTAGCATAAAACTCAATCCATACCTAGAACATATTATAGAGAAACATAAGTTTACATAATATATTTCGCGTTAAATTATTCTAATTAAAATGTGAAAAATCGTTTGGCAGAAGACATTGACTTACAATCCCAAGTGACACAAACTCTTGGCGGCGTGAACGTATTGCTTGTGCAGAGGTTTACAGTCGAGTAACGTGGCTAAGCCAGACACGAGTCTGTCAACGGTATTAACATCTGTGGATAAACTGCTGAGTTTCGGCTGGAGTTGTTGATCTTTGAACAGATCGATCGCTAATCGAGTCACTGAGTTCAAATTATTCCTCATGTTGCCCACCGCGCGCTGCGCGTCTCGCAATCTCTGTGTGAACGGATTACTGCGCGTGTTCTCGCAATGCGTGTAGTACGAGAGTACCTCGGAGGCTAAGGTCGACGGTACGGCTCTGCTCAAGTATCCGTCGGGCGATACGCAGAGATCACCTAGAGCTACAGAAGTGGCCAGGTATAAGGACGCCATGAGCCAAGAGACGATTACCGCAAACAAGCCAAACACGGAAAATCTGAAAGAATATTCTATCAGAGTGGTTGCGTAATTTTTTGTGATTGCATAAAATTGTATAAAATGTGTGTCTACAGAAGACAATCTGTTCCTCCGCTTCGATTTTGTCACGGTTTAAGCATGTGAATTATAAACGTGAATAAAGATACAAAGTATGAGGAACACATATCGCCGAAAGATCCCTATTCCTACTTTAATCAAAGGAACGTACGTTATTAGGACGCATCTGGAGTGCCGTGCAACACCGACCACCAGAATCACACAAAGAACAAGTAGAGCACTCAGAACCGCCATAGTGATAGGCCATCGCCACTGTTCGATCTTCTCACCCATCCCGATGGCGCCGGCAAGACTGATACCGCTCAAGGGCTTTCGTATCTCAAAACTCCGATTTACGGCGATGCTCGTGTTTTGCTTCATGCCGTTAAGTGCCGCTAGCAGCCAACCTAGCATAGTTTTATTGCTCACCGGGGCGTCAAATTCGTCTCCGAGGGCAGTTAGTTGCGGCTGCACTTTTTTCTTCAGAGTCGCTTCTATAGTATCAGTCTACAAGAAAAGGATAACATTGATATTTCAATAGACATTGTCATATTTTTTATCGATTTTTATCTTATAATTTTATATTGTTTATCGATTTTTTGTTATTGCATAATAAACAAAATTGTATATTATATTTTAGAAAAAATGTAATATAATATTATGTGTGATAAACAGAATAACGCGTGTAAAAAAAAAAAAAAAACGAAAAATACCTGATTTCTGACGCCCATAAGAATCCCGTCGACGTTTTTCGCAGCTGCCACAAGCTGTACTAAGCCGTTGTGTACGTCATCGTTGCCATAAAGGCCAACAGCAACTGCTCCGCTGCAGATCAACGCCAGAATGGCCAGTGAACACTTCAACGCGGTTATCGACTTCTTGGGGCGCGGCCTTCGGTCGCAGCATCTTGTTACCAAATAAACCAGCAACACCAGCAAAGTTAAGATCAACCAAGCTGCAGGAATACTTCCTAGTATTCCAAGGCTCTGTAAACATTACATCCGATCATGGGCCTTTCGTTTTGCTTTACGGCCTCACGTAAACCGCATGTATACTTTTACATAAGAGATTATACTCAAAGAGATCTAAAAACATGACTAGTTTTTCAGATGTAAAATCTATTCGCCGAATTTTAACCGTCAAGTTTCATAAAATTAACAATTGCCCGTTCTCGGCCCGGTGAAAAGTTTCTTTGGAAGTAAATATCAGATTTAGAATTTAATTAAGGAAGAAGCTTTCTTGTCTTCTCGGCTGAGGAGATACGAAGAGCGGGATCGTACAAACAAGTAATGTCGAAAAATTGGTGACGCGCCAAAATTTCCTCGCCTCCACTTCCCACTCTGAAGCGGCGGCAGGCGTCGTCGTCATCGTTCTCAAGGACCGCATTGCAACGCTACTCCATTCCAGGCGCATTTACGTATATTTACTTCGTACGAGCCGCACTTATGGCCGTCTCGTAACTTCTATCGCTTCTCTTCGCTGCCTCCCCCGAGGCTTTTATCTCATTTCTCGGCGGTCTTAGCTCCGCCAATCCACCCCGTCGCGTCGTGCCGCATGCATGACGAGAGCGAGACGAAGTTTCGCGCCTACCTCCCTTATCCGGTGGTGGTTACTCGCTTCTCCCACCCTCCTCCCCCCCCCCCCCAGGAGGTCCCGCCCGACTTTGACGGGTTCTGAGGAAGACGAGTAAAGAAGAGGGACGAAAGTGTGCGGGAGAATATAGGAAGGACCATAGGAGACGAGGAGGAACGAAGGGAAAGAACGGGACGTGTCCCGTGGTCCGACATGGCTCCCGAGGATGTTGAAGGCCCGCGAGTCGCTCCGGGCGCATTATGCGAAAGCCTTTGTGCATTGTTTGAGCTTTCCCAGGCATTGTGCTTTTCAGTCGCACAGACGCGCGCGCGGGTCCGGATTCCTGTCCCCCTTCTGACCTTCCCCTTTTTTTCCTCGCCGGTCACTCATCCTCCCTTCTTTCTCTCTCTTTTTTTTTTGTCCTTTCCTTTCTCCTCGCCGTGTCCCCGGCTACTTTCCGCACGCACGTAAATCGTTCGTTCCTTTTTTTTCTCCCCCTCGGTTTGGCGCTCCGCGCGTAAACGTACATGAGCCGGGACATGCAAGAGTCCCTTTCTTCTTCTTCTCCTCCTCCCGTCGTCGTTTCGTTCGCAGATGTTTGTTTCTTGAACCGTATCGATCCGGGATCCTTTGGTCTGCGGTACCGCAAGTCTCCGCGATCGATGAACGTGATGTGGTAAGAGGACATCCCGCGGGGATAGCCACCGGGAGATTCCGATGTAGTAAAGTCGAGGTAGCTAACAGGAATCGGGGGTTATTACCCGAAAGGACGGCGCTCGATTAACGTGATTAATGCGCGTCGGGTCGTAGCTCGAAAAATTGGATGGGGGGAAGGGGGGAAAATTGTGCAAAATTCGATTCGACGGAAGGGAAAACGCGAAGAAAGATTTTGTGTATGAAATATTTATCAGCGTACATACATCCACTTTGGAAATACATATATTGTATTATACGTCCGGATTGGAAGTGAGCCGAGCGTGCTGATATCCTCCCGAGGACGTTCGGACCGGCCATCGATATACATCGTCGGGATGTGAATAAAATATTTATCTTAAAATTGCGATCGCGGTGCGAAGGGGAGAGGGAGGGAGGGGGGGGGGTAGGAGCCGCGTGAAATCCGGATTTTCCGTGCAATTCGCTTATCGATCCGCGCGGGGCTTTAAAAAAGGCTCCGGTTGTCGCGCGCGCGGGCGGCCGATTAATCGGACGCACTTTGTTTTAAATCAAAGGAGATCGATTTGCGCCACAGTGGCTATGGTGGCGGCCGCCAAGGAGGACGTGAGAGGAAGGGAGGGTGGGAGGGAGGGACGGCGCAGATAATCGGAGTGGAATTCGCCAAGGAAGACGGATTCGTGCCGACCAGCGAACCTACCTCCAAATAGATCTCGGAGTGGGGATTGAACGTATTATTGACCGAGTGTAAGGAGACGTTCAGATGCGGCAGGCTGTGGAAGATCCTCGCGTACTGTGGTACCGTGTACTGCTCCGGAAGCTGTTGACCGCCCGCCATTGTGGAGAGCCCTTATCTGCCGAGAAACCCAGTTTCGGTAGCGTGCCTCCTACTCGTCAAGACATGCTACGCGCGAGCGCTGTAAATCAGACGAAATAAACAAATTAGCTGGACCGAATCTGGAGGGGAAGAGCGGCGCCCGGACGGGTGTAGCGGTAATCGCGGTGAGCGGCGAAACGCGGTTTTTCTTTTGCCGCGGCTAATTGAAGGAGCATCTGCGCCACGCGCGGTATTTCCAAGTTTTCCCGCATTTGCATAATCGAATAATAATTCCAACGACGGTGTCGCATATCGCCTACGGTCTCGTATCTTTCATCCGGGTGATACATTCGAAAGCCCGATCTGGAACGTGAGCTATTAAAACTTTCCATTATGATTCAATTAAATCAAAACGTAAAGTTATAACGGTCCCCCGTAGCCAGATGCAGATTTTAATTACGATTTCGAGTGTTATTTTACGTTTTTCCAGCGAGGAAAATGGCAAGCGACGAGATACTATTAAGGTTTAACACTGCGGTAAAGATCTAGGCGGATAAATTCGTTCGGGAACGCGTCAAAATTTTCTGTCGTATCATCTTTTAATAAATATATTATCAATTCTATCCATCGTGATCAGCTCCAGCTAAATGGGACGGATTTCACCGAATATCCGTTTTCATCCGCTGTGTATATATAAATTTCAATCATTCCGTCGCATTCGTTTTGAATTGTATTTGGATTAGAATCGTAACGAGCAACGCGGATATTGCTTTCTCGGGGATCGACATTTTTTGTGAACAAAAAAAAAAAAAACTCCCCCGCCCCAAAAAGGAAAATCGAATTAAAATAGAGTGAGAACAGTATCGGAGTTTAATTTTACAGAGCCACGAGCCGCGCGCTTCCACGCGAGCCGCCCGTTCCTGGCAGTTCATGGAAGAGAGTTCGCTCGCAATTAAGTGTCAAATTTTCTAAAAAGGCTCATCGAGAGTTTTAATTCGATTATCATTTCATTAGCATATTGCGCTACCGCCGCTTCCGCGTTGCGCACTACCGCCGCGCGAGTCACGACTCAATCTTGGCTAAATACGCCGACGTCACTTAGTGTCGCAAAACGTTTTACCGTAGTGATTCAACTCTTCCGTAGTGGAATCAACGCGCGCTTAATTAATGAAGTCTGTGCCAGCCAGCTCTCCGTCTCTCTCTCTCTCTCTCTCTCTCTCTCTCTCTCTCTCTGTCTCTCGCTTCATTGACATCACTAAAGCGTGCCGAAAGGATTCTCGAGGTGCCTTTTAGCTATCAAATTGACTCAAATAGGTTTAATGGGACCGAACGCCGGCATTGTCGTTAAAACTTTCGAAAAACCTCAATGTTGTTTATTAAGTTTGTATCCTTTTTTTTAATTGCGCACCTTAACGAGTAGCAAAGTAACAGCAATCTTAAAGTCGCGTTTTAACGAATATTATTGTACGATTACGTTTTGAATTAATATGATCATGTAACAATATTAAGCGTAAATTAAAAGAGATTTTGTAAATGTTACATACGTGCAGATAAACAATTACGTAGCGTACAGATAATAAAATGAAAACGAGCTCCGTTATTTATGTCGCAGGGCAGACTGCCAAATTTCCGTGGAGATAACGGGCGCGCCTCATCTATCTTGTATTATTAAAAGTACGTCGATAAATTAACATCGTAATTAATACCGCGTGCCTTCGTCCTCGCCGGCCGAATAAATAAAGCACTCACGTCCCGGCGTGGAGTCTCAATCGGATTTCTGTAATAATATTAATGAAAATTAATTCGCCGCATGCGAGCGTGTTATACATTTACGCGTTACAGCGTCAAACATGATATAACAGTCTCAGCCGATTAGCAGCGCGCGTTTTAAATGCATCACGCTCTATATTAAGCTCCCGCAGACACCGCCGCGAGCAACAAATATCTATCTCCGTAATAAATATATCGCGGATCGATAAAGTGCAACGTACACGTACGGTTTATTAACCTACTTTCTCGATTCCCATTCTATCCTTGAAATGTATACATCGCCAACAACTTCACGGCAACACGCTTCCAATATGCGGTTCGGTGTACGTTCAAAGCCACGGAGGTGCGTATTCCCACCCTCCCCCCTCCATCCCCACTTCCTCCTGACTTCAACAAACAGCCTTGTAACACAATAAACGCTTCCTTATTGCGTGATAAATCGCGGTTTGATATCGAAGCAAGAACAACAAATGAATCCCAAATTGCCCTCTCAGGCACGCGCGAGAACCAAGCGCGGCGAATTAAACGAATTAAATTACAAATTAAACGAACGAGCAGTTGACAAACGTGTAATCGAGACGTAGGTGAATTTTCCGCGTCGTGCGGCTTGAAAATCCGGATGTCTGGCGACATAGAGACGCGGATAATCGATTCGCACGCGAACGAGCGTCATTTGGAATTGTTTGCCGCTACCGGTGCATGAAAAATGGTCCTTTTCTCACGTGTCGCTTGACACAACAAAAGGACCAATATTTCGACGCGCGGGTAACAAATAAAAATATCGTACGCGACATGTGCGGATCGGCTGTCGCCCGCCTACGGCTCGTGTGTCCATATCCCCGCACTTACGGGGCAATTTAGCCGACTTACCGTACTAGTTGCATAAACATCTATTTCACTGCAGCGCGACTGCGGGACTTCCGTTTCCGCGCGCGAGAGTCCGCCGAGTTTTGCGATCGCGTTCAACGTGACGGCTCAAAAATCCCTCTTCATTTCTCGCGTCCGCGGTAGACCTTAATCGTTCGATAAAACCGCCGGTTATATATTTCTCTAGGCCCGGAAGAAACCTATGCGGCTCGAGGTGACTATCGCATTCGCATTCATATCGACACCCCGCACGGTGCGAGCGTGCGTCATTCTATATGAATGATAGATAAAGTCACCGCCAATCATGCCGCGATTTTAAACGAAGGCCGCTTATATTACGATCCGTCTGTGCGCTGTCACATCCTGGGGATCGTACCGTCATTCCTCTGGTCCTGTCTTTCTCTTTCAGCGGCGCGTGTGCGACAACGGTGCATTGTTCCTCTTTCCAGGTATCCACACCGGACGCACCGATTTCGTTTCCCAACCGTGAAAGAATGTTAACAAGATGGACAAAATGGAGCGGAATCTCGCGTTACTTTGGGTTCAGTCTTGACTACTACTCGGGGAGGGGGGAGGGAGGGCTCCAAACTTATTTAATTTAGAGTAACGTATAAGTTCAAACCTGATATTAACGCCACCAGCTTAGTGCAACGTGTACATGTATTTACGTTGAGACATTATACTCCGAAAGTCGATACCCCAGTTACGAAAGTCAGAAGCGCGGAGTAAAAACTGTAATCAACTGTTATCAACTCTGCTACTCGTGCAAAACTGCAGCGCGATAGTTAAATTTAACGATGAATTAAGAAAGAACGTAGTTGGAGGATGCGAGATAGACTCGAGGAAGGAAAACAGAGATATCAAAGCAGCAGTTTCCACAAAGATATTGCGCAGGATTTGAAATTATGAATAATTTATTCTTGATGTCACTCGGAATCACTCAAAGCATTCTATAGGCTACGATTTTATCTGTATTTATATTGAAAGAGTAAATGATAAGAGTAAATAAAGAGTGTCTTTATTTAAAAATTACAACAAAATAAAATTTACAGTGTCATTTTAATAGAGATACATAAATTGCATGAATTTAAAATAGCTATTGCATCTCAAATATTCGAAAGCGTATTCTGATAAAGAAAAATGGGGGAAAAAATGTAGAAAATACATAAGATATTCAAGTTGCCAAGTTTAAGTTTTAAATTATAATAGCTTTACAGTGTAAAGGAATGGACCTATATCCTCTATTACAGCCCTCTATTCGTGCCGCACACGACGCGTTTACTTTCCGCGCTCGTCCGCAGGCTTATTCCCTCCACCCCTCTTTTTTTTTTGCCCTCCGCTCGAGCCGCACACGAAGCGCTATATTTCGTTTTAAATACATAAAGCGTGGAATGTGCAGGTAAACGTAGCCTATCGCCCCGTCCGACCATACGTCGGGCGAAGGGAAAAAAAAGCCGTGCTTTGTCGCGAGAGACAAACCTTCCGGGAAATGGATGTTCGAGGCTTCTAAATGGATAACAGCGTGAGCTTTCCCGTTTCCCTCAGGTTCCGCACGTTCCCGCTGTTTAGCGCCCCTTTTATTTTATATTCGGTCTCGTCTCGATTCGTCGGCATTTTAAGGGCATTCTTTCGCAAGCCATACGTTTTATGAATTCATGCCGCACTTACGCGCGCGAGTTTGCCGGGCGGGACTTACCCGCACCTGTCTCCTTGCTCCCCCCCCCCTCGGTTTATCCCGAATAAAATTTTCATCCGTACCGGCGTGCAACGTGGTCTTTCGCTATCTGAATGGAGGAACAGATTGACCTTTTTTCGACGAAAACGATGACATCCCGCCGCCGTCTCGAGCGAGTCGCGCGCGCGCAGAAAAAAAAAGTCGTCGTCGACCGATCGCTCGCTGCCGGTCGCGACATGCAAACTGCTACGATCGATCGACTATAACGTGACTATAGCGTCGCCTGCGGGGCCGTGCGGTGACCCCGCGAGAGAGGCTTCGGGGATCGAGGGATGAATGACGACGGACTCGCCGAGGAAACTCGCGTTCGTCGCGGTCGCGAAGTGTCGAAACGAGTTTCGATTTCAAAATTAATCGCGCTCCTCGCGATAACAGCGGCCGATAACGCGAAATCTCTGTACTCTCGGGACTCTTCGCGACGTGTAAAATGTCACGGAGGCTTGACATCGGGACGATTGGCCGAAGTTGAACCGTTCGTGGAATGTTGAACCGTGAGAGAGTTTAATTATTCGAGTCCGGATTCACTTTGGAGCGACAGTCTCGATATCACGACAGTCTGGAGATTAACCCTTGAGGGTACCATCATGGTGCTTCCCGTGTTCGGCTGATTTTCATCCGTGGGAGTTTCTCGAAATTTCAAAGATAATTAAATCATACTGCACTTTATCTCCCCCCCCGCCCCCAAAACGGAGCATTGACTTTCATCCAGAAACTTGGATGCGAAACTTGAACACTCGTGATTTTTTTAGACGCTGTTTAAATCTCGTTTTAAACAGATGGGGGAAAAATGGTTAAAATTGAGAGATCCATCCATTAGGAAGAAAGTACCTTTCTTCTCCTACTCTTTACTTAAGTGAATTAAAAAATACCTCAAAAGTAAGAAAAAAAATATAACTTTCGAAAGTTTACGTATTCTTTTATCAAAGTAAGTAGACCCGTTCTCTCTGTGGAATTCAATCTGTCTGCGTTTTAATTGTACATTTGAAATGGAACTGGAGGTCTCCGTTTTTTCTTTTTGAATTTAAAGTCTGATCTGAAGTTGACTCGATCAGAGGCGAGAAATAAAGCGACCGCGCGCTTTGACGACGCGAAGGAGAAAGATTACACGATGCTCCCTTGCGGCCGTACTTTTCCGCGCTGCTGGGTGCACTCGGGAAAATAAAAAGTCGTACATCTTCGGGCCTGTAATAAAGGAGGAACAGATAACGCCCGGCGAGGTGTGCTAAAATACAAAAGCGTGACTAAAATGGACAGAGCCATAAATGCCGTGTCGGGCGCGAACAAAAGAAAAAACATAAATGATAAGTATGCTCACGTGGCATCGCATAACTTTCCGCATTCCTTTCCTCCGCCGTCTCATCTCTCTTCCTTCCGCGTGCGTTTTCCGGAGCCGCACGCTCGTCTCGCGCTGCAATATTTAAGGGATTGTCTAATGCTACCTGCGCGTAGCATTTTTCTAAGGTCGCCCGTACTTCACAGGCCTCGTCCATAATGCAGCGCATTTCCGCGCCTTCCACGAAAAGTTTTCCCGAGTAGATCGACATCGGTAAGTAACGAATGGACGTCGGCGAAAAATTTCAGCCGAGTCGGAAATCGATAGAAGGAAGTTTCTTCTTTCGCACTTCTCAATAGTGCGGCGTTGCTCGATTAAAAGATTCGATTGTCAACTGATTGATTTTCGCGATTTAATCGATTCGTCAATTTTTACACGCAATGTGAATTATGAATTTCGAAATAATATAAAAGGACGGTCTTGATTACGATTAATTATTTCTTCATTAATTCGTGTAAATTAACAAACGAATATTTAAAAGGAATTATTAATGTTTTTAATAAACCAATTGCGAATAATAAGTCATAATTAAATATATGATGATGTGTATTAATGTACATTTTTAACGTATGGTATTATACATTTAGTTTATTATTTGTATTAAATCCCAACCGATTAAAAGTATCATAATTTCAAGAAATTATTTAAAACATTTAGAGAGGTCAATTAACAGTAATTGTTCGCTTTTATTCCTAAATATCGATTATTAAGAGAGATATTAAACGCGAATTTTTGTTACAATTAAAGAATGAAAAATATTTCTGCAATTTTATTAATACATGTACGTCTGTAAAATATTTAAGTTTCATCCGTCATTAGGAGTTGACCCATAATTGGGACCGTCATCTTAGCCGTTCTACGATACACGCGAGTTATTTTAGGAGTCCTTTCCTATCTTTCCTTTTTTTCCTATTCTAACTATCCATATCTCGAGTCCGTCTCAAGTTTCCGAAACTTAAGGAATGATGCTTTTTTTTGTCAGCTAACAAACTTCAAAATTTATTTCTAGCAACTTCTGATCTGTCGTTTATTTTGGCACTGATTTATTCTGTAATCGAAATACTGAGCTGGAGGTTTCCGAAGGTTTCTCAAAATACTCCAAAACTCGTCGCACGCTTCCCCAACAATTTTCCCCAGATCGCAATTCACTTGTCGAACAATATCTGTTTGATTAACGCGAGACGGTGATACAATTAGGTATTTACTTTTTATTGTCCGACGCGAAAAAGAGATAAGATTAAACGGCGAGTCGCACGGCTAGAAATTCTGCCGAAGGCAAAACTCTGCCTAAGCCCTTGTCTACAATAAAGATTTAAGCTTTAAGCCGTAAGAAATTAATCGATCACAATCGAGTATTCTTATCAAAATCTACTGTGATTGGCCAGTTTCTTACGGCTTAAAGCTTAAATCCTTCATTGTAGACTAGGGCTAACGAAGACAGCGGGGGCGGCGGCGTTCTTCACCCCCGGAAGGACGAAATCTTCCCCCCCATCCCCGGGCCTTTCCTAAAGACCCGATAGTTCTCGGGGCCGCGAAGGAGGGAAAACCTAGGGTCGGCGCACGCTATCGCACGCTAAAAAGTCATCGACCCATCGTAATCGCCGGCGGGTAGTAAACCTCACTCCGCCGCCTTCGATTCGATCATATCGCCGCCTCCACGCTCCTCGTCGTCGTCGTCGTCGTCGTCGTCGTCGACACGGCGGCGCGGCGACCGACGTTCCTCCGAGCGCGTCGTCGAGCGCGTTGCATGCGCGAGGAAAATGGGTCCGTTCGATAACTCGACACGGCGCGCGGCACGGAAGGCGGGCATCGTACGACACATCTCCGCGCGCGCGAGAGAGAGAGAGAGACATCCCGCGAGAGAGGCCCCCTGCTCCTCCTCTCCGCTCCTCCGCGCGGCGCGACGGAAAAAGGCGGTTTCGGTATTTCATTCGGCCTCCCACCCTTCCTCCGTTTGTCCGTCCGTCCGTCTTTCTCCAAGTCGTCCCTTATTACTCACAGCCGGGCTCCGCATGCGGCGCGGACTCTACGAACACCCCGGCTTTTACGACCGTGGCTCACGTCGCGGGCCACGCTACGCAACATCTGGTTGGGTTTCTTTGGTTACACCGGGGCCTGCGACGAAATCCACCTCCGCGGTACACTCGCTCCGTCGTCTCAACGGCTCCTCGCTTTCTTCCTTTCTTTCTTTCTTTCTCTCGCTCGCTCTCGTTCTCTCTCTCTCTCTCTCTCTTTCTCTCGTTCCCACGCACCCACACATACGTTCGCGAGAGGCTCGTGTAATGTATTCTTGCACCCACACGCTGTCACCCCCGAGTGTGTACCGTGTATCGATCCCCGAGAGTACACACGAAGACGGCCGTGAGCGCCATCGGGCCATCCTCTATTTCCTTCTCCACCTTCCTCTCTCTTTCTCCTTCTCTCCTTCTACGTATACCGTACAGTGTATATAGCGTCCTCTCTTTTCCTCCTTCCTTCGATTTAATCTCTCGCTCATCTCGAGGACGAGGCGAGGCGCCGCGTTTCTTGCGCGGCGTCCGGGAAAGCGCACGTCGCACGTTCCGCGTCCCGTGGAAACGCATCGCGCGCGAGAGAGAGAGAAAGAGAGCGAGCGGTGTACATATACATATCTGTTAGGGCGAGTCTCCGAGAGAGAAAGAGAGAGAGAGAGAGGAGAACGACGGTGGGCTCGCGTGACAGAAGCGCGACGGTGGTTCCACCCTCGCACCCACCCCCGTCCTCAATACCGCCGCCGTGTGTTCGACGAGATCGCGAGAGGGTCGTCGATCGGAGCGTCGGCGACACACACACACACACACGCGCACGCACGCGCGCGCGCGCGCGGCTCTACCTCTTACCTCGATTTTTTTCCTCTCAGTGACAAAACCCGTACGCTCGCGTACGTGAACGACAACCGGCGGCACATACGACGTATATCCAACCGTGCTCCGAGCCCGACTGAGAGGAGGCAAAGAGAGCGACGCGCGCGGCGGCGGCGGGGCCGGGGTGGAGCGGCGGTCGCGGACCAATCGCGTTTCCGCTTGCGCGCGACGGCGGCGAGGATTTACGGGGGCCGCCGCCAGGCCGCGCGCGCGCGCGCGCGCGACTCCGTTCTCTTGTTCGTCGTTTCAGCTCCGGCGTGCTTGCTCCGCTCTCCGGTGTTCTCCTCTCCGCGCGTGCGAAACGTGACGCGGGGGAGACGATGATGACGCGCTCTCGGGGCGACTTCGACCAAACTCCGATCGACTCTTTCTCTCTCTCTCTCTCTCTCTCGAACTCTGCTTGAGAATTGCTCTCGAAATAATTTTCAATTATGTCACTGGTCGTCCTTGATCCCTAATCTTTCTTCCCGCGTGTCGAACAATAGATTAATGATATACACGTTAGCGAGTAGAGATGTGTGTGAATCAAGGTTTTTTGAATCGGATGATTAAAACATAACTTTTAACTGATACAACATAATTAATGTTACGTTGAATTTTAACATGTAATAAAAGATATCTATGTAAAAAAAATATTGATTATGATATAATGTCACTTTAAATGTTATTTTATGAGACTGTCAATATACATACGATTCGTATTCGAAATTTAGATTCAAATTTTCATATAAACAATTCGAATCGAATCATTCGCACATTTTTGTTAACGAGACGGTATACAAACGTTAATAAGTTTATTAAAGCTTAATCACGTTTAAGATGACTCCAATTATCTTATCAATTAAATAACAAAATTATTGCCCTTTTGTTGTTTAATTAACATATAGAAAAAGATATAAGAAATGTATTAAAAATTTTATTTTAAGTAAATTCGTCGATTGAATTAAACTAATCAAGTCAATCAATGATTATCATTTTGTTAACATAAATAAAATTACTTTTTTTTTATAATTCATCTCTTTACTTCCTTTAACTTTTTCTTTCAATTCTCCTACTCCCTTTTTTGTATCTAAATTTTGTAACGTATGTATAAAACTTTTTACATCAAAATGTTTCATTTTAAATATATTGCATGCAATTGAATATATTTAAATATATTACGCCAAGAGGTCGAAATTGAACGAACGTTCGTTTTTCCGCGAATCGAGAAAAAGGTTTGTGCCAGAAATGCTGTTTCGATGCAGGAAAGAAAAACATTTCGCACTTTGTCTCATCGTATTTATTTTCCAATCATTCAAGTTATTCACGATTTCTGCCATATCGTCGGTAAGATATCAGAGTTGCAGCGCCGTCTCGGTTACTTAAGTCCTCGTTTTATTTGGTCAATAAGTAAAGAAGCTTCGCAGAAGAGAATTATCGCTAGTCCTAAAAAGATATTCAAAAAGACAAGGTACGCATACATGTATACATATGTATATATACGATCCAAACGCAACGAATTGATAGGATATCAGTATCACGTGACATCTTTTCTCATTTTTCTTTGTAAATGTGTAACAAAAATGCAACGCACGCGACGAGAGCCGTAGATCAAAAACGACCGAGTTACGTGTACTGCAACATGCACAAAAGTGTGGAATGACACATTTCTCCCATACATATATGTACATCCTCTATTTATTTCAACAAAGGGATAAGTAATATTTAATAAAGTGTATGTGTGAGTGTGTATGTGTGAGAGCACATCCTCAGTCGAGTGACGGAACTTCTAAAAATCATAATGGCCGGGTAGTAACTCGTGATACAACTTCGCTGTTTGTACCCTAATCATTACTAACTACCCGTGTCCATAATACGTGTGACTAGTAATAAAATATTAATTAATAAAATAACTTAAACATCTTTCATTCATTATATAATCTTGTATGTATACATACATATATATTTATAAATTCTCGCTTTCACGCTCGCGCTTGCTCTCACGTTCGCACTCTATTCAATATCCGATTGGAATGATTTGAATTTTTTAAAAAATAGGAGATTGAAGTATATCCGTGATTAGAGAAACCAACTAGGAATTTATCTTGTTTTTTTCTTGTTACCGTATAGAAAAACCGCTCTCTAAAGTCGATTGCCCCCCCCCCTTTTTTTCGCATTAGCGGAGCGCTGGGTCCACACAGTCGTTGGAAGAACTTGACTGTAGGCTGCGATATATAAACTAACTCTCACAGGTGCTTCTCCTAAACAAGATGCTTAAATCAGACAAAGATATTGCGAAATTATCGTTACATGATTTCGGTGATTCTCGCTAAAAACAGTCTCAATATCTAAAATAAAACGCTTGTGAGTAATATGTATGATTAATATGCTTAATAATGTTACGCGTGTGTATCAATTGTATTAATTATTTAGATAAGGCCACTAGTGGATGATACAGATACAATATAAATATTACAGTTACAAGCATAGACTCAAAGCAACGGTCGAGTAGCTACACGTTATGTCCAGAAACGATCAATCGTGAAAAAAAAAACGAGGTATGTATTTTTAACACAGGATTTGCAATATATAAATTTGGTTTTTTTTTCGTTATTGTCATATACTTTCATTGTAAGATGACACGACGCGAACGACGTTTGCATTGACATTACAGACGTGCTGCGACTGCGTTAAACCGTTCTGGAAATATCCTTTTCCTTCTCTGGACATAGGTAGAATTTAGTTGCCTATTGCATTCAAGATATCTAATTGTGTAATATAAACACTAGAGTTTCTTCCTTCTCTTAAGAATATACGCGATTTTTCACATATACTGAGTATAAGATTTGTCTTCCTTTTAAAAAGCTATCTTAGCTGCTATCATATAATACAATCCACGCGAGTTGTATACAAACATGGTATTACAATTACAAAAATTACTAATGCCTCGTATTTCTATAATTCATTTCGAAAGATCGCACGTGTCTGCGTGTAGATTTATTACACTTCTTAAAATAACATGCGCAAAGAGAAGCGCGCGCGCCGCTGAAATCCATCATCCACTTCGGCGTCCATATAAGAAAACGTTTTTCTGTATATATATAAATTCGAAGTAAAGAAATAACCCTTCCTTATCTTTCGACGTATCGTACTTCGTAGTAATCGAAAAATAACGGATTTATATATTATATCAGAATTGTCTTTCTTCTTTTTTTTTTAATTTCGCCACTCGATGTTGTTCAAACATCACGGCACACCAGGCACTATACATTGAGCATTGCTCGAGCCAGACTCTTCAGCCTGGCTTATATTGTATGTTACAACGTAGATTCGTGTATCACTGTTGTATTTGGATCACTGCTAGCAGTCTGAATTATTGCTGGCGGTATGTGTGGCGTCAACGTGATGGATGAAGTCTTTCGCACAGGTTTCGGGGAGGCCTGCAATCAAATATTAATGTACGATGAAGATTAATTTAATTTACTTTTTGTCATTTAATATTATTTTAATAATTTGCAAACAATGTTGACTTTGTTCGATCACAAATCTATCTGATTTAAAGAATGCATCTATTACATACCCATTCTCTTCTGCAAGGTGCTTCGTCATCGGAGTAATGATCGATCTGCCCGATATCAGTTTCCGTTGCTGCATTTCTCTTCTTCGGCTGCAGAGTCGCGTAATTGCCGCAACCTCTGGTGAAGTTCGTCATATTTTTCTCCTCGACAATCTTCTCTTGGCATAATATCTCTTGCGATTTACTTTGCTTATTGTTCGTTACGTCACTGGTACTTTTATTATTGAAATAAAACGGTGGCATTTTTGACACCCAGTGTTCTAGTCCAGAACCAGCCGAACTCGTGGATGCCGCGGACGAATTTCCCGTGGAGTTATTGGACAGGCCTCTTCGCTGGTAGAACAACATGTACGCTGCGTTCGTAATCAGATTCGTGTCGTTGACTGCTTCCACGCGTGTGTCGTCAAAGCAGTACCACTGTGTGTCATACGGATTTCTGCAAAACGCTGTGTAATGCCCGCCCTGCAAATCTTGCCCGTGATGATTGCATATCGCATAGAGATCGTAGACATTCTCGTCGTACTTGGGGATGTTGTGCTGCCGCTGTCGGGGTTTCTTCCAAGGCGACCAGCCCAAACCGCCCAGACTGGTGACATTGTTATGCGTCGTCTGAACGCCATTGTGGGCGAGATGTGGCGTCATGTCGAAGCCGTATAAGGGAAAGTCCACCAGCATAGTCAGCTTGGACGTTGACCGTTGCTTAGACTGCTGACGAAATCTTTTCAAATGTATGACTAATATATCGGGCAATGACCAAAGACCTAGCTTTTTTACAACTTCTTGCTTCTTGTTGCAATAGGGACAATGCCACGCGTCCTCCGCGCCCAGTATCTCCGCCCGCGTATACAGATCGAAACATTCCTCCAGAGTGACCGCGCCGCCCAGTTCGGAATTAGTCTTTAACTGTTTCACGCTGGCATGTTCCTCAATCTGATCACTGTCGTCCTGTATAATATTACATTTGGTGGCCTCATCCCATTCGAGGATCAGCTTTACGTGTTGCGGACCCGAATCGTCGGCGCAGAGCGCCAACGCTTGCTCGATCTGTTCCGTGTAAAGCGGATGTTCCACGCAGGGATCGATACAGGGATGTTCGTCCTGGATCGGCGTCGCAGCCGGATCCGCCACGCGGATATTGAAGAGTCCTGGACTTTGGCTGGTTGTGAGAACGTCGTCCGCAAGTGTGCTGTGCATCTCCTTAAGCAAAAGCTTCTGCAGATCCTCGTAGGACGTCTCGCGTGACACCTGCATCGTGTACGGGCTTCCGAAACGCTGCCTCAGATCACCTTTCACAAGAACGTTAATCCAAACCAACAAGATATACGCCTGCTCCGTAGGTTCCTTCAATTGCGGCAGCTCAATGCAGTAAAGCGGATCGTTTTCCATAATCACGGACAGAGGCTGACAGTCGGAGAAGGTTCTGCGGAAAGAAAAAGGAAGATTATTATTGATATAAGAATATAATTTTTCTGCTCCATGTTCTTTCTTATAATAGCAATGTGCGAATGAAATGTTTTCTCGGCACTGTTTCCTTTTCATCGTTATATTCAAGAAAGCAATATTTTTTGGAGTTTTCTTAAAATTGCAATTTAATACCTGTGAAATCCTTCATCGTGGATCTCGGTCAGTAGCATGTGATTCTCGTCTACGCCGGTGTCACTGGCCAAGATTTCTCGGAGTTCCCTCACGTTGGCCGCCTGATTCACGCTCACGCCGATTTTGACCTGTCGCGGCTGTTGCGACGTGTAGAGGACGTTAACGTAGAGATTCATCTGCCGATGGTTCTGTGGCACCGGTACCGACACGCACAGGAAGGGATCGAAGGTGTTTGACTGCCGGTGGCATCTCGGACAAGTCAGACTAGACCGGAATTGCGCTTGGAACACGGCATGTACGAAAGAGTTGTTACATCGCACGTGATTCGCAAGCGTCTCGGCGGCGACGATGTCGTCAGGTCTGCCGAACGAGTTCTGCAAATGAAAAAGACAAATCGCGTGTTTTATATATATATTTATGTATAATATATAAAACGACAGGTGATCGATAATATTACTTTAATAATAGATTTTACTGTCGGTTTTGCACAGAAAAAGAGAACAGTCTTGTTTTAAGACTATATTATTTTAAAATGTTAAATATTGAAATAAGATTATATGGCGTTAAAGAAATCTACATCAAGTTACATTAAGGCCTATTTCTACCAACGTAGATTAACTTTAATCTTGGATTAACTTACTCTTTATCTCTTTTTAATTTTTAGAACTAGAATGAGATAACAAGTAAATTAAACCGAGATTAAAGTTAATCTATGTTGGTAGAAACAGGCCTAAGAACTTTATGAAGAAAAATATATTCCAACTATTTAACAATAATTTTCGTGAGTTAAGAAAAAAAATAGGACCAGCTAGAAAATAATATCCTCAAGAATTACAATTTTTTAATACTCTTATTAACAAAATAATCATTGTTTGTTCTTTAAACAATTATTATAATATTAAAATAAAAATGTATTCTGCTAAAATTAAAATTAACAAGTTCTTTAAAAAAGATAAAATTATAAACAAAATAATTATGGTTTCACAAACAATGAAATTTCTAGTTTACATAGAAAACATTGATTGTTAAATAGAATATGTTAGTTTTAATTTGAACTGTTTTTTGTAAATATGTTCGACAGGGGTAAACGCCTGTGACGAGCCGAGCTCTCTGGTTTTTCCTATTTCATTTATATAAAAGCATTTCTTTTTTCTTATTCGTGCTATTGCACGTCTTATTTGTCTCAATTACGTGTGTCTAGCGTTGCCAGCCCGTAATGTTTCCGCGCTTGAGGGGATTGTACGTCCTAGAGAACGGCCAATAGAAAACGATTCATTCATTCATTCATTCTCTCCTTCTCCTCGCGGCTTTACTTTGCAATACGGTTTATGTAATCCGGCGAAATCGGCTCGAGGTTGAGGCTGTTTGCCGTCGACGCGAAGCCGTACGCACGCCGCCGCGGGCCGATGAATCCCGGAGTGAAGGGTTCCATCCTGGCTCCGACTGACTACCGTCCGACCACGTTAACGCGAAACTCGGTTGTCGCTCGCCAGCACATAACGACAATCATCCGTAATGCGTCCGCGTTTCGTTAATAGATCGCCGTCGTCGCCGCAGCCCTCCCTTTTGTCCCTCCTTTGCCGAAAGGAAGACGCGGAACATCAGGAAGGAGAGTCGGTCGAGTCGCGCTAACGAACCCCACGCGGCTATCGGCACAATTGTCGCCGATACGCTAAAAACGCGGTGCGCTCATTAACGTAAGCCGTTGCACTTAGCGAGCCAACGTCAGGACCCGATCGGCGCACCGATTGGCACGCGATCGAGAGCACGACTGATTCCCCCTGCTGTTTATTCACGCTTGACGCCGGATAGATCCGACAGATATGGATTCTTAAGAGAATATAAAATTGTGTGTGTGTGTGTGTGTGTGTGTGTGTGTGTGTGTGTGTGTGTGTGTGTGTGTGGAGGGGGGGAGGGGTGTAAAAGCGAGGTGATAAGCCCCGAGATAAAGCTCTCGCTGAACGATACGATCGAGTGTTATGATACATAATTTGACGTGTCGGTGTAGCCTGCGGTGCACCGTATTCCGATATTTTATTATCAACCACGGTACTTCTCTGCTCGCGTGTAAACGTTTATTTCAGGGATATACTCGAGTGCTCGAGTGTTTGATTTATTCCCTCGAGTGATTTAATGAAATGTCGTTTGAACTAACCGAGGGAGGATTTTGTGTCGCGGGCGAAGGAGAGAGATTTGCGATTTTCGTTTGCGTGCCGCCGTCCGCGGCACATTCTGGTTTCAGTTCGCGCAGCACAGATACACGACCTGCCGCTCTTAATAGGATAATAAATATCGAGATTGTGCGTTTTCGTATATAGCTTTTAAGTCGGTTACTCTCGCAAACTGTTGCGAGACTTCACGGAGACGGGAGCCTCGCAGGAACCCCCGCGAGATAGAGGAGTACTTACATTCGGCGCGTTGTGGGATAAAACTTTATTGCCTGCAACTATAATCCAAACTGCAATTTGCCCGCAAGTAGCGCACGTCGTGTAAGTTACTAGAAGTCATTATTGACTACAACCGTTCGCACAATGTGCATTTATTTCGTTACCATGAATGAAAGGGGGGGTATAACAATCCTTGAAGGAAAATCGATCCTGTCGAGTTGCAGATAGGCCGGCGTTCCATAACAATGTAATTTCCCAATAAAGGCCAACTGAATCAAGTAAACCGGGCAGACAATTAATAACGACAGGGAGAAACGCGATAAAATAATAAACAAATAGTGACGAATGTGTGAAACGAAATGAGTGTTGACATTCGCGCGGCCAACAGACGGGGATCTTGTACCGAATAATAAAGGCGTAAAGTTGAGAAATGCATAAAGCTGAGAAATTATTGTCAGATCTCAATGGGCGTTAATAGTAATTTATTCTGCGACGGAATGACACTTTTAAAAGTCGAAATTACCGCGAAAAGTCAACTGCTGGATTTGCAATAGGACTTTTCGTTACGTAACGTAAAAAGCCCCGACATAATTCCGATAAGTACCCAGTGCGAAATCGCCCGGGAATGTTACGTAACACCTCCGAGCGACATATTTCAATAATGAAAGGCACCCGACGACGACGACGACGACGACGGCCGTCGTTAACGTAGAACGTTAGCGACGTACGGGCGACATGCGCGTGGTGCCTCGCAAGTGCCACGCGGCTCGCTCGCGCCCGAGCTTTCCGAAGCCGTGTAATTTGTAACACGCGATGAAAAAAACCGCAGAATGGGATAATCACCGGGACTGATCGCGCTCAGGATGTATCAGCGATCCGGTTGCCGGAAGTAATTTCCGATGCGTATGAACGGCCGGGACGACTCGCGCTCACAATTGGTCAATGTCACGCCGGTGCACGTGTACCCGACTCGTAAAACCATTGTTGCATTCGCGCGTACCAACGTGTAACGAATTATCCAACTCTGCATCGATTGATCCTAAAAGATTACCGCTAGTGGATCAGCCGGAGACGGAGATTGGGAACACTCCTCGAGATCCCGTTTAACGCGATCGTGATCTCGCAAGAACGAGTTACTTATCAATATGACACATTTGATAGATAATCACGCGTAGACGTCGGTTATACATGAATGAAACTTTACGTTCGAACTGATTTAAACATCGTATCGAAACTTTGCCCGACTCCAATTTTTCTCGAGATGCGTTTTTGGTAAACCGAAAAAAAAAATTGAGGTTTAGTGTTTGTACTCAAAACCTCAAACATCGTGAAATTTAAATAATGCATGAGACGGCAATAAAAGCTCGAACCTATTTGTCTCGGGAAACATGCATATTTTAAAGATTGGTATTTACAATTTTTATTAGTTTGTTTTTATCCTTCATAATCGGCGGAAAACAGTGCGTGTGTTCGAATATAAAGTTCCATATTTTTTTAAATTACGTTTTTTTTTATTCGTGAAAAATTAATCCTGAGAGAAAATGTCGACGTATTAAAAATCAAATATTTCTTATGATGTTTTCTTCGATATTTATTTGTTATAAAAAAATTTATTTTTTGATGTGAATAATATTGTAAAATATATTTCTATAAGATACATCTCATTTTTCTTATTAATTGGTTATGCCTACAAATAAAATTTTTTGAGTAAAATAAATATTATGTCGCATAAAAAAATTTCAAGTATTTTTCTTTAATAAATGGTTTACTTAAGTAGGATGAATTAAATGTTTTATTTCTAGCAAATAAATTATTTATTTTTACACATACTAGATATTATCTCTTTAATAAGGTATATTTTAAAGAAATATATTTCAGAAGTATATTTCATTTTCACAAATAAATTTTATAATAACAAATAAATATTAAAGAAAATGTCACAAAAAATATTTAATTCTGAATACTTCAACATTTTTCTCTCAGTGTGGAGTAAATCTCACATCTTTTACTTATACATCTTTATAAAAATTAATATTTGTTACGAATTTATCTCTTAGATTTCCTTTAAATTTAATAAAATCTTCTTAGCACCTACTTTAGAAAAGATTACTATAAAAATAAGAGAAAATTTTATTTTTCTTAACATGAGTATACAATTTGTCGGTAAATGTTAATTGTATCATTTAACATCTTCATAATTTGCTTGCAAAAAATCAGAAAAAATAATGAGTCACGTGTCATAAATTTAGCTTGTCAGTTTTTGTCGACACAATGAGTCATACGAATAAAAATAAAACGAGTACGGAAGAAGGTATCTGTTTTAAAAGAACGCGCTAATGCGCTTTCCGCTTTCACATTAATCTTTTGTTTTTATCGTGAATTGTTTGATCCACACTTGGAAGTTACCAATATTTATAAATAATCTAGCAACATATAGATAACATACAAAAACACAACTATAAATTATACATGCACCGTTTAAAAATATCTATATATTACAAAATGAATAAACATAAATTTAATATCGTCGCAATTCATCTTAATATAATTAAAAATATTTAAAATGTATTTTGTATTTTGCTTTCAAAAACAGAAAGTGCTTTTTTAAGCTGAGATATTTCAGGTATCATTAATGTTTACTTATGGTATGTTTTAATTTTGAACGTAAGTAAACTCTTAGAGCCGATTGTTCCAACTTCTTGGTAAACTTAGCTATCATTAAATGTGTCTGTCTTTATTTATTAAAAAAAATAAAGATAGACACATGCTAACCTGATAAGTTTACTAAGGTAAGTTTACTAAGAAGTTAGAACAACCGGCCTTTATACAATTCTTTCATGATGAATGAATAAAAACAAAAACATTTTTGCTCAATTGTGTCATATCGTTATGTTTAACAAGAAAGAAAACGAATAATTTATACATTGAGAAAAAAGTAGTTGCATTTACCGTAATTACTATAATTTGTATGCATTTTCAGTGTCAATTATACGTTGTTATAAGTTGTTTTGACTATGCAAATATTATAATTTGCATTGTTATTATTATGTGAATGTTAAATAATAATTATATTTACTATAATCACGATATTGCATTTGCTGCGTGGAAATGTTATTTTATTTTCATCATCGATATCAAATATTTTACTATATTAAAAATTTACTATATTTAAAGTTATCTCACAATTTGTAGTAAAATTTTGATAGTTAATAAAACTATAAACACAGGTTATTACTAAGATTACAGCAATAATAACTATAAAAGTAGAGTGTTTCATAATTATATTATCACACAATGAAACTAATGTCAAATACTTTTCGCAGTGTACGTTATGAGGATATATTGTGTGATTCACAGTTTGTAATAAGCTAGTATTAAGAGAGTTCCGCTGCTAAATCAAAATGAACAGATTTTCATGAAACTTTGTAGAGAAGTTCAAATTAGTGATATAAATTCACAGCCAAAATTTCAGAAAGCTGAACTAGCTATTTATTTAGATATTAAATATTTTATTAACATGGGCTCTTTATGGGAATCGATGAATTTTCAGGATTTTTCAGTTTTTATTGTCGTATTAAACATAAGAAGTAATAAACAGATGTTAGTGAAATTTTACATCTTAGCTGTCTAGAAAAGTATTGTTAAATTTTTGAAACAATGCACTTGCTCGTATGAGTGAAATAATTGATAAGATAAAAAAAAAGTTTGCACTAATTGAAGTAATACAGCACGTAGTGTAGTAAATATGTGCTAGTGATATAACATGAATTTCAAATTGTTGTATTTAGTTATCTAAGTGTGGTATAATAGTGAAGAATGTTTATTCTCAATTTATTTCAGTAATGAAGACCATATACAGCAAAAAAAGAAGTCAACAAAATGGTCATTTGAATATTTTTCTTTACTTGATCCCCTGTGCCACTTGTTGTGCCGGGCCTGTACAGAGGAACTCCCTTCTTAAGTGCGTATAATTACAGGCGATATGATTACTTACTAAGAAAGTAAACTTTGTCTAAACAATTTTTATTATAAACACACGACATAAAGTCTCTCCGTCTCTCTCTCTCTCTCTCTCTCTCTCTCTCTCTCTCTCTCTCTCTCTCTCTCTCATTGAGATACAAAACAAAAAGATTAAATTTATTCTCTTATACGTCACTGTTTTCCTTAGTGAGATATACAACAAATAAATTGCCATTTAAAATTCCAATGCGATAAGTTCGCGATACGCGATTCCCTAATATGATTACACGAACAAATTCCTCTCCTCGTGGATTTGTTTATCGGCAATATTTACGTAGCCCTCGTTTTCGCTGAACTCCCGCGGT
This sequence comes from Monomorium pharaonis, assembly GCF_013373865.1. Lineage (NCBI taxonomy): Eukaryota > Metazoa > Arthropoda > Insecta > Hymenoptera > Formicidae > Monomorium > Monomorium pharaonis. The sequence continues at coordinate 21,944,059 of NC_050470.1, read as the reverse complement.
TCGCCGGCCGGTGTCGCAATATTTTCGAATGCATGCGTACTACACGACGATGCGCGGAATTCGAAATATGCGCGATTCTCTTTTTTTTTTCCACATCGCTCGTCCCGTGTATGCGTAACGCAGGAGATGGTAGAGAACGGGTCACGCAAGGATGATTGGGCGTGTAACGTTCTTCTTTCGCATCTGCGTCGCTCCCGGACGTTTCACGCTATAAAACAGAGTTACGTAAATATTTTGCTAACAATTACGTTGACTTCCCTTTTCCTCCCTTCCCCCTCCCTACTCTCCCTCTTACGATGGAAAACGAGTTACATTCATGCCGCTCAATGGCATGATCGAATCGGATACACGCAACTCGTAGGTATCTTCTAGAACACGAAATAAATACGCCCGGGCACGTATTACGAAATTGTTCACGATAATGTTCCGAAATGCGAGATTCCGATTGTCAAGTTTGCGACTGCGATTCCGCTCACGTGTTGATGCTATCGGGAATTTCGAGCGAAATCGACTTTCCGCGCGTTCTAATGCGTAATAAGAGGTTGCAGAAAGAGGGACGTCGTCGTTTCGCTAGCTCGCCAAGCATCAGAAACAATCCTAACGATAAAACAACCCGATATAGCAAAATATATATTTGAGATATAATCAGAGATCTTTGTGCTTGCAATGTTAAATCAGTTTTAAAATATCTTATTGTCAGATATTCATAAGAGTTCCGCAGGGCATCGTTACTTGATATCACGTATTGTCTGCAAAAGGATATCTCTGAGACGTTTGCGTATAATATAGTCGGTATTATAGTTAAACCTTTTATTTTATTTAAGTTTACTTCATGTTTAATTTGAGATACATTTCGTAACCAATAAGATCATTTGTACAACGTATCTCAAGATAAACTCTTCAGACTATCTTAAATAAGAATTAAAGATAAGAATAAATATAAAAATTAAATATCACATTTGAGATAAAATTATCATGACTTTTTAGTATTTTGGAGATATCTCAGAAGCATTCTTAAGATCTCTCTTGACAGCGCTATATATGTAACAGATATTCTGACATATAAATATCTTCAAGATATCTCTGCGATACATTTTGCTGTGTGGGAATCTACGAAAAACGGCTTTACTTCAATTGGAATTATTCAATTATGCCCTTCATTTCTATTGCATTTTGTAGACTGAGAGAAAAAAATGCTGGATTTAAATAAATATTTCTTTGAATAGTACGAATAACATATTTTATAGGAAATCAATAATATTTATTTCAAACAAATAATATTTTCTAAACTATAGAAAATATTACTTGTTTTAAATAAATAAATATTGATTTTCTATAAAATATGTTATTAGTACTATTCAAAGAAATATTTATTTGAAACAGCATTTTTTTCTCTCAGTGTATAAAAAGCGAAATAATTCCAATTGAAATCTAGTCTAAACAGTTTCATATCGTGAAATTGTTTTAATTGTTGATATATTCGGTCTTGAAAGATAGAAAATTTCGTCGTCTAAGTCGCGATCACGTGTGTGATCAGTTGAAATTAGCGCATTGCATTACAGGTAATACAAAAAATAAAATTACACCTTTTTATAATACTAATTCAAGTTTGAATTAGTATTATAAAAATGCATTTTTCGATCTTATTTATTTTAATAGATTAATGCAAGAATTAAATTTTCATCAAAATAGTAGAAATATTTACGTGTTATAATCGATTCAAATTATAGATTATTACTACAAAATATTCATCATAATTGCTAAAACTATGGCAAACTGGAAGAGAAATATCATGAGCTAACGTCACACCGTCTCGTGTGTAATTATACTAAAATGTCATTTTCAATTTTGCATCATCCATCTTGCACGATCTTGTAATTGAAACCGTAGTACGTATTTTTGCGTAGATTGTAATGCATATATAATGAAACAGATGGTAAGGTGACCTTATTATGGGATCACATTTGCAAAATTAAATGTTTTACGAAAATATATGTATTAATAAAAATGCAGAAATTGTTTTTATGTTCTTCATATTTTTGCAACTTACAGTCGCTTTCTTCATCATTGCTGATACGTAGGAGAAAAAAAAAAGCGAAAAGTTATCTCTAAATAACCTCTCTAAATATTTTTTAAATAATTCCTTGAAATTGATACTCTTAATAAATGATATTTAGTACGCGAAACACATGCAATAATCCACATTAAAAACGTACATTAGCATACATTAGCGCACATTTAATTATGTTAATGCATAATTAAGATACATAAACATAATTAAATATTTTTCCATCGAATCAATAAATCAATCGCGGTTAATTAAGTATATAACAATTTTGCTGTGAAGTATTATTTATCGTTTACATCAGCGCAACATTATTAAAACATGATCGTTAAATTTTCACGAGTAAAAAAATTTATTTTTACTCTAAAGTGACCCCATAATCCTGGACCGTCACCTTACTTCGAATGCATGTGGATATTCCGATTGCAGGAAATGTCCGTTTGGAAAACTCCGACGGTGGGGGGGGGGAGATATGCGAAAGGCGCACGTTGGCGCCGGATGACAGTAGTTAGCCCACATATGCGCTGTAATTCGCGAAAAAGCGCTCGGCGTTGCGAACTGATAACTGGATCTCCGTGGCCCCGTTCAAGGCCGGTCCTCGTTACGGTACCCCGGCTCCCGTCCGCGCGCGCATTCGACTCTGAATTCCTCGCGCACGACTTCGCGACGACGACGATGATTCGCTCGCGCGAATGTGTGTCGCCGTGTGCAATACGGTTTCTCGGCGGGCACAACTCTCGAAAAGGAAGCTGCATGCATCGCGCGAGAAAACGGCGCGATAGAAAAAAAAAAAAAAAAAGTGACGCGCTCGAGTGGTCGCCGGTTCTTCGTAAGCTCCGCAATGCCCGAATCACACTTGGCGATTGACGAATGCGTTCTGCGTTCGTCCAAGAGACAGACGGCTAAATAGGAATCGCTAATCGTAATCGCCAGCCGCTGCCTTCTGATTGGTCAAGGGACAATTGTAGACGCAGAACACGGACCCAGAGTCGCAATCGCTTAATCGCTAGTGTGATTCGGGCATAACTTCACAGAAACGGCATATTTAACAAGCGACGCGCGTTTATCGATACATTACACCCGATTCGAACGGGCCGGCCTTTCGGTTTGCGATGCGGGCCTTATCTTCGCTAACAATGCTTATCGGGTGCACGCGATTCGACTCGCAGCCGAGAGGCGAGCGATAAGATAGCGGGCCCGGGAGATGAATAATCGCGCGAAGAAGATGAAGCACAAAAAGGCATGTGCCCCGCTGCGCGCGAGCGCATTGGAAACGCGCGTCAATTTGCCTACCTAGCACGGCGTTATCTCGCGTTTCTCTTCTGTAAAAAGCAGTTTCGTCCGGATTATCAAGTTTACGACATCCTCCCCTCGCTGACGGAGAAATCAAGCGCGCGCGCGCGCGCGCGCAAAGTTCTTAAATTATACCACTCGTCATTCAGTTATTTGTGCGGCAAACGTTTGACGTTATGAAAGGAAGAAAAAAAAAACATCGCCGACATTTTTCAACGATACAAACGATAACGAATAATGATTGTGACGTTTTACGCGATTTCGTGACATATATTCGATCAATAAATGATAAACGATCGACAGTCGTCACGTTTAATCTAACGATTTCATAACACGCTTTAAAAAAGAAATAAGCGATTATCAACTGTGAAATTTTATGCGGGCAATTATCAGATTCATTATTTTTCCTCGTGTCATCAACGACGGCGTAACGATCGCCGTGTCCTCGGAATTAAATATTGTATTTTCTCGCGCGGGGGAAATCGCGCGATTCTCTCGTGTGACATACATCTTTGAACCGAACTCCTTTTCTCTCTCTCTCTCTTTTTTTTATCTGCCGCGACATTTCAATCTCTCGCCGTCCGTCCACCTTGAGGTCTCGTAATTGAAAACCGTAGCACGTATATTTTCGAACGTGAAGCAAATTCGGGTTAAGGTCTCGCCAACTAACCGGCTGTTTGTCGACTGGGTCGTTTCACGGTAAATAAAAAAAAAGAAACGGAACGGATCCTAACGACGCTCGTTTATAATCATCGAGCTATATATTTTTGAAATCAAAGTTCCCTTCTTCTCCGTACCAGAAAATAATCGACGTATTATGTCAACAGTTTAGACGGCCATGGGAATCTCTCGTATTACATTGCACTCTTTATATTACGCGTTCTGAATTATGTCAAATGGTTCGTTCTTTCATTGTTTCTGATTAATATATATTGCATAACGCATTAAGGCCCGGTCATTCCAATTTCTTGATAAATTTATTTATCGGGTATAAATATGTATGTCTTTATTTATTTAAAATAAAAAAAGTGAAGATAGACATTCGCTTACCTAATAGGTAAATTTACTAAGAAGTTGAAACAACCGGCTCTAAATAATATTTACGTGAGAAAGGCGAGGAAGGTTTTTAAAATTTTAACGCAATCAATAGAATTTGTGCTCTCGTTATTCTCAGAGAGCGTCTTCGAAGTACTTGAGTACTACCCAAGAAAATATTTTCCGAACTCCCCTACATTTTATCACGTTCTTTTTTTAGACATAGCCATCCCTCTCACATTTTTCCCTCCTTTTCTCTAATAAACTTTACCGCCTGTCTAGCTTGTCATCCCGGGAAAAATAATTTTTCCCAAAATACGGTTACGACCCACTTTGGGGTTATGACCACGATTAAGAAATCAAATTATTTGGATTATTCGTAACCACACTGCTGCGGGAAAAATTTTGACTAGTTTTTTTTTACAATTAAACAACTTAATATTTTAATGGTTAGTCTTAGCCCTAGTCTACAATTTACTAGAGAAAAAAAATTTACTAGATTAAAATAAATATTTTTTCAAATAGTACCAAGCAGAAGTTTTGTAAAAAATAAATAATATTTATTTTAAATAAGATACTATTTTCTATAATATAGAAAACGTATTATACATTTTCTAGATTGATAAAAAAATGTATAATGAATAAGAAGAAATAACATAAGAAGCTGATCAATCACAGTAGATTTTTATAAGAATACTCAATTGTGATTGATCAATTTCTTACGGGTTAAAGCTTAAATCTTTGTTGTAGACGAGGCCTTACTTAACTTGAAAATTATCCTTGCGTGATTGGATATCGAACTAATTGAGAGATTCGACTAGTATAACTTAAAAATCATTGAAATAGATAGAATAGCTAATTGCAATTTTTAGTTAATACATTTTAGTTAATAATTTGAAAAAAAAAAATAAATAAACGTAAAATTAGAGTTGCGGGCAAGCCAAATAATTTGATCACTTAATCGTGGACCCGAAAGTGGATTATAACCGTTATTTTGAGAAAACTATTTTTCCCAGAGATACTATCTCTTAATCTGTCGAAAATGGAAAGCAACGGAGAATCATGGTTTTATCTCTCATAAAGAAACCCACGGTCTTCTAAAAGAAGATCCGAAGTTATGAAGATGTGTTGGACGTGCGTTGGCGGTTATCGGATAATAAAAAAAAAAAAGAGAGAGAGAAAGAAAAAGGTGGGTAGCAGTAGGCGCTGGCCACCGTGCGTAATATTTGTCTTCAATTAAGATAAGATCCGGCAATCTCCCTCGGGGGCCCCCGTTTGAGGTGCTAATTCGGCAATGATTTCGCCTATCGTCGCGTTATCGCGGTCTCGCGTGCCGTTCGGTTTAAGAGACACAGTCGGAAGACCCCCCGCCGCCGATTGTATCTTACGCGAAGGTGTCGGACGAGATGAAGCGGGAAAGGAGCTCGCGTGTTCCGCGGCTTCCGCCGGTCGTCACGCACGCACGCACGGGAGGACGCTGTTAGCGGCGTCCGCACCGAGAATACACACGCTCGTGCCTATGTACGCACTCTACATGCGGCGTTTAAGGGAAAAGGACCGGAGAGAAAGGGAGAAAGAGAGCTGCAGCGAGCTTTCGTCGAAAGAGCCGTCGCTCACATGGCTGGCCACGACGATCCGAGAGGAGAAAGTTTCTTTTATCGTGTGACGCCCCAGCTCGTCGTAACGATAAAATGACTACCGAAGAATGCGCTTAATTGCCCGTCGCGCTTTGAGAATGCTGCTTATATTAAGGTTTTAATTATTCGTGCGGCTCTCCGCCGAACTCGTCGGCGGATTCTCTAGTGTTACTACGTACTTCTGGAGACGGTCGCCGTAGTTCTAAACGTTAGAAAGTAACGAACGTGGAATTTTTCTCTCCGCTCACCGTAACGGGGATACCGGATAGATATTTAAAGTAGAAATATTAAAATGACACAGCTGTTTCTCTTGTTTTCTCAACAAGCAGAACTGATTCGACAGTCCTTCCTTAAACAGATCGTTAATAATTGAAACGCCTAGACGCATATATTTGCATACTAATTTTTAACAGAGGGACGTGCCTCTGAGCTCTCCCCGGCCGCGAAAAGATTCGATAAACGCATTTCTATTCTCATTGATTTCAGAATTATCGAAGTTGTCTCCCTCTCGCCGAGGGAACATAAATCCAAACGCTTTTCGAGAAATGATTTATCGATTCGTGCTGGAGAGCGTGCCGAGGTTGACGGTGAAATTTTTCAGTACCCTTTGTAAAAAAGCCGAGGAAGGAAAATAACATTTGCTTCATACGATTTATGTTCCCTTACAAAGAGTAGCTTCATTATTCCGTAACTCCGAAGAACCGTTCGGTACATGGGCAACATCTGTTCATTCGGATATTTTCACTAAAATCGCCGTACCAGTTTTGACTGATCGTGAGCTCGGAGTTATCAATATTAGTTATTAATATTTATACCTAAGAGTATTTATTCGTAACGATTTCTATTTGCTTCAAACTAATCGCTCAATTTTATCTATCACTAACTAGCTGATCCTCTCCTTGTTCTCTGACAATAACAAACAAATCGTGTGCTATTTTTTACGCTGCATCGACGCTTCTTTTTTTATTTAAACGGCCATCCCCACCTGTTTTGTCGTCTCGTCGCGGAGATATCGCGGTACAATTTTCACCTGAGGCCGGGTGACGCGACGAGCAGTGTCCTTACGTGGATTAGTCCGCGCACGTGTTGACACCGTCATTTTCGCGCGCCGCGACCTTACGCTTCTCGTACATTGCTAAAAATACACCCGACGGCGCGACGTCTAAAAATAGAGGAGAGCAACAATACTATTTCGCACCGAAAAAAAAAAGAACGGGGAGGTAATAATTCACAGACGGCTCTCTCTCTCTTTCTCTCTGGTGGTCGAGGTGGCGTTTGGATAAAAAGGTCGAGACTAATGATGCGACGAGTACACTCTGCATCCTCTCCAGCATCATCGCCCGTTGCGATGTAAAAGGAACACGCGGAACGGCCGCGCTAAAGTGGCTCAATTTGTATCAATTAATGTTAGTCTAATTAGTAGCAATCTCCGGAGTATCACCGATTAATTTGTTAGTCAGCTCGGACTCCAAGGTGAAAATAATATGTACCGAGCGACTAGCGGCAGCCTCTCACCTTGATGATCTTGTACTTCTTCTTGGTCGCCTGATTGAGATCCTCGTGCACCTTGTCGAGCAGCCAGAGGAGGAACTCCTGGGCGTCGTGCTGCAGGTTGCCGCGGTACTGGCTGCCGTACTTGTCGACGACGCTCTTGAAGGCGGTGCTCATCTCCGGGTCGTACTGGCAGCTCCAGATCGCCTTGAGGAGCAGCGCGAGCTGCTCGGTGATCTCCCCCTTGGTGCCGTACTTCTTCGAGTTGAGCTTGTTCCGGCGCGACAGGTCGACCTTGTACTGGTCGAGGACGAAGTACTCGGCGAGGATGTCGGTGTGCGAGAGGCACTGCAGCACGGCGTTCATGAAGCACGTGTTGCCGTGGTTGCGTAGGCCTATGACACCGGGCACGCGGTCGGGCGGGATGTGCGCCGGCCGCGGGGGCGGCGGCACCCGGATGTCGCCCGCGCTCGAGTCGAGATCGTCGCCGCCGCCGCCGCCGCCACGCTGGTGATGGATCATCGCGGCGGCGGCGACAGCGGCGGACTTGTGGCCCTGGGCGCCCACGTTCGACATGTGCCGCACCATCTTGTTGATGAACTTCTTCCAGGAGGGCCGGCGGAACACCTTCTTGCCGCACGGCCGTTCCTGATGGGACTCCTGATGGACCATTCCGCTGGTCTGGAGTCTGCCCGTCGTCGCGTTCTGTCGCTGCTGGTGGGACGGCAGCTGCACGCCGTCCCTCGAGTCCCCGCCGTGGGTCTGCTGTTGCTGCTGCTGCTGTTGCTGTTGCTGCTTCGGACGTCGCCGCGACATCCTGGTGCTGGCACTTTGAAACGGGTTTCTCGGCAGTGTAAAGGTGCGCTTGAGCCGCGTGGCGCCGCGCGGCTCCACCGCGGGTTTAACCTCTTCCTCCACGCCCAGCTCGCCCTCGGACACCGATTTCATCACCGACGTGCCGCGATCGGTTCTCGCGGCTTTCATCGCCAGCCGCCCACCTCGCTGGGTGGCTGGCTGTTCGGTCGCTCGCTCGCTCGCTCGCTCGCGGAGACGCGGGGCTCGATCGCGTGAGCGCGATATCTGCTCTCGACGACGACGACGTCGGGCTCACATCACGTCTCCCCCCCCGGGGTGTCGGTCGGTGTTACCTCGACCGCGACGTCGACGAGGTGGACGATGACGACGTTGCTGCTGCTGCCGCGGGGCGACGCAGGGTGCCGCGCGGACGACGCGGCAGCCGCACGTCCCGTACGCGCCTACGCGGAACCGCAACCGCAACCGCAGCCGCAGCCGTAGCCGTACGCGATCGACGGACGTCAGGCAACACCACGCACCGCCACGGAAACTGCACCACCGCGGCCATCGGCGGCCATTTGCCGCGCGTATCACGGGCTTCCACGATTTTACACGACGCCTCGGCCATAGACCATCGTCGGCCGCCGAGTGGCGACACCGACGGCCGATCGCGGGAGATCGGACGCGCGCGACCGCCGCGACATCTCGCGCGCGAGGGAGGCGGTTCCGGTCGCCGTCGGTAAGGCAGAAACAGAGTATCGACTTTTTTTTGTTTTTTTTTCAGAGTTTATTTTTTTAACTAAATTAAATTAAAGTTTATGGATTATAAAATTAATTTAGTTAAGTTGAAAGTTACACAAATAAAAAACTATCAAGTTAAAGTAAAAGTTAATTTTGAGAAGCTTTATTTATATTAAATTAAAAAGCCATGTAATTTATTTAAGACAGATTAACATAATTACAGTATCGATCATCAAATATATATTTAACAAAAATAATATGATAAACAGGTCAATGTATCGAGCCAAGACAAATTTTCTTAATACATTATAATTAATTAGATAAACATTATATAATTATAAACGCGACTTAATAACACTGTGTTAAAGACTTTACAATGTTTATCTGAATAATTATAATGTATTAAGAAAATTTGTCTTGGCTCGATACGTTGACTTGTTTATCATATTATTTTTGCTTAGCATTAACGAGCTCTTTATAATCGTTTGAAATTTATTTAATATTTTATTTGTAAATTAAGTTATAATATTAATTATATGAAATGATAAAAAATATTGTTTTTATGCAGGAATACATTTTTATTTTATAATTTTTTTCTTTTGCCCAGATAAAATTTTTAATTTAGGAAAAAAGTTGATGAGTTAAAGTTTATACGTTAAAAAAATAACTAGTTAAAGTTAAAAATTAAATCATTTAAAAAATTAATTGAAATAAATTAAAAGTTATTAACTTTTTAACTTTATTAATAACTTTCAACTATTTAACTAGTTACTATCCAACCCTGGTTTTTTTTTAAGATTGCGTAACATATTAATAATCTTACCTATACGTTACATGTATGTAATATAAACTGTGTAAATTGTTTTATGTATTATCTACATAAACATTAATCAAGGAATTACAAAAGATTCAGATTTTATCGGAAATAATAAAAATTTTATTTTTATTCCGTTCTTTTATTTTTAATATTATATATATATATTTTATTAATACTAAAAGTATATCGAATATATTAACATTTTTATAACTTAATTACTTTTCTGTATTGAGTTATCTAATTTACAATAATTTACATATATTAATTGCTTGTGTATGAAAAAAATATATATAATAAATAATAAAAACAATAATCCAGTCGTAATTTTGAAATACAACTTGACAATTAGATATATTACTTTCATTTTTTTTTTTTAATATAATCATATGCGATGTTTTCTGACATCAAAGTTTTGTGTCATTTATTAATAATTGTTACATTTTATAATAGCCGTTAACAAGATTTACATGTAATATATTATAAAAGCAAACGTTAAAATTTTAATTAATGTTTCGATATTCAGAATTGCACAATGAAATAGATTCAAAGAGCCTTCATGTTTCTTTTTAATCTCAACGTTGAAAAAGTTTCAGTTATGCTTCTTTATTAATTAAGGTTTATTATAGTTGCAATAAGATAAAGAGAGTGCAAAAAATATTAGAACGCTTGTTAATTGGCAAAGATTTGCGAACTGACTGTTTCAATTGATCGAATACGATCCAAAAGTCATTGTCAGCACAATGGACTTCCCTTGCTGACAATGCGTTTCAACGAAAGCAATATCGTTCAATCGATCGAAAGGTGCGTGATATCGGTTTTTACCGCCATTTCCATTATGATCACTCCAGATAAGACTTGCTTTATTCTTCGAATTAGTGTGTTATATCTTCATTTAATTGACGTTTCACACTCCTGGAATCTAACGTCGCTGAACATATCGGACGATGTTCTAATATGGAGGTTCGCTGTATGGAGAAGTCGCGTTTTTCTGGCAATTCCCAGGTAGGCAGATACTATGAGTAATTACCTGTAAGTAACAATTTGCAATTTTTGTGTCACATAATGTGTAATATCAAGTACGTAATAATTAATTTTTAAAATAATTTTCTTTTATTTTTATTCTTTTGAATTCTAAAATAGTTAAATTTAAAAATCACAATTTAAGTATTTTTCCTATTTGCAAAAAAAAAAAAACAAAACAAATTTATTATCTTCTCACGTAATTCCATATTAATAGCTTTAAAATGGTAATCAGCTACGTGTCATGTAGAATACGCACAATATGGAATATTAATAAATATGATTAAATGTGTGTATGTGTGATGTAAATTTTTTTTTGACGAAGTTAAAAAGCTGTTCTCTCAGAAAAGTAAATTTTTTTACATTGTTAACACACATTACTGCAGTATATATGTATATCAGATCGACAAATAAAAAGGAAGAAGAATGCAAACCAACTCTGGTGGAAGTTTCTTGGCCTGAAATTAATTTGCCGTTAAATGTTGCGTATGCAGCAATCTCTCCAAAGCCTTTCCCTAAAGACGGATCGTTAAAGCGTGAAGATGAAGCTCTCGTATCCGTAACTGGATTAGACGTAGATGCTCGAGGACGATTATGGGTTCTAGATGCGTCTGATGAACGTGTTCGTTGGCCTCGAATTCTCATTTACGATTTGAAACGGAACGATCGATTGGTATTTATTAAATTCCAGCAAACTACATTTTTCTCATACTGCTGTATACGTTAATTAATTTGTGAGATAAAAAATATTTGCTATTCTTGGAAATCTCTTTGTTCAACATTTACTTTTTAACAAGTAGATATGAATTTTTTATTTTATAATCATACTTTACAATGTTTGGCAATCTTTTCGCACAAAAATCATCTTGAAATGATTTTAGATTTTTAATAGTTGTAAAAATGTCTGATTTCTGAGTTTGAGAAATTTAATATGTGTATAATTTACGTGCATAAAAATATATTCTAAAATTAAACATATCCGTATTTATATATTTTTGCATAAAATTTATATGTATACTTGCTTATTACGTTAACATGTTTTAATATACGTACATTATACGTATATTGTTTATATTTGTAGAAAACTGAATTCTAACTTAAAATTTAACAAATTTAAATGTAATTTATAGAAATCATAAAATAATGGAATCTTTCAGTAAGGTGTTATTTGATCTTCCTCGAATTTAGATTTTATTTGATAAATAAATATTTAGATAGTAACACCATTAATTACAAGGAAATATTTAAAGGTATCATCCACTTCGCTGACTAAAGTGTCTTCGAAGCGATTAAGGTCCCTCGTGATTGATCCGTTTGAAGATCAATGGGGATTTCGTGGATATATCGCGGATGCTGGTGACGAAACGATCATCGTTTACCATTCGGGTAAATTTATTTATACATCCGAACAAAGTTCTATTCTACGATACAATAGAATCATTCTCTTTTTATGTTGCATTGCGATACAAATTCCAGAATTGCGCAAGTGGTGGAAATTGAGAATGTTACACGGATCCGGAATTCCACGCGTGGAATCCACCGACCTTGCTATTTCTCGGAGGAATTCGATCTTGTACATGACAGGGCAGCATACTCACAATCTATTTGGCATTAATCTGGCGAGGATCAGCACGGATGTACTATTACGGACAGTGTCACGCGTGCGTGTCATTTTTCAGTATTATTCAACGTATTGAAGGATTTACACATCTTCTTTTTTTTTTGAAAGAAAAAATAGTACAGGCGATGCGTGAGATTTTTCTTTATCTTATGCTTGAAGATAATCTTTTGAGATACTTTTTTTTAAGTCTCACGTTATTTTTAGGGAGTACATAATGTAACGGTGACTTGGCTTGGGAAGAAATTAGGCTCTTCCGTAGGGCTGTTCGGCGATTTAAAAGATGGCCTGCACTATTTTATGACTTCAGAGAGAGCCAGCGTGCGATGGGACACTAAGCTTCCTTTGAACGTAAATTATTTAATTCAATCCCCTCTAAAAGCCGCATTGTGAATAATTGATTGATCTGTCCTTTCAGGCGCAGAGTCATTCGGTCCTGGTACAAAACGATGACGTCCCGTGCATAACCGATTATATAATGGATGCGCGAAGGAACGTATGGGGCTTAGTGAATTCTAAATGTCCCGGCGAAACGAAGAAAAATACTTCGAGCGGTTCAACGTTTAAATCTAGAACAATTAAAATTCAAAAATATTTTGCCGCATTGTAATATTTGCAATAATAATTTTTAATTTTTATAAAATACTTGTTTCAAAAATTCTCAAGAAATTATGCCTGTTTTAATTTTTTAAATACAATTTTTCCATAAATATCACAATTTATTATATGTTTCTAATCAATATTTATATAAAAATTCTGCCATTTGAAATTAATTGAAGAATATCGTCATTTAGTCTTTTCGAAAGATTGATTTCCACAAGCTCCGTATTTGCAATCATTAATTTCGAGAGAAGTAAATGAAATCTTAGCATTCTGATTCAAGATAGCTTGGTTTACAAACCAGCAATAAGAAATGAATTTGATTAAGAAAAAAAAACATAAGGTAGGTTTAACGCATCTTCACTGAAAATGAAACTAGCGGTACGTATCTTTTACGCATGGATTACATAAGTAGACACGTGTCTCCGTAGATGCATTTACATAAACTAGCGTTTATTAGCCGTTTGTTTTACATAATAACGATTACAGATGTTATGATGAATTATACATTCATTTTGTCAATTATTTTGTTAATAAATCACTTTCTTTGATCGTTGAGCAAGTGAATAGCTAGGTTCTAAACATTGCCTTGAAAACTGGCAGCTAAATGCCGATTTAAGCATCGACAAGTAATTTTTACACTGGTCAACTCGTCCAAATACGCGATCTTACAGCATAATATATTCACGGTCAATCGCACATTAATTATAGACAGAAATGTACAATGTTTGCTAATTACCTACGAAAAAAAAAAAATGTTACAAGCGCTTCATTAATTGACATAACATTTGCAAATTAAAGTTGCTATCTCGAGGACCAAGGCATAAGATGCTGCCGGTTATATGACTAGATCAGCGACAAAATCTTGATCTTCCTATTCTTTTAGATTTAAGCGACAGTTGCTTTAATTAATATGGAATAACTAATATCATGATAAGAAACGTATGTTTTGGTAAACCTCTGTTTATCGCGAAAAAAAGAATTTGATTGCCTGCCTGATTTGTAGAAGTAGGAACTAAGATCAATATAATTTCTGATGAATTCATTTCGATGCCGTGTGAATGATGGAAAAGTGTGTACCTTACGCTAATCGTCGTGTCTCCATTGCCATTCCATAGATTATCTGCGTGTGTCTGATGCATCGAAATATAAGGTATTTTTTAAAATTATTGATTTCAATTCCTGCTTACGAGATAATTACGAGATAATTTAACGAATGCAGTCTGTAGATTCTGTCCTAACAAATGGTCCTTAGTCGCAAGAATTGACCAAGGGATGAATGGCCACTGAGGCGCCCGAGCAGCTCACGGTGTTCTGTATGTAATCCTGGAAGTTGCTCTCGATCACCCACATGAGCCTCTTGTAACCAGGAACCACTTGAGTCGGCAGTCGGCAATCGTTGCCCTTCTGCACCAGAAGGAAGTTCTCTGATCTGAAAGGTGTCTCGCTGTTCCACATGTAGATGTCGGATTCACCTGAAAAAAAAAAGGGAGTTATCCTTCTTAATTGGATGTTAAAATTAAAACAAAGTTTCATTCAAACTGTACAGCAAAATACAAGAGCGCAGACTACTTTTCTTTATTTTGAAAAAAGCAGGGAAAGTCTGTAAAATTGTTCAGTGCGATTGAAGGATTTCCTATAAAAGTCAAACAAGTCCAATTTTTGAAAAAAAAGTCTGAAGTATGGCATCAAATTTACCCTTGTTTCTGAAGAAAACGGCGCAGCCATTGTCGGTTCCGAGGAGAACGATCTTGTTCTGCTTCCGTCCGATATCCACGACGGATCCTTGGGTGAGGCCACGCCGCAGGTTCTCAGCCTTGATCGCGAAGAGCCGGTTCGAGCCCAGGTAAGTGAAATACAACACCGGCGTACCGCAGCTCTTCTTCACCAGCGTCGAATAGAGAACGTCTCTCCGTTGGACACCGGTGGTAACGGCGTTCGGGAGGATCACTTTGTATCCCTTATCAGCGGTGACATTGTAAACGATAATAGATTTGGAGGCGGCGTCGGTCACGTAAATGTACACCTGGCCGTCGTCCGCGTAGTCGACCGTCAAGTATTGCAGGCGAGACGACGGGTTCACCAAGTGACTCAAATCGATCACCTTCACGACCTGCGGGACACCGTGTCACAACGTGAATCATTTATTTCCACAGCGGTGCAACTTCGCCTTCGCTACGTCGTGAATTTTTATGAATAAAAAATATTTGCGATCTTAACGAAATTGATGAAACTAGAGTTACACGACGTCTATCTAAAGATGTCTTTAATGAGAAGATCGCAAAAATAAATGCTTCCGACAGTTTCTTTTTCGGTAGGAAATAACAACTATCGTGTGCTTGTTACAAATTTACAGTACGCGAGTTAGAAACTTGGCTAGTATCGTCAATCCTATTGATCGTTAATTTTCTAATTCTTACCTTTCCAGATTTGATGTCAATCCCGACGACTTTCGGGGGACATCTGCGCACCGGCTGCTCCAAAGTGTTTACGATACCAACGTCCAATACCCACAAGATCTCTTGGATGTCTATAGCTAGGTCCACCACGCTCTGAAGGGCCTGACAGTTGCCCTCCTCCTGAATCGCCCAGCAGGGGAACGGTGTCACCTTCGGCGCGCAGTCTTTCGTCTTCAACGACAGGACACCCAGGGTGAACGGCACACCCGACTTGTAGCGCGGCATCGCCACGATCATGTCGTCCCTGTAGATCTGCGCTCTCGTGGCAATGACGTTCCTGGCGTTGTAACGTCCGTTCGTCTCGTAGATGTTCTTCGTGCTTTGACATGGCCAGTCCAGGCTGTGGCCTGACAAAACGAACGACAACTCCGGCAACAACTGCTTGTCGCTCGCTACCAATGATAACCCACTCGCCACCAGGATCACCAGGCACAGAGCGCTCCTCGGGATTCTCATCCTGCGCTCGTTTTTTATAACTTGTTATAATAATGTGTCCCGGTGTTCTAGAAAATCATAATAAAAATTTAATTATTTAATTAAATTAATCTGGTAAAAATGTCTTGTGTACTTAAAAAATTTTTATACTAAATACTAATTATTAAAAATTGAATAAACATAAATTTAATTAAGTACCTTTGTTTTTAATTTTACAAATTCAGATTTACATGAAGCTTGTGGCTCTTTAAGGTAATATCTTATTAAACTGTGTAGTAAAAATCGATTTATATAAACGCATGTAATATTTAAAGGAATTTTAGTAAATGAAATAAACAAAAACTAGATCAACGCATTCTCTCTCTCTCTAAGCGAACGAGATCGTAATAATATCAAGTATTTGCTGAACAAGCGGCGAAAAAGGTGTAGAAAAACTTACAAGGTTTTCCGTGCAGTCAGTTGGGCGAAAATTTTCGAATGTGCGAATCATTTATACATCTTTATACTTATATATACGCTGATTGTGAATCAAATAAAATTGTTTACATTTTTATTATACACTTCTGTCTCCTCATACTTATTTTGCAACGGCTTTCTTGCAGAATTTGTAAAGAGGAAATACATTGTGTGGTACGCATTTTTGAATATTATTTATAAATAACAAGTCCAGGAAGACGCAGCGTCATGTTTTAGAATGCGGGAAACCAGGAAATATACTAGGTAATGTACCGGGCAATATACTTTGCTTGTTTTATTAATTTCCGACTTCCGTTCCAATAAACGGAATCTATAAATTTCTTTAATACGATCATTTAATTTATTTTCTTCTTATACTCTTTCTAATTTTAATTTATTCTGGAATTTTTGTCTCTTTCCATATCAATTTTTATAAGAGTTAATATAAACAAAATTGTTAAATTTCATTCCAGATGCTATAATCAAGTTTCTTGTACATAATTGTTTTATTTATTCATATTATTGTGTATATTATTTGTACTGTTACTTACAAATTAAAAGTATAAAGGAATGTAAATTTTTTTAAATGTTTAGAAACAACTTTACTAACTTGTGTTTCTATTAAATTTTTCTTAACATACAAATGAACATTATTCATTGATATTGTTTAGTACAGTACTGCCAAGGATATTTCTTTTTATCTTTGTTATAATAATTATAATACAATAATAATTATACTTATAATGTAAAATTCTTATTAACATTATCTAAATGCATTTCTTTGTTCTTTACATTTAATAGAGCAAAGAAATATTTTTGTACTTAATATAAAAAGTAATTAATTTACGTTAATAAAAATAATTCAACACGATCGACTCATCACGCAATTTTAATGTGTCAGCTCATCGTGAGTTTACTTTTATTTAAAATAAATTTATTTTAACTATTTAGGAATTATGGGTATCGCATTTAACATTTTCAGTCCACATTTAATAGCAATTTTTGCGGAACTGCTTGAATGAACGTGTTCATGTCGACTCGCCGGGCGTCGTGATTAAATATTTTTCAAACAAAGACGTTGCGCAACGTTTCGCTTCGATGTGGCAGGGTTATAAAATTGGCGTAATCCGGAGAGTTTTACAGTTTACGGTTTGATTCGATCGCCAAAAGAGACACGATCGAGGCGGTCGGATTTGCAAAGAACGGGGGAAACTCACAGGAGACAGAAATGCTTTTCGCACGAGCGGTGACGTTCGCCGTCGCCGTCGTTGCTCTCGTCGGTGCCCACGAAACTAGCGATAAAAAATGCGAGAGGAACATCCAGTGGACCGGTGGCAACTTCGAATGGCCTTGCGAGGCCACGAAGAGCATGTTCAAGAACAGCGGCCGTTACATCTCGAAGAATGTCCTCGCCACCAGGGTTGCGGTCTACAAGGATGACGCCATCCTTGCTTTACCTAGGTATGCACAGTTTATAATGCAATTGCGATAATTATAAATAATTTAGTATTTTGCTTTTATATTTTTCTGTTATTTTGATGTACATAAACTTTTATTTATTAAAAGATAATAAAATTATCTCGAAAAGATGGGAAAACAATATTCAACTAATAAAATAATTATTTAATTAGTACAATATTTAACTTCTGCATTTTGTATATAAAATATTTAAATTTTAATTTAATTTTAAAATTAATATTTAATTTAAATTTAAAATAAAAGTTCTTTTCTAGAGAAAAAAAGTAAAACATTACCTTTATTGGTTTTAACAAATAATTGTTGCAATTGTAATTACTCCAGTTTTGTAGATTAATATCTTTTTTTTAAACGAAAAGCTAAGTTCTTTTTAGTATAGAAAAAATATTTCTTAGTTATTCAAAGTTTATTTCACGCTCATAAACGCATTTACGTGAGAGGGAAATATCTGCAAAGGAACCTCACGAGAAAGCAATATCGTTTATATTATTAATATACTTTATCGCAGCTTCGAAAAAAATTCCCATATGAGGAAGCTTGTGCACAAAGAAATAGCCGATTTTATTTGTATACCTTCGATTGAACGTAAACGAAATCGTTGCTCTCTAACCGCGTCTAAATCCAGGGTAAAAGGGCAACCGCATTCTTCGGCGAGTTTAAATGGGGAGAAGCCGCGCGTGAAAAGTGCGCTGGTTGCAAATCGCGGGTTACGTCAGTAGCGATCGATCGACAAAGCGCAGTATCAGTCTTCGCAGAAGTTAATGAGACACGAGTTCGACGTAAATCGCAGATTGCGATCGTGATCGTCGTTTTCAACGCGGAAAAATGAAGTAGTCAGCATACCGCGATATCTACGGGAATTTTATGACCGTTTAGAAGATAACGGCTTTTTTCTTCCCCAACGACGGCGATCCCTCGAAAGACGCACACAACTGCAGACCTTGTCACGGCTGTTGTAGATGCCGTAATGAGAATGTCTACGCATGTGTGCGATAATGTTGCGACATTACTGGTAGGCGATCGTATCTGCCTCGTTTCACGGCGTTTGGTATTTACAGCTATAAACTCCAATGAAACGCGCTTCGGTGCTTGACGATAAAACCGTTTAATCGCGATATCTTCATTATACTTCCTTTCCACCGTACGTGCGTGATCATTAATTTTGCCGATCGTCGGCGATTTTACGGGGTTAACATGCGATATATTAGCGGGTTAATGCTCAACGTTAGTAAGTAGTATTATTCGTATAATTGATTAATGAACAAGCCCAAGGTACATTTTATAGAATTTCTTTTCAATTCATCGAATGTAGCAGTAAACATAAAGAATGCAATTTTGTTAGACAGTTTATATACTTCAAGAAGCGTAATTTTATTTGTAGTAATTCTGCGATACTCGGTGCATATACTAATTAATTATAAAGTAACATAAAAATTTAAGAAGGAAGATTAATAAAATGTTCAAAGGACTTTTGAATGTCTCGATACATCGAGATCAAGAACGTCGCGTTTGACATTTTCTAATGGTAATCCAAGAAATAGGGATAAGAGATCGACGATGCCTTTATTAGAATTAAGGAATATACTAACGTCTGTTCGTTCTTCAGATTCAAGCCAGGCGTGCCAGCGACCTTAGCGCGAGTCTCCTTGAAAGATAAGAACTGCCAGGCCGGTCTCGTTGCCTTCCCTTGCTGGTCGCTCCAGGAGGAAGGCACGTGCTCCGCGCTGCAAAATGTCGTGGACATCTTTTTGGATCCCCAGGACATCCTGTGGGTGTTGGACACGGGCGTCGTAAGCTCCCTTGAGCAACCGCAGCGCAAGTGCCCGGCGAAAGTTGTCGCCTTCAACGTAAAAACCGGCAAGGTGAGACAGTCTTTTGAACGCCTTCCTTGAACAAGCGGGTCACGGAGGCAGATTAAAAATTGCCTTTAACGTAAAGACCAGAATTAGGGTAAAATTGGATCGATTCCTCGATCGGGTGGATGTTACGTGAACGACGGGATAACGTAAACGGTTGTCTCTCTTCCAGCTCGTGAAAGTCGTCGACCTGTCCGGCCTGACGAGCGTCACGTCGCGGCTGCAGTACGTCGTGGCGGACTACAATCCGGACGGGCGCGTCTTCATCTACGTGTCCGACGCGGCGACCCGGGCGATCCTGGTGTACGACGTGACCTCCGGCCGCGGGTACCGCGTCGTGCTCCCGCAGGCGGTGACCATGAGCTGCGACCGCCGGGACGTGCTCTATCTCGCTCTGATACGCCACAGCGACGGTGGCACCTGCCTGATCTTCACGTACCTGGGCAGCAGCCGCCTGTTCACCATCCGTACGGATCATCTCCGGAGCGGCAATGCCTACGGCAAGATACACGATCGCGGACAGAAGCCCAGGAGGTTGATTGTCCTGGGCACCGACAACGGCAGCGCGCTCTTCTTCCGCTACGAGGGCGAGTCCGAGGTCTACAGGTGGGATACCGTCACGCCCTTCCTGCCCGCCAACTTCGAGCCCGTTTACAAGAGCACCGAGTGCGCCCTGGCCACTCACATCGTGCCCGATTACAAGAGGGACCGAATGCGCGTCCTCGAGAGCAACTTCCCGGATTACATGCAGGGCACCGTCGGCTGCGGGGCCAATCACGCGCTGAACCTGATGTAGAGAGGGAGAGGTGTTCTCGCCGATCGTGATACGGAGATCAAGGAGAAGGAATAGAAGCGCGGATTGATATAATAGCGACAGGTTTCTCGGCCTCCCGGTTTAGAGACCGAGTACCATTCCAATTCGATGAGATTTACCTTTCTACGCTATAGATGCGGAAACAATGTGTACATACATACCTAACGCCAATCGTCGTGCCTCCCATTGCCATTCCAAGTGTCTAGAGCGTAAAGATCACCCTTGTATACGTGTATGTGTATCTGTGTGAATGTATGTGTGTGTGTGTGTGTCTGTAGCGTCGAAACTCGGACTCGCCAAAATTACGGTCGGCTGCAATGCGTCCTTTGCAGCAGACCGTGCAAAAAACTACGACAGTAAGCAAAATGTCAGTCGCTGACATTCGTGTCGGATGGAGAAATAAACGTTATAATTATAAAAATTCAGCGTTTCTTCACTCTTCCCTCTTAAACCTCTCGACGCGCTAATCCGCGCTCGACGCATCTGGGTTTTAAATCATCCATCTAAAATCAAATTACTTAATGTGTCCCTTGATCATAATCTAATTAATTACCCAGGTCGATTCATGCAAATTGATCGACCAAGTTTTAATCGAGTAACTGAAGCTCTGTGTTGTACATTTCTCGCAAATTTATTTTCTTACAATATTGTAAATATTTTCTAAACCTTCCATTTAGAACTTTACATTACCTTTTTTCTACAGATTACGATTCGCTTTATCTTCATTTCTATCAAAGAATTATGAAGTCACACACGCAACAGGTTCCATTCTTTTGAAAGAGGGAAAACAGAAACGCCAAACCAACTGAGCGTTATGCGTGAAAAAAGTTAATCACATCGCGTGTTCTGTATCCATGCCGACATGCAATTCGTAATACCTTTTCTTATATTCTGCCTGTTCTCCACTCGTAGTTTTCCTTAGCAAAGGAACGCACGTGCTTGGCATAAATTAATAGCTTATACCGAGGACGAAGAGTGTATTTAATTCTTAACCGGTTTTCCTTTCCAATTCCCATATCCAATTTACCAACAATCTTTTTATATTATTGTGTGACGAATGAACATTTCAACTTCCGTTTTTGTTTTTTTTTTGTAACTACCGGGCATTAAAACAGAAGCGTAAGTCCTCATGTGATACATTAGGACTTTCAGTGAAAATTGATACTCGAGAGATCAAATTATCTTTCTGATTTTACACGATACTCGCAACGAAACCCCAACCGTATCTTATTACGAATTAAGTAATTTCTTAATTTTTTAATTCCGCGTTATCTGGTTTTTTGATTTGATAATCTGTCGATTAAATTGTAACTCTTTTGTAATTTACTTGGCGTGATATACTGTTTATAATTCAATCAGCATGAATCATTAATATTAACAAGCGCATTATAAATGCTAATATATTTAAATACAGGATGATATTGCATGGAAAGTGTGTCAAACCTCAAGATAGACGAAATTAAACTTGCAATTGATAGCGAATTGGTCGATGGCGCAAAGCGCTTCTTGGATTTTAAAATAGTAAAAAAATATTAGAAACGCTATTCAATGAAAGGAGACAAATTTCAATAAAATGCACTTTTCAATTATTGTTTCTCATACCACTTTTCGATTTATCATTTAAACACGCAGCTGTTAAAATCCAAGTTTGTCTACATCGGGTATACGTGCAATCAACTTTATTGTGACCGATAAAAAAACGATATCTCGATCATAAATACTTGTTGTAATTATACGTTATCGTAAGTTGTAATTAGATAGCTTACTATTGATGGTATCTACTTGATCCAATATAAGCGGTTGACATTTATTTACATGTACGTCTTACACTTATGCAACTTGAAATGTGTTATTTAAAATTATGTATTATATTGTCAATCTCGACATTAATGTGAGATATTCGAGTTTTTAATAATATATTAAGTAATAGCATTAATTTCCTCTTCTGGATTTATTATATTTTTATTTAAAAAAAGTTAAGACTTGAAATAAATGCATTATAATTCCTAGATATTTAATAGAAAATAAAATAATACATATAATTTCTTATTATATGTATTGTTATATATATTATTGTTATATATTTACAGTTATTTGCAGAATAGCATTAAAACAATATCACAACATTAAAATTGAATTATTGGGACCAAATTCGCATGGATAAAATTATTGATACAAGAGGAATTTTTTTTTTGTTTGTTGTTTTTATTTTGTGATTTATAGAACTTGGTACAATATTGTCACATCAGACAATTATTTTTTCTAAAAATATCTTATTCTTATTATAAATACACTGTACAAATTTTTTGTAAAATTACAACTATAATAGTGAATAATTTTGAAACAAACTATAATAGTTGTAAATTTTTTTGTGTATGTAATTTTGTATAATTAATTTTGCAATAATTTCTTAATTTGTTTTATACACTTGTGTATACACTGTAAACAAATTTATGACAAATTAAATTTTTTTTACATGTGCACTGAAAAATTATAAACAAAAGTAAATTTACAACTATCATAGTTGGTCTAAAAATTACCCACTATTATAGTTGTAATTTTACAAAAAATTTTTACAGTGTCTTATTCTTTCTTATTTCTACACTGAGAGCTTATTTACCGATCTAACAATCGTTGCGAGCCGATGGCGACTTGCTTCCGCTTTGTCGTGGGAACGGTGAGCAGTCGTGATCATTTCTATGGTGTATTTCCCATAGTGTACCACACGAGGTATTGAGCAACGATATCTAATCTCTAACAGAACGTATACGTTGCAAATCATAGGTTCGGTAATCGAACACCACTGTTATTCCGTCCACCTCGTTTCTCTATTTTTTCAGTAGAGGAGGTGGTTTTATAACCTTTCATTTACATTTTGTACAATAATTACGTTAATGATTAAAACTTTAAATTAAAAACTTAATATTTCCATTCGCCAATTCTATCACTGAAAAAAATGATTTTGCAACTTCAACAAAAATTATATGTGTATAAAAATTAGCTGAGTTAGATAAACAATTAGGAAATATTGTGATATGTATTGCACTTAATCAATCTAATTAATAGAAGCAGAATTTATAAATTCTATACGTGACAGTCAAAATTCTAGCAGATACAAAAATTAGCAATACATCTTGGTTGTGATATCAAGAAATCTATCTGTATCAGCAAAAATTTTTTGGGGTGTATTCTATTCTATTCGCCAATTTCGAGAAACCTTTCTAATATTACGGAAGAATTTGCACTCGGATTAGATTACATTCTGAAAGATTATAAATCTCTCCTCATAAAATATACAGTAGCTTGAGATAAACATATACGAATACGAAAGCCTTAAAAGTACAAAGCATAGGCTAGGTAGGTATGCATGCTGTAGAGCAGTTACACGGAGAGAAAGTGATTTATTGGCCAGATATAAAACTTGGTGTTTGGAACCAATGCGCGATGAATGCAGAATGTCAGATTCGCTCGAAAAAGAGATCAGAAAAATTAAAAAACAAAAACAAAACGCTGCGGGTTGTAAGAAAATAGATTTCGAATATCGCGATATTTTTTAAAAAATATATAGAAAGTTCGTTTGCCATGGAGAGAGGAGAGATTCCGAACGAAATGCATTCTCCAATCGTTTCTGTGATTCGATCGTTTCATCAAAAGATTTCAGAAATTGCTCGTAGAATTATCTTGACTGTATGAGTGTGCACTTCCGTCGCAAAGAGAGTGAACGACCCAAGTGAGTCAAAAAGCAAAAAATCACGAGACAATAGTCACGATCGGAATCGTTGCTCCGTTGGTTTGTTGCTCCCTGGTCACGATCACATATACATATGCCCGAAACGTAAATTATACCTTTAATAATGGGCGCGGTCTTTTAGTTCCGGGCACTTTCAGTCGAGATCAACCAAGGACGTTTACGTAACAGTCTGCATTATAATTCTATAGCACGAGCGTCGAGTGCCATTTTATATTATTTTTTAAAAACGATATTTCGTAATGTGTCACACAATGACTTATTAATGGCAAGACTGATTATCGATATCTTACCGTGTTGTCCGTCGTTGTGACAACAAGCAAGTGAAATTCTTTCGAATACGCAACGTGTCATAGAATGAGTGTGCAGCGAATTTTTTTTCAATGAATTTGAAAAAATCTTGAAATTTGCTTCTCTTATCAATTTTGAATCAAACATTTTTATTTTCATACAGCATGTAAAAGTTTTAATTGCCGATATCTAAAGTCAAAACTTAACTATGTACACGAACGACTTTACTGATCTAAAAATTAAATTAGATGCACATTTAAAAATAATTTTATTAGATCAAAATAATTATGAAAAAAGTGCAAGCAAAAAATTTCGATGTTCTAGCAATCGGCTCGAGCAGTTTACATAATTATTTTAATGTCTAACAACAAAATTATTTTCAGATCTGTATGTAGTTAAATTCTTGAATTTTTTTTTTAACAAAATTGTTCTTTTTATCTTGTGCCTTCATTATCACGAAATGTTATCAGATCTGAAGAAATCCTCACAGTGCTTATCGCATTGAATATCTGCCAAGAATTTTACGCCAATATTGTGGGTTGTCGCAAAAGCATTAGCGTTTGACTTACGGAAGTTATAGGAAAATATGAGAGCCGCAAGTGTAAGCCAGTCACGAGCCACTTTCTTTGCCTTAGTGGATTTGCACGAGACTGGCCACCGTTTGAGTTAAACTCCGTAGTTCTGGAATGGGTGTCTTGATTGTGGGTGTGTTGCCCCTCGATAGAGCGTACGATTGTGCGTATGAGTAAAAGTACACGTTTCGTTACACAATGCATTCTAGTTGTAATGCCCTGTCTCTTAGGGAGCCAACAAGCTTCGACAAGCTGATGCTAGAAAATGGTATCAGTCGGTGTTCAGTCGGTAGAACCTGTAGTACACACCCGTGCATAGTTCTCCTCGAGACAGTTGACGCTGATACCGTGCTGGTACCGATTGTATTCTGATCCGATTATATTGTCTCTATTTCGCTTTTCGAGTGCGTGTGATTTGAATGAAGTAGTGGCTTCGATTTTGGTTTTATTTCAATCTTTAGGCTTGCAACATGAGGTAAGTAACTGACACAAGAACGGTAAACAGAACTTAGCTCTCTGGAATACAGGCAGGATGACCCGAGTCTTGCATATTTATTTTCACGTTGTACTTGCAATCTGTTTACTTGATAGCCGGAATTTTTACAAACAATTTCTTCGAAATTCTTGTCTCTTAAAGAAAATTTTAAATGGCAATTTCATAGCATCAATCTTCTACAAAAGGATACCAAAGTATAATTAATAGCATCTATGCCCTTAGGAAAATTTACTTTAAATGAAATTAAAGTTTTCAAAATTACCTTACAAATCTAAAAGTTTACGGAAGAAATTTTTAGATAATTTAAGATATTTAAAAGGTTGATCTAAAGTAATTTAAGTTTTTTCCTAAGGGTGCAATCTATATTATATGCTTTTCGTCGAATGTTTCAACGCTATTTAAAAATAACTCGAATATTCATTTAAACAAATAAATTAATGATCCGTCCGTGCTTTAATATTTTTCAGGCACACGTTCATCGCGACAGTCCTGTCGCTATTGTTCGTCAGTACGAGAACGGAAATGTTGGAAACCGTGGCGCAATGGCCGTTGCTGGAGTTCGCGCTGCCGAACGAGCGTGGTTTTCAGCATCAACCGGAAAATATAGTGATGACCGGGATCGAGATAACCTGGAACAGAATCTTCGTCAGCACGCCCAGATTACGCGCCGGTGTACCGGCTACCCTGAGCTTCTTTCCCAGGAAGGCACCGTTGGGAAGTAGCCCGCGACTTCAGGCGTATCCCTCGTGGGACTGGCACGGTGCCGGTAAAGGAGAGATCAATTGCACCAAGTTGATCTCGGTGTATCGTACCAGATTAGACAGATGCGATCGGCTGTGGGTCGTTGACGCCGGTGTCGTGACGTCGATTGACGATTTTATGCCCGTTTGCCCACCGAAAATTGTGGTCTTCGACTTGAAAACCGATCAGGTCGTCCGTCACGTCACATTCCCGCGTGAGGTGAGCAGAGAACGACTTTCTTTCGTGATAAAATTAGTAGAATAATTACGTCAGTGAAAAATCTAACTCCGTGAGCAGTCGTACATTTATAAAATCGAATAAACACAGAAGTACAGAAAAAATTTTGAAGAAAACAGACATAAATTATTAAATGTCTTATAGAAGAGAATTATTTATGCAACGCTCGCAGAAACTTTTTTTTTTCATTTCTTAAAGAAGAAGCTTTCTTAGATAAAAATATCTTATTAACGTATGCTAAAACTTTCAAATGTGTGTGGTTTATTTTGAGTGAAGTATATTATTAAAAATTATTAGAAATAAAAGATGCGAGAAAATTGTTTGTAAATGATCAGCACAATTGACTTTACACCACAGAATAATGAAAAACCGTTTTTGTGTGCAATTTTATATTAATATGTAATTAGCTAGATTTCTGCTAGAAACAAATATGGAGATAGAGTAATATATCCAGTTTGATGGGAAAACAAGATTTATACAACATATTTTTGAGTGGAGTTACGTAAAAGTAATTGTTTGAAGCAATCACATTGTTATACGTCTTTTTCTTTAGGTGTTGAGGCCGGATTCTTTACTGACCAATTTTGTCATCGACGAAGTTGCGGCGAAAACTTGCGATGACGTCTTTGTGTACATAACCGACACTCTCGGTCCAGGTTACACAAGTTTTAATTGTTAATTAAAAACATTTTAAGATTATGGTGTAGTATTTTACACAGATTCAATAATTTAAATACATTTAATAATAATTTAATAATACTTTTTTTCTTAATCTAAATTCTTAAAACAATATTATAAGAAATGCACGTGTAATATTCTTTATTTGACTATATTGACAAACAAAATATTATCACAGGAAAATGTGAGTCAAAAAAATTAAATACCTCTTTTGAGTTTGAATAAACGAAAAAAATGTGCTAATTGATGTGATTTAAATAGTTCCAGAGAATGAACATAACATCTTTCAAAGCAATATTTTTTTAAGAATTATCAAGTAAAAATTAATAATTTTTAACACAACATTGCATAGGTATGAAATTTTTTTTTAATCTTCGAAAATACTTATTAAAAAATCTTAACGTTTTCTTAGGACTTCTCATCTTTGACGGCACTAGGGATAGAAGTTGGCGAGTCGTTCATCGAACCATGTTTCCTAATCCAGATCAAGCAATGTACAGAGTGAGTATAAGAATTTTATGTCCTAAATTTAATATATCTTGAAATCTAGACAAATATTAAAATACAAATTGTGTTACACACACGCACGAGAGAAAGAGAGAGAGAGAGAGAGAGAGAGAGAGAGAGAGAGAGATTTATAAAACACAATAATTAAAATAATTAAAAAATTTATATTACATGATATATGTATAATATACTATATTTATGTAATAGAATTTCTCCAATTATACACATCTTGATCTACATTAAACGAGCATTTCTCTAGATCGGAAGTGACACTTTCGAGTTCTTGGACGGTATAGTGGGAATAACATTTTCACCGAGAACCGGAACCGTTTATTATCAACCTCTGGCAACCGAGAGTCTCTTCAGCGTACCCACCTCGGCTCTTCAAGCCGGACCGCTACCTTTCGGTGAACAGTTACCTGTGACCTTGGTCGGCAGAAAGTCGAGTCAAGGTCTGGCGTTGGCCCTGGATCCTCGGGATGACTCGATCTTGTTCTCTCCCTTTACCGAGACCGCGATCGCGTCGTGGCAACCGCAAACCAATCAGCAGAGGTACAGAAACTTTGTACGAAATATTATCAGATTATTTTAAAGTATTTATTTATACATAATGTTGTATAATATTACATCAGACTAATATGAATGAACATTCAGAACCGATACTCAAGAGAAACATTTTTTGTTATATTTTGCTATATTGTATACATTGATTTATCATAAGGGTAACGTTATGTAAATTTATAATTTAGAATAGCAAGATAACATAAGAATTCTGAAACGGTTGTATATATACCATGTCACGCAAACCGGTTCCGCTTTAACCAAATGGTGGCACGTCAACAAGTTAGTCCAGACTGAATCAAATAAATGCACTGCATATATCTTTTTGTATAAATATCTTTTAGAAATACAGAGATATTAGGAAGTTCCATAAGGAAAATAAATTTGCCATGGCATTAGTCGCTTTTAATTGCCTCTATTATTTTTATTATAAAAGTAGAAAAAACTTTCATTTAAACTTACTTGCAAATATTTCCTTATATCCATTTTTTTGTTATTTGTTTTTCAATATCTTAAAAAGATATCTATAAGATGTTTCTCTAGATCTATTGCAATTTGATTGTGGTTTTTAATTTTTATAATTAACAGATTTATTGAATAAAAAGTTAAATAGAGAATAAGCCATTATATTATTATTACAATTATTATATGTAGTTATAATAAAATGTATCATTATCTCATCATTATTATAACTGTAATTTTATTAATACTTACGTGTTAATAATAATAATACATATCATTATAGTTATAATTATAATTATAATTTTGCTATCTCTTACATATTTCCTCTTTTTCAGGATACTTGCTCATAGTCCAGAAAAACTACAATTTATTGCTGAGATTTTATGGGCAAGATATGATAACGGCAATTTCTGGATAATGTCATCAAGATTCCACAAGTTCTTCTTGAGACAAGTTGATAATCGTCAAATTAACATCCGCATCATGAGACTCAAAGTAGATAATCTAGAGTTGACTTCTTTTAATAGGCAGATTAATCCATATTATTCGTTAAATTTCTATAACAATACTTTAGGATTCTAAAAAAATATTATAATATAAAAGCGTAGCAGATTGAAAAAATTATACTCATAAAAAATCATAATTTGGTAAAAAATAATTTTGAAAACATACTTTATGACAGAAATATAACAAAAAGATATTTAAAAAATAAAGAATGCTATATAAGTAAGATTTGTATACTTGACGTACAATTTTTAGAATTAAAATATTTATAAAAATATATTAAAACAAGAAAATTTTTATACTTATTTACAAAATGTACTTTTTGTTATAATGTTCTAAATTTTAGAAGAAGTGACATCAAAATATTAAAATCCTGTCAACTATGACAACAATGTTACGTAGTTGTTAAAATCATAAATATTTTAAGATATTGTAATTTGTTATTTATAAAAAATAGTTTTAAAAAAATTTTAGAATATAATATTTTAAAGATAATAGAAAAGATTAACTTGTTAAATTTGATTTACTTTTTAGAAATATATGTAATAATTTCAAATTACTTTAATATTATTTTTTTACATTAAATAAAGTATTTTATATAATTTATATATTATAATTAAAATAATTTTGTTATTTTTACTATAAAGTTAATTGAAATGTACTATTTCTAGAGAATTATTCAAGAATTACTTAAGAATTGCTTGTCAGTTTATCAGAAAACTAGGTTTAAACTCAATATTGCTAAGTTTGCAAATTCTTTTGTACGTAACATCGACATTCGCATTTTTTCTTTATTGCAGCCTAATATTCAATATGCTTAATAATTTACTTTTATCAAAGATTTATGATATTTTGTGATACCTTAGAAATATTAACATTTTCAAGTTTTTTTCAACTTATAAACTTATAAACAATAAGTCTTTTTATATTTTTCTTATTTGTGAAATTAATCCGATATAAAAATTGAAATAAATATATTTGTACATATCAATTTTTTTGTTACAAAATATTAGAGACAAGAAAATAAAATGGCAAATAAAATAACTTAAAAATATATAAAATAAAATTATAAAATAGACTTAAAAATCTATCTAATTTATAGCTTTAAATTAAATTTTCTTAGAAGTAGGAAGCATCATATCTATTTCTTTAATTAAATAATGATTACATGTGATGATTTATAAATTGAATGTCATATAATAAATTAAATAAATAAATAAAATATTAAGATTTAATTAACAAACGTAACATCTAATCCTGAAAACATAGTGAAAGGTATACTCTCGAGAGGTCATGTCCTATTACATATGCAAGATGTAATTAATCAGGTCTTTTCCAGTTTTTATAGTGCAGATGTTTCATTAAATTAATGAAATACATATATTTTTGCCATTAATTTGCTAAATAAATTACATATTTACGATTATGGAGTTAAATATAATTATATACGTATCTATAATTTACAATTATTTATAGACAAAAACAATTTATACAAAATGTTGCAAAACTGTTTTCTCGTGAAAACCATTAGAAATGATATAATTTTTTCTTAGTGCTTTGAAATTAATTAAAACTAATTAAAAAGATATTATGTTAAAAAATGCTACACTCTTTTTTCTTATATATAAATCAATTTTCTTTCCTTATCTCTATATATAAAAGTGAGTATGTGTGTGTGTGTGTGTGTGTGTGTGTGTGAGAGAGAGATAAAAGTACTATAAATATTTATAATATAATTTTTATTAATAAGATATTATAATTAAATTCTAAAAAAGTTAAATAATTTATTTTTCTTTTATATAAATATATTAATACCTAGTTTTATAATAAACATTGCATACAATTTATACTACACATATTATATATGCGTATGGTATAACGTTCACTATTCATACATTATTTCTACATACGTTACTTTATTTCGACTTATAACCAGAAAATGATAACGATAATTATTGTTTCTTTTAAGAAAGAAACAATCGTTATCAATAATTGCTATATATTCGTAATTAAAGTCTTTCATAATGACAAATATGTTGAATGCAAATATCCAAGGCTTAAAACGTACATGCAGATATCTATTGTGTATGCAGGTGTCTTCTGTACATACGTACTTCCCTATTGATTTCAAAAAAAAAAAAAAAAACATCGCCGAGTAATACTGGAAAAAACATTTTGCTGAATAGCAGTATCCATTACCCGAGTGACATCATCGTCTGCCTCATCGTTCTTTCTACTTAAACCTGTTAAAATGCAGGCAGAGTTGAGTGATAATAAAATAAGATAATAACGCAGTGAAATCAAAATAATCTCTACGTTAAGAAGGCGCAACTAAAGACGCAATTTTCTAAAGCAGGAACTAAATGATACTTTAAACTTCCGAAATAATGGTCGTTGTTGTATTCATTAAATAATAAGCTTTTGTCAACATACATATGAAATATCAACATATAATAAAAGAACACTTACATCATATATACATTTTGATACAAGTTTATTTATGCAACGTAAACGTTATAAAAAGTAGATATATAAAAAAATATATTTTGTGTTTACTATATAATTTTTTACATTTCTATTTTTTATTAATTATACATATATACTTTTATATTTATATCGCACTAAAAAAAAACTGTGCTTCAAAACTATTTTTTATTTATTCGGTTTTCGTCAGACTATGCAATACTTGCGGTTATCTCGTGACAATTTTAATATAACTTATTTGCGAATAAATTTAAAATGGTAAAATTTAAAATGACAAAGTGACCGGAATTAAAATGGATGTTTTTGCGTCCGCGTAGACTCCGTCGAAAAGTTGCGTCGAAATCGCAAATTATACTTAATAAACTCCCATGACTAATAACCGTTACACGCGGTTTTTCACCGTAATTACCAAATAGTGATATACAATATTACCTAGCGTGACGATAACAAATAACGTGCGCAACAGTCTTACCACTCCGTCTTTTCTATTCGAAGGTTTACTTCAGTCACTTTCGTCACCGCGGTTTCCCGATTTTTCCCCGCTCGCGTGCGTAATTTATATATGCAGAAGCAAAATACTTGTGCGTACACTTCACTTGCGTACCATGACCTCAAACAGCAATCTTATCTTTGACATGACAACCGGCTAAGCAACCACCTCCCTTTGAACGCTTCGGTTCCGGTGGAGCGGAGATGTTCGGGCGCGAACGCGTGAAAAGTAACGCGCTACCTTGAGAAATCTCGCAGTCGTCTCTCAGTCGTCTCGTAGTCCGGAGCATAAACCCAGGACCCTGTTCTTTTCAAATTGTCGTTTACATTGAAATAATATCGAATAGCCAGCCACGCGAGAAGAGTAGATCGGACTGGAAACTATCGCGCTCGCCGCACGTTTTCTGTCGTAATATACGACGAGCGTTAAAGATAACGTAAGAAAAGGGAAAACTACGGGAAAGATAAAGAGAAGATATCCCGGTATCGCGTTCACGATCATCACGAAATTGGATTATTGGAGACGTAAGCGGGAAAACGGGAAAACTAAGAGAGAAAAGCGTTTCGTTCAATATTAATCGTTAGCGCTAGCGAACATAACAACCGCTTCCGAACTTTTCTATCCGTGACAGTGAAAGTGCCGAGGAAAGAAGGAAAAAAGACCGGCTGCCTCTTTAACGATACCTCGTATTTACGAAGGAGCGGAGTAAGAACGTCGTTGCGAGCCAGTACTTCGTCGAATTTGAAAACGGAGAGACGCGTGTACATTGCATCGTATTATCATTCAGTGTCACAATCACGAAGAAGTGGTTAAAACTACAAATTCCTCACTGTGAAGATAAGGCTTTATGACATCAAAGAGGTACGGAACGTTTATCGAAAGGTTATATAAATAGACACTTAGAACATAAATATTTGATATAAGAATCATCGCGTTAAAAAAAAAAATTATCTTCTTGAGCACTTTCAACAGCAATAAAAGAAATTAATGGTAGATTATAAAATGTATGAAATGAGTTATAAATTGTGAAGAAAATATATAACAAAATTTATAAGATTAACATTATGTCTAGTTTATATATAAGTGATATATTAAAGAATAAAAAAACTGTCTGACTTAAAGACAATAATATAAATAATATCCTGCAATTATTAATAATTATACTTGAGAGTTAATTAATAATAACATAAGTTTGTTAAGATTTGATAGCTCTTATTGTATATAGCTCATAAAATAGTCTAATAATGTTGCAATAATTCTATTATTGTAACAGAAACTTACTAATGTAATTTTTTTAAATATAACTAATATATATTTTTTGTCAGTAATAATAGAATTAATGTTTTAGCTTTATTCTGAAATTATTCTAATTAATATATTTATAATATTGATATCAAGTTTTTTTTCAATTATATTTGTTATATCAACTGTATTTAGCATCTGTATTTTTTCAGTAATGTAAATATTGGTAAAGAAAAAGAAAGTTAAAATTGAAGATATATTTTGTGAATTTGCTTATATGAGATAAGTTTGACGCAGTATTGAAGTTCATTATCGTAGCGATACTTAATTAACTCCATTTTCTTTATCAAATTTTATCAAGCAATTTCTGCGGTGAAAGTCTATAAGGTTAGAAAGTGCAATAAATTAACTAATTTGTAATACCAATCACTCGTACTAGAAGCACATATAAACACTTTCGACATTTGACATTTAATTTTTAATTACATTACGTTTTAAATAAACACTGTCCCCGGATATATAAATTGTTTAAGTTAATAATAAATTAACAAGTTAGAAAACATTTTTGATAACATTTTGTAAAGGATTTTACAAGAAAAAAATATTTAACAATACTTATACAATACTTACACTGAGAAAAAAAGTTGTTGATTTGACTAAATTTTTCAACTTATTAAATTTCTTTAATTTAACTATTGGTATATTTTAGTAAAATATATAAATACTTAAATTAAAGTTCAAATATTTTATGTATTTAAGTTAATTGCATAAATACTTAAACTGAAAAAATTTAATCTAGTTGAAAAATTTAGTAAAATTAACATTTTTTTCTCAGTGAAATATATTAAAGAAACTTATATATAGTTATATTAAGATATGTATATTTAATAAATCGTAATAAATATGGAAGAAAAAATCAATAAAAATTTATTGTAAATAAGTCTTTCTAAAAACATTATCTTTTTATATTCTGCTTTTTCTTAGACTAGATCAAACTTGTTTATAGATTTATGATGAAGCTTAATGCACTTATTCAATTACTATGCCGTTTTATTGTACCGTTCCTGTTCCTGAAAGGATGCACCAGCATCGAAAAATTGAAAGGCATATATTCCTGGAAGGCTTTGGATTTTGCCTTTCCAAATAATTATGCGAGACAACAAGCTATATTAGAGGGCCGATTTATTCCTGGAGCACCATTACCGATTGACGTGGACTTCTATCATCGAGGTTTCAAACAATTTTTTATATCAAATGCATTTGAAACTCTAAATCATCATACCAATTATAATGCAGAACATATTTTTTATTTAATTAAACTCGATTATTACTTTAATATTCTATCGTTATTCTGTGATAAAATTCTAAAATTAAAATTACTGAAAATTTTATCTACATAATTTATGTAATTTTAAAATGTTTATTTTATTGCTTGACGACAGTTACTTTCTTATTTGATAAAATCTTATTAATTGTTAGTTGGACAATTATATTATTTGTATAATTATA
This sequence comes from Monomorium pharaonis, assembly GCF_013373865.1. Classification (NCBI taxonomy): domain Eukaryota; kingdom Metazoa; phylum Arthropoda; class Insecta; order Hymenoptera; family Formicidae; genus Monomorium; species Monomorium pharaonis. Next base: position 21,908,929 of record NC_050470.1, on the reverse strand, counting down.
ACTTACATACAGTGAAGGTTTAACTTCAATCGTGTAATTAATAGATCGTGATCTAACAGTTTGTATTAATTACTATGCTTTACCTTCCTTCATTATTCATACATTTTGAACAACGTAACTTCTTAAATAATGAAAATTGTATATGATAACATGTTTGCATAGTTTTTACATAATTTCAACTTCGTATATAAGTTACTGAATAATAATTAGTTACTGAATTGTCTTAGGCTTGGCAGATAATTAATAAAAAATTGAAAAATAACATTATAATTTGTTATTGAATTTTCTTGGTAGATAATTAATGAGACTGTCACAAAAGTCAGAAAATTTACATGTACAAATGTTATTTCATTTTTTGTTATATAATTACAATTTTTGATATTATTGGTTTTAAGAGAGAAAAAGAACAGTAGGAAATATAAATTTATAGAATATGTTGTAATATTTAATTGATAATGTATGGAAAAATGATAAAGTAAGGTACCTGTACTCAATATGCTCTCTCTAAGCTTTGGAGATTTTTCTAATTTTTTGATGAATACGAAATTAAAAAATAAGGGTCAGATTAAAAATAGGAAACATTTCTGAAACTAAAAAAAATATATGAAATATTTTCAATTACTTATATAAGTATAGTAAAGATTTTAAAAAAAGATAGCACTTGGGCCATGTTGATTACATGTATACTCAATGTGGCCCAGCTATGTATTTTCCTCTTTTTTGTAAATATTTTTGAAAAAATGCAAAATAAAATTAACCTGTTTAATTAAGCACTTATTAACATACTAATGGAAAAAATTACATATGCAGCTATTTATTAAATAATGAAACTGTGCTTATTTACTACAAAGGGCGTTATCTTAACTTTTACCCGTCAAAAAGGTTCAACTAACTAGAGAAAGACAAGAAATATTAATCAAAAATTAAACATTACATAAAGAAACAGAATCTTAACTTTCTTGTATATTAATAAGATATATTGTGTTTTTAAAAGTGTCCTGGCCACAATAATTTCATAATACAAAGAGCTTTCTTTCTTTAATTATAAACAAGAAGTTTTAATAAAAACCTAAAATAAATAGTGTTGAAAATCATAAATAAAGAGCTACGATAATATGAATTGAGAATGTTTATAATTGTTACATGATAGTTACACAAAGCAAAAACTTGTTTCTGAAATTTTAAATTCAGAAGAACACAATTCGAATAAAGTGTGATAACAAGCTGTAGGAAGAAGATATTGAGCAGTTAACTAGCGTAAATGTATCGACTTCCTAAGCGATATATTAGCGTTATCTGTGAAATTTATTGTGTAACTATTTAAAAGTGGGGGATGAGTTAAATTTGGTACATGGCCATATCGGGTACAGATACCTTATAACAGATATTTGATAAAATCATAAAATATTACAAGAAATGTAAAATGAATAATTTTGACTTTAATACAAAAATTACATTAATTACTTTACAACAGAAATAGGTTTTAATTAAAATTTGTTAATTCACAGTTGTTTGATTCTCACGAATTATCTGATTAATTAATTACTTGAAATTGCCTTGCTTAACAATTAATAATCAATTAATAATCAATTTAATTTGCGTAGCTAAGCAAGGATCTGTAGTTTTCATTACGATGCCAAGAATTCAAAATGGAGTTCCAGTCACCCTCGGTTACGTCACAGATGCTGTTTCTCCTGAAGGAAATCCAATAATTGCACCTTATCCAAACTGGGAATGGAACAGATTAGGACATTGTGATGCGATCACCAGCGTGTTTAGAGTACAGGTAATGATAAAAAAATTTTACTTGTAAATTGGAAATAATCTGTCGCTGTTGCGAAAACATTGCACGTATTTATTACATCACATTAATCGATTACATGACACTTTTTTAGTAATTAAAATTAGTGATTCTATACCAATTTTACTTCATTTCCACGGTACAATTATAATCTGAGAAGAATTGGCAAATTGCGAAATTACATGGATCTTCGCTTTATTTATGTTCATTAGTGCAACCGGATTCATAGAATCTTAAAGTTAGGAATTTTTTCGTCTTATTATCGGAAATTACACCTCGCTCATTCAAAGGTAAACACGCGTCGCGTGATGACATGTAAATAACACCTTTATTATTACTGAGAAACTCGGATAAAAAACCGAATGTGTAGTATTTATGCGGAATTCTCCTCATAAAGGACACGTAAAGGATACAAATTATCGTAATTGCTAACATTGACCATAATAACGCAGGAAGCACGCTTTCCGATATCTTCCTTACGATGAGATTGTAGTGCCCATCCAATGAGACAAATACCTTATCATTACATTCAGGCGTACAATCCGGAACAACGTTCCTTGTTAATGTTTCATGTTCATTGAAGCTAAAAAATAGAAGTTTAGATAACATACTATATATAGCATCTACACTATGCACATAATTTTGTCATTTATCAAATCTTTGTAAGACAAAATATATAATAAATAAATAAAATTTCTGTTATATTGCATTTTTAATACATAAAATTTTAGAATAAATATTTTCCATTGAAAAATTGTTACCAATTTTCATTAAAAAAATTATTTTTCAAGTTTTAAATATATATAAATTAAAAAATTAAGATTACATTTTATGACAAAAATTATGGCTTATTGTAAAAAAATGTCTTTATTTGGGCATTACAAATTATTAGTCGTATAAAAATAATTTTGTGATATAAAATATATTGTATATGTAGAAACATATATGTATCCAAAAAGTTTTCCATTAAAAGGACACTTTAAACACAACGCGCTTGTAAATTATCTTTTGTTGTCATCACGCCTCACGTTTGCTTGATTTATAACAATGTTTCTTACAATTTTCATGCTAATCGTAAACATGCGGAATCTATAAGTATAAAGATAGAGAACCAAGAAAAGTGTTATCTTTTCCAAACCAGAAATAAATTATAAGTCTATTGAAATTTACATTACAGACAGATAATGTGTACCAGGAAAATTTAAAAGACAATACGCTTAAATTATAATTATACTTTGCTTTATGATAACAATCATACGTTAAAAACGCGACATAGATCAAATATTACTAAGTTTTGTTAAAAAGTAAACTCTAAATTTATTGAAGATTTCATAAAAAGTTAACATACAGAGATTTTCGACTTTCCACACGAAGCAAGGTCCGTTCCACTCCTCTGTCTGTTTACAGAACGAAATGAAATCTATAATTGTATCGTATTCAACATGAGTTTCAACTTTTCACGTGAAGCAATTTTTCTATTTCAAATAAAAAAATTAGTAGTTATATTTTTTATGACACGTTTTTATAGTACGGAAAAGCTGAATTCTCCGCCAATCGTTTATCTATGTAAATATGCAAATGAGTTGATAATGTCAAATGGAGATTTAACTTATACTTGTATTATTAACTTTTTTGTTAATAAATTTTTAAGGAAATTACATAAAATCTTCTGAAGGTTACTTAGAAGAATATCCTTGACATATATGTCAAGGTTAATATTATTGGAGGTGATTTTTTTAAAATTTTGAATAATTGTCCTAAATAACATTCTTTAAAGTTTTTATTATTATGTTATGTAATGAAAATTCACTCACTTGATACAATAATTTTTCTGCGGATCGCAATGGCTAATCCTATTAATTTTTATTAAAAAAAGAAGAAAGCCACAGAGAAAGATATGATCGCAGGTGGACTCGTGCGACAGGTTGTGGGTCATTGACACGGGCAAACTCGAGGAGCAACAAATCTGTCGTCCTCAATTGCTGTCGTTCTCGCTGCGAACAAATAAGGTCCTGAGCCAGTATAAGTTCCCCAAAAGCCAATTCAAGGATGATTCCCTGTTCGTGACGATCGCGGTCGATATTCGCAATCACGTCGACAAATGTCAAGACACGTTCGTCTACGTCGCCGACGTGACAGGCAACGGATTGGTCGTCTACGATCATCGTAACGCACGTTCCTGGAGGATTACCAACAATCTGTTTTATCCCTATCCCGCTCACGGAACGTTCCACATCAAGGGTGACACGTTCGATCTTATGGATGGCATTTTGGGCCTCGCCCTAAGTCCGGTGAAGCAGGACGGCGACAGGATTTTATACTTCCACTCTTTGGCCAGCAAAGTCGAAAGTTGGGTACCCACTTCTACGCTCAGGTAAGAAAAGATGCACGTTTATTTAATCGTAAGGATAATAAATGAATAAGAAAAATAATAAATATGTTATTCTTTATAAAAATTTTTCTCTATTATATAATATATTCTGTCCCCCTCTCACCGTTTATTGTATTTCAAAAAGTACTCTGGTAAGTAGCGTCTCATTATAATTGGGCATTATTATTGTTATCTAGGAATTATAGCCTCTTTCAAGATCACTCCGATGCTGCGCCAAGATCATTCCGTTCATTCCCATTGGAAAGGTCATCGCAATCTGCCGCTCAAGCCATGGATGAGAGGGGGGTTCTCTTCTTCGGTCTTTTATCAGATCTCGCTATAGGGTGTTGGAATAGTATCACTTATCCCGAATACGGTGGTACCAATACCGAAGTCGTTGTCGTCAATCCCGATACGCTGCAATTTCCGTCTGGAATGAAGGTACGTTTATTCTCGTATTCTCCTTAATAAATGTATATGCTTTATAGTTTTAACTGTAGCTATAAAATTATGTAAAACTCTAACAATTTTATTTTTTAATAATTTAATAATTTATTTTTCTGTAAAAAAAATAATATTAAAAATATTATTATAATAATGTTGAAATAATATTAAAATAAAATATCTGCAGTATTAAATACAAAGATAAAACTATTACCAATAATTCTGTCTGGTTTACAGTAAAACAGAGAATGTGTTATATTCAAAATATACGCGCACTTTTACAAATAGCGCAAATTGCACTTTCCATTATTACTCAATTCTAATGTAAATGCTTTAAGAAAGTACATTTACATTTGTCGGATTCTACTCTTTTTTTTTCGTGAAAAATATCGAGCAATTTTTTTTATTCCGTTACATTTTCTTTGTTCCGTTAAAAATTTACAGTAACAGTAAAACCTTATTACAGGTTATCACCGCGAAAAACGGCCGTCAGGAATTGTGGATTCTCACATCGTCATTCCAAAAATTCATGACCGGAACTATGAGCTCGAACGAGACAAACTTTCGGATACAGGCTGGTTACGTAGACGAGCTCATTCGCGGTACCAAATGTAACGGTGCGCGTACACACTTTGACGACCATCACGGCTACGGGAGGTCGTTGTTGAAATGAAGATCGTGGCACCGCGGGGAGTTCGACGATTCGCGTTTTCAGACGTCCGTCTGGTGGAGCAAGTATCCGAATTTCTTCGCGGAACACCACCACTTCCCCTTCCATATAATCCCGCCGTCGTATAATTCGTTCCCGAGAATTTTTACTAGACCATCCTTTTTCCCTTGGATCATGAGATCAATCTACAGTCACCGACCAGTCGATTACATCTACATTGATCACGATTGAAAAACGCGCGATACTACATGTACCTTAATATTCCTAATGCAAAGGACGTCCCGCATCCTCTACAATGAGTTTTCTCAAGATTCTGTAAAATTTATCAACTCAAAGCCGAGCTACTTGTGGTGCCAGTTAAGCTTTACAGTTTACAGTAGTTGTAATAATTCTAGTGGTGTGGTATCCGATTCATCGGAAATAATTATCACCAATGGATAAAATATATTATCGTTCCTAATAAATATAATATAATCAATATTTTACTTTATTTTATTAACAATAGTGGACAATGAGCATTGGAATATACGTTTTTCGATTTTGCATCTCATTTTACGTATTTCATATATACTATATATACATATACATATATATATATATATATATATATATATATATATATATATATATACACACACACTGGCGCAAAAAAAAACAAAACAAAATTTTTGACCGATTTTTAGGCAATCTTCACAGTGATGCAACTTTGCGAAAAATCATCCAAATTACATGTACTTTTTCTTAAATTAAAAGGCAAAGACTCTACTTTGAGAATCCCTACGCGAAAGTTTTTTTAAATTGCTTAGAAAAGAATGAACTTTAAGAATTTGAATTAATATTAACAAGATTTTAACGAGAAACTTGTGCAAAATGATAACAAACTTTTACTTTTTTTAATTAAAAAACACATGTTTGGTTTTTATGCGATACAAAAGGTTCGCACTTAACAAATCAAACTTTCGCGTAGGGATTCTCAAAGTAGAGTCTTTGCCCTTTAATTTAAAAAAAAGTACATGTAATTTGGATGATTTTTCGCAAAGTTGCATTACTTTGAAGATCGCTCAAAAATCGGTCAAAAATTGTGTTTTGTTTTTTTTTGCGCCAGTGTATATATATGTATATATATGTATATATATCTGTGTATAATAAATACTATTTATTATACTTACTGTTACTATTAAGAAATTATACTTACTGTTACTATTAAGACGTAATATTTACAAATCATTGATTACATAATAAGATGAGACAAATAAAATAAAATCAGTTATAAATGTATGCTAAAAAGTTAGCAGTATTGTATTTATTAAATTATAACAAATAGGAGTTTAATTAAATTTTTTTCATTTTTTCTAGGTTTAATTGTTATTTTTTAATATATATTTTTTATTTAAAGCGACGCATTGTTCTGAATGTGTTTTATTTTTGTTAATTGTAAAAACATTTTTAAATTATAAAATACAAATAAAATAATATCATTATTTAAAAAATATTCAAAAATTATTTTTATTAGAGAAAAAAGTGATATTACGACCCTTGTAGTTATTATATCTATTTGTAATATCTCCGTTATTAAGTAAAGAATTCTAATAATTATTACTAGAATTATTTGTTTAATAGCTCTCAGTTGTGCTAATATGCTAATAATATCCAATTAATAACAAGCGACATTTGTTATATAAAAAATATATAAAAAATTTTTAATTTCGAGCTTTTTCAAAGTATATTTTAGTGTTGAATTAAACATATTTTCTTATTCCCTTTATCTTGGGTATATTATTATTTGATTATATATATATATATATATATATATGTATATATATATATGTTTTTATATAAAACATTTTTTCCCGGATATTTAAATTCTCTCGTTTTTTTAGTACCTACAGTCGTCTTTTCATATGTATGTTAATAAAGTCTATTGAATAATAATTATATAATAAATGTTTCTTAACAATTTTAATGTTAGGTTTATGAAAGCGTTGGTCTGACAATAAAATTGCTTGGTCTACCAAATTCACTATCATATTAATTTTATACGTCCTAGGATAAGACAAGAAGTAATTTATGTACCTGCCAGAAAACGTGAGTTTTCGGTACCAAATGCTTATTAAATTATGACCGTCCCTAATTATTGAGACATTAAAAAAATTTAAGGAGTTGTTTTCAATTTCTCTCTGTCTGTCTCTCTCTCTCTCTCTCTTATATGTAAATCTCAATCTCGGATGGTAATTATTAAACGTTTCTAACATATGATTTTTGTTCGGTCGATGGAACAATCGTGAAAATGTCATCCATGTAATGACATAGATGAATAATGACAATGAATAATGACGACTTGTTAATTACAAAAGCAGGTAAAAGGCACGTCATGGATGCTAACATTTATAAGAACCCCAAATGATTGAATTACTAGATGACCAAAACACTTACAAACAGCTAACGAAAGATCCTATTAATAGCATTTCAACCAAGGCTAATAATCTAATTAAATCCTGATGTAGCAATGACTTGATAAATGATTACACATACAGAGTTTTGAATTGTACCAATGGCAATCTATCAAGATGCTATGGAATGCCGAAAATCCACAAGCCTGGTTTTTTTCTACATATTATTGTCTCATCAATAGGTAGTCCTATGCATAATATAGCGAGATATTTGCATGACATCCTCAGAAAAGGCTTAGAGAAACCTGAATCTAACATCAAGGATAGGAAGAATCTAATCAATGCTAAAAATATCAAAGCGGATGAGAGACTCGTTTCTCTGGATGTTAATGCCCTGTTTACTAACACTCCTAAAGAGCTTGTCTTTGAAGGCAACTGAAATAAAATTTCTAAAGCCACTAATTTAAGTCTGTCACAATTTTTACACGTTATTGACGTCAGTCGTCATATTAAGTTCTACCAGCTTCTCATTCAATGGAAAATTTTATGAGCAAATCTTCAGTAGTCCAATGGGTTTCCCTCTTACCCCAATTTAAGCTAATATTGTCATGGACGATTTGAAAACATCATGCTTAAATAAACTAAATTTTAAACCGCACATTTATTACCGCTACGTGGGTGACATTTTCACGATTGTTCCATTGATCAAACTAGATCATATGTTAGAAACGTTTAATATATATCATCCATGATTGAGATTCACATATGAGAGAAATTAAAAATAACAACTCCTTAAATTTTCTTAATGTCTCAATAATTAGGGATGGTCATAATTTAATAAGGAATTGGTACCGAAAACCCACATTTTCTGGCAGGTACATAAATTATTTCTCATTTTATCCTAAGACGTATAAAATTAATACAATAGTAAATTTGGTAGACCAAGCAATTTTATTGTCAGACCAACGCTTTCATAAACCTAACATTAAAATTGTTAAAAAACTTTTATTAAATAATTGTTATCCAATAGATTTTATTAACAGACATATCAAAAGACGGTTCAAGGTACTAAAAGAACGAGAGGATTTAAATAATTATGACAATAATTTTATTAATGAAGGTGTACGGGATAGATATTGAATTCGATTCTATGCAATTTAATTATTTATTATAATTCGTCAAGATACTACAATTATTAGTCGCGAGAATACATAGGAGAAATTTGTTAATGCGAACGAGTCGAGAACCGAGCGAAAAGTCAAGTGAAGAGCCCGTAGAGCCCGGTTTTTTAAATAACATCTCTCAGTTTGACAACAAATATTGATTTCTCTCGTTCGACTAAGGTCGAGAACACGACGGATCGATTTCTTCTCAACAGAAGGATTTGACAATCGGAGAACAATTGTTTTACCATCATATATTAAACATGTAAGCGAAGATTTGAGCGTATACTCAATAAATACGTGGATGTACGCTTCACAATACCGAAAAGGTTAGATTGTGTAATAAAAAGAGGGAAAGATAAAATCAAGGATGGTATGTCGACCGAGCTTGTGTATAAAATTAATTGTCATGACTGTAATCTTTCATACATAGGACAGACCAAACGACACCTAAAGACGAGAACTAAAGAACATTAACAAAATATAAAAAGTTCGTCTTTGCACCATACGGTTGTTATCAATCACCGATTATCTACCAATCATGAATTCGAATGGTCTAAACCTAATATTATACATAGAGATAAACACAAAAGAAAAAGAGAAATCACGGAAATGTTTTTCATAAAAAAATTCAATAATAACATTAATTTAAAAAAAAGACACTGATAATCTTAACATATTGTATGACGGAATTATACGTATCGTTTAGTTACTTTTGACTAGTTATTACTTTGACTATAATTTTTGAATTAATCTTATCTCATTTTAAACTTGACTTTTACATTTCCAACGATCTCTTCTTTCAACTGACAAAGGTTGCTGAGTACAGACATGCCTTCTAACATATCTCTCGAAACAATACTAAAGAGATTTCTGTTGCGAACGTAGATGGATAGATATTCGATGTAACTTATTGCAATTTATACAAGGTATGATTATTTTTATTTATCCTACTGATTTTTTTAAAAATTGTGATGTTGAAATGATGTATTTGTAGTATAATTGTTTCCCATGTAATTCACTTAAAACTATTGTAACTTTCTTTTTTTTTTTATTGTATCTGTAAATGTCATTATTTTATTTTGTTTAATTGTTTTCATAACCATTTTTTATCCAATGCACATTTAGGTGCATCCTAAATGCACATTTTTTAATAAATTTTTCACGTAAATCTTGTCCGTTTATTTCGACATTTAATAGAAAATCTGCTATATTATTGGTTGCAGCTTGCCCGCTTGAAATGTTATATAATAAATTATTTTCTAAATTTGTTTAAAAAGGATGGATATTTTGATTAATTCTGTTCATGAAATTTTGAACTTGTAAAGTACTTTGTTTAATTTTATTTCTTTTTAAATCCTTAGTAATATCTTGACTTTTTTTCAGTTTCACCCATAATATGCGTAATAATTTTCGATCGAAGATTATAATTTTTACACCAGCGCTGTCGAGCTGCAATAAAATTCGTATTGTGAATTATACCTGTTAATCTGCTGGCAGCATCCGCGTTGATTGTTTGCTCTAATGTTAAATCTACGGGCTATCTTAAGAAAGTTTTCTCTGTTCTCTTAATGACAAGTAAACCTTTTTGTAAAAGTTCTTTCAGTCCTGGATGAGATTCATCAACTTTTAATAAATTGTCATGATATTTAACAATATAGCGAGCATAATTAGGTTGATTGAGAGCAAAAAACAAGTTTCCTATTTTAGGCAAAATGTACTTAAATAATTCGAAATCTGCGGTTCTAATACTTGTGTTTAGCATTAAATAATAGTCTTACAAGTTTTATGTAAATCATATAATACTGTGCTGTTTTACCATTTGCTCACTATTCATCGTTTTTTCTTCATACTGTTTATAATCTTCGAGTAATTGTAAAAGTTCTTCATCAGTTATAGCTGGATTCACAACTTGATTTTTTTTTAAATTGAACAAGATAATTTTTTACATGATTGCTTATTACTACATTAAATTTATTAATAAAAGTTTCAAAGTGTAAAATTTTTAAAACTAGAGAAATTAATGGGTGTAACCTTTTGCATCGATTAAAGTGTTTTCCAGTTTAAAAAGCTCCTAACTGAGCCACTCGCTAACATTTCACAGTCGACCATAACATTCGTCAATGCACAATTATTGATTCAATGTCATACCAAGGCAAAGATGTTTTGTTGTTTTTATCTGGCCATTCGAAACAGCATAAATCACATCTTACGAAAAAGAATTTGCCAATCGTTGACAATGTGAACTTTGTCTTCGTCGAGAGTTATTACCACTAAGTAAAATAGAATAAAAATCATCAAGCTCTTTTGGAACAGAACAATTTCCTTGTTTAATGTCATTTGCTGTAACTATATTCAAAATTTTATTACTTTGTATTTGTCTGATTTTGTTTCTTAAAAGAAGCCTTACTTTTTGAATCATGTCGCATTCTTGTAGATGTATAATATCCTCCTGTTTTAACATATGGCTTAACAATTTTTTTCGATTAATGATTACTATTCTTATCTTTTTTTTTAAAGTGTCAGATATTTTTGTTCCAAATGTTTGTAGAATATAGATCTGATGGTAATTCAGAATCTGCTGCAAACTCACTTCTTAAATTTTCAATATATAATGTACACAAAGTATATAGCAAATAACATTGTTTTTTCTCAATTATATTTTCTTTAATAAAAACACATAATTCTGTAAGAGCATTTTTATGCTTATTTCGTATCAAATGCCACTTTGTCTGTTCTTTTGGACGTGATTTCTACATTTATTTTTAAATAAAATTTTGCAAATTGAATGATAAAACATCACTGCGTTTTGACTTTTAAATTTATGAATAGTTTGGAGCAATAAATTATCTGCGTCTGTTGTGTTAGATTTAACATTTTTAATAGCGCCTTCTAATGAATTCAATGCTTGTTCTCGAGATTTATACACTTTTCGTTTTTTATTGCAAAAAACATATAATATTGTGAAATGTCTTTTCTATACTTTTGTTTGAAGTTTTATCTTCTGTATTTTATTCGAAAATACTTTTACTGAAAAATATATATTTTATGTATAACAGTTAAAAAAATAGTATTACCATATTTAGAAAAGCATAGAATTAGTAGAAAAGTATATTTCTTTAGAAAAATATATTCTTTCCTTTAGCAAAAAAATTTAAGTTTTATGTGTAAAAAAATTGATGTTTTTAATGTTATTTCTTATATAAAAATAAATATATATACAAAGCTTTTGAAATTATATAATAAATGTAAGATATAAATTTTATAAAGTTCTTATCTGCTGCCTCGGTATTTGAAGTAAATATTTGCGAAACAATTTTTAATTGCTTTCAAACTTTTTATGATCTAAATACAAAAAGTCACAAAATAATTACAAATTTTTATATATTATTTTATTAAAAATTACACGAATACTTTATAAAAGTTTTTCTGTTTGCCAGCACTATTTTACAGTTATGGTAACTTACAATAACAACAAAGTATTATAAAACATACAATTTAAAATATTTTTCGAAATAAACAAAAAAGTTTATATTTAATGATAACGAGCATTACTTATTTCAAAAGTAATGTGTGATGAAAAAAATCGCATTACTTATTTCAAAAGTAATGCATAATTTAAAAAATTGCATTGATTATTTCCAAAGTAATGCATAATTAAGAATCTTCGCATTAGTTATTGAAAAAATATTCTTTAATGAAAAAGTAATGCATTATTTAGAACTCTGCTTAAAAGATCTGCGAGTGGGATTTGATTTGGTGCTTTGCGCGGCGTCTGGCGCGTCGTGAATCCGCGATCACCCACACACTCAAAGCGCCGTGCGTATTATGTACAAGGCATTCATCCGAAAGACTTTCATAATAAGATTACATAACATGATTACATTATAAGTTTCAAAATTTGCTCGTCGAAGTAGATTTAAGGCCAAAGTACCGTTCAAGACTACATTCCAAAAGACTACATTCCAAGATTTATTTAAGAAACAGTATTGCGAACCTCCACGACTATACATCGCGTGAACGAAGGAGATATGATATTCTAATATGCTTTTCAAAGATAGCCAAGATGCTTTACTGTCTCCCTACTACATGGTCTCCGTGGACGCAAAGTATTTAAGTCTTCTTGACATTGTCCTTACAATCAGAACTCTTAAAGTTTTCGTCAGGTGTGAATGCGTATAGATGCTCTTTACACTAAAATTATTTTTGAGGGTTGTTAAAGCAATTAATCACCTTTGTATTCCAAATCCATTTTTATTTCATACATCGTTTGTGTTTTAATATTTTTATTATTTATCTTGTGATCGCGAATTATTTCCGTACGTTTATGAAAAATTTGACGGCTTTGAAAATTGAACGGCTAAATTTGACAAAAAAAAAAAAGAACTTGACTCCAGCACAAATAAAAAACTGTACTGCACTGATTAGAATAATTGTTAGAATAGTTGACGAAAATGTTTATTATTATATTGTTACTTGTTTTCATAGTATGTTTTGTGTATTACGTGCAATATGGATCAAATAAACATTTAATCAATAAAATACCAGGACCACCAAGTTATCCAATTATTGGTCATATATTGCTAGGACTATGTTCACGAGGTAAGTTAAATCTGTTGTCAATTTTCTAATATATTACGCGGATTTTGTTTATTGATTAAAAGTTCCAAAAATCTAATTATGTTGAAAAATAGGATTAAAACCTTGACTCAGAAACGTTCCAAAAATATGCAAATTAAAGGTAATGATTTACGTTTCTGGAAACTGTAAACCACATTTGCGTGCAATTCTTAATTTACAAAATACGCAAAGTTTATAAAAAAAATAGATTTGATGTTTCTATATTTGCATTTGTGTAGCTTTGTAAAAAATTAGTAATTAGTCGTTTACTAAAATTGCGATCTAAAAAATAGAGACTTTAGGATACAAAATACGTTAAAAAATTTCTTTATCATTATTTTTGACAAAATTATACTTTCTTTAAAAGAGTGACAGAAAAAACAGGTCAAAAATCGCTCGTTTTGCAGAATTTGAATTCAAATTATGTGCTAAGTAAACGTTTATAAAGAAGTATTAACCACAATTTTCAAATTGAGTCCATTTTTTATTTTCGAGAACTAAGGAGTTAAAGTTGAAAAAAAACGGGCATAAAATAAGTGTAAAACAGACTTGTCATCTGATTGCTTTGAATCAATAGTAAAAATATAATTATAATATGTATACATATACACAACAACAAAAAATGTGTGTGTGTGTGTGTGTGTGTGTGTGTGTGTGTGTGTGTAAATATATATAAATGTATATGTATATCATATATATAAGAGGATTTATTTTAATCAACGTTATATCTTACTCGGAACGCGAGATCTTAAAAAATGTTTAACATATTTAACATAGGTATAACACATATGTAAATACATACATGTTTAGAAATAACATGCCCAGTGTATCAACATTTATAACTTATGGCAGATAAAGTTATCAGAATCGATTTTACTTTTTTTAAAATTTCATTTTAATTCAATTTTAACTCCCCGGGAAAAAAAAGTTCATACAAAATTGGCCATATATGGATTTTGTCAAACAAATCTGATCATATTTTTTAAATTTTGGTCATATATGGTTATCATATATAAATATATATAATTAGATTCTAAAATTACAGCACTTCTCATATATACTTAAATATGATGAGATACAAGGATAAATAAAATTTCAGGAAATTTGTGCACGTGTAATATTTAAGACTATATGGGCTAATATTTTCTGTGTAATGAGTATTGCGCAACCAATCAGAAGCGTAATTCTGTTACAGCATTAGGATAGGTCACAGAGTTTTGAAATATAAAGGAATGGAAAAAATAAATAGTAAGGATTAACTAATTAGAACAATTCCATTCCGTTGTTTAATTGTTTTGATTGGTTAACATCTACTATTTGCTTTTTTCGTTCTGTTATTTTGAACGCCACGTGACCTAACAGAAGCACGACAGAATTATGTCTTTAATTATTAGTTATACTTTAGTTATACAATAGGCATTACTTAGAAAATATTAGTCTATGTAGCCTTTACTTTTCAATTATGATTGTAATATTTTGTATAATATTCCATAATTTGTGATTATCAATTTTAATATAATAAAAAAATTAATCAGACATGTATGTTGAAATTAAATAACAAATTGTGGAAAATTATACACAAAAACGTAATATGAAAGCAAATACTACACATGCAAAGTTCTGCACATTTTTAAAAACAATGTATGAATTTCATAAAATATGTATTTTAATATCTTAATTATATTTCAAATAATTACTGTTTATTCTACAATACTATACAATACTGTAGTGTGTGTCTTATCCATAAAATTGCACATGTATTAAAACATTTTCTTAGATTTTTTGAAACAGTTAATCAAAATAAAGAAAAGAGAAAAAAATATATTATAATATAATGTTTTCATATTACAATATTATCTGACCATTTCTGATTATATAAAATAAAGTAAAGTATCTAATACAATTTTTTATGATCAGAAATGGACACCATATCTAAGCATATACAAAACTAAAAGTTTTACGTATGCTTTGATAAAATTGTATACAATAACATAAATAATTGTATATAATTATATACAATGCCATATATAACCATACATAATTATACATAATACCATATAAAACCATGTATAACTATATATAACTTTATCTTTTTCTAGATAAACAGACATGGACTATTTTTTCTCGGGTACTTATTTCTCAAAAATAAAACATGGGTTTATCTTGAAAAATTGTTTATGGTTGATATCTCATTATAATGGTTTATTTACACTAAAAAAAGAGTCTTGTTGAATTAATTGGAAATCTGGTTAATGTAAACTTTCGGTTTAGATTATAGTTGAATCTACCAGATTTCTAATTAATTCAACAAAAAATCTTGTTCAATTAATTGAAAATCTGATAGGTTTAACTAGAATCTGAACCATAAGTTCACATCAATCAGATTTCCAATTAATTCAACAAGACTTTTTTAAATGTAGCACACAATTTGAGTTCAAATTCGTGGGCTGCAAACCGAGCAATTTCTCTTGTCTATTTACTCTTGTCTATTTACGAGAAGCAAAATACATATACATATAAAGATACTTTAATTTTGTTTTTAAGCATGTACTTGCATTTCTTTCAGAGGATATCTGGAAGACTTTCTTTAATTTAAGTGATCAGTATTATCCTATTTTTAAATTATGGGCTTTTTTTATACCTATGGTATCTATTCGTCATCCTAATGATCTGGAGGTAATAAAATTTTAAAAAATAAATTCTGTATATGTTATATATAGTATATATAAATAATAATTATATATTAACAAATAATTATTTAAGATACTTTAATTGATTAATTATTTAAGATACTTTAATTGATTAATTATCTTTATTAATAAAATTAAGTAAAAATCAGATTAACTTAATATTTTTTATAATTTTTAGTTAATACTTAACAATAGAAAACACATTAACAAGGGTCCGATTTATAACAAATTAAGTCCTTGGCTTGGTACAAGTCTTGTTCTCAGTACAGGTAATATATACATAGATACATATATATAGATGAAAGTTATCATTTGACATAACACATTAATTTTAGATAATGCTTTTCGAACGCTTGAATATATATTTCTCTCGTTTTAAGTTTAAAAATTTTAGGGGATTGCCACGCGAACAGATTTTTATAAGGGGTTACGATTGCTATACTGTTTTACGCTCAATAATTTAATGTTTTAAATCATTTATAATTATAAAATTAATTTTTGCAAAGTGTTTTTCTCTTTTATGTTTTCTTTGTAGTGTGATTTAGAACATAAAATCATTGTTAAGCGTAAAAGAGTACAGCAGTTGTAATTTTCTATAAGTCTGTTCGCGTTACAATTCACTAAAATCTTTACACTTAAGACAAGAAAAATATATATGTTCAAGCTTGAATAATTATGTGTAAAATTATGCTTTTGATTTTTATAGGTGTTACAATAAATACACCGACAGAAAAATATATGACATTTACGACTATAATTGCATAGTAAAATAATTATAACAATGGAATTAATTTAGGCTCTACAATATAAAATAAATAATGGACTATGATCGGAATATAAATTACCAGACTACCACCTAAAGTAGTAGACAGTAAATGTAAATATTTAACGATTCCATATATTCCAGTAATTTCAGAAAGAATCCGTGATTGCCTCGATGGGATACCAGATATTAGAATAGCTTTTTCTTGTCTTAACAAACTTAGCAAATATATTAAAGTACATAAGCATCTTACACCAACTTCTCTACAAAATAACGTGGTATACAAAATCAATTGCAAAGAATGTGAAGCTTCGTACGTTGGTCAAACAGGCAGGATGCTTAAGACCAGAATAACGGAACATAGGAACCACATAAACAGGAATTCCACCCAGAACTCAGTAATTACGGATCACAGAAATAAAGAATTACACGACTTTGACTGGGAAAATATTTTAATTTTGGACAAAGAAAAGAGCTTATATAAGAGACTTATTTCTGAAATGATTTATATTAAAAAACAAAAGAAAGAACTTAACATGAAATGGAATACGAAATTATTGAGTTCAATTTATGATTTTTTTAAATAATGCGCCTGAGACTTTCTTTCTAGTTCCCCCCGCTACGGATTGCTTTCCCATCCATCTACTTTTCCCCTCTCCTGAGATTCTGCGACTTGACGTCTAGATCCATATCGTTGAATATAGCTGTATCATTACGAGTATTTGACATCAACAAGTACAGATGCATATTCATTTTCACACGATGTTTACGACTAACAATTGAATTTAAACAGTTCAAACAGATTAAGTAAGTTTATAATATAAATTATTTAAATAATATTTAAAAAAAATTATTGTAAGATTTGGCGTTATTGGCTTCCAATCCAGCAGTTTAATTATGTTAATTTATTTACATAGTGGACCTTATTATAGATTCAATCAGAATATAACTATCTTAAAGCATTACACAGATACAGCGTTCGTTTAACAAACCAGCATGAGAAATTTATAGCACTGAAGAGAACTCGAATTGTGAGTCGAAACGTTTGCGCACTTATGTACGTTACACTATTTGATACTATCTTAGCATATTGTTAACAATAAAAAATTGACGCGAATACAACTTGGTGCGGACTCTAATTGGCGTTTTGATTTTAATTTCTAATTTACTGTCTACTACTTTAGGTGGTAGTCTGGTAATTTATATTCCGATCATAGTCCATTATTTAAAATAATTATAGTTAGAAATATTATTTTTATAGTAATTATTACTATAATATTGGTAATAATAACTATATTTTACATTGTTGAATAACTATAAAATATGGTTAAGTCCCCGATGGATTATAAATTTATAGTTGGTTTAAACTATATTATAGTTCTCATAACCATAATATTAGTTTATGCAAATGATATGGTTGCTATAACTAAAATAAAGATTTTTATACAGTTAGTTGTATCATAAAATGATTATTATAAGTATTTACCATAAATATATAGTTATTATTACCAATATTATAGTAATAATTACTATAAAAATCATATTCCTAACGATAATTATTTTACTATGCAATTATAGTCTTAAATATCATATATTTTTCTATCAGTGTACCAAAGAGTATGTACGTATTGTTCATGTTTTGATATAATATATTATTTGTGTCTATATTTAAGTGCATATTTTTATATGCCTGAGAGAAAACAAATTTTAAATTTATAATAATAATATTATGTTTGAGTTTGATAGTATTATACATTATCTTTTATTATATATTTTTGTTTTAGACTCCAAATGGCAATCACGGAGGAAGCTATTAACCCCAACATTTCATTTTAATATATTACAACAATTTACTAAGATTTTAATCGAAGAAAGCGAGAGTATAACAATGTCTTTGAAAAATGCAGGAGGTGTTATTACAAAAGATTTAATACCATTTATTAGTGAACACACATTGAATATAATATGTGGTACTATATTCTATTTATATCTATATAAAAATTTTACCTACGAATAGTAAAGAGTAATAAGAATAGTAAAAACAATATAAGTTTCGTATGCAAAATATGAATACTATAGATTAAAATTGTCAAATTTATACAAAGATATTTTTCAAGTATATGAATACATTACAACAATATAATTTTTTTAGAAACAGCAATGGGGACTTCTCTGCAAGGAATGGATTTATTTCAACAACAATATCGAAAAGCAGTTCATCGAATGGGTGAGCTTTTTATTTACAGGTAATTATTAATATAATAAATGATAAATATCTTTATATGCTGCTTTAAGTTATAAATAAATTTATTAATATAGAATAATTACTTGATGATAAATAAATATATTTATTACATTATATATAAAATATTAATGCCGGGATTAACAGTCTATATAATTAATCTATTGTTCACTTTAATATAAAGATTTTTTTAAGCGTTTAATATTATGTTAAATATTTGAATATTATAATAACATAATATTACAATAATATATAAAATGTACCAAAAATTAAAATAAATATGAGTATATATTGTCTTTTAAATAAAAATCTTTAGCTTAAATTAACAAATGTTAATAAACGGTGCTACATATTGTTTAGTACATTAATTATTTACATTTCTTATAAGTATTACATGCTTTCTTTTTTATAGTTATTTACATATATATAGATAATTATATAAGACAGACATTTTTTATAAAATAATACTAACTTTTAAATTTTTAAATATAATAAATCCAACAAAATTGCATAAATCTATGATTATTTTGCTAGCAACTTTGCTGGCATATTTGTTTTTAACGATTTCAAATCAAAGCAACATTGTATACATATATTATCAGCAGATTAATAATACCAAATCTCACGTTGTTGATAATATTGTATTATTGTATAATCCTATTGTGTTATTATGACAATATAACGACAACAGCACAAATTTTAATTATTTAAAAATTATTTGCAAGTTGCTACCCAAATTGTCATGTCATGATGGTGTCAATGTCAATTTACCAACAAATATGAACTTATAAGGAAACCTTGCAAACCCGAAAATTCTGATTTTAATGAAATTTGGCATAAATGTAGAGGGTAAATACATTTAGAAATTTTGCATTTGGACTTATAAACGGTTTAAAGGGTTAAAACCACTCTTCAAAGATAAAGACATTTTTGTTTTTCCTCGATATCTCTCGTAAACAAGATATAAAAAAATATTTTGTACAAAAGTTTTACAGTATAAATACCTCTCTATTTAACCATACTATTTATTTTAAAAAACCCATTTTTTTAAAGAACAATTTTTTTAAAAAAATGAATAACATAGTTAAATAGAGGTATTTATGCTGTAAAACTTTGTATAAAATATCTTTTGATATTTTGTTTAGTTTACGAGATACATCGAGAAAAGTCAAAGACCCTCACTTTTGAAAGGTGGTTTCAACTCTTTAAACCGTTTATAAGCCCAAACGAAAACTTTCTAAATTCATGTATTTACCCTTACTATATTTATCCCAAGTTTCATTAAAATCAGAATTTGCGAGTTTGCGAGATTCCCTTATCAATTGCTGTAAATCTTGATAACACTACATACATATAGTATATTGCAAGCAACATGCCCGTAAAAAAACTGATACATTATTATCTAGGTTCATATGCATAACATTATATAATTATGACTTAGGATACTAAGACCATGGTTATATAACGATTGGATATTCTCGTTAACGCCAACAGGCAGAGAACAAAGAAAGGTTTTGAAGATATTGCACGGATTTACTGAGAAGGTATGTAAATATCTTATCTTAAATATTTTTATAAATATTCTATTGTGTACAAGAAATACAAAAAAGTTAAAGAAGAAAAAAACATAATTTTTGTATAATAAAATAATAAGACTATTTATAAATGTTGACAAAAAGTCTTTAGTATTACTCAATTAACAAAATGAGAACCGATATTGGATATGTGTAGATTATTGCAAAAAGGAAAGATTATCATAAACATCATGGACAATATTTAAGGAATCTTAGCGAAGGAACAGTTGATGCAGAAACTATTGGAAGTACGTAGTACGATTTAAAGCTATATTTTAAATTCGATTTCCTAAAATTGTTGCATTGAAGTATTACTGTTTTTATATTATAATCATATTTATGCAATCATAATATTACTGTCAATTAAACTTATTTAATATTTGTAAAATAATTTAAATTTAATGTTGTTTAACTGAAGTAACGCAAATCAAAATTATGCAATAATTAATATTTGTATATATGTATATATATTTATGATTTATATTAATATTTATATAATTTAATTCAGTGGAGAAAAAACGGCTCGCTATATTGGATCTTTTAATATTGGCATCTGAAGAAGGTCTTTTAACCGATACCGATATAAGAGAGGAAGTCACCGTTTTTATTTTTGCGGTATATCAGTTTTTTTCTTTTTTTACTAACACATTATTTAGATTTATGCAAAAAGTATGATTACAGGGTTATGATACTACATCATTAGCTATATCCTTTACTTTATCACTCCTGGCCGAACATAAAGATATTCAGGTATCTATTATCTACGTTCAGCATTATAAAAAAAAATTAAATAATTATTTTATACAAAAGAAGTTCAAGTCAAACCGAAACTTTTTATCTTATGAGCATAGATTTCTAACACATGCTATTAATTATAGTTATAAGATATAAATATCTACTACTATCGCTGTATGTCGCAAAATAACAGGAATTGCTTGAAAAACAAGATGGTGTACGAATCTGTGAGTGCAAAAATGAAATACCACGTTGTGATACAATTTCTTGTGAATAAAGACATAAAACTGTGTAAAATTTAAACTCTAGACTTTAGAAGCTTTCTAGTACGGTAATGGAATTTTTAGCCGCAGTAAAATATTTAAACGGTATAAACGATTTTAAGACACATTAATGTAAGACAATCCCAAAGTGGATCAAAGTCAATTGCAGTTGTTTTCGTGAACATACAATTTTTACTTACTTGGACTCCCAAAGTAATTCTTTGAATTTCAGCTATGATGATGAGTAAAATAGACTGTCGAGACTTCGATGTAACATAAAGAAATCTCTATCTTGTTGATTTAAACACTAGTAAAATGCTGAGATAAATGCATTAGTGTATATGAAGATTATATTGAGAAATAGAAGTCGTTTTCACTCTTTTAAATATCTTCTATTATTTTGAAAATTTAAAAGTTCCGGTTTAACTTAAATGTTCGTAATATAACCCAATAAGTCTTTTTTAATGAGTTATTGAGTTATCATTAAGAAAACGTTGGGAGAAGAGAATAAACGTATTAAATTAAAGAAATCTTTCTTTTTAATTACAATACTACATTTATTTTAATAAAAGTAATAGAAATACAATGGTAAGTTTTTTATTGTTTGCATACGCATGCATGCATATGTGTGTGTGTGTGTGTGTGTGTGTGTGTGTGTGTGTGTTTCTATGTAGTAAATTTTATTTATTATTAAAAACGTTTTCTAAAAACTTTACAATTTTATTATAAAGTTTTTTATAATAATTAACATTGATACAGGATTGTGTCAGAAAGGAAGTCGATCTTATTATGCAAGAAAATCAAGGAAAACTTACCATGAATTCGTTGCAAAATCTACAATATTTAGAGAGATGTATAAAGGAAACATTACGTTTATATCCAGTTCTTATTTTATAGCACGAGTTACTTCGGAAAAGATACAATTAAGTATGTAAC
The DNA here is from genome assembly GCF_013373865.1 of Monomorium pharaonis. Classification (NCBI taxonomy): domain Eukaryota; kingdom Metazoa; phylum Arthropoda; class Insecta; order Hymenoptera; family Formicidae; genus Monomorium; species Monomorium pharaonis. Next base: position 21,886,267 of record NC_050470.1, on the reverse strand, counting down.
TGTTTGATTTGTTATATTTATTTTTATGTATATTACAAAACGTATCCAATACAGACATATACATACACACACGCACACACACACACACATATACAAATATATATTAATATAATAAAATATAATTTTCAAATTTTTATAAAGAATTTAATTTGTATGTATATTCTATTTGTATAAAACGTCCTTTACAGACTCATATTTAATACCTGCTAAAACAATAGTACATCTTAATATACATGATGTTCATAGAGATCCTAATTTTTGGCCAAATCCAGAAATATTTGATCCAGATAGATTTTTACCTGAAAATTGTCGAAATCGTCATCCCTATTCCTATGTACCATTTAGTGCTGGACCACGTAATTGCATTGGTAAAATATTTATTTATGTCGTTTAATACCTTTTTATTTATTTTTCATTTTTTTAAATAGATTGAGATACATTTATTTATTTAAATTGTAGGTCAACGATTTGCTTTGCTGGAAATAAAAGCGATGGTAGCCTATTTGATTCACAATTTCTATTTGGAACCAGAGGATTATTTAAAGGACTTACGAATGGAAATGGATTTATTGCTTCACCCTATACATCCGCATCGTATAAAATTTGTTCCAATCGTCAAAAAGTGCACATAAGTAGTAGTAGTAATAGTATAAGTTTATTGATTTCTTTAGGATTACAATTCATTACAAACACATATTTAACCTTAATCTAATCTCTAAATCAAGGTTGGATAGTAACTAGATAAAAAGTTGAAAGTTAATAATAAAGTTAGAAAGTTAATAACTTTTAATTTAATTTAGTTAATTTTAAATAATTGAACCAATATTATTGGTTAAACAAATTGGTTAAATAAAGTGAAGCGTCTATTTTATAAATTGGATTATTGCATTTATTCAATCTTGCACTAATGTTTTGTATATAGTAATGTAGGCATATATATATATATATATATATATATATATATATATATAATTTTACAATAAAATACTGTCTTTCTTTAAACAAAATCAATTTTTAAAATCTATTTTAGTGGGAGGATTACATTACCATCTTACTACTTCTGTTTTTCTTCAATTTGTTACGCAATGTCGCCTCTTTTTTATCCTAAGTATTAAATATTTTATAATTTTGAGTCTAGAATAAACAACATACGGGACAAATAAAAGTTTTAAGTTTTTAATTTAAAATATTGATTATTAATAAAGTTATTGTAACCAAATGTAAATGGAATAATACCACTTTCTTTTCTATTATTATAATAATTACAATTAGTTGTAAAATGTTAAACTTATTACAATGTAATACCTGTATAACTTTCAATTAAATAAGAAAGAAAAAGTAAAGAAACTTTGAAACATGGAAATAATAAAAAAAATCAAAACTAATTTAATTCTGTACAATTATTTTTTTTATTACAAGGAAAAAATAATTGCTTTGCGTATTATTTGGGTTTACATAATTTTTGTATTTTTTAATTAAAAAATGAGGAGGCAGAAAAATACACGATATTGCTTAAAGCTTGTAAAGCTTTAAGCAACATCATGTATTTTAGCTTTCTATCTCAGGTATATGCGACAAATGCCGCGGGATACAGGCTCATAATTTACGATAACGAAAGCGGGACAACCTGATGACTCGAATTCAAGGTTTTTCTCCAATTCCTCCGCGATCCAATCGAGTCACGAATTACATCATCAAGGGCGAAAGTTTCTGAGTGTCAGATGATATCTCGGAAATGGTGAAACATGCGTTTTCTACTTCAATTCAATATCTTCCCGCAATACGCAGGAACTATTGAAAAATTCACAATAAGGCGTTAAAGTAAGCCTACTTCACGGCACGGAACGTGATTCCCAGCCGCGGCCATATCGATGGTCATATCCTCAGTATTTTCCTTCAGTCTGTTCACAAAGGTGTACCTAGCGTGCTAGCTTACTTGCGAGCTGCTCAACAAAGTAACTCGGTTAGTATAAAATTAATAAGTAGTTCATATATTTAAAATTTTATTTACAATTAATTTACGTGTAATAAACTTTTAAATTAATGGCATGCTTAATTCGTTAATAAAGCTTGAAAGATATTCTAAATAAAAAGAAGGGCACTGTTTAAAATTGCACGTTATTGTAATAATTTGATTAAAAACAAAAAGTTCTTATCTTTTAAAATTTAAATTAACGTACTATAATTAATATAGTAACACAGTAAAAAAAGTTTGTGTTAAATTTAAGAGATATCGCCTGTCCTAAACGGTCCACAATATTTTTTTCTGTTAATTTAACATATCAATTTGATAACTTTTATGTAACAATTTAAGGAGAAAACTATGTCAAGATAACACATATAACATGTAATTTTAACACTATTATAATATTAATGTAATATACATCACAACATCATGTCGAGAAATAACAGTCTTCGCTCTTATATTATAGAATAAATTCAACATTTTTTTAGTCAATTTTGACAGATAAATTCTGTCACTGATAACAAAAAACATATTTATTGTGTAAAATTAAAAATATGTGCATATTGTGTTACTTTTACACTTTTTTTAGTAATTCTAATAATTTAACACTTTACTTAAATTAACACAACAATACGTTAAAGTAACAAGCAAATATAAAATGTTAACAAGAACCAAATTTAACGTAAATACAAAATGTTTTTTACTGAATAAAATTACAATCATCCATTTAAAAAATAAATAACATTGTCATAAAAAATAAATAACAAATTATTATTAAAAATGTTGTAAAAATGTTACTGTATTTACATCTAATTATTACTTAAAAGTTCTTTATATTATTTAGATAATATATGCATTAACACTTCTCTTCAAGAAAGTTTTTCAAAACAAAAGAAACGCGATGTAGAAACGTTGTTACGGATTAATATAACTGCGTATCCATAAGTTTATACAGGAAACATGTAACGTGCTGTGAATGCACGGCGAGTTAGAAATCAAATTAAATTCGCGTTTATCCAGTTTAATTAAGTATATTTTGTCTAAACGTGTATATACACAAATAAAAACATTCGCGAGTTTGAAGCAATAGCCGAATCAATTTAGTGAGTTACATAACGCAAACTTTAAATTTCTATCATTAAAGTATAATTTTTAAATACGCAATAAACCGTATCGTATTTTTAAATGGCCAATAGACCATGTCGCATGGTTCAATTGGTAAATAAGGGACTTTTAATTTATTTCCGCAGTAGAAAGTTAGTATAGCTACTGAAAGTTTTGAAATATATTCCTATTAACAGGTATGTATGTACGTACAATCGTGTGTATCAGTGATACAATCTGTACATACATTTTTTCCGTTAAGAAATTACGACGTTATTTCATGAATACGCGATAAGTTTGTTTCACTTTTCACCCGCAATAGTATTTGTTTATTTTTCTAAATAATTGAGTGAATTTTTGTTTCACAATATATATTATATGTTGAAATATTTCAATTATCGCAGATGTAATCTAAGATTATATTTTCTGCATGAATTATGCTTGCAATTTATTTAAACTTTCTAAGGAATGTTTTAAATTTTTTTAAAAAATTTTATTTTTATACGTATTATTCAGAAAAAATATTTAGTCTGCTATACAAAAATCGATTTCTCAAAAATATTTCATTTGTCATTATTTTTCTAAATTAAAAAAAAGTTATTTTTAAAAATTATAAGATATTTAAATAAATATGTATATTTAATACAAATATGTATAAGTAAACAAAAGAAATTTGTTGCTTCTTTTTCCTTCTATGTATATATTAATATTTAACTAGAACAAATTAAATAACAAGCAAATATTTTAGACTTTCTCAAATCATAAAGAAATATATGTTTCTATACAAATTATTAATATATAGCAAAATTTTTCACAAAACATATGTGCGTGTATAAAAAAAAATGTTTAATATGTAACGATAAATAAATACAGTACATAAATAATAACAGTAACATTATAAATATTTTATATAAAGTAATATTATACTTACATTAATGAAGTAATATTATACTTACATTAGTAAAGTATAAAAATTGCAACTGGCTTTTGAAAAATTCAATTTTCAGTATGGTAATTGTGCCAGCTGCAAATCGAGTTGTGGACATCATTTGTTATTGTAGGTCATGCCCATAATTTATCTCCGATATTTATAGTAATACCCCGTCGGTGACTGGCCGAATGCATTGAATCGGAAGGAAATAACGAATCACGGTGCAGATTTAAATGGAGAGGGTGTGCGGTAAAGGGCACAAATATCGCGAAACTTTAGCGAAGAGATACAGTGCGCGTTGCAGGAGTGTCGAAGCAGCACAGCGTGTTGCTCTAGTCAGGTACTTCACCTTTTCGTAATCGCGTGCCACAAGTAATTACATGACTTTTGCGCATAATTACATCGCGTTGCAACTATAAAAGGGAAACAGTGCGGTAATACTTGTACGCTTCATCATACTCATCATCGGTTATCGCTCATCGTGAACTTATAACTAGCACGATAGTAATAATTAGCACGGAGATGATGATTGTTCCGAAAAACGACGCGAAACGACGCGTGAATTTCCGTTCACATCACGTCGTTTATAAGGCCAACGTTTAAATTGTTAATTATGGTCTCGGTGCCCGAGTATCGATGCTGCTTACGAAATGCTCGGCGCCGGCCGCAGGAGGAAGTAAGTGCGAAAGCGGAAAGTATTCCTCCTAATCTCCGGTGGAAAGTGGCATTTATGCTAAAATTGAAAAGAGCGTCTCGCTTCGCTTATCGAACGAGTCATCGGAACGGCGCTGTTTCAGGCTGCCGTGAATCGCGCCTGTATTTGACTTCGACGAGGCAGAAAGAGAGGCAGAATTCCACGCGCGCGATTGTTTCGCGTCGACCGTGAGCTTGAGCAGCGAAATGTCGCGTCATCGAAGAAAAGTGCATACGCCGCGTGTGGAACTAATGATTGTAATTGCATTGCCGACGCGAGATTCATATTTGCGCGGCTATAATCCGATATATACTTTGCTATATCGCGATGCGATACGAATTAAATTTCTTCTAATTTCGGTCTCGAATCAATGCGAAAGAAAAGAGAGAGAGAGAGAGAGAGAGAGAGAGAGAGAGGAAAATATAAATTAAGTTCTTTAATTAAGTATTATATGTATTACGTGTTATAAGAAATTTAAATAAAAAAGACAAGAAAAAATCCACGTTGTAAATAAAGGGTTGATACAATCATTAATTAAAATAATAAACATATATCAATGTAAAGCACATTAGAAGATTTGCATGACTTTGATAAAGATATTAGGTTATAGTTGAGAATATTTTTTAAATTAGTATTTAAGGGAAAATTGATTTTAATATAGTAGTAAAATATTTTTAATAATAATTTATCTCATTTAATTTTCCTTTTTAGAAACAAATTAATATTTAACATTTTTTAGAAATCGAAATTTAGAATTATATTAGAAATAACTTTTTCGTTCTTAAAATTTTGGAAGAAATATATGATTTAATTACATATGTATTGACTTATAACTTTTCCTTTTCCTTTGTTGCATGTAGAAACACATTGTAATTTTATCAACAAATGTGCGTTTTTGCGTCAAATAACATTCCGCGTGCGTAACCGCAAAATTATTGTGGCACATTGACGCAATTATTGCAATATATTTTGCTGAACGAAAAAACGCATGTCGACAGTTGGTTGAATTAGGATTATTGAAATTACAACTTATGCTATATTTTGTATGTTTTATCGTTTCTAAGTAAACTTAAATCAAATATCACATAAATTTTATAAATTAATTAAATAATAAATTAATTAATATAACTTGATTAATTAGTTAAATTGTTTTCATAACACGTTTAACAAAAATATACGTAACATGGCAATAAAGAAATATATATTATTACAAATTAGCACGCTGATTTTATACACTTAAAGATATATTTTTATTTTTAATACAGTATTTTCTATAATTAATATCCATTAACAGCAACATTAAATTCTAGTTACAGAAAGTTATATAATTAATAAATATTTTGCTAATATTATTTTATGTTTTTCATTTCAATTAAATCGACGCACTATTCAATCAATCGTACTCATGTTCAAATCTATCTATCATATTTATGCTAACAACAGGATTAATCCGTATTTGACATAACAGTATTTGCACGGTTCACTTTTTCCTGCGTTTACGCAACGTTCCGAAAAAAAAGTGGCGTTCGTAATCCGTCTGCGTCCCGTAATACGATTATCAAGCAGATAAATATTGCATCTCGACGATCTCGAGTTTCGTCTGACAGCTTAATTATCGTTTTCGCATAATCGGCTCACGGCACTGCTTCCAGACCATGCCATGACGAGGAAGAAAAGGAGCAACGATGCGGAGAGAAACGGATGGTTATCATACCGACAACTCTGGATGCCCCCGAGGAGAACGAGCCGACCCAGCTATTTCTACGCCTCCCCTGATTATGCTTTCGGCAACACTAGGGATGAATCTAGTCTGGACTATCATCATGACTTCCGGGACCACCACAGAAGGCAGCACGATTCGCTGTACAGACATCGTGAGTCTTTAAATGTCAGCGTGAAATTTATAATCGGCACTTCGTAATCCGTGTACCTAGCTCATTATTTTGACATCTAAATTCGACGTAATTAAATACGAAGATAAATGTTGTAATCAAAGATAACATTACATTTATTGTGCGGTGCGATTACATCGGGCACTAATATTTATTATCTCTTAATTAGATGTTATTATCCGCACCAAATTGATTGAACTTTAACGATTATATATAACCGACAACTTTACAAATTATTTATTCCCGCATTTACGGTTTTATCTAATCGTGTTTAGCCACTTAATATTGAAAATGACTCTAAATCACGGGAATTAAGTTGGAAAGTAAAAATTGGTCATTAATATATGTATATATATATCACTGAGGTAATAAACTTCAGGCAGAGTCTTAAAATGATACCTTGTTCCGCGCACGTATGCAAGTTACCTGTACGCGGGCAATCGAGTTACGCAGAACCGGCATTGTTACAACGTTGTAAAATTCAAACGAGTTTCACCTGGAGCGCGGCAACAAAAAAGAAACGCCCGGTGTCGCCTCGTAAAAAAACGCAATTATGGTGTTTGCTGGGCGCCGTAAAGTGAACCACCATCCACAGCGAATGCTCGTGCAATCATCAGGATGGTTTCCATTTTTTCACGATGCGTTTCCACTCCGTCCGCACGCTTTCGTTTCACATGCTTTTTTCTCTTATAAAAAAAAAAATAACGCGTTCTTTGTTTCGGAAATCCCCCCGAAAAACGTCGATGGGGCCACGAGAAATTGGACTGAAGTGTTATAACTCGAAGACTCGGTTTTACCAAGCGCGTTGTAAACAAGAGAAAATGTATCGTCGCGATTGCCTACCGTCGGCTTTTACTAAGCTGGAAATAAAAAGAGGAGCGGCGGACGTTCGTTCGTTCGTTTGGTGCCCTCGATCCCCATTCGCGATGCATTACTCGGGCAGATGCGCGAGTTCCCATGAACCCGTCCACCAATGACCTATACCGGCGACTTGGAGCCCGGAGTTGTAAATACAGAGACGAGAGGGAAAATCATCTTCGGGAGAAGGGATTCGCCATTCTCTCCTTTCGTAGGATCTAAGACACACTTACGACCCGGATAGTGGAATATGGTAGTCGCGTAACATCCATGGTGCCATCTCGAGCACTCGTCCTCTCGCGCTTGGGCATCTCCGACAGTCGTTAGGGCCGTGAGCGACAGCTGGAACGGAGGAGGCTCGAACCCGCCGCACCCGGGTCCCCCCCCGAATTAACAACAGAAGAGGAAACGTGCTATACGTTATACGCCGCTCGAAGTAGTAAGTAAGGGGGAAAAAACGATCAGCGGACTCATCATCGCAAATCGCTTTCGCTCCGATATGTTCACGTCGGCGCGAATAATGCCGCGCTTTCGTTTACGCCGTGCATCATACGTCACACGTGCTGACAGGTGATTAACATTTACTCGAGCACGCGGTATCCCCCGTCGAATATTGATGACCGCCTTCGCGAGCGCGTGGGGGACCTACTTACCTCAATAAAGGAAGATAACATTGCCGTGCCGTGTGTGACCCGGCGAAAATCTCGCTTCGTTTCTAATCGCGTCATTGGAAATCGTGGTTTCGCTCATTTTCATTTAATCCTTGTAATTCTAAGTAACGACGTAATCCCCGCGAGACGCAACGAGATAATTTGACGTAATCTCGCATCATGAAAATGTGAATTTTATCACGTAGCAGGCACACCCCTACGTTTCGTTTCGCAGGTATGGCGAGCACGGTACCATGGTTGCTGACAATGTCGCTACTGGCTGTCCCAAAATTTGCGGCCTACACGGGTCCCAGCATCCTGTCCAGGGATCTTCAAGCACCCGCGTTGCCACTAACGCCGTCCGTTTCTATTCCATTTTTCTCGACGCACGTAAGAACATGGATATTATTAATTAAGAATTATCAATTATAATTTTAGTATCCATCATAATTATTTATGAATTATTTAATTAATTATAAATTAATTGTTGACTATTTCTGCACGGAGAGAATTTTCTCTAAAAAATTACCCTAAAAATCGTGGTTATTGTGAGACAACGTAAACCTTGAAGAATTTTATCATACTTGTAATAAAATTTCCTAAAATTTAGTAAAATTTTAATAAAATTTTAGTAAATTTTGTCAAAAGTATAGTAAAATTCTTCAAGGTTTACGTTGTCCCACAATTATCACGATTTTCAGGGTAATTTTTAAGAGAAAATTCCTTCCGTGTGGATTTTCTTTCGAATAAAATTTTGTCTACATTTACACTTGAAGTAAAAGACCTAAAAGGAGACTCGTTACACATAACAATATTTGCATATTTTATTGTTTCATTGTTGTTTAAGATAACAATTTGTTTTATGAAATTTGGTCGCGTCCCGCTAGAACATCGACTACAAAGATTTCTCATCGCATTATGACGAACACGCCGGCCCGTCACGGAATTGCGATAATCACCGGCCGTCCGAGGAAAAATCGACGGTTTCCACGAACGTAGGCAATCTTTACGGATCGGCGCCGCAATCGCGGCATCGCGTTGCTACATCCAATCTGGGCAAAAGCAATCCTTCGAGATCCATTGGAAGAGCTATCGACATGTTCCGCGCGGATCCTCACTCGGTCAATCAATTGGACTTTCATGATTTCGGGGACGGTTTCGAGCCGGGACGCATTATAGACGACTACGTCGGTCCTGCTATGGAGCTGGTACGATAGTCCTTTCTGTTGCAAATTCTGGCAAAAGTATTCAAAATATTTCGCAATATCTACATATCGGCGGTGATGTTTGTAGCTAACAAAGCCGCGCGAACGATTTATGTGATTCAATATAGGTCGTCATTAATTAATACGCGCAATTTCATTAATGCATGTACCTACAAGTAATAAATCAATTGCAATATATTGTGCTTTTTCATTTATAATTTCTTTTGCACACTGAATTTATATCAAACTAATAAAAAAAAATTATTGGCCTATTTTATAAGCTAGCTTATCTTATAAAATTGAAATAGTTTCGCTGATGAAACACTATTTGTATAATTACGATGTGAAATGACTGACACAGGTATTGCGAATTTTCCAACAAGCTTCACATTTATGGTTTATTATTTTCTCTCACAGGTGTACGCCTGGTCCACGATTGATTTTGAATTCGACAGTATCGAAGCGCGAGATAATGCTATATTCGAGGGCGATTACATCGCGGAGAATAACTTGCCGCTGGGCCTGGAAGTCTGGCACGACAAAGTCTTCATTACACTGCCAAAATGGAGGACTGGCATACCGGCGACTCTGGCTACCGTGCCCAGGCATTCCAAGACAAAGAATCCTAAATTAAGACCGTACCCTAACTGGCGCTGGCATCAACCAGGTTATCTCTATGCTAATCAACCTGCATAAAATTCCTCGTCGGTTTTTTCAGATTAATTTTGAGGCTTCAAAATGCATGTGATTATATGCTTGATTAATCACCGCGTAATAACAGTTATTTCAATTTTCGGAAAATCGTAAAATTAATGAAATTTTTTAAAGCGCAATAAAGAACGCACGATAAATATTTAGTGTCTACTACTGGAATGAGAATTCCTTGTGTTTTGTCTTGTAAATTTAAATTTAATTTAGAAAACAAAATCGGAAAAAAGAGATAGGTAAAAAATACGCGACAGAAAATGTTACTAATCTTAAAAAAAAACAAACAGTGTAAAAATAAAAAAGTATTAATAATTAATTTGCGCGCTGGAAGATTCTGCGAGAACAAATTGTATCAACATTAATCCACGCGAAGAGTCCAGGAATGTGAGAAACGCCAATAACGTTTTCACGCAATCAGAAACGGAAACTGAGTAAAAGGATTTCTCACGCGAATAGTCTCGCGATAACAAACGAATCTATTTTCCTCTGTTCAACAAGGAACAAGAGCGAACCGTTAAGAGCTAATTAATTTATGACGTCGTATGAGAAAACAAACCAACAGAAACTAAGCAATTAAACCAAGGAGGAAACGTGTAAGAGAATTTTCAACCAAACACATTGGCTTTTCCAAACAAACGGAAAAAATTTCCTCGATATCTAACCGATTAAAAATTTATCTATAAATCCATGCTAATTGAATATTGTCCGTGCCATCTCTTTTCAGGAAGCTGCGAGAGCTTAACGTCAGTCTTCCGAGTTCAAGTAGACGAGTGCGATCGGCTGTGGGTCCTCGACTCCGGCAAAACGGACCTCGCCAAGAGATCGAAACAGAGCTGCCCGCCCGCCATATTCATCTTCGACCTGCGCACCGATACCCTCATCAGGAAGTACACCTTCCCAGACGAGCACATCAAACAGGATTCCCTGTACATCAATATAGTAGTGGACATCAGAGACAACGATTGCGGCTCCGCTGTAGCGTACTTGGCCGACGTCTGGCGTTACGGCGTCGTGGTGTACGACTTCTTCAAGGACTCCACCTTCAGAGTCGAGCATCATTTCTTCTATCCCGACCCCCTGGCGGCCAGATACGAGTTGCACGGCATAAAGTTCCAATGGACCGACGGTATATTCGGAATGGCGCTCAGTCCTGTGGACGTTCACGACGACAGAACGCTGTTCTTCCATCCGATGTCGAGCTTCCGCGAGTTCGCCGTGTCCACGTCGGTCTTCAGGGACAAGCGAAGCGCGGATCATAACACGGAGAGGTTTATGCCCGTCGGGAAGCCCAGGGCCAAGGACTACGGCCACTCCTCGGGGTCTGTCATCGACATGAACGGCGTCATGTTCTTCAACATGGTCACCAGGGACTCCGTGTGGTGCTGGGACACCAGGAAGGAGTACATACCGCAGAATCTGGGCGTGATCGGGACCAGCAATGAGTCCCTGGTGTTCCCGAACGACGTTAAAGTGGATCACGAACAGGAGCAAAGTGTGTGGCTGCTCTCGAACCGATTGCCGATGTATTTGTACGGGACACTCAACAGCGCCAGCATTAATTACCGGGTGTTCAAAGCAAACGTTAAAGAAGCTGTCAGAGATACCGTTTGCGATCCTAATTACGTAGTTCCTGACTCGGATCCAGGCCTCGACGACACTTGTTGAGAATTCTGTTCGCACACTCCGCTACGTTAAATTAATTCTCGACAGTTCTAATCAGATTTTTCGCCATGACATCGAAATGTCTCTTATTTTAAAATCTAAGCATTGAAATCTTCAGCACTGAATCGCTGAACATCGAAGCGTTCAGGGAGACCTACTTTTCTTAAGTTATCTCGTTTATTTATTGTATTCCTGATTATCGCTGATTTTAAAAAAATACGATTATATTGAACAAATCGTTATACGATACTTAATAAGCATTGTTTAGCGCACAAGCACGTTATTTTAATATTCCTACTACCATAAACAATGCAATCTTTCGAGTTACCAATGATTAGACAATTATATGTAAAATTATTAGCATAAATATACGTTTTGTACATATATATAAGTCACATTTGTATAAAACTTTCACTTAATAGAATTATCATACCTGGTAGAAGAGAAGCATTGCTATTGCGTATAAACATTCCTGTTGTTAATTTAAAATGATTGGTGAAATACTTGCGTGTGTATATGTTGAAGGATAAAGACGTCAAGTTTGATCAATCAACTGCAAATGTCATTAATGCTAGCTTGTCAGAGAAATTATTGGAAATGTACATTTTTCCCAAGATAATGATTATTTCATAACCATAAGATTGCCGATTCAGACTTTGCATTGTAATTTCTTTGTGACTAATTTGCAAATAATAAATTGCAAATAATAAAAATTGATAATTAAACAAGACAGTAATTTTAAGACACCTCATTTTTCTCTTATATTATATACAAATTAATTTTAGACAAATGACACACTTTACGCGATGTCTACGTTAAATATTATTCAGGGACAAAATATTTATGCTATGAGCTAAAAACAAGCGCACGAAAAGAATTTTCTCTTAAAAATTACCCTGAAAATCGTGGTAATTGTAGGACAACGTAAACCTTGAAGAATTTTATTATTGACAAAATTTACTAAAATTTTATTAAAATTTTACTAAATTTTAGGAAATTTTATTACAAGTATGGTAAAATTCTTCAAGGTTTACGTTGTCTCACAATTACCACGATTTTCAGGGTAATTTTTAAGAGAAAATTCTCTCCGTGCGCAGTTTTTATTGATAATATGCGTAATTTCTCGTTTAAGAGTTAAAAAGTGTTTACAGGCGGTAGAGGATCGTTTGGAAACTCCTCCATCAAACTGCCGTCTTCCAACGAAACCGGCGTTCCTGAATCATCACTTCTGTCATACATGAAGCAAAAACTATCGTCTCGCTGTAGCTTATCGTCTGAATGCATTTTGAAAATTTTTTCTGCCAAAAATTCATTTGCTTTTTTGTAAGCGTCAATTTTACTTCTTGCATCGTCCTGCAGGGTGGTCTCTAAATTCGATACTGACGCTTCTCTTTGATCATTTAACGTAGCTACGCTATTTGAAAGTTGGGTCAATTTTTGCAGCTGTTCGTTGCATGATTTTAATTCATGGCAATTATTATCTTCAATAAATGACGATGGACCGGGTAAAGATGATTTCAAAGAATTCCTAAGAACATGATTAGACATACTTTTCTCGGCTTTATTATTTAATGTGTCGAACTGTTTGTTATTATTGCTGTCCGATAATTGCGTCGTGATGTCGTTGTCAATACTTTCGTGAGATAAATTAATCTCGTATATCTCGTTTTCAGAATGAATGTCTATTGCGCTTAAATATTTCTCACCTCTCGAATTATTTAATTTTTCTAACGAACCAACATACGACATATCGTTTACATTAGCCGCACAATTATCACTTGAGTTCAAAGTGATTAATTTAACTTGCTCGGTTCCGTGGATTGTACCATCAGCATTCGCATTTCTACGCGAAGAAATTATTTCGCTCTCGTTATTGTTTTCTCTGTCCAGTTTTACGGTGTCCGTTTGATTTACCGCATTGAATTCTTGAAATGGAGGACTGTTATGTACATTCACGTTACCCGCGTCTTCGATCGGCAACGCGACGTCGCGTATACTCCGCTCCGACAGCTCGACATCATAGTTACCTACGTCGGCGATCAGTCGAACTGGCAAATTATCATCGATCGCATTGTCCACGCGATTGTGATTTTCGTCGAATATCAAGACGTTTATCCTCCGACTATTTTCGATATTCAAACGTGTGTCCCCTTGGAGTCCGATGGCCGCCGAACTTTCTGTCGCCACTTGCGATTCGCTCGGCACCTGCTCCCGATCGACGAATATTACACAGAGATTGTGGCCCTGCTCGCCGCGATTGTCATTAGCGACGGGCAGCGTTGAATCTCCAAGATCGTCTTGATCATTTTCCACTTTTTGCTCGAACAACTCGTCCCGGTTGTGCGTAATCATCTCGTTGTCCATCCGACAGACGAATTCCGCGTCGAGGTCCTCCTGCCGCAAGATCGGAAAACTCGGAAAGAACCCCTCGGTCGTCCCCGTCGGATTGTGAGCCCGCCAGAAGACCCGCGTCACGATCTCGGGCTTGAAGAAGAACGCGCTGTGCATCGCGCCGACGGTGTTGTCGTCGACGATGTCGCGCTGCTGGCCCTCCCGAAGTCTCCCGTCCCCCGGGAATTGACCGTGCAGATTCTTGTTGGCGAGTATCACGCCCCGCGGATGAGCGACCCGCTCGATGTTCCTCGTGATCTCCCGGAGATTCAGCGGCGCCTGCCTTGCGTAACGGTTGGAGTCGTGGTTCGCGTTCCGACGCGCGGGAATCGCGGTATCCATGCAGCTGCCGGCGATTGAGAGACGATTAGAGACGCCTGTCGGGGCCCCGACAGGTTCCTCGCGTTCCGATGGCGTTTCGCTCGTCAGCGAGTCGCGTTTTCTCCTAATCTCCAACTCTCTCTCGCTTCCCGACCGCGCGAGCCGATGGCGAACTCTCGAGGCGCGTCGTTCGCCGACCGATCGCTGAAAACTCGGCGACAAATTGCGCCCCCCTGCTCTCACCGTCACCGTTTTGTCTTCCGGCGGGCTGGGATTGTTACAAGTTTTCACGACTTTCGTCTCTTCGGATTCCTTTGTCGGTGCGCCGTGAATCAACGACGAGTCGCGTCCCCTTCGCGCTCCCAGCTCTCTCTTATCCTCCGACAAGGTGAGCTCGTTGTAAGCCCTCAGAGCTCTCAGCTCTATCGCCTCGCGTCGCTCGCTCGACAGTTTGCGACTCGCCGGCGGCAGATCGTGCCTTTTCCTCGCTCTCGTCTCCCTTTTGTTCGCCAACATAAAATTGTCAGAAGTATCCAACGCTTTCGTCCTTATTTCGCGCGCCTCCGCGTAATTCTCCTCTCCGAACGATGCCATGTTGTAAACGGTACGCAACTCGGCCGACCGTCTATTTCGCATCTGCTCGGGCTTCCATCTACGTTGCTTGCTCGAAGAATCGCACGTCATCATCGTCGTCGTCCCCGTCGCCGTCTCGTCGCAAGTCTCTTCAGTCTGAACGTTTCCTCGACAATTTTCCGTGGACAGTTTGTCAGGCGCATCGACGACGATCCCCTCGTATCCCGAGGGTCGTGCAGCTTGGGCTAAGGACTTGCTCCCCCAGGATTGCCTCTTGTGTGATTCCTCGCATTTCTCGATCTGCTTCTTCAAACGGTACGCTTCCGAATATCCGTACGCGGACCTGTCGATTCTGCCTCGCTGCATATTGACGATAGGTGAGAAGGACTTGAATTCTCTCTCATTAACGTTGTATTCCACGTTTTTCCCGTTTTTCGAACCGTTGCGCAAGGCACGATGGCACGCGCATGATATTTTTGAGTTTTTATAGTTTCGTTCCTTTTCACTTTCCTCCGGGCCAGTTGGCACCAGCGGTGCGTCGATTTGACACGAAGGATGCTTTCTCCAATCAACTCGCTCGAGCCGAGTGTTCTCCTGCTGGTTCACGGAAATACGATAGAGTTTCGCTTCTAATTTCCTCACCAGGGAGGCACACGGCTTGGCCTCCTTCTCGCTCTGGAACGAGGGGCACTGCACAGTCTTTGCGACTCCTTCCCCTTTCTCTTTTTTCTTCTTCTTCGATGCCGCATAAACGTTACGAGATTCCGTTGACTTCGCGCCACTCTCCACTTTGTTGGAAATGACGTTTTCACTTTTTACTAATGAAACGTTTTCCTGATCTCCAGTTAAAATCTGTTCTTCTTTTCCGTTAACTAGAACAATTTCGTCATCCCCCTTTTCTTCACCTCTTTCTTCTTCGGTTTGTTTCTTCGCCGTAAAATTCCCTATAATGTCTTCCTTTCTCAAAGCGTGATCCACGTTTTCACTTTTTACTAATGAAACGTTTTCCTGATCTCCAGTTAAAATCTCTTCTTTTCCGTTAACTAGAACAATTTCGTCATCCCCCTTTTCTTCATCTTTTTCTTCTTCGGTTTGTTTCTTCACCGTAGAATTCCCTATAATGTCTTCCTTTCTCAAAGCGCGATTCACGTTTTCACTTTTTACTAATGAAACATTATCCCGAACTGCAGTTAAAATCTGTTCCTTCCTGTTAAATTCTTTTCTCAAAACGTGAGCCACAGTTTTTTCCACGTCACCCTTCGCCAGTTTATTTCTTAATACTTTTCCCTTGTCCTCCTCTGGAAGGAAAGGAAACTGCGCCGCTCTTTCTTCCATCACTTCAGATGTCCCCGCGTCTTGCTCCTCCCAGTAGGATCGCTCGAGTATCCTGGAACGCGCGTCCATCACATCCTCCGCGGTTACTTTCAGCATCCTCATCGACTTTTCGGCCACGCTCAAGTCATCGTTGACGTCGGAATTGTAATCGTTCGCGTCGCTCGTGTCGTCGGTGACAAGGGTCGTCAGGGACTTGGCGTTTGTTCTGCTGGACAGGTCCACAAAGTATCCGTTTAGATTCAACAGACTCGCGTGCTTGCCCCGTCTGATTATCGCTATGTCGAGACACTCGTCGTCCAGGGAACGGCCGACCCTGCCGGGGACATCGGCGATACTCGCGATACTTCTCCGCGCGATCATTGTGAACCTACGGAATTTCGCCACCTTTCGCAGCTGCATGTACCACTTGAGAGTCGGATAACACTTGCAGATGAAGATAACTGAAACGATTAAAGTTTGCGCAGAGATTATTGCTTAAGTAAAGAGGAGTCCTCAAGTTATTTCATTTCTCTGTCTCTTTTCTCATTCACTTACCTAGCCATATCGATTTCTCCGTGATAAACTCAACGAGACGCGACGTCGGGACGCTTCCCTTGCGCCACAGTAAAAAAGTGATGACAATTACGACGACTTCCAAAACGAAATCCTTAAGAAAGCTGAGGATCATCCAAAGTACGAGCAAGTTTTGCCGGCTTTGCGTGAATATCGTGTAGATATTGGCCACGTACGCAAGAAGTGAGACGCGACTGATGATTAACCGGGCCGCTTCAATCCACGATAAAACTGAAGAAATTTTTCATCCTTAGCTCTTACTTCTATAGGCAGGAATATTTTTAGATTATACCAGCACAATACGACAAGAACTACGTCTTTATGCCGAGTATGTAAGACGGAATGCTAACTCGTCTTAAGCCAATCGATATCCTGCACTACCAATTCGTCGGATTGCGAAACTGAGAAGTTCAAGATCTTCTTTAGCTGCCGATCCCACTTGAGCCAGCTCCAGTTCAAAGTACTGCCGGCCTTGACAAAGTGATGCAACACATTTAATTTGACTGGGGCAAATGTCAATGCGCGAACGTCAAATTCTTCATTACAACTTATATTTCGCATAAAGTTTTATTTAATATTTAAACAATTAATAATGTAACGAATAATTATATTTATTTATAAAATAGCCATTTAAATAATTCGTATAGTTAATATATATATAAAACATATTTGTAATATCACAATATATATAATTAAATGTATATTGAAATTAACCTTCACACAATTTATGTGATTCTAAAATTATATTTAAAAAATTTAAATTTTTACTCAAATTCTACGAGGTACTACTACAAATTAGATACACTGTCAAATATTTACCAGGCCTAGAATATTTATGAGCAATATTATTGATTGAAGAAATCCAAAGCCAGACATTGTGTAGCCGAAATTTCAACACTAATTTGATTTGTTCTTCTAAAATCATTCTCGACTTAAACTTTTTAATTTTAAACTTTCCCGATTTAACAAATTTTTTAATAATAAAAGTAGTCTACTTAACCTGACATGTTAAGTAGACAGAACAACTGCACGTTCGTCTGCCATCGATGGGCGTGTAAAATTCCGATGTTTCATTTTCTTTATTTTAATGTATTGCATCATAAAAATTAAATACAATATTTTGAACATTTTGAAATTTGGATTAAAATTAAAAAATGTATTTATTGTAAGGAAATAAATAGAAAAGAAGAGACAAAAAAGCGTATTCTCTTGGACACATTTGTTCAGTAAAGACGAGGCACAGGGTGTACCTGAAAGTCTGCAACCTGTTTAACGTTTCTGCATTATGGACAGAATAGTTGGTCACCGGGTTATTAATTATAATCATATTCTTGATGTTATTTTAATTCTTTATAAAAATATTAGCTTTTAACTTATAATTATATATAAATTCTATTAATTTTAAATAATTTAATTTTTAATTTTAACCAGTTATTTTTTTAATAAATTTTATTTAAATTTATTAATTTTTTCCTAAAAATTTACCTGTGCAAAAAAAAAATATAAAAAATACATTTTTACTTTAAAAAATATTTCTATGTTATTTTATGAACTTATTCCAAATAAAATATTAAATCTATTTGATAATTTATATTTCATAATTGTTTTGAATAATCTACCCATAAAAAATTATGACTTTCTATTTTAACAGAAGTAATGTTTTCCAAAATTAATTTTTAATTTAATGTAACTAAAATTTAATGTAACTAAAATTAATTAATTTTAATATTAATTTAGTTGAAAATATGTTAACATACCTAATTGCTGTGTGTGTGTGTGTGCGCGCGCGCACGGGAAAAGTCTACTTGCTTGGGAATTGTTGGAGCGAAATCGAGCTAATGCTCTTGTTTCAGTTGATATGGAATCGTCGTCGCGGAATTGCATGTAAAAGCGCTCATTACCTATACGCGCAAATAATGGTAATGTCAGTCGGTTCATCGCGATGTTATCTTGAGGTCGCCCGACGTGCGCAAACTAACGAACACGTTAGTGCAGCGCCTCGACTGCGTCGCGGACTCCTTCTTCGATAGGAGAACGGAAATTGCATTACGGCATAACAACGATATACATAATTATACACGTCACTCTCCGTAAACCGAGCTACATATTTGCGTTATAAATTGGAAGTGGCACGTGCTAATCGCGTTGCAATTTATGTTTTTTTTTTTCTCAGGACTGTATCAAACAACGCATTGGAGATTGACGTTTGCGAATGAAATAACTGAATTCCACCGATCAAATAACCTCAATCTTAATTCGTTTTGTTCTAATTTGTTAGATTCAAATTTTTAACTTGCAACATTTAGTTCGCGTAGTCTGACATTTCATTCGTATACTGACAGTGAGAAAAAAAAATTGTTTGATTAAAATAAATATGTCATTAGTGATATTTAAGTAACTATTCGTTTCAAACAAATAATGTTTACTTATGTCGGACGTAAACGAATTGTTTCAATAGTACCAATAACATTGATTTAAATCAAGTAGCCTTTTCTATCAGTTGTATACTAATTTCTAAGACGCAGAAACATTATACTCTCCGCTCTTGACCCTGCAACTGCGTAGAACATCTCGCGAGCCTCTCGTTCCACTTCGTACGGCGGCGTAAGTTTCCACGTCGCAGACGTAGATTTCAACGGAATAAACATGATATATCTCATGAAAATCAAGCGAGCGCATCCTTCACCTCACCTCGGTGAGGAAAGTCACGTGAAATTCAATTAATTCGGAAAAACAGAGGAGACATTCGTCGTCTGGCAACGTCTACGGAGTTAACGACCGTGTTGTTGTCGAGAGGAGGAATGTAGCGCGGAGACGCGCGGCCGCGCGTGGAAAGTCGGAGACGCGGCTCCGGGAAAGTCCCCCCCCCGTACGGCGGAGCGAGCGGCGCAAAAGTTTACCCTCACGAGCCGGAGATAAAAGTCTTTAGCGATCCGCTCGAGAGGAAAAAAGAAAAGAGCCGCGGGTACGTTCTCTCTCGCCTCTCTCGCGGGCCCCGTGACGCGGGCAGGCAAGGCAGGCAGGCAGGCATCTCGCGGTATTAACGCGCCGCGGCTCGCGCGTAAGTCGCGCGCGCGGTAGCGCACCGACTCTCCGCGCGCGTGGCAGCAGTAGGCCTCTCCGTCGTCGTCGTCGCTCCGCGGTGGTGTTGGTGCGCGGCGCGGCGCACCGGGGCAACCGATGTAGGTGTAACGGCGTCGTAGGTGTATACACGCCACATCGCGGTTTGGCTTGGCGCGGCGCGGCACCGCGTTCTTGGCACAGTTTCTGGTCATCTCCTATTGCGAGCGGAACTCGCGCGAACGCGCGCGCGTGTGTGTGTTTGTGTGTGCGCGCGCGCTGGACCTCTCCGCGTCTCTCGCCTCCTCGTCAAAGTCGCCGTCACCGTCGCGTCACGACGTCTCCCGCGGATCTCGCTCTCGTGTGCAACATCCGCCGCCGCGCTAATTAAACTTTCCCGAATCGGCGGCACGCACGACCGTGTGGCACCTGCGCGCGCGACCGATCCCGAGGGAGAGGAGAGAAATCGTGACGGAGGAGAGGAGGAGGAGAGAGAGGAAAAGTGAGTAACGGAAAATACCGATATCGTCGATGCCTTCCTCTCGTTCGCGATCGGTGACATTTAGCGTTGGTTTTCGGCGTATCACGCGATCGTGTAGGAAACGAACGTTTGAAAGTGAACGCGAAATTGCCGATGACAAAGGTGACGCGTAAACAAGGTGGCTCGTTTGGTGATGTAACCGAATCGTTCGGAGAGTTTTATATTATAGTTTTGCCGCAACAATCTGCGCAACAGTCGATTTCGTGCGCACTTCAATCGATCTTCGCTCCAACGGTCTGAGCGCGCGCTGAAATTATGAATTTCGAAATCACCGTGAATAGTATAATCAGCCGCATACGCTGTTACGTTGATTTTCTTTTACCTCGGCAAAAACGTTTTGCAACCGCGTTCTAGCGAAACGCAGAAGGTCGCGATCGTGACTGTGGTATAAAAATAAGATATCGCGCGATTTCGCGCAGCGAAACCTGCCTCGCGCGAATACGCACGACGACCCGCCGTGCGTTTCCGCTAGGTGCTATAAATCACTTGACTCCGCTGGGCGCATCTCTCTCAGGCATCCCCCGAGAGAATTAAATACTACGACTTTTGCCCGCGTTCTGCGGAATCAGAGAGATTCACCGTGGCACTCGCCACGGTAAATTCGATAGAGCTTATAAGGATCGACCACCTACTGTCCATTCTCCCACGTCTACAAACGCGCGCGCCTTCGATCGCATCGGCTCGCAAAAATGGACGAGGTCATCACGATAAGTCACTTGGGTCGACGAAAATATTTAAAACGTGTAACGAAGTCCGAATCGAAATATAAATTCCGGGGGGATAAAATTTGAAATCCGTCGGGGACCGATTAAAATTAAAATATCTGTAATCGACAAAATTTTAATCTCTAATTCACCTTTAATCTCCAGCGCGAGCCGCTTCTTTTAATAGACCGGAGGACGTAGAAATCGCGCGGAATCGAAATCAATTTATCTCTTCATTCACTCTCTCTCTCCGTCGATCGTAAAGAGATATCTTTAGGACGACCTAACATTTGCAGAATATATCGATCTACTCCGTTCTTTACCTCTCCCGACAGAGAGACCACACCCCCTTCTTCTTACGTTAATTGCCCGTCGAACGGAGCGCGCACGCGAAATATCTCGACGGGGCGCCCGTCCCTTGGCCTTTCCTTCCTGATTAATCGTCAATATCTGGGTCAAGAAAACCGATATTGGCCCATTTAAGCGGACCGATCGACTGGCAGATCGTGTATTTTTAAGCGGCGTTTTTTTGCGCGCGGCTTACTCACCGCCTAAATTTAACGACAATCGCACGCGCGTGTAACGCACCCCGCCTTGATCGCGACGATGTCTTCCGCGAGGTTTTTTTTCCTTTTTTTTTTGTCCGTTATCTTTGCTGCGTAATGTTCGATAAACACACACATTCGACCGTCAAGCGTCAAGACATCATATATGCACTGAAAAACGCAAATGCATGGACTTCGTTATTAGGCATGTCTATCGACGTTATACACGTCAGTTTTCATAAAATGAACGATCTGTGAAGCACAAAACTCTTTTTAAACGCGTGTACCGACGCTGAATCTAATCGATTTAATTCGAACGTGCACTGTTAAAAATTATTGTAAAATTACAACTATAATAGTGGCTAATTTCGAGACCAACTATAATAATTGTAAATTTTCTTTTGTCCTCAATTTTGCAGTATACAAGTAAAAATAATTTAATTTGTAATAAATTTGTTTACAGTGTATACACAAGTGTAAAAAACAAATTAAGAAATTTTTGCAAAATTTATATACAAAATTATATACACATAAAAATTTACAATTACTATAGTGGGTCTCAAAATTACCTACTATTATAATTGTAATTTTACAAAAATTTTTTACAGTGTAGACTGTTAAATATTAAAGGATTAATTAATCTTTAAGTTAAATAAAATTTTACTTTTTAACTTCTTTGTGTGTCAAAATTTATTATTTTAAAACATACAGTTTAAAAATGATCTCATCTGGTCAACTCACTTCTGTAATTAAATTGATTAGTTTAAAAAAAGTAAGCAGCGTCTATATCAACACAATCTAATAAATAATAAATTTCAAATTTAATACATTTTTTTCGAGATAAATAGTTTAACTTTATTGTTTCGTTAATTAATTTAACTTTAAAAAAAGTAAGCAGCATCCATATTAACTAATCTATTTAATTGCAAAAGTGAGTTGATCAGATGAAATCGTTTTTAATGAAATTTAAGTAGGTGTAACAAGCTGTTACTAACAGCCGTCAAATCGAGTTATTCCTAAGACAACCCGTAACTCCTTAGCATTCTTGAATAAAATATCCGTGGAAATCTTAAAAGCCAATTCAAATCGAATATAAATTCATTTTAACAGTGTACGCTGTGACTCTACACCCATTCTTATTAACTAATAAATTTACGCTGAATTACGCAAAAATCCATTATTGGCTCGTAACTCAACGTAAACGCGCATATATTTTCTACTTTTATAATTGATACTTCTATCATTAATAATCAATGCCTTCGGAAACGGTTACGTAAACGCATAACGTATTCGTTTATTGCGAGAGAGAGAGAGACTCGTATAATACTGACATTTAAAGCGCTCGTGCGCTCTCCTTAGGAAAATGATCCCCGAGCCTCACAGTGATCTCTTGTGCGGTGACGCAATCCCTTTTTTTGCGTAAGCCGGATAGAATCGCGCGTTTCAGCGGCGCATAGTGCGTTCTTCCGGGATGCACCTACGAGTGCAGCGGTCTTGTCTATTAGCAACTTGCGTTGTGCCATGAACGTTAGAATTGCAATGTTAAACTCATAGCATCGAATTTATATTCAACTTGAATTGTTTTTAATTATTTCTATATAGATATAATTCTCTTTGTCATTGCTCTTATTTAATACGTCGTCAATTTAAATAAAATAATGGGGTTAAACAATTTAACTCGAGAAATATTAGATTTTGTAAAAATTGCTTTATTATTTTTATCATTTATTTTATTTTATTTTTTATTTTGATTTTTTATTATTCTAGATACGTACATCAAATAAACGCTGCTTATATTGAAATAAAGCAATACAGAGAAGGATTAAATAAGGTTGTTCTTTTAACTAAATATTTCGTGTTAAGATAATAAAGTATGAAAGTTAAAAATTCACCAAAATGTTATTTAATTCACGTAACTGATTAAAACTTGTTAAAACTTTTTAATATGTAACAGTGTGTAACACTTGAGTGTGTAATTTTATAAATTTTCGTTAATAAAAGATTTATTATCAACACTTCGTTGTTTAAATGTTGCTTCTCGAGATCACATTTTTTCTAACCAAACGTCCGAAAGTCATCAATAGTGACACTCGTCACAGACGTCACCGCCGATTATAACGTCCGAAGTGAGAAAATTCATGCAGAATTTATGCATTCCTGTGCGAGCCATTTGTCAACAAAACCCGAAACCGGTTTAGCTTGACAGGCTAGACAATACGCCAGAAATTCCCCCCCCCCCCCCCGCCGACCGCCGCCCGCAGCATAAAACAATTCGCCACTAATTAGCCGTGTTATTTAATTGTTCCGTATTTTCCAATTAACGTCCGTGAAACCGACGCAACTCTTCACGCCGTGTTTAGTAAATTTGAGTCTTTCAAAGATAATCTTGCGAAAGATACAAGAACTCTCGAATTTTTCTTCCTTCCGTCACCTTCGTGAATCGAGATAGGATTGAGGCAGGTATTGGGGCCTCTTAAGCGTCTGGAGTTTTTCTCGACGCCACGCTCTCGAGAGAGTGTCGGTCAAGTACAGCCGTCAATTTATCGTGTACCACCAAGGTAATCTTAATCGGCCGGGCATCATTCGACGGTGATGCGGTGGCTTTTTACGCGGAGTAAACCGACGTAGGACCGTGAGACGCGTTTCCTTATGAGGCTCGGGAGACCTCGAGCAAACTTGGTCGCGGTCGCTTGTATACGCGATCCCGCAGCGATCTTGCTTCTCCGACTGACCTCAGATCTCGGTGAGAGGCCCAAAGAAATATCGGGCTCTTTGAACCCATGCCTTCGCCTTCGTTGCTATTCGCTTGGACAAAAATGGGAAACACACGTCGCGGCCCGTTTGTTGTGGACGAGATCCCCGGTGAGAATATTTCTCGGAATTTTTATACGAATTGAGAACACTTTGCACAAATACTGAGAGCGCTTGTATTTTTCCCTCAGAATTTTTTATGCATGCGAATTCCAAAGTATTTTAAGATTTGTATATAAAAATCATCGGAATTTGAAATTTTTTCTCAGGATTTTTCACGATTTCTGTATGATTTAATAATTTTTTATACGAATCTTAGAAAATTTATATATATAAAAAATTTTTCGCAAAGATGGAGGCTTTCTCAGTATTTGTAAAAAATTCAATTTACCTCAAAAATTCTGAAAACTTTTCACCGGAGACGATAAATAAAAATAATCGTCAAAGGCTCGCGTGATATTTAAAACTTTAAACCGTACGTGGGTTTGCTTTGCACGAGGATGTATCCATCTCCCGTCGCCGCGCGGATTTCGGAACCCTGGGTGTTAGGAAAATAATAATAAACGCCGGAAGGAAGGTCAGCGACGACGGCTTAAGTGTCTAAAATAGACGCGAGCGCGCGCGGCACATGCCAATGACCCAAATTTCCCTTATTCTCGACATAACGCGAATTAACGTCGCTTATATACGATATTGCGATATCTCGCGGCGCGAACGGATCATCCCGTTGCATCATCGCCCAATATTCCGTAATCCGCTACGTCATCGTCAACGATCTGGTGGGTGAGGTGCGGGTGTGGCGGATATACGATGGAATTATGCAAAGCCTGTGTTCGGACGTACTGATGCGATCAAAATGATGCCGTGAAAACATCGCGACATCGCTATTTTAAAAGCGATGTTTTTCTATTTCCCCTGCTTCTAAAAGTTAACGACTGAAAAAGAACGCTAACTTATTTCCGATATCTTGGCTCAGGGTTTCCCAAGTTTTTATGTGGGTCGTGATCCATTTTTTTTAATTCAAACATTCGCGACTCATCTAGTATTAATGATTATACAATAAAGCAAGAAGGAGGAAGAATATTGAGATTATTTATTTATACGATCCTATATTTTTTAATTTTTTTGTTATTGGGTATAATTTTGTGAATCTATTTCTCAAAATGTAAGGTATAAAGATTTAAGGAATATATTTATTTCTATTCATATAGTGTTTTTGATGTCGCAAATGGTCATTTTTCATGCACAGGGAGATTACTTAGAAATTTATTTCAAAATTTAGTCTCGATTCCTATCATTATAGCTGAAAAAAATGTCGCGATTCACTTTAGAAATCCCTGTCTTAGTTATTTACAATATTGTATTTAGTAATTTTTCATGTATTATAAGAAAATTGCTTATCTATCAGATTTAACATAAGAAGAAAAAGAAAAATACAGAGTATTAATGTTGTCACAAATTTAATGTTATCACAAAAGAATTATTTATAACGTAGAATTGTATTTGTATGTGATAATAAATATTTGTTATCTATTTGGCTATTTCGTTAATTTGCTAAAACAACGGAACTATTTCTTTTTATTTTAGAATGCAGCTAAGGACCTGTTGCAGATGTTGTTCCCTGAAAACGGGAACACTCTTTAGCGGAGTATGCGGTATCGTGAGTACACAATAATTTCTCCACGGTATATTTGTACGTGATTCAATTACTACACAAGTCTGCTTCGTGCAGGTGCTAGCCGTGATTTCCCTGATCTTGATCTTCACGGTGAACGTAGAATGGAAAACAATAATCATCGACATTCTGGACAAGACGGCCGTGAAGATCATTTTTGCGATAAACCTCTGTATGACCATCTTGATCTCTCTGTTACTCATAATCGGCGCTTTAAGGGTAAGAAAGTATTTTCGTATCTATATATGATAAAAAAATATCGCAGAAGAATAATCAAACCACAAAAGACTAAAGAGATTAAAAAATATTAAAGATATTAGAGTCGCAAAGTAAACGTCTAAAATTTCTAAATTTAAAAACTTATAGCTCAGAAATCGTTGAGACAATATATAATTAATGATAACACTTACCGAGTTTTAGACATCTTTCATGTAATATTTATAATTAAAAAATACATATGTACATCTTTTTATTTTTATACAAAATTTGTAGTTTTAATTTTCTTATTGATTTTTTAATACTTCGTACGATCTTACTTTACTTACTTTATACAAAAAAATTCAGTTCTCGCTGATTAATTTGAATTTGCAGAAAAATACATTCATGATGTTGCCGTGGGTGGTTTTGGGCATTATGCTGGCTGTCGCTCTTCTTGTGAGTGTCCTTTACACTGCGATTATGTTCTTCGTCAACAGTGAAGTTCTCAACGGCGTTCTCTGGCTCATTTTCGGTCTAATTGCCGTCGGTGAGTACTTAACGTCAGTCGCGCTTTAAATACCATCGCGAATCTTCAATCAAATTTTTATTACACAGAAGAAATTATATCTTAAGAAAGCTCTTTATTTCTCTCTTTCTTTCTTGTTCGTTGTTTACGATTGAAAATAATGAAATAATTAAAAGTGACAACATACAGAAACAATTATCAATCAACATTAATCAGTTTTAATTATAAAGATCGTCTGCTTTTAACATCTAATTGATGAGAAAAATTATTTCTTTTTAATCAAAGAGACTTATAAAAACTGAAACCATATTTGTGCAATTAGTGCATAAAAATTTATAATATCGTTTTAACCTTTTGCAGTGGTGTACACATACATGTGGCTGGTAGTGTACAGCTATTTTCAGGAGCTGAGGATCGAGAAAATGAACAAAAGAATAGGTCCTTATGGAAAACCGTACAATTATCGGCGAGCATGAGGTCGAGATTGAACGTGTAGATACGATTGCGGGTGTCTGTCCGCGAAAGCGATCGTGGCTGGAGAACGGCGTGACGACCGCAGCAACCGCTGCCGTTCGTATAAACATTTATAAGCAACGTGTCGACCCGTTGTTACTGTCGGTTGCAAATTGCGGTGGTTCATGCCGTTTTCGCAGATAACACGTATCCCTGGTTCGCCGAGTGACGTCGGGCTAAAGCCGATTTTTCTTACAGTCATTATTTATCCGAGTATAACGACGCGGGAATATCTTTTTGTTAATGTACTGTAAATCTATATGTAAACAACATCGTAAAAGGTATTCCTGTCGCAGTTTGCACCAAAGCACGATATATTTCGATTTACATGACTGGATGTTTCACAAGAGCATCCCATAAAGTAAGCACAAAGTAGGACACATTTGTACATTAGATTGTATTTATAACTTATATTACTGTTATACTTTGTCTAACAAATAAGTACTGCCGTGATTTTGAAGAGTTCTGCTTTTGAACGTTGAATATTCCAAGTGCAATTATTAAACAATGATTTTATAATAATAAGCTTTTTATATGCTATTTAATATCAAATTAAAGGAGCATTAACAGAGATTATTATTTTTATCGTCTCTTAATCAAAGCGGAGAAGAGATAGATGATTAGTAAATTGAGTTAAGTTATCGACAAATTAATCTGCACTATTATAAAATTTACAAATTGTTTTTTTATGAATTTTTGACAAAAAAAGTATTACCTTTATTGTTAAATCGTTGAGACACAGCAGCAATAACAAAATATTAAAATACAATAGAATTCATAAATTAGTCAAACAATTAATCCGCTTTGCTTTTAGTTTTTTAAAATTTGTCAAGAGGAAAAACAAATAGTATGTTATGCACATTATGAAATACATTTTCATAACACTATCATGAAAAAATTAATCTGTATACCTACTTACTGTTTATTCTTTTTTTTTTATACAAAATGTGCCATTGTACCTTTTCCAACTTTAATTAATATTATTTATTACTAATAAATAAGTTAATGTATTATAAGTAAAAATCATAATAAATAAGTTAATTAAATAAATAAGTTGTTTCTTTAGTACCGCTTGTTGCAATCCTAAAAGTCACGATATCTTTCTAAATAAATCTTTATACAAAATATATCTGCTGCACATTATATAATATATTTCAGCTTCCCATAATCCTTTTAAATGCAGTTTACAAAATACATTTGTTACATTAATTTTTTAAAATTGCATTGTGTATTTCTTATTAGCAATATAAATCATCAAACTATAATAAATTAGAATATGTTTTGATAAAAAAACTGTGATATTTTAATGAAACTTTAATAGAGAAAATTAAATAAATACAAAAAAAAAACAAATGTGATTATTTTAGTAAAACGTAAATAATATAAAATTAATTCTGGTTGAGAGCGTTTTCTATATTTTCCCGAATAAATATGGCGAAACTCGCGGCGGCAACGCTTGTTGTATGATTCTCACATCCAAAGTCGATTGTCGATGATGATCGCCGAGCAATTTTATGTTCGTCAGAAAATCTGAAATGTTTAACGTAATATTAATATTCTGAATATTTTGCGATAGCTTTCTTATACAATATTTGATGCGGCATTTCTTATAGTAGAGAGTTTACAAAAAATATATTTTTAATGCATAAACAATTACCCTAATAAGCCAAAGCAACCGCTCGAATGAGACCAACTCAGTATTTTATCTTCGTAATGTTTATCGACAAATTCGTGATAACCTTCCATGCCGCATAAAACGACTAAAAATATAAGAAAAAAAACGCAATATTTATCACATACGATATATTTTATTTTACATACGCATATACTTTCTATATATTTTTATTTAACCCTTCGGTTACAAAAGATGTTTTGTACGCGTCATTCATGATTGTTAATCAAAAATCCATAATAACATATATTCGATCATGTCGCGCGCATAGTCGATTTTTAATTTTAAAGCGAGGTAAAGTCTCGATATAATGAAACCCTTTTTATCGTGTACCTTGTTCCATCATAAGATCCCGCGCAATCCTTGGGAAATTCCATGCTTCGAGTTTAACGAGATCTTGATAGATTCTGGCACAATACGCAGATACCAAAGAGGATAACGATGACGCATTAGTCTCCTTGCATCCCATCTAAAATCGAGTTCTTTTTTTATTAATTAAATTTAAATGGAAGATAAACTTAAAAATGTTTAAGAAAGACTTTTCTCTGTTTTTCGTAAACATAATACACTGATGTAATATAGAGAGCGTATTTAAATTCACTTTTTTTTCTTGGCAATAGTTGTCGGAAGTGAAAATAAAAATTTTATTTTGGTTTTCTGAAAACTGGCAGACAGGATAAATTTAAATCAAATCTGATAAATCTGAGTTAAAGTATAAGAATTTTAAATGGAAACTTTAAATAGAAAATGACTTTATTTTGCTACAATTTTAGGTAAATGATTTTTAAACGAGTAAGTAAATGTGCAAATAAATTTTTGTACAAATATTATAAATTAGATTTATTAATATATATACAGATTTAATTCGTAATGTTACTTTTTTATCTATAAAGTGCTACAAAACGCGATTTTGCATAAGAATCGAGAAAGAGAGAGAGAGAGAGAGAGAGAGAGAGAGAGAGAGAGAGAGAAAATAAACAAAAAATTAAGTAACTTTTAAACTAACAAGAGAATTCTGTTTAAATTTTACAGAGACATTCAAACTAATAGAATAATCGAGCGTCCTTACATCAGATATAAGAATGCTTGACTATTCTATTTCTGTATAATAAATGTATGATATAATTATTAAAAGTTTGCTAAGATTTTACCGCTTTAGCAACTTGAACGAGTAGCAGTCTGTGCGTGAGAGGATATCCAGAAGAATCATCTTCCTCCATCAATATTGCGGTACAACTGGCAGGAATTTCACATTTCGCTTTTAAACTGCTACGCACAATTTCAATTAAGCATTGATCGCTTTCCATTTCATCGGGAGTTCCATGGTACATAAATTTAACGACTTCCAAATAGTTTAATGACTGACTGGGTTTGGGTCTTGATCTCGACAAGATTCTTGTCCACAATATAGGTTTTACCCACAAATTGGGATTGTATAAATTCGATAGCACTGCAAAACTTTTTATCTCACAAAAGAAGTGAACAAAACTTAATTGCATACGCGCGTTTGCTATTATTAATCAATAATTAAAAATTTTCTCGCAATATGCCTTTAAATACAAAAAAAACGTGATTCTTTTACTTAGCTTCCAAATTCTAATTTTTTACAATTACAAAAATTCCCAAGATAAGAGTGCATAAAAATTATTAAAGCGATTGTAAGATTTCCATTTTTAAAATGCGATTCAAGAAAATTAATTTGTGGCTTAAAAAGCTGTTTTTTTAGAGAAAAAAGTTTTTGTTACAATAATTTGCATTTTTCATCTTTTTATAAGCCCCTAATTTCATGTGTCATTTCAAGTGCGGAACATGCGTACAGCAAAGAAATAGAATAAAAAGAATAATTCCTTAACCGTTTGTCTCTTGCTTGTATACCATATGTACCTAATTGAATAATACGTACCTAAAATCGTTTCGTTTTTCGTAGTATCAATAATAGTATTTATCAACTTTCTTCGAATCTGATCTGACAGTACAGTTATTTCTTTGAGAGCAAAGAAAAATTCGTTTTTCAAATATATCACATTTTCATGCAGAAGCGCTGCTACTAAATTAGCTGTTTTAATTAAAGAAAGTTTGATTATCAAATTTATTTTGAATTATAGTGTGTATTTGTATTTTTAAATACTTTTTAGTATAAAATTATAATTCAATATATATAATTCTTAGCTTTTTGAAGCTTTATATTTTAAAAATAGTAGAGACAATTACTAGAGGCTTAAACAATTCAAAATCAAAAATATAAAATGACAAGCCCATGAGTCAAGTTAGTTGAAATGTGTCTTCTTTTATAGACTTTATATTACGCTTTAATAACATATATGTAAACAAACGTTTTGACCTTCGATTAAACTTTTTTCAGTGTTAAAATCTTCGATCATAATACTCATCATATAATAGTCAAAAGTTCAAACAATTATAATAATGACATTAAAAATAACTTATTTTTAACATCAGATGACTTTTAAAATAATTCCAATAAATGTTGTAAGAAAATTCTTATTTTATATTTTAGAAATTCTGATAGGTTTCCCGCAAAAAATATGTGATTATTTATCGATGTCTTGTTGTTCAATGATTCTGTTATAATTCACAATTATAATGACTCTTACCCTCGGCCAAAGTAACACCAAAAATAGCGTCCACATTCATTTGCTCCGGTCTGTCATTAATGTAATTGAGAACCTTTTCTAAGGCAACTAGTTTTACCTCTGAAATAAACAATATTTCATCACTCTATTTGATATTTAGCAAATTAAGTTTCTTCACAAGAGATATGTTAAAGACACCCATCATACGCCTTTGACACATCTCAGATTAATATGTTTCCAATGCAAAATAAAAATTGTTTTTTAAATTTATACGTTTCATATGTTTCACTATTCTGTTTATTTCACTCACGGAAACTTTCGGGGTCGAATGCCGCTTCGGTTTGCGGCGAGAAGCAGGCGAACAGAAGGAGTATCCCGAGGACACTGGAAAATCCTGGAACTCTAGTTTCCATCGGGACGGTTACGTAAAGAAAAACTGAAAATTTTCATTCGCACGTCGTCTATATAAGACGAAACCCCCACCGTGAGCCGATCGACCAAA
The DNA here is from genome assembly GCF_013373865.1 of Monomorium pharaonis. Taxonomy (NCBI): domain Eukaryota; kingdom Metazoa; phylum Arthropoda; class Insecta; order Hymenoptera; family Formicidae; genus Monomorium; species Monomorium pharaonis. The sequence goes on along the minus strand of NC_050470.1, from coordinate 21,854,147 downwards.
AGCTAAACGTCAGCGAAATTTATCGTCGATTGCCTCTTCCCTAAAGAAAAATAGAATGATGAAGAAAAAGCGCGATGCTCCCGAAACGAATCGGTAAATGCGGGAGCACGTGATACTACTTTTTCTTCATGAGGCGACAGGAGAAGTGTTCTCCGCGGGGCCACGTTGGATTATCGCGACTTTCCGACCGCATTTGTGAGAGATTTGCTCTCTATTTTCAGCGGTGCTTCTCAACGGAATTGAAAAAGAGTTATTTATCACCTCGGGGTAGCTCGTAATTAAAAAATATATCCTTAAAAGTCCTGGGCTAATAAAATTCTGCATTTCAATTTATTATTGCCAATGACGCCAGATGGATGATATACCTTTTCTTCTCTTTGATTAAAAATCTTTTTGCGCGTTCTTTTTGCATTAAAAAAAATTGATCTCTTTCAAATACAGTATATATTTCTATTAAATAAATATATCTACAAAAAATACAGCTTAAAAAAGCAATTTTTTAAATTAAAGTTAAAAATGATTAGAAGAAAAAATTTCTGTCTGTTTTCTGAAATAAATATTTCAACCCTTTGCACTCCTATGTCGAGTGTGACTCGACATCAGCAAGATATTATACACTTGAAAATTACAAAATATAACAATAGTGTAAATAAAACTGACATTTAATTGAATTTGTTAAAATATAATTCGGAGTGCAAAGGATTAATTTCAAATGTTCCAATATTTAAGATTCGTTCGTTTCTAGATAGTACATAATATTTTTCTTGATTCATTACTTTTTAGAAGAAAGCTAATTTAAAATACTTTCAAATATTTTCGTTTAACATTTCAGTCAACAATAAAAGTGTATTAAAAAAAATATTTTTTTAAACATTGAGCGCCATATACGTGGTGTGTATCAACGAGAATAAAATTAATCCTTTCTGTGAAAAAGATTTTTCACGCACACTAATCTCTTCTATTTTATTATTAAATATAATAAATGAAAAACGTGTATTTACATCAGAGAAATGAATAGGAAAAAATCTGTAATATCTAATATTTAAAAATAAATAATCTCTTGTTTATTTATTCATAACACAACCGTAATATATTTTATAATTTACAATACACTAGAATTAAAATTACAAAATAAGTTCCTCCATGCGTACATTTTATATTCATATTTTTATATTTTCATATTTAAGTCAGATTTCTGACATAATTTATATTACATCTTTACAATAAGTAAACCTTGTAAAGGATCTGCTACATTTATTACTTATCGTCGGCTTAATAAGCGCGAAGTTTATAAATGGAATTAATCGCAGCAATGAAAATAGTGGAAGATCTCCCCTTTCATGCACTTATATAGTATCTCATTTTTTTTCTATCAACTTCGCTATCTTATTCATTACCTTCACAGATTAAAAAACAAATCTCAACGTTATTTCGCCAAGATTTCTGAAAGTCAATCCTCTCATTATTTTTATTATAAATTGCTGTAATAAATTATTCTATTAAATTATGTTTATCAGTTCAATTTGGACAATGTATAATTTATATAATATAAATATGTTATAAGACACATATATATTATAAGATAGGATAATATATATAAATACAATGTATATTAGAAAATTCTCAAATTAATTGTATACGACAAATGCATATGTCAATCTCGCAAGTCCAAACATTAATAGTCAACAAGTAATAAGCGCAAAACTGTAAACTGTGAGCTAAAATTTTGTTTAAAATGTACAATTATTATCGCTCGTCAATAGTTAGTTACATTCCAAAAGATCTAATCAAGTACAGTTTCTGGTACAATCGAAGTAGAAACCATCTCATGCGCGTATACATTAGACATGTATACATTAGATACAAATTATCGGACAGATATGTCAATCTCGATGCCATCCATTTCAATCACAGGTCATCGTGTTGATCCGTATTATCCCCGAATTCGATCTCCAGCTGCAGCCTATAATCCATGGCGACAAAGACAATAACCAGGAGCACCGGTAAGCGAAATCTGGATTGCCAGCCGAGCTTCAGTATAAACATCAGGGAACGATGAAGAGTGCCGCTGTTACCCAGGAAAATGTCAGTAGGCATCCTTCGCATCCTTTGATTGGGCCTTCAGATGTGATTCGGGTCAGCGTACTCTGTGGTACACCTCAGGTCAGTGCACTATATTGCACGCTCCTAGCTAGATCTCTTTAAACAGTGAGAGGCGGAAGTCCTCGGTCATCCGGGATTTGGTCCATGTTCCTCGAGGCGATCGGATAGTCTACTTCTTAACGAGCGGCTCCTCGTGCCGATGGTTAGTGTTCCGCATCGCAGTATCTATTAAATTAAGACATCCGTGAACCTCTCTCTCTCTTTCTCTCCCTCCCTCTCTTTCTCTCTAAAAAATCAAATTATTCAAGAAATGGATTTGCACAGAATTATTCTATACAATAACATGATACTAACCGCACTATCGTCCACTGTTTTTAACATCCACTTTTGACAGTTCTCCGAAACCTGACCTTTCGCACACGCTCGGGCGCCACACTCGGGTGCACGTGTAATCTCGTTGTTTCAACAGAAACGAAACAGATTAGAATAAGGTTATCTGATTGGTCTAACGCTGATTTTCCATTCGTGATCTTTAAAATGCCCAGTATGATACGGATTTGACGTATAGGTAATGTAGATAATATATTTGGTACATACCTACAATATATAATAGGTGTACGAAGTGTAGATAGTAAGGCAGTGTAAAATGGAACTAAAAGAATTGTTTTTTTTCGCTGCTATTACACTCATGCTATTGCTTTTTTCGCTGCTATTACACTATTACACTGATGCAATACACGGCTAGTATACATACATACATACATGTATATATATATATGTATATATATATATATATATATATATATATATATATATATATATATTATATTTATAATATTTATATTTGCTCACTTTTACTTATTGCCCCAATATAGCAGTCAAAAGGAGACGGGCTAATAGTGCAGACAGTGCAACTCAAGTACTTTGCAATATCTGTACAATTAGATGGATGCCGTTCAGTGGCGCCTCTGCGTATACAAAACGTGTACCTCGAACTATATAGTCACAGATACTCATTTTCAATGGGTACATACATCAAATAAAATTGGCGGTCTTATGATTAAATTAAATTGTTAATTTTTTTTATTAAAGCATTGTTATTTAACGTAATTATAAAATTTGTAGATATAAAACAGAGCAAAACGAAATTAAAGATTTTTGTAATATATATATATTGTAATTTTTTTTGCAAATTCTTAGTGTAAAATCAAAGTAATAAATAAACACAATTGCAACAATGTTCAGATTCAATTTAATTCAGTCAAAAGATTATTAAAAATTGTTATATATATCTATTTTTCTTTATATTATATATGTATACAGAGAGCAATGTGTAATAGATACAAAATTTTATAATATTTTTATGTAAATATTTATATTACAATGTTATTGCAAGTAATATTAAAAATTTTAGTATAAATTATAGTTTATTGTAATATTTTATCAAAACATAAAAGTAAAAATTTTTGTAGAATTGTATATTCCAAAATGCAAGCATATTAGTAATACAGTTTTTATGCTTTATTTTTTATTTTAAAATTCTTTTATACGATAAAAAATTTTTAGTTATATAAAATTATTTATAGTTACATACAATTATAAAAGACTAAAATAAAATTCTGCGTGTGTATATGATGTTCAATTAACAGAATTTTATTTTAATTTTCTATAATTTCTTCATATCTTTTATTACACCGTCAATTAAAAATTTTATCGCTTCTGCGACCCAAATTACCCAAATTTCTTACCTAATTTAAAATGTTTAGCTTAAATTTAAAATGCATATATCACTATAGTGTTATATGTTGCTAATAAATTATTTTTACATATGTATATCTAAGTATGCGTTTATGCACGTGTTCTGTTTACATAAATAATTCTTGATAAAAATTTTTAAATACATTTTTATTCATATTTTATAAGATTTGGATTTATTCATAATTGGTAATATGTACTTATGAGATTTTATATCTATTTCGAAGCAATTAATTTCTTCATTTATTAATAAATAAACTTTTAAATGTCTTTATGTGTATTTTTTGTCACTGTAACTGTGATTCACTATGAGATAAGGAATTGTTGTGTAATTAAGTCACATACATCATAAATTAAAATAAGACTTTGGCAAGATTAGCATTTTTAAAATTTTAATTATTTTATATCTATATAAAATTTAAAAATATAATTTAATGTAAATTTAAACTAAATTATTCTCGTAAATATATTTTTGAAACAAAATCTTTTAGTACCATTATTTCATATGTATTCAAAACGGCTTATAAATACTAAAAATAATATATAATATCGTTTCATTTAGGCATTCATGCTTGTAAGAATCGTATCTGTTGATTTAATCAAGATATATTATTTTATCGTATATAACAATATTGAATTATCTGCCGCGTTAAAAATGAATAACTATATATTTGTTATATTAATTCTATCAATGGCACTTATGACCTTTGGCGTGAAGTTAAATCTCTTATACTCATGGAAATATATTGATTACCTTTGGGAGAGTCCACAGCAAAAACAGAAAGCGATAGATTCCGGCAATTATAAAGTTAATTCGATCGTTCTACTGGATGTGGATGAGGCATCAGGTAAACTGGTACTATTTTTATACTTTCTAAAAAAATGTAGATATGTCTAACAGAAGAACATTTATTTATAAAATTATTTTTAAAAAATTTATACATATAAAGAATTTTGTACAAAGATACAAGGTTCTGTAAAAGAACTCTACACGTTTCTTATAAAAGAATTATTTCAATCAAATTGTTCCGTTTTTAGATATGTTGTAATGTTTAAAATTCTGAACAAATGCCTCCACTGGCAATCTCACATAAAATCAATAGATAAAATGATACAAAATTCTGAAGTAATAAAACTTTATTATACATAATATGCCACGTGGCAGATGCACTATAAAGAGCTACCAAATCTCTTACAATGAATGTCCTAAGAAGTTTGTAACATTTAGTTTTGTAACGCACCCTTTATTAAAAATGTGTTATTTTTAGTTCAAAATAAAGTAAAGACGTTTCCATTAATGATAGAAAGCAAGGTCGGATAAATGTCGCTAAAATTCTTCTGGCAAACTCTTATTCTTTTAAAGATACAGCCAATATAATTTTTCGCGTGATTTTCCACTCCAATAAAAGTTAAAATTCACTTTATTAGAGAGTGAATATCAAGAAATTCACTACAATAGAGTGAACTTTAATTCTTATTGGAAAATCACTCGAAAAATTGTAGTGGCAGTATTTTTACTCTATGAAATTTAGAAAGTGTATGCGTATGTTCTGCGCATGTGTGTGTATGTGTGTACATCATGTTAAAATAGTACTTTGATTAAATAATAAAAATATAGAGAATTGTTTTACAAGTAGTAATTAATTACAAAAAAAAATTTTTAAAGAAATTGTTTAATAATTGTAACAAGTATTTCAATTGCCTTGTTTAAGATATTTCAATATAATTGTACATAAAAGAAAGTTAATCCACACTTTTGTTTATAAAAAAATACATTCTTATATCCATTATTATATTATATAGAAATACTGTGAAATATAAACATTCAGTATGACAAAATTTTAAATGAAATGTTATCATATGAAATTTGAAATAATTATAAAATATTTATACACACTACTACTACCTCTTTAATAAGATTTGACCTAATATAATTATTTGACCTGAATTTTTATTATTAAAAAATGTTACGTTGACAAAACTGTTACATTTTCTATCTTATTAATTATCTTAACATAATTATTACAAAACTTTGTCAATCTACGATACTATTATATTATTGTACAACGTTTTCACATTTTGTCCGTTGAAGTTAACATTAACTGCAAAACCGTATTACCATTAAACATTACACACGTTTTGTATTTATATTTATCTTGTTAATGAAATTAATAATATTAATAATTACATTAGAATTCTAAAATATTAACGCGTGTTACAAAATTGTAGATGGTAGAATATTTCTTACTGCGGAAAAATTTGAAGGAGTATCGGTGAGTATCATGACAATAAGTAACGAAAAAGGAGAGGGCGGTCCGCTATTGAATCCATACCCTAATTGGGATTGGCATAGAAAACCAAATTGCGAAGGTATTACAGCAGTTTTTCGAATATATGTAAGTCCTAATTGTAAATAACAATTATATCTTGTATTTACACAGGGTTGGGAAAGTTACTTTGTAAAAATAACTCGTTACAGTAACAGTTTTTCATTGAAAAAGTAACTAGTTGTAGTTACAAGTTACCAATTTTGAAAAATACACGTTACAGTTAAAGTTGCTAAAAAAATAACAAGTCGTTACTTTTTAATTACTTTTTTAAAAAATAATCGTATATTATTTTTAATATAAGAAATAAGAATCTTACATTTTATGCTTTACTAATTGTTCTATATTATGTGCTTTATTATTTTATGTACACTAAAATAAGAATTTTATAAAGATAAAAGGCTAAATCATATGTTATTGTTATCAGAATTTAATAAAATATAACGCCACATCAGCTGTCACATATTGATCCATACAGTCTCTTCGTTACAAAAGTTTAATAAAAATTTTTATTAATTTTTAATAGAATTTAATATTTAAATATATAATTCAGATGACTCTTGTAGCGTTATTGTAGAGTCACTAATGCTACACATACGTTTTACAGATGCACAACTCGGAATATCTGTGTTATATTTAATGAAATGTTTCTTAATTATAATGTAATTATTTAGTATATTAATACTGTAATTATTCAATTTTAAGAATTGATATAATTTTTCTTGTGTAGACTCGATTTTTTTCCAAAAAAGTAACTATTAAAGTAACTATCAAAGTAGTTGTTAGTTACCAAAAAAATTAACTAAGTTAAATTACAGTTACAGATGGAGAAAAGTAATAAAGTTAAGATAGTTACTAAAGTACTTGTAACTATAACTTTGTTACAAATAATTCATCGTTACTTCCCAACCCTGTATTTACATTTACAAAGAATTTAATGATATATATATCAGGAATATTATTTAACCAGTTCCGCAGTAATCTGTATAAAACATAACATCTAAGAAATACTTTTTATTATATTGTTCAGATAAAATGCAACCACATTTTCCTTATGGATTCTGGCAGAATTGCAGAGAAACAGATTTGCCCTCCACAAGTACTGATTTTCGATTTATCGACTGACAAGCTAGTTAAAAGAATTCATATCCCGTCTAACGTCTCTAAAAATAGAAATGGCACTAATGGAGTTTTAACGACACTTATTACTCACGTCTCACATTGTAATAACGTACAAAATAATGCAATTGTTAGTATATTTGATTAGATATTAATGTATAAGTCAAAAATAATTTCTTATTACATGTATTTAATTGATATCAAAAACTTCCTTCAGTATTTAAATAATATCTAAATTTATATATGATTGTAATAACAATTTTATATTCTATAAAATTGCAACGCAGTTATTCATGACTGACGAAATGGAAAGTGGTCTAGTGGTATATAATCCACATATTTCGAAATTCTGCAGAATTGAAACTGAATTTATGAAACCGTCTAATGCAACTTTTACTATAGAAAATCTAACTTTTGATTTGGCGATAGGTATTTCACAATTGGCGGTCGTTGGTAAAGGCAAGTACTAAATTTATAGCATTTGCATGGCATTTTTAATCCAAAAATTGTCTCAAATGATAGAAACAAATTTTTTTGTATTTCCATGTTAAGCACTTGGCTTTTTCTTTCCGTACAATTTTTAATAACATTTCTTTTTTAATATACTTGTGTGTACATTCTTTTAGGCACACAGATAAAAATGCAAAAAAGTTAATTTATATATATTTATTTTGTTAGCTTTTGCAATTTATAATAACGGTGTCGTGAAAATTCTAGATTTATATTACGCTGCATTTTCGGGAGACAAGTTGTATAAGATAGAAATTTCGAAGCTAATAGATTGTTCGTTAAGTGACAGAGAAGCGAGTGAAATAACTAAACTAGCGGGTACATTAACAGGCCAGACAGGGCCGATAGTATTCGAGGAATGCGCATTACTTTTCAGCAATTTCCCAAAAACATCCATTATGTGTGCTGATGCCACTAAGAATATTGATTTCAATAATATGGTGAGATATTGCAGAAACATATTCTGCATATTATTTAATAATAATAATAATTGTTTAAATAAAATCAAGAGAGACATTGTTTATCACTAATAGTGTAATAATGATTTTAAGGAGGTCGTCGTGCAAAATTCTGAAGAATTACAATGTACAATAGGTATGAGAGTGATAAATAAATCACATTCTAAAAGTATAAAAATCGTATCATCTCGTTGCCACCGTTTTCTTGTTACTGGTTACAATCTAAATGAGACAAATTACCGCATTCACTCGATAAATATGGCGGAAATACGGAAGGCAAATAAAAAATGTTTTGCTTCTTGTAATTAAGGTACTTGTACAGTTTTTAAAATTTGTATACACTATTAGTTTATAGTATTTCTATATACATTCATTTTAATACCTATGTTCAATAAAGTTGAATTCATGTGATAATTTTGTTTTGCAGAGAACCCATGGTACATATGTTTCTATTTCAACTTCTAACCAACATAATTTTAATTTGAGAATTTATATAAGTAAATGTTCTGTTATATAAAAACACAGACAAAAAAAAATATTTGATTCAAATAGTTACTTAAATAGTACTAATAACAAATTTTATAAATAATGAATAATATTTATTTTAAATAAGTAATATTTTCTGATATTTAGCAAATGTTATATGTTTAAAATAAATAATATTAAATTTTTACGAAATTTATTTGAAGTTATTGATACTAATCAAATAACTGTCTGAATCAAGTATCATTTTCTGTTAGTATATTTGTATAAAATATAACAAATTATTTTTCAACAAAATATTAATTTTTTACCATTTTTTTTTGATATAACAAAAATGCGTTTGATGAGAATGATAAATTACATGATAATAGAATTAATATGTAATTGCCATTTTTTAGTGAATTCTTCGTAAATAAAAATAAGTTTAACAAATATCGTATTTCAAATGTTAATCTTATATAATATATTCCTAATCAATATCAGATTGCAGATTAACATGATTTGTAGAATCGAGTGATTGTTGCAACGAAGATTGTGATTTACAAAATTATGAATCACGATTGCAATCTTCTACTATTTAATGACAATGAGTGTATTACTGATTTGTAGTGGTACTTATAGCTGGGATAACTAGTGAATATTTACTGCCTTTTAGTAATTTTCAATTTAAAATTGTGTATAATTACTGAAAAATTAATATATTTACTTTACTGATTGACAAGTTACATTCTGTAAAAGAAATATCTGTAATTATTAAATAAAACCCAAAATATATTCATGTTATTCATCAATATCGACATTGGATGCAATGCACATGTGCCATAGTTAAACCCTTTGTTGCACAAAATATCATATATGATATACCTTTTTGTTTTTTATTTATCGCCTGTAAAATTTTAGGTTGCAGATTACTCATGGTGTAATATAATACATTCATATTTTTTTATTTTTTACAGTGTAACCTTTTTATTAAATAAATAAGTGAATACTACGCTTGCAGATAAGATGACGGATGACACCAGATGACGCATTTGTATTTGTATATTATATTCTGCAACGAATGTAATTGCGTTAATGTTAGGCAAATTAAGTTTATATTTCGTGATACTGCAGGTTATACTACATGATAATCTGTAAGTAAATTTTATCATATGCAATTTATTGATTTCGTTATTTTTAAAAATTAAAGTAGTACTATTAATATAATATATTGTTAAATAAATAAGAAAATTGGTGTTTATACAGATAAACAATAGATAGATTATAATGTCAATTAATTTGACTCTTTTTGCTATTGAAAGTCATTTTACCTACATAGAGAAACAAGATAATGAAATTGACACGTTCTTAAAAAATTAAAATTTTTTAAAATTTTAATTATTTAACAGTTTTTAATTTTTATGCTAGATACAAAAGGCTTTAGTGACTCTAAAAAAAATAGATCATTATTTTTACACCAACGCAGAAATTAGAAAAAATTAACACACCTTAAGGGGATGCTGGAGTTGTCTGTTTTACCAACAAAAAGATAGTAATTTTTGTTTAACAATATCTTTTTATTTCTTTTATAGATTTGGAAATCCTTCTCCAGAATAAAAGAATACGCATTGCTATCAGTCTGTGGAGTGGAATTTCCTCCAAAAACGTGAAAAAATTGTAAATTTGCTGTCACATCATAACAATGTTTGCTTAATATAAAAAATCTACAGTTTGTACCTACGAAATTCGTATTCACAGACTAGTAGACGACGAGAACAAACAGTGTCGAGTTTCGAAAATTAGATTTTAGTGCCTAATTGAGACGAATTTATAAAACAAAAATTTAGGTTATATACGCGTAAAAAGTTGATAAATAGAGCAATAAAAAAAAAAAATTTTTTGTCCTCGATATAAAGTCCAATTCACAGATGGATATTAATATGTGTACTTTAATTCTGGAAAAGAATTTCCAAATTTATAAAAGAGATATATACGAAATCTCAATTATCGACCTCGATCAAGTTTGAGAGGCAGTCCAGCATCGCCTTAAGGTCATCATTTCACCCCCTTTCTCCTACATCTTTCAGAATATAATAAATGAAAGATTAAATTATAATTTCAAATGTCTTTTTCTAATAAATGTTGAGTAATAAATATATAAAGACAATTATAGGTACACTGACGAGCCAAATATAAATCTTTTGTTATATAATTTTATAATTATAAAATGTTCTTCTGTCAAGTAAAATATCTACATTTTTGTACAAAGTAAAACTTTGTACAAATTGTTTTTCCGTAAATCTTGCCTTTTTTTCAAACTTTTTTACGCAAACGTTTCATAACGCCCAAATAATATTTTTTATTGACGATTTGTCCATCTGAAAAGAATTCTAAGTGCACAATTCCACTTCGAAGAAAACAATAAACTTGGCTTTGTTTTTTGAGCAACTTTGACGTGTATTTTCGGCCTTCTTTGAATGTCTTATAATTCATGTGTTTGTGTTTTCGGTAGCTGTAACCACGAAAGGCCTTTTGTAGCATTTTCAACGATTTGGCACAAGAAATTTTGTTGGCAACACAAAATTTAAGATAAATTCTTTGCTCGACTTTATCTATTATAAAAATCGCCAAGTAGACTTCAATTTAAGTAACGTAAACAGCTTCTATAAATAAACTGATTGACAGATTATACCAAAACTTTTAAATATATATATATATGTACAGTATATTTAAAAGTATTTCTTTTTAAGGTGCATCTATATTGGTTCACAATGTATGCAGTAATGCACAAACAATACGTCCCTAGTGAGGTTAACTTTATATACCTATTTTGAAGCAATTAATGTTTTACTTAATGTACTGTCTTAACAATGCATATAAGTTCAAATGCTATTTATATAAAGTACCCGTACCAAATTTGTTCTCTTTCGGATTAGAGATTTTTGTAATTTTTTAATAAATACAAATTTGAAAAATAAGGGTTAAAATAAAAAAACATTTTTGAAACTAAAAAAAAATATATGAAATATTTTTAATTAATTATATAAGTATAATAAAGATTTAATAACAATATAATGCTTGGGCCATGTTGATTACACGTATACCCAATGTGGTCTAGTTATGTATTTTCCTCTTTCTCGTAAATATTTTTGAAAGAGTGCGAAATAACAGAATCAATATGTTTAATTAAGCATTTATTAACATATTTATGAAAAAAATGTCTCGTAAGTAGTTTATTTTAATATGTCTGATCTAGACATTGATTACTATATTTGGTCATGTATGGTAATCAGCATATTCAAAACGGCATATTTGTAATAAGGACACTTAAAAAGCAAAAATAAAGAAACTGAAGAAATTATACTTTGATTCACTTTGAAGAGCTTACAAAGTAAACCAATGAGAAAATATTTATGACTAATTCAGACAATATTTTATGTATGTACAAAGGGAATGAAAATAATAAATAAATCACATTCTAAAAATATAAAAATCTTATCATTTCGTTGTCATCGTTTCTTTGTTACTGGTTATAATCTAAATGAGACAAATTTCCGCATTCACTCGGTGAATATGATGGAAATACGGCAGGCAAATAAAAATTGTTTCGCTTCTTGTAATTAAGGTAACTTTACATTTTTTTAAATTTGTATTTGTAATCTCTAATATATTATATTAATATTATATTAATACAACTACTTTATTTTTTAAAAATAACGTAATCAATAAATTGTATATAATAAAATTTACTTACAGATTACCATGCGGTGTACAGTATTACAAATTACAAATTTAATTTGCATAACATTATATCTTTATGAATGTGTCATTTAGTGTCATCCGTCATTTTACCCGCAATCATGATATTCATTTATTTATTTTAATAAAAATGTTTTACATTACAAAAAATAAAAAATAGAAATGCATTAGTATATGTATTTTTAAGTAAACTATTTTACTATAATTACGTCATTCCCTATAAACAAGTGCCAAAATGTTATGTATGGATGTACATACCTAAAACACATTTCTTATTATACTAGACACCACAGATTATGAAAAATTTCTAACAATTGCTTTTGCATTTTGTGCCAAAATGTACAAGTATAAAGCCAGTGCCTAAGATAAATAACGTTTGAAAAAATTATTATTAATCAAGATCTGGAAGCACTCCGTTTACTTCATTTACTTAAGCAGAAATTATGTGCTTTAAAATTATAATCTGACATTGATATATGTTGGAAGCTCAAAATTTGAACTGCAATTTATTTTAAATTTATTTTTATTCAAGAATATGTCAAAAAAATTAATTACATGTTAATTCCAATATCAATTACATACAATATTTCATTAAGTAATTTATAATTCTCATTGAACACATTTTTGTTATATTTTAAAAAATATTTAAAAAATCAAATTTTATTAAAAAATTATCTGTTATATTTTATATAATAGATATCTATCTATTATAAAATATCTATATAGATAGCAGAAAATTTATATTTATAAATTTTTAAATTCTAAAATTTATCTTGGTTGAAAGTTGAAATAAAAGCACATTTATCACAAATTTTCTGCAAAACAAAATTATACACGTAAATTTAAACTCATCATACATATTAGAATAATTATATAAATTAAATATATACAAATTTAAAAAATGTATAAGTACCTTAATTACAAGAAGCAAAACAATTTTTATTTTCCTGCCGTATTTCCGTCATATTCACCGAGTGAATGCGTAAGTTTGTCTCATTTATATTGTAACCCGTAACTAGATAACGTTGGCAACGAGATGTCAATATTAGCATTCTTTTAAAATTTGATTTATTTATTATTTTCATTCCTCTTATACATTGCAATTCTTCGGAATTTTGCACGATAACATCCTTAAAATTATTTTATTTATTTTACTTTCAGCAATAAAAATTATCTTTCTTAATTTTATTTAAATAATATTATTATTTAGTGTTATTATTGAATAATACATAAAATATAATGTTTTTGAAAAATATTACCATATTACTGAAATCAATGTTTTTGGCATCTGCACACATAATGGATGTTTTTGGGAGATTACTGAAAAATAATGCACATTCCTCGAATGCTATCGGCCCTGTCTGATCTGATAAAGTACCCGCCAATTGAGTTAATTCATTAGCCTCTTTATCGCTTAATGAACAGTCTATCAGCTTCGAAATATCAATCTTGTACAACTTATCCGCCGACAAAGGAGCATAATATAAATCTAGAATTTTCACAATAAAGTTATTAGAGATCACAAAAACTTATAACTTATAAAATACTATCGATTATGTAAATCACTTTTTTTTTCTTTATATATTTTAATCAGTGTCACTCACTCACTCACTCACACACACACACACACACACACAATAATATGTATATAAGCATTTTTATAAAGAAGAAAAGTTATTAAAAATTACACAAAAAATACAAGACGCTTAATTAATTACATTACTCCCCATGTGGTGTAAAAACTTTACTTTTTTAATGATTGAAAACTTTTTTAATGATTGAAACAATTTTCTTGTTAGGAAACATTTAATTAATGAGAAAAGAGTACTTGCCTTTATCAAAGATCGTTAAGTGCATGACACCTTCCTGACAATTATAAGTTATGTTTTCTATGGTAAAAGTCGTATTAGTCGGTTTCATAAATTCAGTTTCAACTCTACAGAATTTCGAGGTATACAAATTATACACCGCTAAACCATTTGTTCCGCCATCAGTCATAAGCATCTGTATTATAATTTTATCAGATATAAAGTGTTTACTATTATATAAATTTAAATTATATATATTTAAACTATTATAAATTTAAACTATTATATAAAATTATTTGACATCTATAATTTAAATATTAAATAAATACAAAGAGAGCAAATTTTTAATAATAAATAAATAATGTGATTCATAATTATTCGTAATTTATTCGATTAATCTGATTAAGTATACCAACAACTGCGTTATCTTTTATATTTTTACAATGAGAAGCAACAGCAAGAATTGTTGTAAAAGTTCCATTAATGTCATTTCTGTTCTTAGCGACGTTAGATGGGAAGATAATACGTTTAACCAGCTGATCAGTTGATAAGTCGAAAATCAATACTTGCGGAGGACAAACTTGTTCGTTTTCAATTTGTCCACAATCCATAACAAAGATGTGATTACATTTAATCTGTAACACGAGAAGATAGACAGTAAATTCCAGATTATTCTCTATTATACAGATTACTGTGCATTGAATAAATAATATTTTTGATGTATTATTTATTCATGTATTATTTGATGTATTAAGTCTTTAAATGTAAATACAAAGTGTAATTGGCGCTTACATCTATTCCATAGACACCTGTAATGCCTTCGCAGTTTTTTCTTGTAGGCCAAGAAAAATCCGGATATGGACGCAGAAGCAAACCCCCTTCACCTTTTTCATTACTTACTGTCGTGAGACTAACCGGTACTCCTTTACGTCTGTACATTGTAAGAAATAGTCTACCATCTGCAACAATTTTGCAAGATTTATTAATGTTTTATAATTTTGGTGTAGTATAACGTAAGGTTATTCTTTACATTAACAGGATCAATGTACTATAATAAAACATGGATGTTTAATGATATATTAATCAGATCTTGCAAATAAGCTTTAATTAGCAAATTAAGAAAATATTATACATAAAAATGATATTACAAATTATAAAATATTTGTACTAATTTTAATTATGCAAATTTTATAAAAATAAAATTTTTAAGTAATAAAAATTAACATAAAATTATTACAAAATAATTGTACACTTTTATAAGCATAAGTATAAATTAATTTGGTTCCTTAATGCACAATTCTATTTTAAAATATATAATTTAAACTTAATACATTAAAAATATTTAAAAAAATTTTTTTTAAATTTTATTTTTGCAAATAATTATTACTATTTGTGAGATAATTCTGTATACCACTATTATTAAATTTATGTTCCAAAATAAATTGTGCAATCATTAATATTTTATGAAAGTTAAGATTTCTACATCTATTTTGATAAACATATTAACATTATAGCATTATATATTTTATATTTTTTATATTTTAAACTTTATTAGAATTTCTCTCTCTCTCTCTCTCTCTCTCTCTCTCCCTTTTTCTCTCTCTCGTTCTCTCCTCTGGTCATATATATATTATAATTTTATAATTATTTTCTCCTATCAGGGAAAGTTTTATATTTTTATACAAAATTTTATATAAAAAATAAATAATATCAATTTACCTGGTGCCTCATCTACGTACTCTAAAAAGGTCAAACCAGCTTTATAATTGCCGGAATTTATTGCTTCTTGTTTTTGTTGTGGACTCTCCCAAAGATAATCAATATATTTCCATGAGTACAGAAGATTTAATTTCACGTTGAAGCTTTTAATTACCACTGATAAAATTAGTATGACAAATAGAAGATTCTTCATTTTTAACACACAGCAGATAATTTGACATTGCTATAACAAGCGCATATACGCAAATGGTATTATTTGCATAATGGCTACCATTTATAACTTTGTTCTAATGCATATATTATAAAAAATAATAATAGAAGCAAAAATGTCTTTTAAAAGTATACTTTAATGGAAGTTGTGAACAACTTCAACCTCATCAGAAGTCTTTTATGTATGATCTAATTACACAACAATTAGTGATAATTCTTATCGTATGAAAAAAGTTACAAAGGTAAAAGAGATACTACGTATATAAATAGCATTAAAAATTATGTGCATTGTTAAAACAATTAAATAAAATATTATATATCACAAATAGTAATAATTGCTCCAAAATAGACATAAAGTCAATCTCATTAACGTGTGTAACGATCCGAATTTCCCCTATACAGACAAACTCGTCGGGATAAATCGAGGCAGGGTAGCATCCGTGAAACAATCATAGGCGCTTGTACGCACAAATCAAGCCTGGGCCCAAGTGGAGCAAACATTCAGGAACAATACTACGCTTTCAGATTGAGCATAGGCGTTCTAATAAAAAAGTTTAATGAGTACGAAAATTTCGTGTCTAAAAAGAGCAATCTGAAAATTTTTTTTAATTCTTGGTATGAAATTCAATTCATAAGCTGATATTAATACATAAATTTAATTTTGGAAAAGGATTTCCAAATCTATAAAAGAAATACATACAAAATTTTGTTAATGCAGATGTGCACAAATGACTCTACATTATCGACCTCGATCAAGTTTGACCAGCAGTTTAGCATCCCCTTAATTAATAGTATTTCGTTAATTTTCGCAATCTCTAATAACCCTACCGTAAAAATGCTAAATTTATAATATATATTATATGTACATACTGCAATATCGACAGCAAGTTTGTGCTGGAGTGGCTGGAGTGAGTCAAAGTAGTGAGTTAAAGCCAGAAGTAAAGAGGCCGAGACAGAGGCGTGGTATCGTTTTGCGGCGGTTTGGTGTGTGACAGTGTGTGCCTGTGTGTGGTTAGCCGCGACCGTCATCGGCGCGGGTGTGTTTTGCCGGAATAAGAGCGATCGGTGGTGCCGGAATCATGCTTGGACGTCTCCCCGCGTGTGTCATCGACGTGGGCACAGGGTAAGCGCTACCCCAGAACCGATAAATCGGGCGTGACTGTTTTTCGGAGGGCGGAGTCGATTTTAGGTTAGGACAGATCAACTGATCTGTCATCAATGACATGTACTTCGGTCAATTTTATTGCGAACCACATCTCGATCATCTCCTCGGTGATTCATGTGCTACTTCATAGCGCAATATTCATGTTAAAAAAAAAACTTTTGTCCCGCGACAAGTCGTGTCGACGTGTGTAAAAATATTTGTCGCACAATCACGATACGATCGGTATCCCTCGGTCGGGTTCATGGTTATCTATCTAATCACGGTGTTATCTTGTTAGGTACACGAAATTGGGATTCGCTGGCAATAAGGAGCCCCAACTAACTATACCGTCAGCGATCGCCATCAAAGAGACGACCAAAGTCGGCGATAATAATGCGAGGAGAATTACGAAGGGCGTGGAGGACCTGGACGCCTACATTGGGGACGAGGCTTTCGAAGCCACCGGATATTCGGTTAAAGTAACGTATTCGCTTAAAACTATTCGTTTAGAATTGGTTTTTTATTTTCTCGATGATTCGTAATACTTATTGCATTTGCATTTGCATTTTGATTTTTAACTTGCAGTATCCAGTGAGGCATGGACTAGTGGAGGATTGGGACTTGATGGAGAAATTTTTACAACAATGCATCTTCAAGTACCTCAGATCAGAGCCCGAGGATCATTACTTCCTCTTAACCGAACCACCTTTGAATACGCCAGAGAATCGGGAATACACTGCGGAAATTATGTTCGAGTCATTTAACGTGCCGGGACTTTACATAGCTGTGCAAGCCGTTCTCGCCTTAGCAGCCTCGTGGACAGCTAAGAATGTGGAGGACCGCACTTTGACTGGCGTTGTCGTCGATAGTGGAGACGGTGTAACCCACGTGATTCCAGTAGTACGTGTAGAAACATTAAGCCTTTTTTTTCGATATCGTACTCTTCAAATCTAACCATTGTTATTTCACTTTTACAGGCGGAAGGTTTCGTCATAGGAAGTTGTATAAAGCACATTCCTATCGCTGGTCGCGATATCACCTACTTCATACAGAGTCTGCTGAGGGAACGAGAGATTGGGATACCTCCTGAGCAATCGTTAGAAACAGCCAAATCGATCAAAGAGAAATACTGTTACATATGTCCAGATATATCGAAAGAATTCGCCAAATATGATAGCGATCCCACAAAGATAAAAAAATACGACGGTATCAACAATATCACAAAGCAACCTTTTGTGGTGGATGTCGGATACGAAAGGTTCCTTGGACCGGAAATATTTTTCCATCCCGAAGTAAGTGATTCGCGCGTGCAACTACTAATTTACATAATTAACGCACGTCTGCATTTTGTTTATCTGATTATATCAGTTTTCCAATCCGGACTTTACAACGCCGCTCAATGAAATTGTTGACGATGTGATACAAAACTGCCCAATCGACGTCCGAAGACCACTGTACAGTAATATCGTGTTATCGGGTGGCTCCACCATGTTCAAAGACTTTGGTAGACGATTACAACGAGATATCAAAAAGATCGTCGACTCGCGCCTCAAGCTTAGTGAAACGTTAAGTGGCAGCCATATTACGGTAGATATCACAATGATAATAATTTACTCATGAGAGGAAATGATGTACTCTGTATTATTATATAATTCTATTTATATTCTAGCCAAAACCAATAGACGTTCGTGTAATATCGCATCACAAGCAACGTTGCGCGGTATGGTATGGCGGCGCTTTATTAGCCAGCGATCCAGAATTTTACACAGTTTGTCACACGAAGAAAGCGTACCAGGAGTATGGTCCTGGAATTTGTCGTTATAATCCCGTATTTCACAGTATGGTTTAAGAAATAAATGGGACGAGCACGACGATCGAAATCATTTTTAAGAGTATTGTCACTTATGAATGTAAGGATTCTCTGTTTACTTCGAATTTACTTCGTTTTTCTATGGTGCTATAAATGCAATTAAAAATAATTCAAAGATTCTGACTTGTTTGTATGGACTTAATCTTCTGTATTTTTTTTTTTTTACAGAATTATGTCAGATATTTGAGTCAGCATGACTTGAATTTACGATTAGATTATGAAAATTAATGTACGTTTATTTCTGTTTTTGGAATTTAATCATCATTCAGGATATATAGTATATGACTGTATACACTTGATACGCATTTCCATAGAATTTACTATGTATTTTTATTTTTGCGATATAGTATATTTATTATATTTACAAGTCTTTAAAAAATGCATATATAACAGATTTATGATGTTATAATAATTATTTTGTCGTTTAATATATAGTGGTGCATATAATAATGCAACACTACTTACTATATTCAGAAACAATTTTACACTGAACAAAAACTCTAACAAAATTTTATACATACAATTTCTTTATACATGAAATCAAATGAATGCTGGAATAATCTTCTTAGACTATAGTATGTACCAACTAATTTTTTGCATTTTTACATGACTATTTAAAAGGACATATGTGTATTACTTAAAATTGTTAGATTGGATAGGTTTCTTTTGGCGTTGAGTTCCACACAATTAAAGAAGGTTGTTGTTACGCGTGGTCATCATTCTCCTCGCTAAATAAACAAAAAGTATAATCAACATCAGTTGATATTTTTAATTGCATACGATTTATATGAATATGAACATTGCCAATAGCCTGTAATTGGTAATTTATTTTCAGTTTTAGTTTATGAAAGAACAGATAACTACAAGGATATAATCAATGTTCTTATCCATCGAAATAAACATCCCCTCCCTTTTTTACTTTTGTGTGTGTACTTACAATAAATTCAGGTCATTTAAAGCAGCAGTTGCGCTATTAATGTCCGTGAAAAGCGAAGAGAAAAAGAGAGAAATAAAATTCGAACTGCTTTCAGGTGGTCTATCGTTTGCCGTAGGCCTTTTATAAATGTCAATACTATCTAGCGGCGGTAATGGATCGTGTGACAACATTGGGTCTTCACCCTGGATCTGAAATAACCAATACACAAACTTTAATAAAGTTGTATCGGTATATTAATGCGATAAGCAGAGTACAAAAGACATTACCTCCTGAACGTTAACTATAACTTCCTGCAAGTCCGATAATATGATGTGTCTTAATATATTTCTCGGCAATTTTCCCCGATAACGTTGGTTACGCTTCACTTGACAGTACTTGATGTAATCATCTTTAGACTCGACCCGATTTAGCACAGCGTGCACACACTCTTCCAACCATGGTAAAATATCTGCTTCTTTCCAAAGATGGAAGCTGCGCACGACATATAACTTTTGCAGTTTCTCTAGAGCCGGCGATGTGTTAGATTGTGCTTTAGAGTTGAAAAAATCGTGGGACATTACCTGAAAAATGAAATATTTAAATCAGCACAAGTAGCATCTTTTTAGAATATTTTATTGCGTTTTGAAATAATGCATTTTCAGGAAATATATCTTAAAAAATAATTATTTTAAATCTCTGTAATACCTTCGCGTCTGTTTGTATACTGCATTTTTCCAGTAAGAGCATCAATACACCTGGAAACATGATAAGAGCATTTTGCAGAAGTGTATCGGCATCAGTTTTATTTCCCAGACGAAAGTGAGCCAAAGCCAAGCTATACGCTATATTTGGTAATTGAGTTAAATTTCTGGAGTCCTCCCATAGATTACAAAACTTTATGAACCATTCGTATTCTTTGGCTTTCAAGGCATAGAAGTCAATGGACAGAACCACTGCTAATGGATCATTTTCAGGATCCAATGACAGGAGTAATTTACAAAATTCCAAACTTGTTCTGAAATTTTCATTGAAATTAATGTACATTTTCGTTTTTTTTTTCGCTAATATTCTTTCGCAGGTAATTACCTGTAACAAGCACGTCCGCCGACGAATCCGAGATGTTTAAAAAGTGTTATAAAAAGTGCGCGATTCTGCTGCTTCCTATAATCCAATCTACATTGCGCGGTTGTTATGTTGAAGAACGGATGAAATGCACATTCTAAGCAGTATAGAGCACGTTTGATAAACTCCGCTGCATACGCTAAATCATCATTTATTTTACACATTTCAGATACCTGCAGGAGGGAGTCTATATGGTAAGAATGGGCATTTACTATATTCTGAAACATAACAAATTGTGTATTATTTGCATATCAAATCTAAAAGAAAAAAATTTTGTTACCTAATATTTAAGCTTGTATTATGAATAATTAAAGATACTATATGAGGGAATTATAAAATACAAAATTTAAAATATCAAAAAATGAAGAACTCTAATAAAAATACTAAAAGTGAGAAAATAAATAAAAGTCACTTATGGAAATTAGAATGCTAATATAATAATATAATAGTCTTAGAATGACATTATAAACCGCTTGATACGGTGAAGATGACTCAAAATTGAACCGAATGATTGCATTAAACATTTTCTGCATCAAGTTGTACCTTAAGCTACTTATTAATTATATTAGCATTCTATAACATCCATGTGTGATTCTTATTTGCCTTCGCTTTTCTTTTTTATAAAATTTTTCAAAAAATTTAATATCACTATCTAATCTCGAGGCTCACATTTACTTACAATTATATTCTCTGGATTCAAACTTTCCACGGCTTGCAAAAATTTATGCTGTATCTCTTTGTACGAAGCGCTATGTTCATATACAAAATATTGTACATCCCCCGTAGTATCCTTCATAGAATAATCTAGAGTCATTGATAATCCAGATTTCTTAGTTATTTGTATCCAAGTATTATCTTGTTGTGGACAAATCAACCATGTCTTCTTTAAATTTCCAGGGCGGCCTTTATTTCTCTTGCTACAAAAAAGAAAGTTTTTTGCTCAACAAAACTTATAAATTACAGATATTATCAATACATCACACAATTATATATATGCAATCCAAATTAAAAAGTAATGTATTATTTGTAACGCTGTTACCATATTATTATTTTTTTTTCAATAACCATTATTTTGCTTCCTCATAAAAGAAACTTTGTTTTTGTATAAAAATTTTTTTTTAGTTCTTGCCAATGTGTCAAGAGTGTTCTTAAATGTCGTAAAAACACAATTTAAAAAAATGTTGGTGTGTGTGTGTGTGTGTGTGTGTGTGTGTGTGTGTGTGTGTGTGTGTGTGTGTGTGTGTGGTGTGCCAAATTTACTGAAATTTCTGTAACTTTAGATCTGATTAACCATTTCTTTATGAAATTTATATGAAATACGGATAGAAAAGACTGAAGATTTTGATAGATTTAGAAAAATTGCCATTAATAAAAAACAAATAAAAAAACATCATTTTAAGAAGTCTTAATTACTGAGACTTGAAATGTAGCTCATAAAAAATAAAATAAACTATTTTTGATATATTGGATGGAAATTGTATGTAGAATGCAAACAAAATTGGATAAAGAAATGTTGATAATATATAATAAAGCTTCCTCTATGAGGAAGCCAAGAAAGTGACATTTGCAAATTTCTAAATTGTATACTTAAAAATTATAAAAAAGTAATATGCAAATCTAATTTCACACTTAAAAGCTATGAGGAAGCAATATGCAAATTTCTACTCGCACAATTTTTTGTGTTTCTATAATGGTAAAGGTAGCACCATAATATTTTACAGTAAAATTTACGTTTGTAAATTGCAATCTAAATTTTTATAAAAATAAGTATACTAAAAATAAAAACAATTAAATTAATATAAAAAATTAAAATAATTATTAAAAATCAATTTATTATAAAGAATAACTAGTTAAACAAAAACTAGAGAGAAAAAAATCATAAGTTTTATCGATTATTAAATAATATAATTTTTAATTCTAATATCACACATTATAAAAAAGTAATGGTAACAGTAACACATTACTTTTGAGATTAGTAATAAATAACAATAATAAATTCTTCTCTACAAAAAATAACAGTAAAGGTAATCCTGGATGCACAATTGTACCTTTGTCCAGCCTCTATAGTTTTGCTACCAAAGATCTTCTTCAACTCGTTATATGGATTCAAGTGTTTACGCTGTACAGTCAATATACTCTCCTTGGATATTTGGTCGACCCATTGTGCCTCCAAAACTTGATTACTGCAACCTGGCAGTGGCTCCCCAAGCAACTTATTCACTTCCCTCACACTTCGTTCAATCTCGTCTACATTCTCGTTACACTCCTCTTCATGCTCCTGCTGGCTCCTAATTCTCTCATTTTCCAGCTTCTTGTGCTTTTTCTTTCTCTTCCTGCGCTTCGTGTCATTATAATCCACATTATTTGTAACTAGGTCCTCATCCTCCTGCCTGCCATCGGTATCCTCATCCTTATCAGAGTTCTGATTCAACTGCAAGAACAGTTTATTATTGTCACTGTCAACGATGATAACATTTCATTTCTACGTACCACGTCAAAAACGTTGAAAGACTTGGACTTGGCGTTGCTGGTCACCAGAACTTCCTCCGTGTCACTCACGTCGCTGTCACCTTTCTCGAGGGTCACGTCGCCGCCGTAAACCTTCTTCATGTACCGCGTGGACATTTCAAAATATGTATACGGAATGTATTTTTTCTTCAAAATGGATATCTCGTCGCGAGAAGCACCTGCGATTTCAAGCCTCGTGAATCTCGAGCGCGTTCACCACCTCTCTTCTCCAAGGAATCTGCAGTTTATCACTTCGTGACGACGTCCCGCCATATCAAATCAATACATCATCCTCGCACGCACGTACCTTTCATGTGCAATATGCAATTGCGATCGCGAAACGCACGATCCAATACAGCTGCGACTGCAGGATCCGTACCGGTTTTCGAACAGAATAAAGGAAACTTCGAGACCACGAAGACTCGAGGACCGTGGTCGAAGACAAGTCAAACGTGAGTCGTTCGACGTGGTTCGACGAGGGCGAGGTGTTGCAAGAGGTGTTGGCAGAAAGCCAACAGATGAACAGAGAGAACTTTCTCTCCCTCCTTCTCTCTCTTTCTCTTTCTCTCCCTTCTTCGTGGACGCAGTTTATCCTTATCGGTCGTCGAAACGTGCGACTAGCTGTCGCGCTTCTTGCTGGAGTCTGGAGTTTGTGTGGTGTGAGGTGTGAGGTGCAGCGAGGTGGTGACCACAGACTGCGTGTTTTGATTCGCGTCGATCAGCGCTGATCAACGCCCACGTGAGCCTTCTGGTGTGTATATGTCGAATGAGCTCCCGGATGCGGGCACCTGCTTACGTGTACTACCGCGAGACCGGCGGCGGCGGGGCATGTGCGATCGCGATCGCGGTTTCGGTCTCGGTCTCGACAATCGCGTTCTGACGTTGTGTACGTAACATAGACTCTGCGTGGCAAAGCGACCCGTGTTCCCGTTTCGCGCGAGACTCATCATCCAGCGAACATGACCGTCAAACTGAAGCTGAAAGATGTGAAGGACAAGCTGAAGGAGGACACCCTGGACCTCAGCTTGTGCGACTTGGAGGAAGTGCCTGTGCGAGAAATCGTGAGTCTCGCTTTGTTTTTCTTTTTTTTTTTTTTTTTTACAAAACTGAACACATATGGAAGTCCACTAACTTTGAATGAATCCTGGTGTGTATTAAAATAAAATTTTTATATCATTTTTCTAAGTGATAAACAAGTGATAAACAAGTGTTATTTAACTTACAATTTTTTTGGTAACTATTAATATGTTAGAAATATTATAGGATACAAATAATTTGTGGCATAAATGTTTCTTATATCATGTTATGTGTTTCAGGCATCTCTTAGGAAAGCAACAAATGTTAATTTGTCAACCAACCTTCTGGTTTCGCTGCCGGTATGTTATTAGATACTGCATATTTTAATGGAGATTTTTTATTAATTTTATTGTAAGAGTAAATCTTTTGCAGGCCACTTTTGTTACTTTAAAACAAATTGTAAAATTGGATCTTAGCAGAAACATGCTGATTGAACTGCCTGAAAATTTTGGTGAGATGACACAGTTGAAACATTTGGATTTGTATGCTAACAAGGTAAAAACGACATCTTTTCCTCACAACATACTTTGACAAGATCTCATATAATTTGTGTAAAATTTACAGATTAGCAGATTACCTCTGAGTTTAAGCGAACTGAAAAATCTGAAGTGGTTGGACTTAAAGGAGAATCCTTTGACTGAGGCAGTGGCCAGTGTTG
This sequence comes from Monomorium pharaonis, assembly GCF_013373865.1. Lineage (NCBI taxonomy): Eukaryota > Metazoa > Arthropoda > Insecta > Hymenoptera > Formicidae > Monomorium > Monomorium pharaonis. The sequence goes on along the minus strand of NC_050470.1, from coordinate 21,828,622 downwards.
CTGGACCATGCAGCAATATGCGGGAGTGCCAGGCATGCGCTCGTAATATCGTCACTTATCTGTCCAACGTCAAGCTTGTCATCGAGGAGGAAAGATTACGTAGATTAAATAATGTTACAGGTGTGCACTGCGCTTATTGTTCTGCGTTTGAGGCCCATTTACATCAATGCGGATCAACTTTAATATCTATCTTTTTATCTTTTTCTAGTTTTACGAACTAGAAAAAGATAAAAAGTAACTGAGATTAAAATTAATCTACATTGGTGCAAATAGGTATGTAATGTTATCATGTATTTCAGGCGATGGAAACAAGGAGGTGACAAGTACAAAGAAAGAGGGTAAAAGAAAGAGGAGGAAGAATGTAGAAAGGACAGAGAAGACAAATGGAAATAAAACCGATTCTCCAACTCAGAGCGTGGGATTGCAGGACAATAGCGATAGCGTAAAATTAACAGGATCGACATCCGACAGCGCGTCCGCTGGTAAATTGTACGAATCCACAGGTAAATGTACATCCACCTCGTTCTGTGTATTTTTTCGAAATATCTTGCTAACTATAAATTATACTTTTTATATATATTTTATATTTCATTATATTATACATCGATATTTTATCTCGATGTATTACTGTAAAAATCGTTTACTAATATCACAATATGATTTTATGCTCCCTCGGCGATCTAGGTTCTGGACTGTGCCGGTCTCTCACGTGGGTAATCATGTGGCTCTTCATGATTAGCTCGTTGCTTATCATAACGCTGATAATACTCTCGTGGCGTTACGAGCAACAGACTGACACATTCCTGCAAAATGCACAGACGTTGTCGGGCCTGCCGTTGAAGAGTTATCATCGGCAGGCTACGGATTATTTGCAGCATATAATAAAGCTCGCGACCATGCACATCGAGTCGATTATCGACGGTGCCAACGATTTTTACAGAACGCAATTCGAAAGTGACACGAGCAAGACGGGGAAGGAGCTATAAAAAAAAGACTATTTGCTTGTTTCCATTTAACTCTGAAATGCTGCTCAAATTTTTCTTATTAACACACTACTCTGAGTGGAAACTCATCAACATAATTAAGCTTTTTTTTACACTTTTTATGTCTACAGGTCCTTTTTGTATAGGTTGTTAAAGTCCCAGAAAGCACAAAATATTATCATAAATATTTATAAATACTCTACAAATTTATTTTCAAAAAATATTTTTTAAAGATGATATAATTATTTTCATAAACCATTTAGAAATGATACAAAAATTATTATCAACAATATATAGAATATATTTTTAAAATGTACTGAAAAATATTTATGGTATATGAACTTGAAATATTTTTTATATTCTTTGATAATAATGGTATAAATATTTATTTTAAATATTTTCATAAATGTTTATCATAATTTTTTTTATACCTGACAAACTCGGACATAAAAATATGTAAAAAATATTTATCATAAATATTTTTCCTTCTTATAAATATTTTATAAATATTTTGTGCTATCTGGGGTGTTAAAATAATCGAACTAACATTATTTTTATGTACAAAACTTATTAAATGTTATTTTAAACTGACACAAAGCTTTAATTAAAAAATTATAAATATTGTAATTGTATAACAAACTAAATTTGAGTTAGCAAAATTTACCCACAGTAGTATTCCAGAATTAATTATGGATCAGCAAAATTGGAAGGCATTTGAACAAAACAGACGATGCATTTAAAAGATTTTATTGTATCATAAAATTTTATTTTCATTGAAAAATAAACGAATAAAGAGATATTCGTGATAAACGTTATTTATTTTGCTATTTAATCCTTGGAAAAAAAAACTTTAAATCGCATAAGTTGCGACAGTATTTAAATTTGACGCGCGCACACAGTAATGCCTAACTTCAAATGACAACGCACGTACTTCCGGGCGGCGGCTGGAAGAAAACTCTTCTCTATAGCCATTTCCGCGCGTTACGGGTCACATGACTCCGGCGGTCGAATTACCAATTAACCAGTTCTGAAGGAAGAACCTTTTGATTGGTCGGTTCAGCGGAAAAAGTCCACGCGCTGGTCGCCGCGAGTGGCTGTAATCGATCGTCACGTGATCAAGCCGGCCGTTTCCGTTAATTCATGATTGCCTCTTTTGTGCTCTGTGAGTGAGTTTGTATACACGCGCAACCAAGCGATTACGCTTCGTGGCAGCGTAAAAACAAAGGTGGGAAAAAAGGTTAAAAGGCGATTCGTTCAATCTGCTTCGCGCGCGCATTATCCCGAGGATGGAGAACAGCGGCGAGAGCGGCGATGACGGTCCGCTGGGGTCGACGTTCCTGGGCGGTAGTGCAGTCGCGGCGTCCTACATCGGCGTACAGTCGGATGACATGGAAGGTAGGTTAGCGTTCTCTCCAGAACAAATGAGACAGCCGACCTTTTGGGAACACTGATCGAGACGACCGAAAGTTTCACTGAACGTTATCCGAATTCCTGAAACCCTCAATCCCTCAAAACGTAAATTGGGTTATCGTTTGGGGCGGGAGAAAGTGAGGAATGCAGGCATGTCGCTCGTCGGGCTGCAGCGTGTTTACACTTCAATTGCGTTTTGATCGATGACATCTCGATCCCTGTCGCTAAATTTCTCACTTCCGAAGACGTTTCTGAAGACGTGGAGCGTGATGAATTTCTGCTTGTCCTCCTGAACCTTCGCACAGTTTGCTTACCGAAATTCAAATACATAGAAACAGTTTAAACCTACAAGTTTGTCTTTTATACCTGGACTGGCATTATAATACTATTTTCCTTCTTGCTTTTGCTAAATTTAAAAAGTACACCTATTTTGCTTTGCTTAAGCACTAGTTCAGAAAATGTACTCCATAAAAAATAGATCTTATATCTTTACAAAAATGATTTATACATTTGTATTTAACCTTTGTATTGGTGACTCCCTCGTGGTCACCATAGACCAGATTATAAGTCAAATATCCCTTGGGGTAGTAAGACAACTTATATAAAACTTAACAAACATTATTTTCAACAGATGATCCTGAGAACACGGATGATTCGAATCATGGGGCAGATCCCCTGCAAAGCCCCGGAGTTTCCACCGTCGGTGGACCGCTTCGCGAGCAGGATCGCTTCCTGCCGATCGCGAACGTTGCCAAGATCATGAAGCGGGCTATCCCAGAGTCTGGAAAGATTGCCAAGGACGCACGTGAGTGCGTGCAGGAATGCGTCTCAGAGTTTATCTCGTTTATTACATCGGAGGCAAGCGACCGGTGTCACATGGAGAAGCGTAAGACTATCAACGGCGAGGACATTCTGTTCGCCATGACCACGCTCGGCTTTGACAATTATGTCGAACCGTTGAAGGTGTACCTACAGAAATATCGCGAGGCGACGAAAGGCGACAACCCGCAAGGGAATGTACCCGCTGCCGCCGGCAACGGGAAGACGGAGCCGCAGAGCATGTATGAGGATCAACTGTTCGCCATCACCGCGACGGCGTCCAGCGTGACCACCTCCGATTCGTCAGTTATCTACAGTTATGCGTCGAACGAGCAGATGCAGTTCCAGCTTTCCTGATCACTGGGAGTTGAAGTGATATTGATATAATAAGTATTTATCGCGTATCTGTTCCCGAGACACACGGTGCGTGATCTATGTGTGTGTATGTGTGTGTGTGTATGTGTGTGTGTGAGAGAGAGAGAGAGAGAGAGAGACATGGGCATGAGAAATGGATCGCGTGATCACAATGAATTCAATCGCACGTGGGAAGAGGAAGTACGGCTTTTTGCCTAGCAATATGCGTAGAGCAACGTAATTTAAGTTTTAATATTAAGATCATGATCATATTGTAAGAGATTCGGTCAAGGCGAAGTGTCGGAGAGATAAGAGTAAACTTTAATCTTTGTAAAGAAACAACTTGTATAAGCGTGAGAGCGTAAAAGAAAATAAACCAGGAGGCTTCGCGAACGAGAACACCCGGTCGGCGTGATTTGATTTTGGTGGGGGGTTTCTTTTCACTTTCTCGAACACAACCAGGAATAGAAAAACGTAGCCGATTCCTTTATTTTTCTATTGTTTAAGCTCTAAGCGCAGATTTTTTTTTTTTTAGACTACTCTTTTTAGGCGCTGCCTGCGAGAGTCCGCGGTTCAGGCCGCAACGGGGAACTAAAGTACTCGGGGGATAATCGGGCGTACTGAACCGGCAGTATACAGAATTTAATTCGTAGAAAATGTTCGTGATCACACGCGTTGTGATCTTCACTCCGGTAATTGGGCAGGTGAGAGCAGGAGCTCGTGTCCCTTCGTCGCCGGCGATACGGATCGGCTAGTGGGCGCGGCGACCGTCCCAGGTCGTTCCCGTTCTTGGTCTTGCGTCGACGGCGGCAACAGCGAGGCGGTCGACAGCGTTCCTCCCGGTCCTCCCGGTCCTCCTCCTCCTCGCGCATCCGCCTTCCTCGCCTTCTCCTTGTGCGAGGGGACCTGGCAGAATCGCCAGCAGCGGCACTGGCCACACCGGCATAGGCAGAGGCACAGCAACACGCGGAACAGGCAGCACAGTAGACCAGCGCACAATAACGACGGGCCTACCAGCCTCAGCTGCGGGCTCAGGAAGCCCTTCTCCCCGGTGCCGACGAACGAGATTACCAAGCCGAGCGCGGTGGTCCCAAGGCCCACGTAGAGCACGGTGTTGACGGCCGCGCTGACCTCGCCCCGCTGCCGAATGGCGTTACTGCTGTCATCTTCGTCGTCGTCCTCGCCGCTGCTCCCGTAGCAGTAGCTCGCGTCTCTTATCTGAAGCGTACGATTCGGTGCGAGAACACCGAATTTATTTTCCGATACAATCGAAATGTATCTCTTCCTTCTCTCCTCCTTTCTTCTCTTTAACATTACATCTTTTCAGCTCTCGACTTCCTGCACGATTCATTCCTTCTTTTCTTTTCCCATTGGAGAAAGAGAAACAAGAAAGGTGAACTGTGCCAGAAGTTCTGCTAAAAAAAAATATATATATAGGAGTATCTGGAAAAAAATTACCCTGTTTCTCTTCATCCATCGCCGATGTGCTTCGCACTGCTTCGTTCTGTACCCGGGTGACGTAGGTGATAAGGGAAGGGGCGAAGGTCTGTTGCATCCTTGCCACGCCGCCTTGCCGCCGGGTCCCTGTCCGCCGCACTGAAATACGTAACTCTCAGACATATCGTTACGAGTAAACCCGAAATTTAAGGCCAATGCGAATCGCATGATTCCGTTAAGTAATGTAAGCGCACGATCCATCGAATCGTCATGGTTTTTCTTTTCTTCTAGTTTATTAATTTTAATTTATTGTATATGTCGCAATTACTCTCTGTATTCTGCAATAAAATCCCGTGAGAATGTTCACAACAATGTACATGTAGAAAGTACTCCTGAGTCCTTACAGACCCTTCGAACGTTGACGTGCGCCTTACGTGAATGAACGGGAGGGGTGTTAAATTATTTCTGTAAGAGATGTGAGACATAGCAGAGGGGGAGATGTATGGTCGTAGCCTGAGGAGCGATTGATACGTTCGTTACGTTTGCCCGATCGATTTCGCTGTCGTAATCGGCACCGAGGGAATACGCGATCGATAAGGAATACGCGAATCTCATGGAACTTTCACGTCGGCCCGTCATTCATAACGAGTTCGTCCGTTCTAGGTCGTCTATACTCCGAAGGAGAGCCACGCGACGTCGCGACGACGCTAATTTACTTCGGCGTTCACGCGAGGGGATCGAGATCGGTTTTTTCTTTTCCTTTTTTTTTCTTTTTTACGATGGCCGTGAACTCTTGATACTTACCCCGTACACGTAAGATGGGGGAAACCGTCGTGGGGGATACCGTGGTAGCGGCGGAATGAGTCTGGTGGCGAAATTGGAAGGTAATTCTCGAAAATTCACCGCCTTACCCCCCCGTAATCGCTGTTTCTCCCGTCTAATTAATAGAGCGGCCTGCATCCCGCTTATTCATTTGCGTGACAATATCGATCGAGATCTCGGCCCCCTGACTGCCCGGTTTTTTTCCTCTCTTTATATCCTCTTTCCCCCGATACGATGCGAAGAGACCAGTCCACCTTAAAGTTCCATCAGCGATCGATACCGATCTAATATCGCGTTATCCGTTACCATCGGCATCGATCGCTGCTCGTTCCTGTCGATGATAATCGTGGAAGGGGGCATGTTTTTGTGCCTATACTGAAATTACATTACGAGCCTTTAGCCGAATATTTTTTTGGGGGGGAGGGGAGAGATTTCGGGCGGGTGGAGAATCTGTCGCCTCTCTTACGCTGCTCGACGCGTTTATCGCGTGTTATACGCCACCAGACAGCCGATCGATTTGCTATTTGCTATATAACGTTGTACGAGGTGCCGGCAAAGGAGATGTAGTGTGCAACCAGAGGGGAGCATATGCGCTTTGAGTGAGGGTGAGTCGCGCTAAAGCGATATAGAGGTGAGCTTCGTAATTTCTCGTCAATGATCGCACTCGGCAGAGATGACGGTATAATGCAATCGAATTCTTCACCAATGTGCAGCGAGATATACAAAAAAAAAAAAAAAAAAAAAAACTAAAATTTGACAAGAAACACCGGCTAAACATATTTATTTTCTTAATTTTGATAATTGATATAATAGCAATTTTGAAGAATTTGGAAAAAAAGACGCACTGAAAAACTATCAAACATAATGCAAACGAACTTTGTAATGATTTTCGAAATATATCATAATTTTTAATGATTTGTGACAGCAGCGGAGACAAATTGGATAATCAATTTTCTCTGCCCAATGCGCGCATTTGTCTCGCTTTGCATGATTTCTGTGGTAAGTACGCGTGGTATTTACACGTAAGAAGATGGAAGATCGTGATGGCGACTTTGGCAAGAAGAGAGAGCGGCCATAAGAAACAGCGTGATCTCGGAGGAGGCTGGTTATGAGCAAAGAAAAAGAGAGAGAGAGAGAGAGAGAGAGAGAGATAATGCCCGACGATGTTACCCACCTGTAGCTCCGAAGTAGGAGGCGAGACCCGGAGATCGAGGATCGAGGGTGGCGGAAAGGGAAAGTTGCTGGACTTGTTGGCCGGGAAGGTGGTGGCGGACGCCGAGGACTCGAGGGAGAGCGGGGGCGGCGAGATCGGGAACTGGATCGGCGAGACCGGGGCGACTTGCTGGGACTTGTGATGGTCGGCGTGACGGCGCCGATCGTCGATGACCGGGTGGAACGCAGCGGACGACGACGAGGTCGACGTCAGCGCCTGGTGTGTTCGTGAGGTCGCCTGCGGCGTCGATGCGACTTGGTGCGACGAACGGGCGGCGAGCTTGGTCGGGTGATGGTGATGGTGGTGATGCTGATGGTGCTGGTGGTGATGTTGGTGCTGGTGTTGGTGCTGATGCTGATGCTGGTGCTGATGCTGGTGCTGGTGCTGGTGGTGGTGCTGCTGATGATAACGCGCGCCGGACGGCAAGCCGGCCTTCAGTCTTGGCGGAACGACGTTGACCGGCGCCTGCTTGCTAAGCTGCAGTCGCTTCTGCTTCCTCCGGTTGGCGATGCTTGCACCACCCGCCGCGGCGTACATCGTTCCGCGAGTTGCCGAATCGCTTCCTCGCTTCCCGTCTCAAGTCCCGACTCCGTATCCAGGGCAGCCCCCGTTCGAGTTCCTCGTTACGAATCAAGTCGCATAATAGGCCGATGATCGGTCCTTGCCATGGCGTGTGTCCGTCGCACCCTCGTCCTTTCCCGAGGTAATATCAACTCCTTTTCCCTTTTCTTTGCCCCTTTCTCTCACTCTTTCTCTTGCCTCTCTGGAAAGGCAAGAAACGTGACGGAGCTCCGGCCGTCTGTGGCACCCGTCATCGCGATCTACGTTTCTAAATCTCTATGTGGGCAAGCACGATTAAAGGCGATTCACCCGACGTTGGACCAAATCATCGCTAATCAGCGAACGCGTAACGCATTATTAACTTGGCGATTCGTATATGCACGTGGGTATAAGTGTTGCAATTTTCCACGTGTGTAACTAATTCTGAAATGTCCTTGGAAAGTTTTTTACTCTGATTTTCAAAGTTCAAATCAAACAAAATATCAAATTTATCTTTCTTTTTGGCTGTCGTGTTATTAATGTACATTGTATCTTCTGCATTTAAAACAAAAGAAATATATATTTAAATGTTAGGTAAAGGTATGTAGGGTAAAGAAAAGAAAATTGTAAAAATGTAAAAATTGAATCGTAAAAAATTCAAAAATTATATATTGCAGATATTGCAATTAATTACAATCATTTTTACATATATATCATACGGTTTTTTAATTAATTTTGTAATTTTAATACGCCATTTTATCCAATATTAAATTAAAATTAAAAATAAATGTGCCAAACTATCTGTTTAAATTTTGTTTTTCTTTTGATTCGAATATGATTATTAATGGTATAACTAATAATGCAACATGCAACATTATCGCTTTATCGAGTGTCATAATCAAGCTCTTCGATTATGCGTTCGCTGAATATCCAAAAAGAAAATATAAAGTTATATTTTTTTACATTATTAATCGCTACATTAATAATTGCTATAGTTTCAGTCTACAGTTCCAACATAACACAAGAAAATTTAATATACATCAATCAAGTATGTATATATTCGGGAAAATTTTTGTATGAAATTATAATCTTATCCAATTTCATAAATTTTCTTATAACTTTACAATAATGAAATAATATTGTATAAATTAATGGTATTCTTTTTTAATTAAATTTAAACAAATGTACACGTAACAGAATAACTATATAATATTTTTTTCATATATAAATTATTTTAACATGTGAAATTATAATTTAAAACATTAAAAAATTTTATTTTCATTAATAAATGACAATCTTACGAAGCTATTTAATGCTTTTAAATTATTAAAGCACAAATGTTTCTTAAACTTGCTCTAATATATGGACATTGTTGATTTACTCTTAAAATAAGTTTAGATAATATAATTAAAAGAGAGATTAATCCGTGTAATAAAGTCTTAATGCAACTCACTCAAAAAGAATTCAATTTTAATTACGTAAACGGCGAAAAACAAAACATTTACAATAATTGTTAAGTACAGCTAAAGATTTTGATGATTCTTTTCGTCATATTACTCCATTAATTATTTACAATAGTTATAAAAGTATTGAAAGCAATTTCTAATTTATACATATTTACATACATTCATATAAAAAATGCTTGACTACAAGCGCTCAATTACGAAGAAAAAGCAATAAAAAAAAGTTAATTGCATGTACAAAATGTGCGAAATTCTTTTTAATTATATTATTTTAATTATAACGATTCTTCCTCCTGATTTCAACAGCGTCTATTAATTTGGAAAATGTTTAATTTTTTTCTTTTTTTTAATATTTCTTTACAGATAAAAAGTCGATTTTATTATCACAATTTTAGACTAATTAGTTTATAGAGTCAATAATTGTTTACTTTTAGTTAACCTCTATATATTATATTTTTGAAATTATTGTGAATTTAACAAAATTCCATTGCACTGACAATTCAAATTTATTAATTCTATATTAATAATTTTAATAAGGAATTTCTAATAATTTAATAATTTCAAAGAGAGGGAGAACAATTAATGAGAATTCGGACGAACCAATGCCATTAATTATTTCTCTTCTTCTACAAGCAGATATGCATAATAGAATGAGGCAATTAATTAACTAGCACAACTTCTCTCCCTTCCCTTTATTCCTCTTAAATTCCGCAATGCCGCGTGAAGAATATAATCCCGATGAAATATGCCAGAAATTATTCACATTGGAAAATGAGCTGCCTATAGCCCGAAGATTCGGAATCGTTCTTCAAGAAAGTCGTCCACGCGGCGGATTAAAAATGCATGACGGGTGAGTCGTACAACAAGCGTTAGTCGTCGTAGTGCCCAGCCTAAGCGAATAAGCGGCATGCATAGGCGACGGATACGTGCATGCGTGCATAGAAGAAGATACAGACAGGTGGAGATAATCATATGCTGCAATGGCATCGTGGACGGCGTCGCGGTACCGAGGAGGCAATCCAACGGCGGGCACGACACCGCAAGAGGCACCAAGAGGAAGAGAGGTGCATTACCGTCGCTACTCGTGATATAAACAGAAAATTACAGGCTGACTGGTGGCCCCCGGGCATCATCATGTTCATAACTCTCCTTCTCGGGCATTGTTTCTCTCGGTGATAAAAATTTCCTTTTGCTTTTTCTTTTCTAAGGGGTGAATATTGGAGGGATCTAGGAACAACGAAAACGACGACGACGACAACAACGAGATAACGAAAAGGCTACGCTCGAGTACATCTTGTTCTGGTTTTTTTTTTTTCCAATTCGGCCACTAACAACCGCTGCAGCAGCGAACGGCGACAGCAACAGCAACAGGAATACAGCAAACAAAAAAAAAAAAGGAAGGAACAGGCATCAAGCCAGCCAACAACATCAAAAAACAACGCGTACCAACAGTCCGAAAGAGAGAGAGAGAGAGAGAGGTATCGTCACCGTGTTCAACCCCCTTTTCTCTCTTTCTCCCTTGCTTTCCCTCCCACAGCCTCTCTTGTTTCCTCGACTCGTTCACGATAAACAGTGATACAACGACATTTTGTCACCCCGTTGCTTCCCTTTTTTACGCGTTGCCTGTGTCCGTTCGTGCCACTCTTATCGCGGACGGTCTGGTACCACGACGACGACGACGACGACGACGGCGACGGCGACGACGCAACGCGATTCGACGAATGGCGCGTCTCACTTGGTCGCCAGCAAGGCGCACGAATTGTCTACATCGCCCTCCTCGCGAATGTAGACGCACCCGTAGTCACCCCCGAGCGTGCGTGCGACCACCCACGACCACCGACTGACGGACGAGCAGCCGCAGACAGCCGCACCGCACGCGCCTCTACCCTCTTTTCTCCTTTTTCTCTTTTCATTCTTTTGCACCTTTCTCTTTCTCCCTCTCTCCCTCCCACCCCCCTCTCTCTCTCTCTCTCTTTTTCTCTCCTATCCTTTTCTCTCCTCCTTTCTCTTCTCTACATCTCTTCTCTCCTCTCCTCCCCTCTCTCTTTCTCTTCCTCCGCTTCATCCTCCCTTCTATCATCGGCAGCCGCGCGCGCAGGAGGAACCTCGCGCAGGGTTGAATCTAGGCGGGGGTGCGAACATAACAGCAGCTGACCTGTCACTTTCACCGCACTTACACGAAAGTGTCGCATTTGCAAAAAAAAAGAGGAGAGAACATCACCATGTTCTGATCAAAAAGAGTCACTTGAAGGGGAGAGGGGGGTTAAAAAAGTAATTATCAAGCAAAAACAGAATTCACATAAAATTTAATTTTTGTATGCTTATTTGAACTTGCAGGAAGGTATTGTTAAAAAGTTATCACACTCGTACAAAACCGTAAAGAAGAAAATTATTCGTTGTGTGAGAGAAAAAATGTTACGCGAGCAATGATGAGTCATGCTCCGCCTTTGTACACATTATATTTGTACACGTATATTTGCTCTTATTTTACAACTCGATACAACGATACAAAAGGCGATCAGAGGGGCATTGTCGAACGGCGCGCGCGTGCGAAAACGCCGAAGTCGAATTCTAGGGCAACCCGCTTTGGAGGGCGGGCGTCTGTTCGCCACCCCGGCTGTAACCCGGTTACCTCGCCTTCTCGATCTCGCCCGAGTCGATATCCGTACTAGCCCGTTGCCTTTGACCTTTCACCTTTACCGCCCTAGCCTGATTTCGCGACGCAGCCAACGACCTGCCTCAGTCTTTTTTTGTGGGACAAATAATTTCTATTCGGGCTGTTCTAAGTATTGTGTAAATAAATAAAAATGCTGCTTGTCACACACACACATACTAACATCGTATAGAAAATATAATTTTTATTATACATATATAACAATCACATACGCATACGCACTTCAAGAAGAAATAAGATTATAGATTATTTTTTATTGGGCGACATTATATATGCATAAGAGTAAAAATTCTTTCAGAGTAAATTAAGATTATTTGTATAGATATGTATAGGTATTATACATTTGCTACAACATAATTAAAAAGAATTTTTTCCAGTTAAACCTTTTGAATCACTAAAATTTTATACTAATTATCTTTAAATGCAATTTTGGTATTACAATTAATATTTGTCTACTAATTGTAAAGTAAAAGCATTGTTCTCTGCATTTATCCAATTCTCATTCTTTTTTCTTTACAGGCAACTAAAAAATTACAAGTTGAGTTATTCATTTGTTGTAACAATTAAACATGTATCATTGTTGGATGATATATTTATTCTATCAATATAATTTCACTCATTAATATATATGCAAAAATTAAATTTTATTACATATTAATTAAATTAAACTAATTTGTATATAATTATACATATAACAGAATATAATAGAATATATATGTATATATAATAAAATATATTTTTATACATCATTTTTTATTATAATATATTTATAATATATTATTATAAATATAAAAATAATCTGTATACAATGCAATATGTAAATTAACGTTTTACATACCATATGTAATCTACGCTGGATTATAGATAAGACAGATTAGATTTTATCAGAAATAATGAAAATTGTGTATGTTGTATTTTTTAATTTAAAATTTTTAATATTATATATATAATATGTGTTTATTTTACCAATGCTATCTAAAGTCAGATATATTAATAACTTAATTTTATTAATTTAATAAATTTTTCTATACTATGATATCCAATTTATAATAATTTTATATACATTACTTGAATTGTTTCTATATGAAAAAGATGTTTATAAATATATAACATAAACAATACGTAAATAATCCGTATTAGATATGATTAATTGAATTTTATGACATAATCCTACTCCAACGCATCTAACTTCGTGTAAAACCTGTAGAACGCAGCGCCTTGTCTAATAATTTAGTAGAGGGCGCAAAGTTCGCATATCGCGTGCACTGCCACATTGGTGCAGGAGGAGCCATTAGAATTTTTCCATTGGAACACCAATCAGAAAATTTACACGTACTCAGAATGTCTGGCCATCTGAAGTTAACTGCATTCCGAGATTTCAGTGCATGTAACGTATTCTAGAAATTGGAACTCAGCTAACTTCATAGTATTCCTGTCGGGGGTGGTGTGTGTGTGTGTGGTGTGTGTATATTATGATGTCTATGTGTGTATGTAACACAGTGCATCCAATAGATTCACTATTAATTAGCCAATTGTCGTCACGCTAGCAACAGAAGTCGCGTGTGAAATGTAAGTGGGATTAGACGCTTTTTACTTGAAATTTTTGCTTGAAAGTAGTTGATGAAGCTAACCGCATGAATACATGGGATTTATTAAATCCAGAAAAAAAGAAAAAATTAAACACCTTATGTTCATTATAATATTATATTCAACTTTGATAAAAAAAAAACATGACTGTTTTCCTGAACAAATTTAACTCGATTTGGGAATTGAGGACCATAAAGTAAAAAGAGGAATCTTCTAGTACCTAATGTTAAACAATTCAATAATTATCAATCTAACATAATTATTTATTTCAGACATCAATTATATCTGACTAAGTTTCGTGACATATCAGCTATAAAAATACACTAGAATAACAGGATGGTCCAGAGACCAGTTTGCGTTGCAATCAAGCATTGATGGATTATGAGAGGAAAGTGGGGAAAGCAATCTGTCAAGCAACTTATAAATACCTATTGTCGATAGCGACTAACGAGTTAAATTACAAAGTTTATCATAAGTTTACGTATAGTCTGCAATGCAATATTGCAACAGATAATTGACCACGATATTCCACATCGTGTGATAAAACGCAGCCATGAATTCGGCAAAGAGTAATGGGGAGACTGGCAATGGGCTAGAAGACCTTGGTATACCAGGACAGGTGTACTTGAGAGATGCTTTGACAAGTTGTACAGATCCACTGAAAGCCATTGAAGGATTTCAGGTAGGTCAAAAACAACACTGCTACATCTAGTAGCCAAAGTTTATTTTAAACACATAGTTATTTTTTGCTTCTTTTTTTCCTCTTTGAAAAGAGATAAGATGAAGTATATAAAAAATTTAGATTAAAAAACAGACTTAATATTTTACATGACAAAAATATTTTATTTTAGCTGGAAAATGGTATATTGCTACCATCATTGCGGCCCATGTTACCTTTACTCGATCTGCATGGAGTCAGAAGGTTAGATTTTCATGCCTCTGTTCTTGAAGAACTTCGGGAGAAACTGATCAAACAGATTGACGAGATTGGCGCGGAAAGGGCGGACAAGGGCACTGGAGACAAGAGACTAAAGGAATTGTTATCAAAAAGTTTCCCTGCTGTTAGAGTCCCCGCCTTACGACCTGTTGTCATGTGTATCCTGAGGAATACCCTGCACATTGACGACAAATATCTACGAGTGTTGGTTAGGGAGAGAGAACTGTACAATGATGCTGATACAGAAGTAAAACGCCAGATATGGAAAGATAATCAGAGTCTTTTCGGCGACGAAGTCTCGCCGCTGTTCAGTCGTTATATCATTGAGAAAGAACAGATTCTCTTTGATCATCGCAACTTGAACAGCCTCTTTTTCACACCCTCTCCCAAGGTATTTTACAATTAAATTACAATGTTGCGTAAATTTACACTAACAATTACAGTGAATAATTTTCTGCACAGATGAGGAGACAAGGGGAAGTTGTACAGAAGTTAGCTCACATGATTGGGCATAGTGTAAAACTGTATGATATGGTACTGCAGTTTTTAAGGACTTTGTTCTTACGCACAAAGAACGTCCATTATTGCACCTTAAGAGCAGAACTGTTAATGGCATTACACGATTTAGAGGTAAACATTTTATTTATTTTATATTGCATTTGTCTATTTCATTGTGTCACTGCCTTATGTACCAATGCTTTCAAACTTATGATGAAACAAAGGTTTCAAATCTGTGTGTATTATTTGATAATTTTTAATTATTATAGTAATTTCTCGTTAATTAAAATTTTGTAAAAATCGCAGAATAGAAGGCTTTTGTTATTCAGATTAATCCACTTGTATTCGAGCGCTTTATGTATAATTATCAGATATTCTGTATATTATTGTTGATTATTTTTCTAGATTTTATTATTAAGATAGAACAATAATATATATATTATTTATAAGTATTTTTTATTAAATTTTTTTAAACATGCTATTTGTTGCCAGGTGCAAGATATTATTTCTGTAGATCCATGTCATAAATTTACCTGGTGTCTGGATGCATGCATCCGAGAAAAGAATGTGGATATTAAAAGATCTCGTGAGTTGCAGGGCTTCCTGGACAGTATTAAGGTAAGTACAAAATAGAATTAAAATTTTATAATATTATTCGCATTAAGTCGACTATACAAGTTTACTTGAATATGTGCGACTGCCTTTAAGAAAATGATATATTTATAATTTTTTTTGTAGAGAGGTCAGGAGCAGGTGTTAGGGGATCTAAGTATGATTTTGTGCGATCACTATGCGGTAAACTTTCTCGCTAGCAGTGCAATCAAAATAGCGCTTCATTTGATAAACGGTGAAGCGTTGCCCCGAGAAAACTCAGTACTTGTACTATTGTTGAGAATGCTCGCGTTAGGCCTTTCTGCTTGGCAGATGATTGATTCGCAAGACTTTAAGGAGCCAAAACTAGACAGCCAAGTTGTCACAAAATTCCTGCCAGCACTTATGTCACTCATGGTAATTTATTTATGAAATAATTAAAATATCTACACAGAGAGTTTATTTAATTTTATAATATAAAAATACGGATGTGTACAAATAATACGTATTATTTCTTATTCTAGGTTGACGATCAAATAAGACAGCTCAATTGTAGACTTCCACCTGATGAGAGAGAAAGTGCAATCGCGATCATAGAACATTCCGGACCACCCCCTGACGCGTGCCAAGCGTATGCTCAACTATCTGGAGTAGCGGCAGTTCTGTCTATGTACTACGCATTACACGTTGGAGGTGGTGGTGGAGTTGGAAAGAGCAGAGGAGATGCCAGAGGTTTAATGAGGGTATTAGCGACATTACCGAATTGTCAAGCGCAGCGAGCTTTTGAGGATCCATTTCTACACACACTGGTAACACATTTAATATGTTATATTTGTTAAACTTTGTAATTATTATCAAATACAACATTGTTATCATGCAATTGATGAACTTTTGATTGCTTAGATTAATTTTTAATTTTAGGTTTCGTTATTAATATTGAACATGGCTGACGAATTCTCTAACGAGTCTTTCTGTACAGTTATCTTTGACGAGTTTTTCTTGGCCGGCCTAGGTAGGGACAATGTTACAAGACATCTATTGAAATTACTTTGGTATATACATCCTAAATTGCCGTCCGCGCGATTACATTCGTTACTGAAAGCCTTGCAACCAACAAGTCAGGTAATACTTTGCAATATCCAATAAATAATTACACATTAGACGTGACACTTTGTTTTTATATCTAATAATTTTAAACTGTGATCGGCATCTTTTATTTAATTATTTGATTTGGTATCTTAAATTTGCAGCATAACGAAGCAGTCCACACTCTTTACGAATCTTTGCGTGACAAAGTTGGCAATTATTCTACAGAGGACCAGTTAATAGCGACAGCTCAAATGGATCCATTAAGTCTCGATTGTTCTACCTCTGTATTTACAGGAATACCATCGTCAACATCGAGCACGTGTCCACTTTAATATTCAATTTAAGAAAAGTGAAAAAAAAGGAAGAGTGATTTGAGCTTCCTTGGTTTACGAATGCAAGAGTGATCACTGTGATGTGTACTATCATGTATCTTCTAATTTAATTTTTTGTCTTCAATATATCCATGACTTGTCATGGAGAAAGGAGGAGTTTTTGATAATTTTTTAATAACAAAAAACAATGTAATTATAAAGTAACTAAAAAATTGTGCGAGATATTGAGAAAAAACCGTACAAAGTATTATACAGAATATTATATTTTCAAAAATATATTTTACGTCAAATTAAATATAATAAAATAAAAATTGTAAGACTAATTTTAATATTTATACATATTACACAGTTTAGCATTTATCACTTGACTCGGATACGTCTACATTGTTCGTTATTTCCATGATAAGTCTGTCCAAATAATTGGAATCTAATTTGTATGTTGTGAGAATCATAGATGTGTACATTGAAGCTTGCCTAGATTGGAACAACGATTGCAACTGCGTGTCAATGCAGCTCAACCTAAAATTATATATACTTTTATTACAAGTAATTTTAAATGTAAATATGACATTGCAATTAAACTTACATTTTAATGACGACAAGTCCTACGAGTGTCCATTCGACAGTTTTAAAGACAATGTTTGTAGCAGATAAATTAAACGTGCTGATCAACAGCTTGATTATCGAATACCTCTCGTTATTATAAGTATATTGTGCCAGTGAAGAAATATTTCCATTAGTTGTTAAAGCATACATCAAATCTGGCAATCTGTAATTAACAAATACACGAATATAATAATGATCAAATTTCTCTAGATACTAAACTTTTTCTCAACATTTGATCTCCGATTGTCACTTTGAGAAGTAGAGATTATTACATTTTGTTAAGCTTGTCTGAGAAAATTCGACGACGAAGTGCATTGGGCGCATGAGCGTCTATTAACGGTAATACAGGCTCGTCGTTATCATTACTTTCTGACTCTTTGTTACTACTCTCCTCAGGTGATGTAAACGTCATTCGTCCTTCGTAAAACGCACGTACCTGCACACACATTACAATTAAATTACATTATATTTTCAAATTAAAATTACGTTTCTGGTTAAATTAAAATTAGGATTTAATTCACACCTTTAAGTTCATTTTCTTTCCGTCCTCTTGGAGCACAGAGAAGTGAGGTAAAGGTTTAAGCTTGTTTCTTTCCAAATCTATACGATCTTCCTTTTCATCTTCCAATTGCAATTTATTTAACTTTTTACACAATTGCTGATATTTATCTTGCTGCGAAAGTTTCTCTAATAATTGATTTTTTTCATCTGCCTCGCCTGTTAGAAGGCAAAGAGTATTTTTTGTGATCCATTCTCTAACATTCTGTTCAACATGCATTGCAAGTTTGTGATAAATATTTTGTGCATCTGCATTGTCAGTTTTTTTCAGTTTGCATTTTTTATTTCTATTAATTCCATTTGCTTTTTCTACTTTTCTACATTCATTGTACGTAGACTCAGAAGAAATCACATCATTATTACTACTATGCATTTCATCCAATTGAAACTGTATCACTTTTTCATCTGTAGGACTATTATTTATTTCATCCAACTGAGACTGCAATCTTTTTTCATCATTCTTGTTGTCATTTATTTTGAGTGATTGAGATTCTAGCTTTTTGTTAGTGTCGTTTCGATTGTTACTTATTTCATTCAATTGAAGCGTCTCATTATTATCACATGTATCCACATTATTTTTTTCTATTGCATCCCTGTTATGTTTATGCAAGTGTAAAATATTCTCAGACTGGCCAGCGATTTCTATTTCTAAATTCTCTAGATTTACATCTACTTGCTGAATATTATTATCACAGTTATTTTCATGGTTTGTCAATTCTTTAGAATCATAATTTTTATTTTCTTGATTCGCAGACGGTTCTAATGGATGTGTCTCACAATTGAGCGATCTTTGCAAAATGGTATCTACAGAGATCTCTTCTACTTTTCCAACTTTCGCAGCAGTTGTATCGTTCAATAAGTGGAAATTGCTAATTTCTTTTTCAAAGCTTGATACAATATTTGTCGCTTTTTCCGTCTTCTTGGTCGCACTGCGTTCTGCGGATTTTGTTTTGTCGTCATTATTGTCAGCATCTATATTTTGCGAAAACTTAATCCCGACAACGTCTATTTCGTCTCCACACTGTGTAGATTTAGAATTTAGAGGTAGGATTTGAAAGATCGGTATATCCTCCTTTTTTCTCAGCCACAGCGGACTCTCGAGCATTTGTTCGAGAAGATAATTAGCCGCCCCGTAACACGATGAGCTACAGAAATTCTTCCGTCTGCTGATATCGTACACTTTATTCTTGCGTGTTGAAATATGATATTGCTGGTGGATAATAACAGTCAATTGATTCGAGCAAAGAACATATCCACATAACTTTATTATCGCTCTCTCCTCAATCACATCTTCCATGTGATTCTTGCTTATGAATCCCAACTGTGAATACATAAATCAAATTGATTATATAGATTATCTATTGTTAATTAATATTGCAATATAATTGGTAATTTAATATTATTTATTGATATTATATCGATATAACATTCAAACTGTTTAAATACAGGGATGCTTTATAAGCATGCTTACATTTTGAAGGAGCCAGTCAGGATTCACATGAGATTCCAGAAGTTGCTCGACTATTTTAAGCGCTATCGCATCACATTGTTTCTTTTTTATTATAGCTAGCTGCATTTGCGCTTTGCTTAAAGAAAAATTCGATAGACTGAAGGAAATGCTTCACCTCACCGATTTGGTTAAAATTTCACAATAATGTGTATGTTTGTAGAACATGAATCTGTAAGTAAAAATCGTCGCTCTGCTCCGTGATATTAGGCGCATTCAGCAGACTCAGCAGCTAAGTAACAATCGAACATGATTGGTTCTGATTCATAGAACCACAAATCAATGGCATTATTCAATGGAAAATCTAGTAATGTTACTCAACTGTTGAGTCTGCTGAATGTAGCCATTAATCGTTAAGGCCCCCGCACACACTTTTGCATAACACATAACATATGTACATAAGCAAATTGATTGGTCCATAAGCAAAATTTGACCAATCGAATTTCTTATGCATTTGTTATGCGTTATGCAAAAGTCTGTGTGGGAAGTAAGGTCTGGTCTACAATAGCTGGAGTAAGCATGGAGTAAGAAGACTAGGTATAAAAGGGTTAATCCAGTGTAAGAAAGCTGGCATAAAAGGGTGTAAGCGAAATAAATTATTTTTATTTCGTCTTACTCCTGCTTTTCTTAACGCTCGGTCAATCACAGCGCAGAAGGAAATTACCGTACTTTTACTTCTTACTTCATGCTTACTCCAGCTATTGTAGACCAGGCCTAATTTTCTACAGTTTTATGAAACTAATGACATTGTTTGCACTGTTCACAAATATTCCTGCGCGGCGTAAACGTAAAAGATGGAATAGGAGTAGGAAATAAAATTAATTTTTTTCGCTTATGCCCTTATGCCTACTACTCCATATTTACTCCATGTATTGTAGACCACGCTTTACATATTGTCGCTATGACAGGTATTCTAACTTCGTGAGTAGTCAACTTTAACGATTAATATCTCGCTCCACGGAGTAGAGCGACGATTTTTACTTACAGATTCATGTTCTACGAACAAAAATACATTGTGAAATTTTAACCAAATCGGTGAGGTAAAGCGTTTCCTTCAGTATTATTAAAAATTCAATTCGAGTGAGATATATATATATATATATATATAATTTTTTTTTTTCGACATGAGTAAACTTACCTCATCTTCTTGAGCCTCTGTTTCTCAGTCACCAGTCTCTTGGTCGCCGACATTGTCGCAGTGTTATTTAATCGTATGTACAAGAAATTCAGAAAGCCATATAGTAAAACAATTTACAAAGTCATAAGAACCTTAAAAATTTATAATTAAAAATAACTTCTCTAATATCGTGCATCTGTTGCGATCAGCTTGTACAGCTCATTACAACAGCTCACAACAGCTGTAATCACCGTTGACATCAGAAAATAGATAGATGGAGCATCAGCTACCGATAAAGGAGTTTGAAAAGTAGTATGTTAGTAGTTCCAAACTTGCTCACTTGTAGCGCTGAGTGGTAATTCAAAAATTGGATATCTTAGGGAGTCGCGAGATTGGCTGCCCAGAAAATGGTGGTACTAATAAGGGCCATCTACAATGGAGTGTTTTAGCAGAGAGAAGCCTGAGAGCGGCCACCGCGGCCTTTTTCGTGCGACCGAAATGTGGATGTAGCATCAGCGCCAAACGTGGATGTAGAACTACGTGCCACATCCACTTTTCGACCCTGTCAATAAAATCGTTCGTTTGGTGTGCGTCCGTGCTACCTGGTTATGTTCCGTGCTATGTGGACGAAATGACGGTAACAGAATTATTGATTTTTTGTATGTGTGCGAGCGAGAAGATACAAGAGCGAACGAGACATTCAATAAGAACGAGCGAAACAGTAAAAGGAGTGAGCGAGAAATCATTAAGAACGAATGAGATAGTAATAGAAGTGAGCGAGATGAAAATAACAGCATGCTGCAGCCCGAGAATCGGATCGAGCTTCCTTGCACGTTGTTATTCTCATCTCGCCTCTCTTACTGTCTTGCTCGCTCACGTAATGCAAATATATATATTGTGTTTTCGAGACCGACACCTTTTTTACTTAGAAAATTTAGAATATTAACAAATTATTATATTTAATATTTTTTATATACATCATTAATATGTCATTTTTTTAAATTAATTAAAATAAATTAAATAATTTGGTAATAATTTTGTTCTTTTGTAGGTTTTTTAAGCTTTAAAAATTTTGTAACAAATTGTTATAAACATATTTATTTTTTGCATAATCAAAGAACGACACAAAAAATATTATACACATTATAATATTTCTTTCGTTATTTTTTCCGATTAGCATAATTAGTTTGTACAGTCAATTTACAATAATTTGTTTATAAAAATTTGTTGCAAAATTGATTTTTACAAGGTACTTTTTATATCAATTATAGTTTTTTACACTCCAGTCTTACTTTTAATAGTTATTTTTTGTTAACTTTATTAGTTTAGCTACAGGCTAGAACAAATTACAATGAATCCTTTTATTTATTTTTCGCATAAACAAAGCCTCAACAAAAATGTTATTTACGTTTTCTTTGTAATTTTTCCCATAGAAGCGGCGCAGTTTTTTTTAAGTCAATTTAATATGAATATTAATTATGTGTGTATAATTTACATTTTATACAAATTTTATCTCTTGAACAATTCCACTAATGACATCTTTATTTTCTTTTTGGCCCTGTGATCAATTCCAGTTAAATTATTTGAAAACGACATTTTCATACATAGTGCACGCTTTGTGTATTACACATTTATTGATTACTTCATCGGAATTTGTTTAAAAAGTTACGTGAATAACTGTTGTTTTTTAAACGTTTGTTTCATTTTTATCATACTAAATTAATACTTTGATAGTGAAAAAAATATCTAATTAGTGCGGTAAAATTGACAGATTTTTCGACATGTGTGTTTATAAAGATTCTTTAAATGGAAGAATTTCCAATGGAAAGCATTTACTCTAATTTCCACTAAAATTGAATTACAGACATATTTTATATGGTTACGCAATAGTAGTAAGTTTCTACGTATTATTTCTTATAATATTAAAAATATTACATGACTTTTTCTTATAGCATTACTTATACAATTATTTAACTTTAAGGGAGCACATATTATACCTTTCATGAATTTTATTATTTATGAATTTTTTTAGAGCCAAGAGACAAACTGCAAAAATGGGACTTTTTGCACAATGAAGTACACCTTTTGTACTTTTCATACAAATGTTACTACAATGATTTTGTTGAAAAATCCCTCCCCCTCGATCCTTTACCGTCATGTAGACAGTTGTGCATGATTCCGCGATTACAATGATTTCTAGCTCCTTCCCTGTTTAAATGAAATACAAGAACCAAACGGCATCTTAGAGAACAGTAAATTTCAAGTTAATGTAAACAAATACAAAATTATTAGTGCAATTTTTCATCACGTACAGCAAAAATATAATCGATGTACAGTACATTATACAAACATGTTGGGTATTAAAAGCGTAAAAAAGCGGTGTTAATGAATGATTTAAGTATAGAGAAATGCAATTGGCCTAAAAATGCATTCATATTCTTTGCAGAACAAATAAAATAAAATATTAGATTACGGAAATGTATATACATACATAAATATGAAATTAACACATTCAAAAGTATGTATTTTATTTATTCTGCAAAAAATATGAATGCATTTTTAGCATTTTGAGGCCAATAGCATTTCTTTATACTTAAATCATTCATTAACACCACTTTTTTTGCACTTTTAATACATAATATATTTGTATAATGTACATTAATTGATTATATTTGCACTGTACGTGATGAAAGATTGCATTAATTAATAATTTTGTACTTATTTACATTGACAGATATCTTTGTCGTAAGTATAGCTTTAATATTTAGATTTGTAATTTTTTTAATACAAATTTTGAATAACATAGTTTAAAAATTAAGAATATTTGATTTTATTATATCAGTTTTTTCAATTATAGATATAGTGCCCCACAATTACCCAGGTAGCAAGCTCACGTCATTTTGACGTCCCAAAATGGTCATTTACTGACTATTCTTGACGTCACGAAATGACGCCCTTATGACGTTAAAATGACGGTCGAATGTCACAAATTCCTGACGTCATGAAATGTATTCCTGTTCTTTTTTGCTGCATTGTTGCACTGATGCAATAAGTTTTAGAATGAGGAGACATGTATTTATCTCTAACCTGTTGCACCAGTGCAGCGAAAAGAACAAGCTATATATGTAAGTAGTAATTGATATATGAGATTTCAAATATTTTTTCCCTGCTTAAAGGAATTTTAAATTTTTCGTATGCAAATTTATACGAAAAATCTCCGTAATTTTGCATTCTGAGTATTTATCTCGGCTTTTTTATATTTACAATGTCATATAGCCGATTACCATGAAATTGGACTAAGACCGGATCAAGATATTTACCAATATATTTTATATTTTTATATCGCTAGCATAGTTACTAATATATTAGTAGGTGTAGAAATTTTGGCTTCACTTTCAATTTACGAAGATTAAAAGTGGTCTCTTAATTGTTTCTCGTTTTCAAATACATATACATATATATGGTGTACATATATGGGTATACACATACATATATACTTTTACTCTGCATGTACACACATTAGGTATAAGCACTAATAATTTATACATATTATAAAGTATTAACTTAGTTATATTAAAGATTTAAATATGTAAGTAGTTTATATTAAGTTAGCTAGCTATATGTATTGCCTATTGCTTCATTATATATGTATATATAAAGATATATTAATTAAAATGTTATGTATTTAAATTTGAATATTTCTATACTAAATTTTATAACACTATTCGTAATTAAAAAAGATTTGTTATAATATTTTGTGAAGTGATAATATTAGATATATCTGTGTAATTACATTTATTATTTAAGAGAATATATCACAAAACAAAAAATGTTTGTATTATTATATAAAGAAAAAATTAAAATTTGTGTTAATTGTGTTTATTATTATTAAAATCTACCTTTATGACATAATAATAATAATAATAATGAGTTCGGGGGGCAGTCCTCAAATGGGTCCCGCCTCTGACACTCAGACAGAGTCCATTGTATCTCCCCGTTGTCAGCCGCCCTTAGCGGGGCCCCGCTTCCTTCCAGAAGCGGAGAAGATCCTCCAAGGGCAGCTGTCCCACCTGATCCGGTTCCAGAATGCCTGAGCCCAGCAGGCGTGCTCTTGGTCCGACCAATACAGGGCAGTTCCCAAGAATATGGAGACTAGTCTCCTCTTCTTCGCCACACCACCTGCAGTCGGGCGTATCGCTACTGCCCAGCTTATACAGGTGATAATTAAGGTCGCCATGGCCCGTGAGCAATTGCGTCGCCAGCCTGGCGTCCCTCCTATTTAGGGATCTCATGCTTCTGGCCAGGTCCTCACCGGGACAGTCTCCCAGCAAGGCTCCGGCCTGTCTGCATTTGACCCCCGTAACTTTCCTCCAGTGCTCAAGGTGCTGGTCCCGGAGCCAGCTCCCGATCCTTCTCCTGCCCAGGCAGAAGGAGATCCCAACAGCCGGCTCCGGTCCCACCAACCTTGTTTCTGCTGCCTCCTTGGCAAGCAAGTCGGCTATTTCGTTGCCCTCGATCCCCGAATGCCCGGGGACCCATACTAGACCAACGTCATTATTCTTCGCCAGTTCGTCTAGTACAATTTTACAATCCCAGACCAACCGCGAGTTAAATCTCGGACCTTCCAGCGCTTTGAGCGCTGCCTGACTGTCCGAGCAAATTCTGATGCGCCCTCCCACCCTACCGAGCTCCAGTAGGTTCTGGGCACATCTCATGATAGCTACCACTTCCGCCTGAAATACCGTTGCGTGTTCGCCAAGCGGAACGACCATT
Organism: Monomorium pharaonis; assembly: GCF_013373865.1. Lineage (NCBI taxonomy): Eukaryota > Metazoa > Arthropoda > Insecta > Hymenoptera > Formicidae > Monomorium > Monomorium pharaonis. Next base: position 21,803,312 of record NC_050470.1, on the reverse strand, counting down.
CTTGTTCTATCGCGCTGGCAGTAGAGCCCAGCTCCAGAGCCCGTGCTCGTTCTGGAGCCGTCCGTGAACCAGACGTCCCCATCCCGAGGAACCGGTCCCTTGGAGCCGTCCCACTCCCAGCGCTTGGGAAAGCTTATCTTGTACCTTCTTTCAAAGGTACGAATTACTGGCCTTCTATCTTGCCCCATCGCAAAAATGGGGCCCGATAGAATTCCTTCAGGGAATCTTGTGTGCAGGGCTCCCGCCCTCCACCTTGATTCGCACCTCAGGCGGTAGGCCGCCGCTGCCGCCGCCGCCACTACTACCCGATCGAGGGGCTCGATGCCCAGCAGCATGCCCATCGCCGCCACCGGCGTGGTCCGCATAGCTCCCAAGGCCCCTCTCAAAACCAGAGCCCTGATATGCTCCAGCGCTGACGCGGCGGTTTTCTTCAGCACCCTCGGCCACCACACAACAGATGCGTATAGCAGCCTGGGTCTGAGTATCGCCGTGTAAATCCAGTGGACTATCCTCGGTTTCAGACCCCATGTCTGTCCGAATGTCCTCCTGCATACCCATAAGTAAGAGCATACACTCTTACATCGGTTCTCAAGATGTTCCCTCCAAGCCAGCTTCCTATCTAGGATTACTCCCAGATATTTAGCCGTCCCGGTTGGGACTAATCTCGTTCCTCCAAGGACTGGCCCTTCCACCGGACCTACCTTGTACTTGCGAGTGAATACCACAAGCCCGGTCTTCAGTGGGTTTACCGACAAACCGGTCCTGCCACACCACTCCTCGACTACCTCCAATGCTCCCTGCGTGAGCTCCAGAAGTGTTTCCAAGAAGGGGCCTCGTACTAGGATAGCCAGGTCATCCGCATATCCCAATGTAAGAATCCCCCTCTCGTTCAGTGTTCCGAGCAGACTATCTGCCACCAGACACCACAAGAGTGGAGAAAGAACCCCTCCCTGAGGGCACCCTCTCTCCACCCAGCCACTGACACTCACCGTTCCCAGTGAGGCCGTTACCTGCCGCTTGAGCATGCCTTTGATCCACTCCACAATCTTCTCCGGCACACCTCTGCGAGCAGCCTCTTCACATACCACCTCATGCGGTGTGTTGTTAAAAGCACCTTCAATATCTAGGAAGGTGCCCACCGCGTAACCCTTCTTCTCCAATTGCTCCTCGATGAACGATACAGCAGAGTGAAGCGCCGTTTCGGTGGAATACCCCGTACGATACGCATGCTGGTTCGCGTGCAGCGGATGCCGCAGCAGAACCACATCCCGTATGTAAATATCCACCAGCCTTTCCAACGTCTTTAGAAGAAAGGACGTCAGGCTGATTGGACGAAAATCCTTGGCGGAGCTGTATCCCGTTCTTCCCGCCTTGGGGATGAACACAACTCTCGCCTGTCTCCAAGCTCTGGGCGTATAGCCCAGGGCCAAGCAAGCCCTCATTGTCCGCGTGAGCGGCCCCGTGATCTGTTCCAGCCCCTCCTGAAGAAGGGCCGGGAAGACCCGGTCCGGTCCAGCCGACTTGAAGGGCTTGAAACCTCCTACAGCCCTTTTGACCCTGTCGGGCCTCACAATTTTGGCTGCAAGAGACCAGTCATTCTCTCGTGCCCTGCATGGGTCCAAGGTTTCCTGCTGGATGTCTGCTCCCGGGTCTCTACAGAAGCCCGGAAAATTCGATTCCAGCAGGTGGGTCAGGCAACGTTCCCCGGAAACCATCGTCCCGTCATCGAGCCGGATGGCCTCCAAGGCCGCGTCCTGACTTCTAGCCAAGATCCTGCCTAGTCTGGCGGCTTCGGGTATCCCCTCCACCGACTCGCAGAATCTTCTCCAGCTCTCCTTCTTTGCCCTTACCACAGAGTCCCTGTAGACCTTCTGAGCCCTTCGGTGAAGGTCCCAGTCAGCCTGGCGGCCCGTGTTCCTGGCTCTATTCCAGGCCCGACGTGCCGCACCCCTGAGATCCTGCAGCTTTGGGCTCCACCAGGAAACCTTTCTGTCATTCCTTACCGTCCTCTCCGGACAGTTGCTTTCAAAGCTGTTGATGAGCGCCCTTTGCAGGTGCTCGACACACAGCTCGATCTCTTGTGAGGTCCCGTGTCTCTTGGGGAACTCCCTGAGACCGACAGCCAGGTCCTCACGGAATGAATCCCAGTCCGTCTTCCTTGGGTCCCTTACAGTCCTCACCTTCGCCTTGGCCTTTGCCAGTCTGAAGGTGATCTGTCTGTGATCCGACAATGAGGGTTCATCGGAGACCCTCCAGCCGGTCACCTCCCATACCAACCGCCTAGAACAGACAGTTAGATCCAGCACCTCCCTTCTCACCGCAGTGACAAAGGTGGGCTCGTTACCTCTATTGAGAATTTCCAGGTCGGTAGACACCAGAAATTCCAATAGCTTCTCTCCTCTCCTGTTGGTGTCCGTGCTTCCCCACACCGTATGGTGCGCGTTCGCATCGCACCCCAAAATGAGGGAAAGCTGCTCCTTTTGGCAGTACTCCACCAGGCGAACCACCAGGTCCGATGGTAGTGGGTCGTCCTCCTCGTGTGGGAAGTAACCCGACGCCACCACCACCCTCCTTCTAGTCCTAGTCTCACTGATGGCCTCGATCACAACCGCCACCAGGTCTCTGGAACAGAAATTCGGCAGCAGTTGGGCCTCTAACCCCTTGACAGCCACACAGGCCCTGGGTCGTTCATCTTGCGGAGACTTGAATAGTCTTCCGCACCCCGCCAGACCCCTAATACCCCCCCGGACTAGCCAGGGTTCTTGTATTAGTGATATGGCTGTGTGCACCCTAGCTTGGCGCCTGGCCAAAGCAGCCGAGGCTCCCTTGCTGTGGTGCAAGTTAATCTGGGTGAAGCCCACCCCGGTCCCGTCTACTGTGAAGACGAGGCCTTTGGGTCGGGCCCTCCCTTGCCCTTATCCTTCCCATCCTGGGATGCCCCGGTCACCTTGAAGGTAACCCGGTCCATCCCGAGATGAGGCCTGAAATCCAGTGCCTTCAGCTTGAGGACACTGGACTCGGGAATGCCGAGAACGAGGTTTCTGCCCTCGCAGGTAGCCCCCACGTTCTCCGCATGCACACGCCAGCCCGAAGTACTGATCCCCGGGTTCTGCCGCTCCAGCAGCCCCAGGACAGCGGCCGCGCCCACAGGTGGACCCGGGACCCATACCACTGCCCTGCACTGCCTTTGCAGCATCTCCAGTCCCACCACCCTGAGCCTGGCGCCCTCCCACGGTACGATGCCGCTGATTCGACTTTCTAGCCAACTCAGCGACTCCGCATCCGCGCATCTGACGACCGCAGCCCCTGCCCGCAAAGAGGTGCTGTCGAATCTGGGCAGGGGACCCTCCTGGATCCCCTGGATCTCCTTAAAGACCGCACCCCTTAGTTGCGCCACCCGCTCAACGGTTAGCGCTTCCTCGGGGTACCCCTCCGCGACAATCACCCTCGTTAGGGGGTCCGCGGCATCTGCGTAAGCCTGGGTCCCTTGGACCTTCGGCTTCTTTGTCGCCCCTTCCACCGAAGGCGGGGTCTCGGCGGGGCCCCTCCGTCGCTTACCGGCGGTGGTGCCCCCCCGAACCCCCCCAACCGGTGTCCGGGGGTCGGTCAAGGTTGAGGTCCCCGGAGCGGCCGGCAGAGGCCCCTCCCGGGTTTGCGCCCGGGCCTGAGCCTCCACCTTTCGCTCCCGAGCCCTCTTCCTTTTCGCGGCTCCGGAGAGTTTCCTCTTACCGAGGTCCCCCTCCTTTTCCGCCTTAGCATCCGTAGCTTCGGTGCCTCCCGTGCCCCTTGGGGCCCGTTCGGCTCCCGAAACCACTCCTCTCTCCGCGGTCTCGGTGCTTCCCGTGCCCATAGGGGTCCGTTCGGCTCCCGATCCCGCTTCTGCTACTCTTCCGGAGTCCTCTGTCGAAGCCTCCATCGGAGTGTCTTCCGTGAGTTTTGTTTTTAATGTTAAATTTAAGCTCTCCATTTTGTTCCCACGAGCAGCTAGGGAAATAAACGGTCCACCCACGCAGAGCCCCGCATGCGTGGGTAAGGCTAAATACTCTGGGGTTTCGCCCGGTTCCCCAGAGGCATCGTTCAAGACACTGCTCCCCCAGTGCCACGCAGCCCTCGCCACGATGGCTTCCAGCTTGGCTTGGGGAGTTGGTCCGCGGTAACGGCTTTCCCCCCCCCTGGGCAGGGTTTTACGCCCGCCGGGGCAGGTTATAACCGCTACTACCCGGGCGGTCCACCCGGGCACGCGGGGGTTTAGACCCGGGCCAGGGTTTCCCACCCGGGCGTCCTCCTATCCGCCGCCCGGAGACGCGCCCGATAGGCACTCAACCCACGGGACCTTTATGACATAAAAATATTTAAAATTTATTTATGTATGTATATTAAAGAGAATCTCAATAAAAAATATTTAAATCTTAAAAATGACCTATTAACGTTCTTGTTTCATTAAAATTAATAAAAATAATTAAATAATTTTTAAAAGATTAATAAAAAGTATCAAATAAGATATGTAAACACGTGTGCACGCGTGTGTGTGTGTGTATATATATATATTTATATAAATAAAATAACTTTAAAAGAAAAGAGGATAATACTACGCATGCGCAAGAAACCCGGCTCGATCAGCAACTGTTCAAGGGTGGAGTCTGGCGTCGTTGTACGCGTTATGCCTGGCGCTTTTAAGTGATTTTACTTGTTAATGGGAGAAAAAAACGTCCATAAATTTGGTCAAATAGTTAGGACGTGACACACCCATTTAAGCGAAAGTGTCAAGTAACTGAGATCAGTCATCACTGGTCACCATTAGTCATCACTCGTCATCACTCATCAGTGCAGTCGGTTGTAGCCAGGTAAGTCAATGCACTGCACCGTGAAAGTTTTCCACAAATAGATAAACAAGTCGCGAACACATCCTCGGAAAGGATGGCTTGAAACTTGCTCTTCTATTGATCTGCTGTTTATTATGTTTGTACCATGAAAATTTAAATAAATTTTATCATGTTATCTATTTAATTATTAGTTTTTATAAAAAAATATTTTTTGTAGAATTATTATATTTTTATTCTAAATTTGTTATTAATTTTTAGAATAATTTGTAAGTTTTAGTTTATGTTAATACGTTAAAAATAAAAATAAAAATAAGAAATATCAAGAAATATTAAAATAAATAATTATATTTGTTATGGATTATAAACTTATTTAAATACAAAACATTACAATTGTGATAAGCAACTAGACACTTAATTGTATTATGTATGAAAAAAACACAATTTTTTTCTAGTTGTCAGAAATAATTTAGATTTACATATTAAATAAAACATGTTGCATACTAACAATACAAGTCTATATACTCAATTCAATTTTGTCAGCAAATGCGTTTTAATATATTTATGGTAAATTATATGCATTTATAGATAAAATGATAATTTGGAATGAGCCAGATTTGCACCTAAATTATACTTAAAGCATCTTAATTCACTTATTCACAAATTTTAGTTTAATAGTTTTATATTTCGTATATATTTTGTATTTTAGAAAAAAAATTCAGAAATTGAAAAAGCTGTGTTAGAATTAAGGGAATTTTTCTGAAATATTTTCATTTCAAGAAATATTCTCATCTTGTGTGAACAATAATAATCTATCGTCTCTTTGTCTCAGTATTTAAAAATTAAATGGCAACTAAGTTGCTTATCTCATTCTTAAATTTATCTTTCTCGTCTTGAATTTTTCTCTATGATTAGTAATGTTTTGTCACTATTTATTCTAGGTAAATAAACAATGTCGCGTGTATTCGTTTGCCTTTCTGTGCTTTTCATCTTTAGCATCGCCATTCAATTCGGCGAAAATAATACCACCCAAACCGAATGTGATGGAAATATTAAATCTGGTTCCGATAAAACTCGTATATCAGATTTTGAAGCCAAACGGAATGAATTAAATGTGTTTTTAAAGAATTGGAACAAAATCTTTGGGAGATCCAATGATGAATTGCAACCTAATGACGACGAACAAGAAATTGTTAACAAACTCTATAATATGTTTGACGACTTCATTTGCTTCATGTCAGGTAACTCGATCATTTGAAATCGAAAAACTTCTTGTCTTTCTTCCTGATTTGATTGGCCTTAGACTCCTTTAATTTTGAAATTTAATTCAGTCAGTAATAAAATAACTTGGATATAAAGAAATACAAAAGTCTTAGATTACATAATTGCGTTGGCCTTCGCGGAGAAAGTCAAAGAACTTACAGAACAAATAATGCAAATGACCTTAAAAAAATAGTCTTTTTTATTTAGTATAAAAAATAATTTTATTAACTGTTTACTAAAAAATATATAGAATATTTTAAATACTTCGACATTGCAGAATTTGTTTCAGTATTTATTTTGTCAATATTTTTTATTAATAGTTTTTATCAATAGTAAAAAAATTTTGTAATGCTTGTTTTTATATTTTTAAGAAAGAAATTAGTTTACACAAAAAAAAGACAGAAGAAAGAAGTGATGAAACAATTTTTTACGTAATTACAAAACATATTTTTGAGTCAAGGAATTGCCTATGAAGATTATTTTATATACGATTTAAATTCCGCACAATTAATTTCAACTGTACTTTTTTGTGAAAATAAGTTTATAACAACAATGAAAAAATTGAATGACATTTAATTGCTTGCAATTTGCGAATTATAAAATACTCACATCTTCAAATAGATATTTTAATGCTATTAATAAATTTCTGTTAGTATCTTTTTTTAATTAATCTTTTTTTGCAGAAAATCCATCATGCGTTTTTATGACCGCATTAACTTGAATTTTTCATTGTTTTCGCCTTTGCATTTTAGAATCCATACGTGTCTTCTGGGAACTGTAAATTAAAATATCGATTACAGAAAACAAAAATTTTTTTTAATTAATTACATATATTTTTAAATTATTAGTGACTTATTATTAGTATTATTTTACAGTTTTGTTCTGTTTAATAGCTAATTCAAATAACAGACATATTTACGTAATAAAGTGCACATTCAAGCTTATGTTTTTGCAATTTTATCAACCCTATATAGAAGAGAAATTTAATTTATTATGAATAATCAAAATCACCCCTTCCATCTAGTAACTCCTAGACCCTGACCTATTGTTATCTCTTTTAGTCTAATAAATACTTATACTTATACTTAATAGAAGAAGGATTTAGTCACACTTTATTTATTTATTGGGATTTTTATAATAATTGGGTACTTTATAATAATTGAGTCTTTTTTTACTGTCACTTTTCTTTTGTGTCATCAATGATATAATATGTATTAGGAACAGAGCGGTGTAGCAGCAATTTTGCGCGTGATGAGACCGATTTTGATTTTTTCGAAGATACACAAGCTTGTTGCAGAGCGCACCATAATTGCCAAAGCAATCTCTCAGCTGACGAAACGGAGGTCATTATTATCAGTAATGGTAATGTCATAAGGTAATTGAACGAGTGCGATAATGTGAGCATTACCTTTAACATTTGTTACATAACATTCATACTTCTCTCGTTTATCTTTTCTTATTGTAACGTCTGCAAGAAATTCTGCAATGCCTGTATTACGTCTATCGTACATAAATTTTTCATGTAACAGATGCAAAATATAAATTTAGTACAAGTTTTATTATCAAATTATATATTATTCTTATTCAAAGTAATAAAATTATTTGTGATTTGCATGACTTATATTGATAATTTTTGATAAATTAATTCTTCTTTACTGAATATTGTTCTAATTTTCTGGAAACTTTCTGGAAACTAAAACAGGACTGCTTGTGCTTGCGAAATCCCTTTCCATATGTGTTTGAGAGAAGCCTCTGGACCGATTGCCCGGGTGATGGGATTTATATACTTCAGTAGATTGAAACTGCAGTGTTTCCGTTGTATACACCCAACGGAAGATTGCGAGTAAGACACATTAAAAATAAATAATTACATTTAATTATTTATTTATTTTATTAAATGTTGAATAGTTAAAAAATCTAATAAGTTTAAATTTATATTGCTATTTATATATTAAAAGAATTTTAATATAACATTTGTCAATTATTTTGACATACTCCAAATATAAACAAAAATTTTAGCCAAATACTTTATTAAAACGCATAAATTTCAGCCCTGACAAAGACCGTACTGAATGTAAAGGTCACTGCAAGAGATACCAATGGATTAACAGTCCTGAATTTTTCTTGTAATAAATATTTTTCCAAACTGAAAATTTTTAATTTTAATATCTTAAGAACTAATCCTAGGTGTAAGTCTTTTAAGATCTTTTAAAAATCTTCAACTCTCTCATAATTTTTGACATAACTTTCTTTAATCTTTGATATTGTTTTACAATTTTATTTAGAATGGATATTCAAAATTTAAAAAATACACATAATAACTTTTAAACTAAGTAGATAAGAAAATAACTAAATGTATTCTTTTGAGGAGCTATTAGTGTGCGTAATGTACTAAAACTTTATGTTAATATATGTATTGTATTTATACAATATAAATAAAATAGATCTTGACTCCAATAAACTCTCTATTTCTCTCTCTCTCTCTCTCTCTCTCTCTTCTTCCTTCTTTCTCCCCTCTTTCCCCACATTCTATTTCTTAAGTAAAATGTTTAGTGTTAATAACGCTTAGTTTAAGATACCCAGATAACCAACTCATACAGCACCGAAAGATTACAAAAACAGTGCAGAAACCTTACATTGGCCATACAGCACAGAAGCTTTCAGCAACATTGCTGCAACGTTACTTTATAATTTTTTTGCATCCAAAATTTGAATAAAATATTGTGAATTTACGCAATTGCAACAATTTTTTTTTCTTGAACACACACACACACACACACACACACACACACACACACACACACACACACACACACACACACATATGTATGTATATGTATGTATATATAATATATTCTCAAAATTTACCTATTAAAATCCAAAATATATTAAAAACTGTAAGGGATAGGATAGTCGGATGGCTGGCACAAATAAAATACGCACTTGGTTATGAATGTTTAATAAAAAAATGATATCGCTGCGTCAGGACAAGTTTCCTGGCCGCAGGATCGTGGTAGACTGCGTGCACGGACGCGCTCGTTCGGCACCGAAAACAAACGAAAATCTATCGCCTCTCAGGGACGACTAACAATGGTAGCTTTACCACGTTCTTAAACCTATCTTACATACTACATTCGGCCTTTCCTGACCCTACTTCGCCCTCGAAGTTAACTCCTTTAATCCAAGGCCTCATATTTACTGCCTCCCACGTACCTTCGTAAGGTTTCTGTGACATCTGATGACCACTTATGTCCTTTATAACGTATCGATTGTTTTTAAGAACTCGCGCTACCTCATACGGGCCCTTAAATTTAGGAATAATTTTATGGGAAGTCCCCTTGGCCGTTTCTATATTCTTAATCATGACATAATCGCCAATGTTATAATTATGTGCAGGTTTACGCTTTTTATCGAAGTACTCCTTATTATACTTTTGACTTTGTTTTATTCTGTCTGCCGCTCTCGCTCGCAATTGCCTTAAATCTCTGTTATTTTCGGTAGCATTAACGGTAACATCTAAATATTCACGAATAGCGTCTACAACTTTTCCTCGCTGTTCAACGCCAAACATGAGTTTACTTGGAGTCTCGTTGGTAGCCTTATGCACAGTATTATTAATCGCAAATTCGATATCGGATATTATCTTGTACCAATAAACTTTTTCGTCGTTATTTATGAGCTTACTTATCATAGGTCCTAATACTCTATTAACACGTTCTACTTGGCCATTCGCCTTGGGTGAATGAGTCGCAATTCTAACATGCTGTACATTACTATCATTACAAAACGATTCGAATTCACTCGATGAAAATGCCGTACCCCTATCAGATATGATAACACGTGGTCTACTAAAGTTACTAAAATGAACTAACAAATGACTGATAACTTCTTGCGTTGCTGTAGTCTTAGTCGGGTATAATTTCACAAATTTCGTGAAGGCGTCAATGACAACTAAAAGGTATCGTTTCGCTAACCGATCCTTGTCTATAGGACCATAATGGTCTATGTGATAAATTTCAAACGGCATCTCCCCCTTAGGAATACAATGCAAATATCCTTCTTTTTTCCCTTCGAACGGTGAAAAAGCGATACATTTCAAACAGTTCGCGATGTGGTCCTTAATTTTTTGCCTCATTTTCGGAAACCAGTAACTTTTTCTTACATTATCGAATGTTTTTTCTACTGCCAAATGGCCCATCTGGTCGTGATACCTGTGCAAAACATGCGCTTCCATAACGCTCGGTACGTAAAATAGTAACTCACCATTGTCCTTTCTAAATACAATTCCGTTTCTTAATTCAAAATAAGGATCTTCGGATTTTTGTAATATTTCCTTTAATTCTCGCGTTTTGTTATCGCGGTTTTGACTAAGTGCAAGATTTAACTCAAACGAATTGTCCTCGATGACTAATATTTCGCTCGGTAATCTACTTAATGCGTCTACGTGACCCATCTTCGTTCCCGGTCTATGCTCGGTAACATAATCGTAATTAAGTAGTTCCAATATCCACCTACTTATTCGCGGTGATATATCCTTTTTCTTAATGGCTAAAGTCAGAGCATTACAGTCCGTGACTATTTTAAACTTAATTCCGCTTAAATAAACCTTAAAACGCCGTAACGCATATATAATTGCCAACATTTCTAGCTCAAAGCTATGATAACGGCTTTCTACTTCTGTCGTTCGTCTCGAAAAGAAAAATATCGGGTGGAATTGTTTGTCACTACCACGTTGCGCCAATACTGCTCCAAAACCAGCAATACTTGCGTCACAATGTAATTCTGTTTCGCTATTTGGGTTATATATAGCTAGAACAGGGGCCTGTGTCAACTTATTTTTTAATTCTTCAAAGGCTTGCAATTCGCGTACTTCAAAAGCAAAAGATGCGTTCTTACGCAACAAGTCATATAACGGTTTTGCAATTACTGAAAAAGCCGGTATAAATTTACGAAAATACGAACACAATGCTACGAAGCTATGCACTTCTTTAATGTTACGTGGTACCGGTATCCTTTGTACAGATCTTACACCTTCCTTCGTCGGACTGATGCCCGCTTCGGTAACCAAATAACCCACGAATTCTACTTTCGTTTGCAGAAAAGCGCACTTATCAATCCTAAGCTCAAGCCTGTTTGCTATAAATAATCCAAACACTCGTCGCAATATTTCGATATGTTGTTCTATTGTCTCTGATATCACTAAAATGTCGTCCATATAGACAACTACTTTTAACTCTCGTATGAGTTCCGATAATACCTGATTGATGTACCTCTGAAATCGAGACGGAGCTACTTTTAGCCCGAAAGGCATACACATGAACTCAAATTGGCCAAAAGGCGTCGAAAATGCGGTATACTTAATGGATTCTTCCGACATTCGTATGTGGTAAAATCCGTTTCTTAAATCTAGCTTCGTGAAGTATTTTTTGCCACACAATGAATCAATAAGATCTTCTATATTCGGTAACGGGTAATTATCCTTTATTAACGCTTTATTTAATTCACGATAATCGATACACAATCGCAAATCTCCCGTTTTCTTACGTACTAACACGATAGGTGAAGCGTACTCCGATTCGCTCGGCCGTATAATTCCTTTCGCGAGCAAAGAATCTAGTAGAACGCGAAGTTCTTTTCGTTCCGCATATGACGGTCTATTAAGAGAAAAGTGAAACGGTTTGTCATCTTTTAGTCTCAACTTAATTTCCGCATCGACAACAGGTTGTTCTGGCCTTTTCGGTTTAACATACTCTTCGATAAATAATTTCTTTATCGCTTTTTGTGCCTCTATGCTTACGTCTTGATTTATATTTAATGCTTCACACGAATCTTTACGTGGTTCATTTACGCGAATACTTAATATTTCTTTAATCACTTGATCTTCCAATGCTTTATCAGACGAATCCCCCTTCTCAAAGAATAATTTCAAAACATCTCGACCGATTACTACAGACGCTTTCATTGATCGCGCTGGTACTATTAACAACGATACGTTTTTCTGTACTCTATCGTCAAGCGTGATTTGAGCGGTAACACGTCCCTTTACTTCTAGCGCACTATCGTTTATTCCGCGGTATCTATTATCTTCCGGCACTACCGGTATAACTAAACTCGGCGGTATGAAATCATCTTTCGCGAAACTGACGGGACTACCCGTATCTAACAAAGTGTCAAGCTTTAAATTAACTACACAATTATTGGCTTCGTCACTTATCTGATAGTCTACTTTCCTATGGAAATCTCCAACTTCTCCACTGGACACGCTGTTGACATCCGTCTTCTCCTCGGCCTCGTCCTTGTTCTTTCCGCTTTTCGCCTGCTCCTTCGAGGGACACTCCTTTGCCTTGTGTCCCGTTTGAAAGCACTTGAAACACGCTCCCTTCTCTCGTTTCGGCATCGGGCACTTGACTGCTATGTGTCCTGCTTGATTACAATTGTAGCACTTCGGATCTGCTTTTCCTTCTGCGTCACCGTCGTTCTTCTTGCTCGAACTCGCCGCCTTGACCGTATGTTTATTAGTGGACGTCTTCTCCATTTTATGCGGAGTCTTGTGATCGGAGCTCAATGAAATATTTTCCATTGCTCGCAGTAAAGATTCTTTGTTAAGAAACCGTTGCATCATTGCATGATACTTGATTGATTTGACTGGGATACCTTCTATCAAGTAGTCCACTATCTCGTCTTCACTTATCGGTACCTTATTTGCCAAAATAATCTTCTTATGGAAATAATCAGCGAACGTCTCGCTTGACTGCCACGTCCGCGCCTCGAATTCCTTCCTCAATGTCAACTTCTTTTCTCGTTGATCATACATGGCTTCCATGCGCACCAGTAATTCGTCGACTGACATGGAAAGATGTGCAGGCATTGAGTGAAACCATTCGGCTGCATCACCTGTTAATTTTGCTCCTAATAGCAATTTGGTCATGTTATCGTCTAGCTGATACATTTGCTTCACTAACATCAGCTGTTCCTTCCAACACTGAAAAAGGCCTTTTTTTCCATCAAATGGCGGTAACATTTCTTTCAAATTTGACAAGCTAACCTTAGATGTCATCAAATTTATACCGTTACCTGGCGTCGTTTGCAACGTAGCACGCAAATGCTCATTTTCTCGTCGCATAAATTCTAATTCACGTAACATCAAATCTCGTTCTCTTCTCGCCAACTCAGCTTCTCGTGCTTCTCGGTTTCTATTTCTCGGTATCTCAGATTGAGGCTCAAACATCTGCTCATCCGGTTCGGTATCTCGGCCTGTCGTTACGTGCGCCGCCTCTCCGGAATCTGTTGCCGTCGTCCTCACATCGGTATCAATGTCGTCCATCCATTGACCGGAAGGATCTGCTTGATTCAGTCTCGAAATTAACTCAGCTTTGTTGCCGGCAGTGCTCAAATTCATTTGCTGCAGCTTATTCTTCAACGCCGCTACCGTGAACACATTCGGGTCCTTCATCTCGGTATCGTCGATCACACATCTGTTCCTTCTTATCCTGCGTAGCTGCTGCCCCAGCGGAACTCAAATTATCGACCTGGTTATTGACCGCGTTCAAAATCGAAATCAAATTATCGACCGCGTTATTGACCGTATTCTTATCAGCGCCACTCACTCGCTGAAACCTGCGTTGTTACCGACCGTCGCGCCGTTTCTTGTCGCTAACCTTCTACGACGCACACACTTGCAGCCTTGCCGCCAAATTTCTTCGATGCTTCTCGAACTTTTGTACTGCCGAACTTATTCGCACAGCCTTCTAATTCACACTTATGCGTATCTCTTCCTTCGAGTCTCGAGCCACTCGAATTCACACGCAGCAGAATCGTACGCGACGAATACGTCTCACTTATATCCTTCGCTTCGCTCGTCTTCCTCGTAACCGATGTCCTTGACCCTCAATTACGATTTTTTCTTCGCCGTTCCTCAGACTTGTCCTCTTGCGGTTCCTGCTCTCGACCTTTCCCGAACTCCTCTCGGTTTTGTCGTTACTTAGCACGGTTGTCCGCGTCTCGGTATCTTCGGTATTCGGCACGCTTCTTCCTCGTTAATATCACACGGATATAAATCGCTACTGAGCCACCAAGCCACTCGAGTCAATTAATTAATGGATCTAACGAACTTAATCCCACTTCTGAAAGTTGTAAGGGATAGGATAGTCGGATGGCTGGCACAAATAAAATACGCACTTGGTTATGAATGTTTAATAAAAAAATGATATCGCTGCGTCAGGACAAGTTTCCTGGCCGCAGGATCGTGGTAGACTGCGTGCACGGACGCGCTCGTTCGGCACCGAAAACAAACGAAAATCTATCGCCTCTCAGGGACGACTAACAATGGTACCTTTACCACGTTCTTAAACCTATCTTACATACTACAAAACATAGTAGAAAATGAGAAACAACAATATTACGAATTGCAATATAATATTGCAGAGACGTTTCAGAAACATGCAATATCAATATTACGTCAAAATGTTTTAGTAATATTGCAAAAATATTATTAAATTCTAAAAATATAATATTAAAAAATATGCATTAAATACGTGCAACTTCGTGTAAAAAGACATTTGTGACAGTTTTAAATAGCTTTGTGAGATTTAAATATTTGGATTTGTGTGCAATATTTATACCAAATAATTTATTTTGATAGCAGGTACACACATACACACGCGTATACATATGTATATTCTTTTTATTCGATTCTCCGATAACTCGTCTCCGATTTGCAGGCACTGGCGATCGAGAAGATGGCATTCGTAAGGCTACTTGATATTATTTTTATTGTAAGTATATATTATTAATTAACATTTTTTAATTAAGTGTTTTTACATTTGTATATTTTGCAATTTAAGTATAAAAATAAAAGTAAATTTTTATTTTTTTGTTTAAAAATTTATAAAATGTATGCAATATTTATATGTATGAAATGAATGATAAGATTATGATTGGATGGAAGTATCATGTTACATAAAATATTCTCATCAAATATGTTTTACTATTCTCTGTTGTTTCTTTGATATATTAATTTTAAATTTAAAAATAATTAAAATATTATTTACCTTACATAATTACATTTTTTGTGTTCCAAAATTAAGAGGAAAATATATGTGTAGTGTAATATAAAAGTATATTATTAATTTTATATATTTCTAAATTTAATAAAATAATAATTTATTAAATAATATTTTGTTTATCTTTATGAAAAATATATTTATTATATTTCCAGAATTAAGTAGAAAGAGAACGCAGTAACAGTATCAGCAGCAACAATAGCAACAATTGGTAAGTGAATTAATTTACTGAATTATAAAATACAATGTATTTATGTATAATTAAATCAATTATAGTAGAAGATTAGTTTTCAATCTGGGATATAATAAAATATGGAGCGGTCTCATTTGGATCAACTCATTGTATTTCGTAAATCTTGTAAAAGTTTGCTGATTTTATTAGGAATACACATGATCTTGCATGTTTATCAATTTTATTAGAATTTTCTAAAAATACGCTAGTAATTTTATTGATAAAATTTTTGACATTTTTTAAACATCTCATAAAAATATACCAAAATCCTTCTGAATATTATACAAATTAATTGTAAAATTAGTAAATTTAAAGTAAAGGTTTTGTTAAAACAAGACTTATTAATTATGTTTTTATTTTAAATATATGTTTAAATTAATGTTTTTATTTTTATTAAAACAGACTTAATTTAATTCATATATTAAGTAAATAATGATTTGTAATAATTCGATTACGATATTTTGTTACTTTATCATTTTTAATATCTTAAATATAATTTCTGAGACAGATTCTCTCTCTCTCTCTCTCTCTCTCTCTCTCTCTCTCTCTCTCGATTCTTTTTTAATTTCGGCGAATTATGAATTGACAGATAAGTTTCTGTAACGTTCTTTTATATCTTTGATAGAAAAAATTCTTTTTTTTAGTAGTTATACCTGTCTGCTTTCCTGTGAACATAAGATTTCTTTTCTTGATTGACGTTGACAATTCGTCATGAATTTCATAGACGTTAGCTACGTGGTTTAATATCTTTTATGGACATAGAGAGACTTCAAAGTAAAATCACAGCTAAATTGCAGCCCTCAGACTTCTCTTTGCTTTTCTAAATCTAAATTAAAATTGAAGATAATATCTTGAAATATAAATTAACAATTTTCTTCATTTTTATTTTTGTTTTTTTATTAATGTCGGTTCTTTTACAATAAAAAGCATAATTTATTCGAAAGTTTAATCATTTGTAGTCCTTGATTTCAACAAGAAGAAAGCAGACCCACACAGAACAAAATATCTAATAGATATCTAATAAATATCTACATATCTATATGATGTCCATATCTACTATGAATAACTAGTAGACATCTAATAGATGTCTTAAATATCTATATCTTCTGAATAACTAGCAGGGATATCTAATGGATATGCACACATTATCTACATATCTATGTCCAAACAGCTATCCATTAGATATCCATGCGTTGTCCACATATCCATGTCCATCAAATAGCTACCAAGGATATCTATTAAATATTCATGCGTTATCCACATATTCACGTCCACCAAAAAGCTATCAAGGATATCTATTAGATATCCACGCGTTGTCCACATATCCACATCCACCAAATAGCTACCAAGGACATCTATTAGATATCCACGCGTTGTCCACATATCCACGTCCACCAAATAGCTACCAAAGATATTTATTAGATATCCACGTGTTGTCCACATATCCACGTCCACTAAACAGCTACTAAAGATATCCATTGGATATTCGGTCGCCGCGCACTCGCCAGCCGAGTAGTGCGCGGTGTCGCCGATAGAGCGGCGTGCAACTCGGAAGTAAGATGCAACAACCACGCTATATAAGGATCACTCGCAGTGCAAGAAACAAGTTTAAAATTAGACTTCCCCAGCAACGAGGGTGTTTCTGTGGTAACTACAGGACCTCTCAGAGCATGCTTGACGGGCCTTCACCCACTTTTGATGATTTTTATGACATCCTCCCACACACAACGTAATATGTATTACATATCTAATGGATATCCATGAATATATAAAAAATATTCATTAGACATGCTATAAATATCCAAATGTCCGCAATATAAGATCTAGTAAATATCCATGGGATATATAGATCAATATCCAATCGACATCCATAGCAGTATCTAGTGGATATTTATGTAGATATCCACTGGATATTCTATAGATGTCGACTGGATATTGATCTACATATCCTATGGATATTTATTAGATTGCACATTGCGGACATCTGGATATTTATAGCATGTCTAATGGATATTTCCTATATATTCATGGATATCCCTAATATCTGTCGAGGATATCCATTAGATATGTAATACATATTATGTTCTGTGTGGGGATGTATCATAAATGGAATTATGAAATATAATTATAGAATAATAGGCAGAAAGTTGAAATTTACATTTCTTGATATATTTTTACATAATGGAATCTTTGATTATTGAATTCTTGATTATTTTTACGAATCAGAGTCAATCATAATCAGTTTGAAGATCTAGTAGAAGGAATATATAGAAAATACATAAATTGATACCTTTTTAAATAAATGAAATACAATCTACTATCTAGACTATTTAAGATGTTAAGATTGTCCCAAAAATATTCCAAATTGAGCTTGGAATACGTATATTTTTTTGAATTTTGACAATTCTTTGAAATACATCAATATTACTATTAAATTTTTGTTGTATAATTGAACAAATAATAATATTATATATTGTCTACATGGTAATAAATTTTATTAAGAGGAGAATAAAGGTTTCAAAAAGATGCTGACACACATTTAAAAGATTATTGCTAGAATGTATTTCCTGTGCTTTTTATTCTAACGGCAACAGGCTTTGCCATTAGCTACAGTATCGTTCGATTCATACTCTTTCTCGCATTCATAAATATGAAAACACACGCACGCTACAAATCGCGAAATGAGGAAGATATTTATCTGTACACCATTGACCACAAAATTGTTTCTTTAGATATATTCGCCCGCGCATATCTTTGTTCATTATTCGGCCTTAAGATAAGTATTGTCATATTTGTCTTCTATAAATCTATCCATAATATTTCGTAACAGTTTTTTCGAATTTTTAATTTTTTATATAAAAATTTTGTATTTTTAATTTGTAACACAAAGATGTCTGTTATATTAAAGATGTTTCTTAAAATAATAATATTATTATTATTATAAATATTAATATTATTTTAAGAAAATAACAGTATAAATTTCTTAAAATAGTTGTAAAACACGTATTAAAAAATGCTTAAGAAACGCTTTAAAAGTTATCTTTCAAAATTTATAACATCTCTATATCATATCTTTTAGATATTCATGCTATTTCAATTCTAGATTAATATTTTACAAAAAATAAATTAATTAACAGGAATTGATTTTTAAAAATTTGCTTTAATAAATTTTTTAAGCTTTTCTCAAATTTTTAAGACAGAGTTTGACTTTATAAAAAATGTTAAAATTTGTTTCTAATTAAAATTCAAGCAATCTCAGAATTGCATCATATTTTACATTTAATTATAATTGAGTATTTAAGATACTTATCAAGTATTTTTAGATATGTTAATTTTATAAAGGGATAGAAATAAATTGAAAAATTAAAAAAATTCTCTAATTTATGCAAACACTCCGCAACTTTTCATACGATAACAGAAGAACGGAATCAACGGCAAAAGGCGCGTCCGGGTTCAAAAGCGCGGAAAAACATTAATAAGGAAGAGAAAGTTTCTTGCGTCAGGAAGCTTATAAAGTCACCGATGATTATTACGAATTGATTGTTACGATAGTTGCACTGACAGACTCGCGTGAACATCGTATAGCAACAATTTTGCAAAATTTAGACGGAAATGCAACGAATTCTTACGGCGATTAAGCTGTTTATTCGCGTACGAATGTATTATTCGAATCGCGAAGCGTGCGTCCTGTCTTGCTTAAGTGTCTTCACTTAGCTATCCCTTTGTAGATCACAGTTTCGATCATAATACGTAAGGCACACCAATAGAGGTTGGTTAGAGAGCGATTTTATAACTGTTTCTGCAAAATGCAGTTAGGAATTAAAAATCAGGAAGTCTCTTGAAACGAAATATTGATATCAAACGGCGATACGTCATTCCTACCAGCGTTAATCTCATCACTTACCACCGACTAAAAGTTTGCTTTGATTAATTTATTAATTTGGAAAAATGATTTATATACATCTTTATAGACTTGCATATAAAGACTCAGCCGAAAGAGATGCAGAATATGACGTTGAACCATCCAATAACCTCTTTATCAAATGTTTTGCAAACAAATACGAAATAACTTTTTAAAAGTAAAGAAATTTAGTAGAGTAAAACATTTTTCGTCTTATAATAAACTTTCTTTTAAACGCTACTCAAACTACTTGTCAAATTGAATCATTCGACATATTGTATGACAAAGTGCTACATATATAAATTGTCTAAGGCACGCTTACTGAACAATCGATACGCCGCCACGTAGTGAAAAGAAAGAGATAAAACTAATACTCTAATATATTATTGTCCAATTTAACAAGAAGTAGAGCACAACTTATAAGTGTAATTTTTAAGTGCAAGTTTAATAGATTTAGTTTAATAGATACTGTTTGAAATACTACTAAGGCACTTTTCTTCATTAATTATTTCTTCATTAATTAATAGAATTAAAAAGTTAAAAAAATCTAAAAGAATTCCGACATTTTTGTTAACGTAACAATTTAATATCTGCTTTAATAGGAGCTCGAGTATTATCTATGGTGTTATTTTAATTACAGATATAATAAAATAAATCTATTTTTAAATTTATTTATATTTCGTAAATATTAATCTGTGCGTCTAAATATATATTTTTCATTTTTAATTGTGCTTTTTTTATTATGAAATGTTAATCAGACAGTAATGTATCATAATATTAATTTGTAATTACGATTTTCTTCTTTTCCTACGTGCGCCGATCGGAACACCGGATATATCCGCGGGACATTTTAGTTTTGATTAATATTGAGCATGTATATTATGTATATATATGTATATGTGTATATGATGTGTATATATATATATATATATATATATATATATATATATATATATACATACACACATATAATGTTATCGCTTTCGATTTGAGCTATTCTTAACAACTAAACGTAAACCCGACGCCGGCAACGTCGCCGTCGTACCGGCATTATACTCTCGCATTAGTTCATTGTCTTTTACAAAAGACATTGAACAATGCGAGTGCTACGAAATTAACCCTTTGGCTGCGAAGGGCGCGATACGCCAACGTAAAATTGTGGAATCTATATGACAGCGGAGGGAAAAAACGGCAGATTATCGCGAGGGTCCAAGATCGAAGAACCCGAGATTCATGTGTGACTTAAAATTTAGATCTTAATGCTAGGCCCGTATTCTCGCCATACATTTAAGAATGATTAAATGTATGTAATCTCATTTTATCTTGTTTATGTCAGATGAAACAGGATTAAATGGCCGCTTGTGATGCCAAACACGTACGAGGACAATACGGCCCTCCGAAGGAGCAGAAATTCAACGAACCTCTACAGTTGACAAGTCTCTAGAAATTCGTGAATTGACAAATCTGCTCTTTCCTTCGGGAAAAAAATTTCTTATATAAAAACATATATAAATATAAAAAAATATGTGCATATATATTTATACTAGTTTCTTTTTTTTTTTTAATTTCTGTTTGATGTAAAATAAATAATAGTCATACTGAAAAGTTAAAAACTAATTAAAAAGATTTTTTTACATTGTTTCTTTTACAAAAAGTTAAAAGTTCGAAGAACTGAGAAAAAAATTGCTTATATAAAATTGCTTATATAATCATTTTTTATTTATTTATAGAATATATATGATTATACATAAATAAGTTTTACAATTTTTTATATCATAACTTTTTGTAAAAGAAGCAATGCAAAAATGGTCTTTTTAAATAGTTTTTGTTTTTTCAGTATAACTATTATTTTGTTTATACCAAACAGAAATTTTACAAAAGAAAAGAAACTAGTATAAACATATATGAACATTTTTATATATTTATATAATATATTATATGTTTTTATATAAAAAATTTTTCCCGGGTAGTTATAATAAAGTATCGACACTCCTTATATATTTTCTTCTCAAAGGAATGTAGTGTCGCTATAAATGTATATATTAACTGATCTTCTTGGGGCACCTTGTATACAACTCGTATACGAGCTCGTTCCAAGTAATTAAACCAGCTTTGATATCATACATAAGATATCTCACACGTACGAACATAGCGGCACATAACTTCAACGTCGTTTTTTTCTATCGCACTATTTTGTAGTAAGCACTACTATACAAAAAGTCTTCGAAATCACATTATTAATCCTCAGTGGCGCCCGGAATCTTTCGGATTCCAGCTTCGTAACCAAAATCAATACTCTTAGTAGAGTCAGTTGTAAAAAAAAAAAGAAGTGTTAATTTGTACTTTGACCCTTTCATATTCTATACTCAATAACCATCTATTGATAAAAAAATTATCATTGTTTATTTATATTTTCTACGTCCAATTTCCGTCATAAGATTTAAGAGGAAGTTAATAACAATAAAATTGAAATTTAGTTTGAGAGACAAGTAAAGGAAAAAAATGTCGTTAGAATCCAAATATACTCAGGCGTCACTTTACTGTCTCGTTGTTTGAGAATAAATCCTCTTGAAGTTCAATCCCTTGAAACTAATGGACTGTAACTCGGGCAGTCTAGTCCATGTTTGCATAGAATGTCGTTTTCTTTCCATTTTCATTCCTTTGTATTGTCATGGTCCCGCGAAGCTGTCATTGTGATTGAACAGCACTACAATTGTAATTACCTCTCAAATCCGATACCTCTCAAATCCTATACGTATAAGATGTCTCCACCAAACCAATATTGATTGTACGCTCGTGATGCTTAACGAACGTTCACGTACTCGCCACACGTCGAAGGCAAATAGAGAATATTATTGAGCTATAAATTTTCTGAAAAGATTTCTGTCTCTGAACTCTATAAAGATGTGATCTTATTTCATACTTTGATAGAGTTAAAAGTAGGAAATATTCACTATTTTTGGATGGCATTTTTGTCCGCGGACCAGTCGACCATTTTTCTACGTGAGGATTTTAACAGTTCTTCCCTCCCAAAATCGATTGTTGCTGTAGTTCTAGTTCAAGGGACTGAATTCGATCGAGGATCTTTCGTATCGCGTCGATAATATCTGTCCTTTTACACTATTCCTTCACCACCTTTAAGGATACCGCGGATCCGTCAAGTGCCGCGTCGATGCAGAATACTGCAGATTGTGGTAAGATCTGCTGCGTCCATAATCGCGCGGCAATTGATTCGAATGGCGATACGCGACGTAAGGTCCTAGGCAGGGGACATTGGCCGTTCGCGGCCGCTCGCCCGATCCCCGCGGGTGCGTCTCGGCACCGGGATAATCCGGCGCCGGGTGCTGGGGCTCGCCGACCGCAGATTGAAACTGCGACAGGCCGTAAAGCACGCCGAGAGATCTCCTCCACATGTCGGGGCGGATCTGATTCGGCTGCTGTTGCTGCTGCTGCTGCTGCTGCTGCTGCTGCTGCTCCTGCGGCGGCTGCTGGCGCCTCCTGCTCTGCGAGGAGCCGCTCTCGGTCGAGTTGCTGTCCTCGCTGGTACCCAAGCCGGGATCCCTCTCCTCGAACGCCGCCATGCTCATTGCGGGACTGTCCTGGAGCGGTTTGATGTCGCCCGGACCGTAATAGACTAGATGAGGAAGCGGGATCACGTAGGGCGGCTGTTGCTTCTGCTGCTGTTGCAGCTTATTGGCTTGTAGTTCCTTCTCTTGCGTGCTGTTCTTCGTGTTCTCTGCTTCACCAGCCTCACTGTCACCGCCGCTACAGACACCGGGATCGAAGAGAGAGAGCAACACCGGAAGCAGGAACATACCGTGTAATGCGCCGATGAAGATCACGAGGAAGACCATCTTGAAGAACACCAGAAAGATGTAGGTACCGGCCAACAGGAGAGCCATCAGGCCAAGTATCGTCGAGGCGGCGCCTTGTACGATCGGTAGGCCCAGGCTATACAGGCTTTCTTTGACCCGATCTTCTGCTCGTGCCTGCTTCGATCTCATATAGGCATAGCAGATGTGCGCAGTGAAATCGACACTGAAGCCGATGCACATGATTAGATTGATCATAGAGATGCTATCGAGACTGACGTCCCACAGCGCCATGTAGCCGGCCACCCCTAGCTCGATCGACACGATGCAGAAGGCGACCCACAGGCAGCAGAAGATATTCGGGATGAAGATGAAGCTGATGAGCATCATCACGAATGCGCCGAATATCATGCATTGAATGCTGGTCGGCCTTACCAGCTCGAACTGGTCGAAGAACACAAAGTACGGATGGAATACACTCGCGTTGAGCGGCGACGCCGCGCATATGCCGCGCAGCTCCTTCACCATTTCCTTCTCCTGATTGGTGCCGCTCACGTTCACCGGCTGTATTAGGAACCGACTCGCCACGATCCTCTCGCCTGTGTCGTCGAACTTGATGTCCAGGGAGGAGGTGCTATTCGGGACTAGCCACATATTCTTGAGGATCTTGATGAAGTTGTGCTCGTCCGTGACGTTCACGTTCTCGTACCCAAGATCTCGCATCCTGCTGAGAAAGTTGAGGAAGTCGCGGAGCCAGCTCTCGGTATAGATCGGCACGCTGCTGATGTACTTACTCCCCTCGAGGCTCCTCGTCAGGTTCTCCACCTGCTGCTGGATTGTCGGATCACTGTAGTTGTATTCACCGGATATTACCACCTACAGAAAAGTAACGAGAGTGCAATTAAAAAGTATTACTTAAGGGAACCTAATTTGAAGGCTATTTTTATACTTAGAACTGAAAATATCTAGGACATTGACGTTTTAGATGTGTGTTTATTTCTTATGTGATTTACTTCTTTATCTTTATAAAAATTTATTTTTTTTTAAATGAAAACTATTAATTTACTTATTCTTAATAAAAATAAAAATATCATGTCACAAATTTAACGTGATTTAAAAATTCCTGTTTATATTATTCCAAGGACTTTATATTGATGGCACTAAGGCTTATTTCAATCTACACAAATGCGATTATTATTGGAACTAGTTTAAATTATGTATCGCAATATTGAACAAAATGGCGATCGACTAAAAATAAAAAACAATTTTGCAAATTTTTTTTAACTTTTGTGAGGTGTAAAAGAAACTTTATTACAAAAAAATCCTAGATTCAACCATAGCCACAAGTATTATGAATATTTTGTTTCAAGGTAGAAATTGTTTGGCGTAGTAATTTCTGAGATAAGCCTTGAAAGGTTAAGAAAACCACGCATTTACAGTTCAACCGCATGATATGCAGCTCGTACGCCGTGTCCTTCAAAACGTGAAAATAACGACCAATTGTTCGACTATCGTTAAATTGCTTTATTCTTAAGAATATAAAGATAGAAAAACTATTTAAAAAAATAATTGTTAAAATTTTTTTTTCTTTTAAGTGAAAATTTCGCGCGGCGAACAATTTTGTTTGTTTAAGAATTCTTACGGTCATTTGTCATTTTTTCTCCTCCTTCTCCTTTCTGCAATTCACGAAAGTCGTAAACGCAACGGTAAAGTCGCGGAGAATGTACACGTTGGTCGGGCACCTTTTCGGGAATTTCTGCGGTATTCCCGTGAAAGTAATTTCGAGAAAGCTCCGTATAGAAGTACTACGGCTTCCTCTCGTGCCACACAAAGCCGCAGCGTCACGTTTTTGTCACGATTATGTAATTTGTTCGATCTTGAGGCACGTTGACGCACAAACATTTTGACATAAACGTACCGCGAACGGATCCAATTACGCGGTGCGTCTTTATTAAGAGTTCACCGTGACAGTAGTTTCTCGGCGAATGACGTTTCCGCGCAGTCATCGGAACCTGAAGGCTCGTGACGTCGGGACGTTATTAATATCGCGAGGAAACGCGATAGCGCGAGACCATCTTCGAGAAACGTACTTTCACTACAATGTATCGGACTAACGCAACGGGAGGAAAAAGGTCCCAGTGAAATTCTTAGTCTATCTCTGATGATATATCTCTCGCTACATTCACAATTTTACTTCATCCGAGAGAGAGGGAGAGAGAAAGAGAGAGATCTCAATGCCGCGTAAAGATACGTGCTTAAAACGCATTGAAATCGCCTCCGCATTATGAAATATTCAATGTCTAATTGAAACCGTCACAGAAGTTGCATAAAACTGCTTCATGACAAACTAATGCATTTCTTGAAATTAGTTTTTTATTGTAAATATCCTGTAATTTAATAAAAAGGTGAATGGATTTAGAATGGGTTTTATGAAGATAGATTTCTATTTATAATTTATGTATCATATACATATAATATAAAAGCAATTATATGTGCAGATACATATATATATATATAATTAGTAAACAAATATGCATATTTTAGACGTTTTAGAAAGCATACAGAGACTGTTAGATTTAATTTTCCTCACTCAATATTATTATTATTATTATTATTATTATTATTATTATTATTATTATTAGTATTATTATTACTTACATATTTACAGTTCTATGTATGTATAATACACATATTAATAAACACACACACATACACACAAAACATTTAGTATAGTAATACTGTACTATATATTTATTGAAATAGCGCTACCATATAATTTTGAATCAATCACAATTATACGTTTTTTTGTATTGTAATGTATGTAATAAGAACAGATTGAGAGAAATTTGCAGACATAAATCGACAAAGTGATAAAATCAACTGTTGCTTTCTTCTGTTTAAAATGCGTCCCAAAATTTTTTCTGGACACTAAGGACTATTTTGACTATGATTATTTAAATTCAGTAAGTGAAATTGAATAAAAAAAGTTGAACCTAACAATTTCAATATCTAATAATTTGCCTAAAATGCATATTCTTTTTTAGGCGTAAAATAAACTTTTTTATTTTTTTGTTCGGATAATTGTTTGTTTGTGTGTGTGTGTGTGTGTTATTTTGTGCAAATATAATATAAAAAATAAATTATTTTAAATCCGGAAACTTCCTTAAAATCTGACACAAAAGTATGAATTGTATAAAACAAATTTAAACATTGAGATATTTATTTATTCATATTAGAGAATCAAGTAAATGTAACGAATAATTTAATTATATTAATTAAATATTTATTTTAATATCTTAATGTGTTTAAATTTGTTTTACACAATTTATAATTTTGTGTCATATTTTAAGGAAATTTTAAGATTTAATAATTATTTATTAATTATTAAGAATTATTTATTAATTTTTAAAATTTATATTCGATAAAATAATGATAAAAATATTAAATTTTCTAAATATGAATAATAAAATCTCGAAATTATTTAGTTGTTGGTAAAATAAAAATACTTTCCAAGTTTCTAATATTTTACAATAAATAAATTTTTAAATAAATTACTTTGTTAGAAAGAAATGTCGAAGCGCCTAAAGTAAAATTAAGGAGGTTACCAGATGTGTATGCAAGTCTAAATGATCGGCGTGAAATTACTTGATGTCACGTGATTTGAGTAAATAAGTGGGGGATTTATATCGGAATCTCTCCGATTTAGTTAGTCTTTCTCGTCGATCGGTTCGGAGAAGCGTGATGTAACGGACATTGCTTTTCTTGAGGTTCATGCTAGCCAGCCGGAGAAAGTTGTTTGCACGATATCGCCGTGTCGAGGGGAACACGTGACATAATTGCGCGTACCGGATTATGCGTGGCAGTTCCAAGCGTAACGCACTCCGTTCTTCCGAACGTGTTTCTTTTTTTTTGCGCCGCTTATGAGGAAACATTCTCTTGCGAGTTTGCATGCACGGAAACCGGAACTCTCTAAATATTGACCGATACCGCTTTCGAGGCTTCAAGAAACAAAATAGGGATGGGCACGATCATGCGGCTGTAGAAAACGTATTATTTTGCATAGTCAATAAAATAGTGTTAAAATAGCTATTGACCAATAATTGAGGTGCTAAATTGAGATTTTTCTCACATCACGGCATTTAATTTACTTCGCAATTTTTTAAAAATATATTTCTGCACTTTTTGCAGATAGAACTCACGAGGAGCTACAACACAATGTGTTAAGACATTCAGTTAAAAAAATTGAATACGCATTGAAATAAAAAATTGATCAATTTGTATTCCGATTGCCTCGCAAGTCTCGCGATTCATATCGAAATTCGCGAAAATGCCTACCTGTATCCTGTAAGGGTACTCTCTGAAGTAATAGTCCTCGCGGTCGTAAAAAGCGATCGAATAAGAGTCTTCCTTGGAAAGCTTGCGTCGATCCAGGCCCTCCTGAAGGGTGGTGAGTCCATAAAAAGCGCCGAGAAGGTAGCATATGAAAACGAGAATGATAATCGCTTTCACGGGCCGGTAATTTAGCGCAGCTGCCAAATAATCGCGGAACCAAGTCATGCATCCGTGCTCGGGATTGTCGATCGGATTTTGAGGATCGTCGGGATCAATCCCGCCGGAACACAACGCCCTGTACAACCACGATCGATGAGCTGAAATGTCATATAATGTGCTATTTAAAATGTTAATTTCGTTAAAGGAGGACGCATAAAGTATATTTTGCCGGTAATGATTTTTCGCCGGTACTTTGTTGCAAGATATACTTCATTGCATAATGTCATAATCGACGCGTAAATAATATCGGAACGGTGGGCCTTTCAGTCTTTTATTTTCGGCACTTTGCGGTCGCCGGTACGACAATGTTTGGAAAAATAAAACACGGAGAAAGCAGACTCTTTCCTTTTACATAATGTACCGTATGATCTAACGAATTAACGGTTTCCGAACGTAACGCATGTCTATCTGTTGACGTAACGTCGATACGTCATGCAGACGTAACGAGATTTCGAACGGTAGTGAATAACAACGATCGACCCGTTGCGAGGGAAAACAACGAGGCAATTATAAATTCACAAGAAATTAGCAATTTCCGAGATGGTAATCAAAACTAGAATTTATAAGAATAAATTCTTAAGAATTGCCAAACGTGTATCATAAGTCGGTTTTACAAGAGGCTCTCTAAATACAATACGACGAATTGTATTTAGAGAATTGTATTTCTATGAAATAGAAAAAAAAATTACAGCATTTTTACAATAATTGTAATACTCACTTGATTTCGATAGTGGCTTCACCTTGCAGCAGATAACGCTGTGCAAATTTCTTTGTTCGCAATAACCGCTGATTGCGACGCATCCGCTGAAGAATGTTATGTGGAACAGGAAAGTGAAAACCACTGCAAAACCTGTCATTCGATGCATGTTTAATATTAATATTAATAATTAAAAATATTAATATGTGCATATCACATAGTGAAACTTGACAAACAAGATGACATGAAATAGTGTTTCAATGACGTTTTATTAAAATATTGCCGACGTTATTAAGAAGTCTTAACGATGTTATTTGACATTATCTTTGAATTATAATGTACTTTCTAAAAGTTATTGTTATTTTATTATCTTATTACATATCTTTTTATCTTTAACCCTTCAGCGGCCAGTGTTGCATATTTGCAACGTTCACTTTCCACGCATTTTTAATTAAATTTATGTAAAGTAACAAAGAAATGTTGCATTTTATACGAGAATGTTCATTAGGTAACTTTTTCTAAGTTACCTAATGCATATCTTTTACATTGGAAAGAAGTTAATGAATTAAAATTTATGTATTTTAAAAGTAACCAGTTGAAATAAAAAATTAATTACCTTATATTAAATATTATTAATTTTTTAACTTTTTAACTAAGTTATTATCTAACTACGTAAAAAGATTAGGCGGAAAAAAATATCGATAAATTGTTCCCTTGCAAGATATTTTTGGGTAAAAATATCTATCTATAAAAATATTTTTTTTAATTACAATAAAATGTTGCCTCTCTAAAGAGTTAGAGAGTCAAGATGTCGAGATACTATCAACTTTTAAATACCTTATGAATATTTTATTTTTATTTATGATTTTACTTTTATTTATTTAGATGTTTCTTACCTGAATAAATGCAGAAAATTTGGACCGAGGGAAACGGCGACAAGATGCCGATGAAGAAGGATATCATGTCCGTCAAAGATGTGATGGTGATGGAAACGGCAGCCTCGCTCAATGTCGCCGCCATTCTTTCTGGCACTGGTTT
Organism: Monomorium pharaonis; assembly: GCF_013373865.1. Classification (NCBI taxonomy): domain Eukaryota; kingdom Metazoa; phylum Arthropoda; class Insecta; order Hymenoptera; family Formicidae; genus Monomorium; species Monomorium pharaonis. The sequence continues at coordinate 21,773,936 of NC_050470.1, read as the reverse complement.
CGAGATACTTGTTCGCCTCCAGGCCGCTAACATGACGAAGGTATCGTCGATCCCTATTCCTGTAATCAATCGAACGGTTTTACACACGGCGATTGCAGTTTTACGGTAAGTGGCAAAACATCTAACAATAAGTTGTGCAAGGAGAAAATAAAAATTAAACTTATTAATGTATACTTTCAAAGAATAATATTTTTCTCTAGCCTTTTTCTTTGTTATTTTTTTTAATTGCACAAATTTTCCGCCGCATAAATTTCATATTGATCGTAATTCTAAGTTCGGGTATTTATTAGTCGAGTCTTATTTTATGTCTTAAGATGCTAAACTTTACGATTGGTTAATGGCATCTTAAGACAAGTACTTAAGACGATCTTAATTATAAAACTTGACTATGAGCATCGGCTTAAGAGATTGTAAATTATGTTTTTTTACATCTAATGGAATCATTAACAGTGAATAGGTTTTCCGAGAAAAATAATGTTGTTTAAGGCAATCGTTCTTTAAATATATTCAGTTATTCCTTGAAAATTTATCACCTTCAGTTGGACGTCACGTCTGTTTTTAAGTGTCACGTCTAATTTCTCAGAGAGCAGGAAACGTGTTTTTTTTTTTTGCAATAAGTTAAAACCGCGTGATAATGCATCTCGCATTTGCATTGAAATCTTCATTAAAACAATACGTAATTATTTGACTAATGAAGATATTATCGTGTGACGCTTCTTCTCTCGGACATTTTTCATTTAGTTCTATCTTATTCTATTTGAATGTTTTATAATAAAATTATGAATGTATTATGTGTGAATATAATTCCGAACAGAATTTATTACTTTTAAATCTTAATAATTTATTAATTTATTATATGTGTGTGAAATTCTCAAATTTTATCACAGAGAAAAGTAAGTCAATCGACTTTCGAAAAATCCGGAAATCGTTTTTACTCCCTTTTCCTCAATTTAATTAATCAAATTATATCGGTAGACGCAACAAATTGTCGATTTTTATCAACACTATGTATTTTTGGTATGAAATTCAAGGAAATAACGGTCTTTTTGAGAATTGCGGTCGATCGATTGGATCGAATGAAGCTGTTATTATTGGTAGTAAAGATTGACTTCGCTCGGCAGGCGAGCGCGACGTCGAAAGGGAAAAGGCGACTTCCGCTTTTCACATAAATCATAGTTTCGTTTATTTCGCTCGTATGCACCAGACGAGTACGAGCCAGCGTGTTTGTCGTCGAGAACATGTGTTTCTACAGACGCGACAGGAGATTACGGCATCGTGTTGCAAATCAGTCGAAGTTTAAGTCGTTATTTTCGTTGCTCAACTTATACACAGAGTATCAATTTAAGTATCGATTGTGACAAATCTCCGAGGTAATAACGGCTTACGACAGCGACGAAATTGTATATGTAGAGTACCTGAAAATTATAAAGAGTACCTGACGAATTTGGAATGGCCTTATATTGGTTAAACAAAAACACCAGACGAAAATTTATTCTATAGACGATTATAAATATTGTTAATTGATAATGAAAGAATTCTACATTAAATTTGTTAAATAATAGTAAATGCAAAATTCTAATTACTTAAAGTTAAAAAATAAATTTAATATCGTAACACAGAAGCTCACTATCATCTCACCTATCATAAGGAATGGCGCGGCGAGATTGAGGCCGATGAAGTCGATCCCCAGGTAGATGCACAATCCGAAAGCGGCAACCGTCGCCATGGCGGCCGAGAGGTTGCCCAGAAGACCGAGCCAAGGTTTGCTGCGCACCCAGTCGGTCATCATGCACGTCACGACCGAGAACAAGCCCATTATGATGAACGTGCTGGTGAAATACGGCACGACCGTCTTCGTGTTGGCCTCTAACTCCAGCTCGAGGGTCCTCGAGGCGAATCTCGCGATGCTAATGTGCTTAAACGCACCTTCGTCCTCGGCCTTGCCGACGATGTTCAGAAAAGCCTCTTCCCAAGCGGCGCCGCTGATTCGGCAAAACCGAAAAAGAATTAGATTATACCGAATTAGATTATACTGAAAAATGGATATATTGAAGACTATGTCATGAAACATTAGATAGCACGAGGAAATTTTGAAAAATCGCATAGATTTCATTAACTCGTAATTGTAGTTTTTTTTTTTTTTTAAGTTTAATTTTCTGATTTCGACAAAATAAAATTTCACCCACGATTAAAAAGTATCTGAAAAACAGATAAGACTAGAAGAACATCAATATTATATGATTTACCATTTTTAACGATAACAATAGGCTATCAATATAATATCGTCACGAGTAAATCAGGCACTTATTATTTGCACGGACGCAGCTGATAGCAATAGATGATTAAATTGGTGATGTCCGACTGTGGCGGCCATGTAGTGAATTAATGAGATACTACTTCCACAAGCACAGCTGATCAACGTTACAAAATTTTGATTCAGAATTTTTGTATTAAAAAATGCAGTACTACGCAAAATAAAATAAAATATGTAAATATTACACCGTGAGATTTAGAATTTGTGACTATAATTGCTACAATCAAAGAATAGTTAGAAACTTTATTTTAGTTATTGCTACAATGTTAATAATAATAACCTTGTGTATTTGGAGTTTTACAATTATGAAAAAAATTACTATAAGTTATGATAATTTTAAATATTAATATAGTTAAAAAATATCAAGATACAGATGGTATATATAAGAATAAAATAAACATTTTTATGTAACGAATATAACTGTTTTATAAACATTTGCATATTAATCACGTAGTAATAATAATTAATAGCTAATTTACATGGCAAAAATAAAAACTACAAATGTTGACATCGAAAATGACTGTGAATTATAGCAAAATTATGATAATTCCAATTTCTTTCGGTGTGTAGACCGTTTACATATTTTTTTAATTTCACATAGCGTAGCTCGATTTTACTTTACCGGGATTTTAGTTTTTGACACGTATTTATCAAAAATCGAAATTTATGGGTATCATTTCTGAACGCGACAAGGCTCCGCGAATTGTGCAACATTCGTACGCGTAAAGCGTATATTTGTCATGTAACTTCGTGTACTCCCGTGAACGGTAAACAACAGCCGACGTTACTTTCGAGCTCGCCGTCGTGTATGCGTGATTGAAATAACTGGACCAATTCCATCAGCGGGCTCCGACGTGTTTGCGAACGTGATCGGTAGACTTACATTGCGTCCTGCCGTGGACTGTCGACGGTGATAAAGTAGGCGAGCTGCACCGAGGGCGCCGATTCTAAGATGAGATCCTTATTGACGACGCTTCCGCCGAAGTACACCGGAATCAGATGAGTGTCCCAGGTGACCGGATTGAACGTCACCGGAAACGTCAGATTTAGCTTTCCCCTTTCCACTTCCCTGCAAAAAGTTTAAGCCCGATTTGAAACTCGACGCGGGTCAACCAGCTCGCTCGTTTTGAAACGCGCCGTTCCACTTGTTCGCGCTCGACCACGAAATCGTTTTTTTTTTTTCTTTCTTTCTTTCTTGGGAGGGGTTTTTACATGCGTCTCGCGTACTTCATTACGTGATGCAGATTTAAGATGTCGTTGATGAAACACTGGTCGAGCCATCGCGCACAAATTTCCTCGTAGGTGAACGTCTCGTCCTCGTACTTCACCGTCATGTTCCTGATTAGCCAATCGAGCTCCCTCAGCTCCTGCCAAATCGCGCTCTTCAGCAAGTTGTGCCCGCCATCCTTCGGAATCACGATTACATGACCGAATCGGCCTGCAACAAGCAACAGATCCGATCGATCACTCAGCAGGAAATAAGACGAACCATTCTTCCGGTAGCAAACTATAGACGCGGTAGAAAAACACGATTGGCTTCTGTATTGCCTTCCTATCGTTTAAACACGGAGCGGTAAGAAGTTAGTAGGAAGTCCAATTATGAAAATATTTCGCTAATGGAAACAAAGAAAGTTAATGAAAGTTCGTCTGGAATGGATTTTCAAACGTTTAAAACGATAACGACGAACTTGCCATTCGTCCCGCATGATTTTTAATGTCGGAAGATATGATTGCCTCGTGTATTAAAAAAAAGAGAGAGAAAGCAAAAAAAAAAACAAGCGAGCGCATTAAAGGCTCGAAGATACGGTTCTCCACGAGAACCTTACAGGCGCGTGGAATTTGTTATCTTCCTATGACTACTCTCGATTGGAAGGGTTATTCAAGGTTGTCGTTGGATTCACGGGATTCCTCGCGGGCGAAGAAATCGCGGGGAGGCAGGATGAATGATCGACGGGAGCTCTCACCTGGCCGCGTGATGCGGGAGAAACTGAATTGGTGGCTGTAATTGACTTTGAAGTGCTGCTCGACTATCGCCCGTTCGGTCTTGCCGGGGCCGTTGACGGGCGAGAAGAGGTATTCCGGGTCGATTTCGTAGTGTATCCTCTGGTAGCCCGTGAAGCATATGCACGCCAGCAGTATCGGCACGATTACGAAGTAGCCGGGGTGTCGACCGACAACGAGGCCAACCTTGTAAAACGCGCGATTCAAAAAGTCGTCGACGCACGTCAGGTGCCACATCTGAAAGCGAAAGTACAATAAAACCGTTAATCGTTATTCCATCCAGCACGTCCACGCTGAAACATTAAGAATTGCATCCGATGACGCGAAGGCCCGTTAAGAGAACTAAAAATACGTTTATCCTCAAACGAGGGAAGATATGCAGATTATAAATATTAATTTAATACACGTACCAACGTGCGCGTTTCGACTTTCCTGTTTTCAACGAACGTCATATATATTGAAATTTATTATTCTCCGTTCGTTTATTTGGGAATAAATATATTTTTAGTTTTTCCAATCTTTCTAATTGACCCGCATCATTTGCATTTTCTTAAATCCATGTAATTGATTGAACCTCAAGAACTGTGACAATGAGACCAAATTATAAGATCAAGGATTTGAAGGAGAAAGAACAGAGAACTTTTGAAGCTAAAGCTAGATCGTTCCTTAGATCGAGACTAAAAAAAGAAACAATAATAATAACAATAAATTACGTTACGGTTGCCGAGTTGAATACTGATATCAATCGCAGGATTACTTTTTAGTTCGTGAAATAAAGGATGTGTAAAAATATGCTACTAGGAGGTTTTCGTCGTTGAAAGCGAAAACTAAAGATTTACAGAATGACAGGGTAGAACAATAGGATCGTTTTCTGTAAATTCCGATTTCCCGACGACGACGATTCGCAATCGATAAATCATTTATCGTGCAGTAACTGTAGAAAGCACTAGCTTTATTCCGGCGCAAGAAACGTTCGCAGCTGTCCAATTAGTGTTTTGCATTTACAATGTATTTTGCGCGTATATATACCGCGGTAAATGCAAAGTAAGTTGCTGGGCGAGAATTGCTGTGTGCGAGATTGAATCTCTCGTATACATACGGTTCGTTGAACGCGCAGTGCGAAAAGTGCGCCGCGACCGTTTTTATTTTTTCGCCTCCTCTTGTCTTTGTGTGCTGTTACAAAAATTCATTGTCCACTTAAATCCGCGAGCGCGGCCGATAATAATCGCGCTGTCTCGCCCATTCAACGCTCGTCGATCCTCGGAAAAACTTGTCGTCCGCGTCATAAAGAGGCGGCGGCTTGACTTCTTACGATGATGTTTTGCGGGAATAAGATTTCACCAAAACAAGCCGTAAAGTAAAACGTGAGACGAGACGTCATTTGTTTAATATACATATATCAAGAGTATCTCTGACGTCGGACGTTACGAAACAGAAATTTACTGCGGGTAAAGGAATTTATAAGGATAAAAACGCGGGAAGTTGAAGGATCATTACACTTAAGGATCTCGCAGATGGGTCATTATTTTTCATTACTAATTCCTTCATTATTTTCGTACAGATATTTCTAGGCAATTCCGTAATATATCGCAGTCTAAACTTAATCGCGATTAGCCTGAAATTGACATTTCAATTTCAGGCCCTCGCATTACAAGCGATTGAAGCATCGGCGGATTCGTGCGAGAGAAGCATTTAGGATGATTGTCATTGAATTCATGTAGAAAAGTGTCGTCAGACTTGACCTACATTGTTCACAATTACGTGTTCGGCGTGCTGAAAACTTAACGAGATTATCATTGACTGCGCTTCATAGAAGCAGATCGTTCATTAAATCGGCAATGCTTGCTGACTTTAATCCATTATTGCTCAATTTGTAAACATTTTCACCTCTGTTTTGTTTTTCATTTCCTACACTTCTTGCCTGTATCTTTTCAATCATACTTTTCTTCTAATATAATTACGATTATTAATGAAAAAAGAATTATTATTTCGATTCTTACACAACACACGAAAGCAATGAAAATTGCGTAATTAATCTACCTCAGGTGAGCCTAATGCGAAAGGATCTAACGCAGATTTTCAATTTGCCGGTTTTAAACGAGTTTTAGTCAACCAATGTCGCGGCGTAATCCTTAATCGATTTTCGTTTAAACTCGTTGCTATTCATAACACCGTGCTCCATTAGTAATTCAATAAGGTTCTAGCTGGTCTCATATTCCTATCGACGTATCAATGACAAAGTAGAACTGACTATGATAAAATTGTTTCCGAGTTTAATTGCGAAATGAAATACAATTAAGTTAAATTAGTCATAGCAGTACAAATAATTTTTTCCGCTAGCTTTGTAATCATCAAAATATCAAAAGTAGAAAAAGATAGACAAAGGGAGGGACAGAGAGAAAGAATTCCTCCCCTTGGTTAATGAAAGAGTACGGCTGGATGATTTTTTAATCGAAAGCCCTTCGATCGAGACGAGAGAATCCCACATCTTTTGTTCCCACACAAAGCCTTTTTTCACGGGACGATGGTGCCCTCATAAGGGATTACATGACACGAGCGAAGGCGAATGAATCACCTTCGTCAGATTTTCACGCACGTTCGTCTTCTCACCTTGAAGTTCCGCAATGGTTTTTAATTCATTTTGCGCATAGAAATATATGGTAGCTCGCGCCGTTTAATTATCATCGACGTCAATCGAGACAAGACGGGAACTTTTTCACGAAAACAAATAGTCGAATCGAAATATTCTGACATTTCGAGCGTTTTAATCAAAATTATTCCTTTCCGGAGCGGCTATCTAAAAAAGAAAGGAATAAATCTAGAGTTTGAACTCATTGGAGCGGAAGGTCTCCCTCCCTCTCTCTGCTCCGCGACTCTCTTTTGTGGAAACATTGCGCCGATATCGCAAACATTTTCATAAATTTCCGCATAAATCGATTCCCGGCGAAATAAGGAACACCATAAATCTGCCCCGGGGGAGCCTCGGTACCAGCCTGGAGACCGTGGTTTCGCGACACGAAACGGCATCGCGATCGCGGGTATATAAATTCGCCGCCGCGCCGGGCAGCGACTTTCTAAAATGGGCTTGATCCTGCCCGTGGATTTTCCCATTGCGCATATTAGCCAAGGGGAAAGAAGGAAAAGAGTGTTCTGCCGATAGGCAGAAGTTCAGGGGCCAGTGCCACCGGTGCACAGGTGTTTTCGCGCGGAGAAAGTCACACAACGTTGAAGCTATACCATTGAATAATCCCGCACACCTCGTCTCTCATTTCTGCCCGTTTAGACACGATTGAATAACGTCGCGTAACAATTGCTTTTGCCGTCTCAGGTTCGCCGGTCGCATTCTGCGTGCTGACCCGCATCGACGGGTGCAAGGAGTTCTTGGTTTCTACATTTATATCTCGACTCTCGATGATGAAAGAAGACATGAGGCCTCTTGTATGTATAATTCACTTGACTCTTTGTCAGAGGCCTCGGAGCAACTACCTCGAGACTTTATCGGTATGGAGTATACTGTGACCCGATCTGAATAAACAGTTCGATAATTGGAGTTTTATGATAGCACATTGCAGTCATTGTTTTGAAAGGCAGATCTATTATTAGTCATTAGATTAAAATTAAAATAATTTCGTCGATTTATTAGAATCATTAAGGTAGAGATGAAGAATATTGGAGCATAATTGATCGACTTATTAGGGCGGATAAAGGATTTTTTCTTCTTTTGAAATTATATTGAATTAGTATTAGAAGATAGTGAGAACTCTCTAAGACAACAATTACTTATTGTTGTTATTATTACATACTTGGTCTTAATTTCACTAGCTTGGTTTCTTATGTGTTATTGTTGATATCATCGCGTTTTCTTTGTAAATGAAGAGCTCTGCAGCGAAAGATCGAAGCACGTGCTGTTACGACAGATTATTATCTTTAGGTCACTAGGACGCTCGTCGTTATCTTCTTAATGCTTTGCCAGCGAAGGAAACTATTCATTTTCAATGGTCAATAGTTTTACTAATAAATAAATACATGAGCTGAATTATTTTTTTTATACACTTTGCAGAAGGTAGAGTATACTTATCGTAATACTTGTAGGTGTCGTAATACTTGTACCAGATATTAAAAAATTCGTGAAAAAAGAAAGCAGGCGGAACAATCTCGAAGTTGGAATTTACAAACTCGCATTTATATCGTGCATTTAAAACCAAATGAAAGGAGTCATAATAAATTTTATAATAGATTTGAATCAAGTTTTAAGGCTCTCTCGCGATGTAATATTGTTTACATAATCATTTATTATAGAAATTATCTTACGCTTCTGCATGATTGACATCGGATAGACGTCTCGGTTTTCCGCATATTTCGCCAATTTCAAGATTACGAAATATTTTTAAGGGAAAACTAAAAACTAAAGTTGCACTTAGCAATTAGTTTATTGCCTCTGATCTTATATAAACACTATCGCGAGAGAGTTGTGTTTTAAGGACTCTGAAGTAAAGTAGTACCGAAGATCTGTGAAAACTATAGAACATAAGATAAGAAAATAAAGAAGACATGCGGTATAAAATCAACGAGGAAGTTTACGTGACCTGTTATCGAGACCTCAGGCAACTATGATAGAAGAAATAACCCTTGAAGATTATGCTATCACAATTTTTGAAAAAGAAACGAACGAAATTAAAATTTTATAATGTCGAGAGTTTACGATACCACAGATCTAAAATTAAAATAATATCACGTCTGAAACTGATGATCTCAGATGGTAGAAACGTGGCACGAATTCGCGCAGTAAAATGTTTTAAAGAATAAAAAAAAAAAATATAAAAATACATATAATCATCAATAATTATTTATAAAGATTTATGAAACCAATGTCAAGCTTAAAATGAAGTTCCTTGAATGATTGGTATCTTCTATTACAGATGTATTTCTTTTACTTAAAGAAATATTTGCTGATCTTTCAGATAATAAATTATCGACTCTTTAAGACGACGATTAAATGATTAATGATTCCGAGGTTTCAAATGATAGTTAAAAATGTAAGACACGCGTCTTAACGGGTCACTCGCAGAATTTTAATTGTTCAATTTCACCGAGCGCGTCCTCCAAGTCTCCTGATTACGTGAAAAAAAAATCTCGCACGTAATTTCCATAGAAAGACGCACGGAGCGGCGGACACAGCTAGCGTTATTAATTTATTACAACGACATTAGACGATTATTAGGAGAAAATTATTTGTTAGACGATAAAAGTAACGAGGACGTAAGTTGCATTTTATTATTAAAACCGTTATTTTCATTTATTAATCATAAATGTGATAGCACGTTATTATTTATCGATAATTATTGCTGCCCCCCCCAACGAGTTTCGTCATCAGCGTGGCGCTTAAATAAAAAAAACGACTTTCCTTGCCACTGCCTTCTAATATTACTATAATAATAGCCGATGGACTCAGTGGGAATGAAATTATACGGATAAAAACTCGCGGCAACACAGGGAAAGTATATTCAAGCATAAGAGTGATTACTTCCTGGAGACCAGCCGGAGTTAGTGGAGTACGTTCAAGTGACTGAAAGTGAGTCGGTGAACGAGTTTTTAATTGATGATACAATAATTCATCTTCCGTTACTGCTAGATTATTGATTTTGGCCGCTGATTATTTTATTAGATTTGGCGCAGCGCCGCGCGCCATATGTGCGTTTGTTCTTCTTCCTGCGCCACGAATATTATTACTGTTGTCAAAATATTATACGAATACGGCGAACGGCCCGTAGGGAAATTGAATGCCAATCAAATTGGCGACAAGAAAAAAAAAAGAAACACCACACAGCGGCCATTGTGCGATTGAAATATTACGCGAACGTTACGTCATTATTCGCGTTCGCCATTTATTTAAATCCATTTCACATCGTTTACGTCCACCTCATTAGTCACTAACGGGAAATGATTTACTTGTAACGTTTGTAACGTTTGAAAGTACTGTAACATCTGGAGTTTGCGCAAATGTCGCGCAATTAACGACGCATACGAAACCCGAGCCGCGCGCGTATTCAATACGCGTCACCCATTATCGTGTCGCAATTTTTTCTCCTCCCCCTCCGCGGCCCTAATGGGCGCGATTTTGCGATACGTATGGTACGTGCGCTGCGAAAAAAAAAAAGAAAAGAACGCTACTCCTTGATTACCGCCGAATCCAAATCCGTTCCGATCGCGGCAACGGTGAACGTGCGATATTATCATATTAAAGTTGCAATTTGCATCGTTCGCGATCGTTACACTAATAACACAACGATTAAACGCCGTTATTCGCCGGCAACATTCTCGTTTGTCGCAATCACGGCGGCGGCGGCGGCTCGGCCTCCCTTTCGTCCTTTCGTCAAATACCTTTCACGCGCACGCAGGTGCGTAAATGCGTACGCACGTGCCCGCGAGGAGGCACGAACGTGCGTGCGTGCGCGCGCGAGCGAGCGAGCGCGCGCGCACGCCCGATTCTTCTTTGCCTTTAACGATAAGCGGCAAGTGCAGCGAAGTGCCGATGTGAAAGTATGCCGTGACTGAGGAGAGAATTTTCCATTTCGTTATTTACAGGCGCGCGCGCTTTCGTTCTTGTCTGTCGCGGCGTCTCCGGCACGCGCCACCCTTTCCAAGTGTCCTCAACACCCCTCGGATTGCGTGTCTTCCGTTCTCTTTGTCTCGCGGACGCGCATCCCTCCCGCCGGAGTGTCTGCCTTTGCGGAGGTTCAGCGTTTTCACTGGATAATGGATTTTCCGCCAATTATCCGCGGATAGTTTCATAATTTTGCCGTGCAATTTCAACGCGGGCTTCTTTTGCGGAAATTGTACTTAGGAAAGCTCGATCGAAAATCCTTAAAGCCGCAGCACAGGTCTGATCTTTAATACGATCTCTTTAATAAGATCTTTAATAAGATCTCATTAATCTCGATTGAAATCTCGGATTCTCGCGGCGGAAAGTCTTGCTCCGATTAAAATTTCACGTCTCCCGATTCCTGGAACGCCGTTCAAGTTTCCTGGAAGTGCTTCGGCGGATAGACAGCGGATAACTTCCGAGCGGAATCGTCTTTTTGAGACACGAAAGCGTTCGAGATTCCGCTCGCGATGATCGCGCGCGGTTTCGTTAAAAAAAAAAGGGATTACGTGATCTCTCGTTCGCAGCAGTTGAACTCTCGAGCGGTTTCCTCGGCGGCGAACGACTTCATTTCGTTCGATATCCCGGATATACCTTACGCAAAACGAAAGTGAGAGTGACACACACACACACACACACACACACACACACACACGCGCGCGCGCGCGCGCGCGGAGATTTATGTGTGTCCCGGGGTAAGGAAAAAAATAACTGGCATGCAATGGCCTGGCCGAGATGCAGCTTCGGTAATAAAATTACGAAAGTAACATACTCGGGATAGTCTCTCGAGTGCCCCGAATAGGAGACCCGCGGTAAACTCGCTCGCCCGACTCGGCTCTGTCCTTTTCTCTCGAAGGCGAGCCGGTGCAATCGCGACGTCGCGTCGCAATCGCGGCACCGCAATCGCGGCGACAATAATACAGATTTTTTTTCTGCCTTGTAAAACGAGCCACCTGTCATATAATGACAATCTCGCGCTGTCGCGGCAAGTTGGGAATTAATTTTAATTTTAAACGAGGTAAATACTGTATAAAAATTATTAATTGTGTATAGGCGCGTGTGTTTGTGCGAAAGCAATTGTCCAAGGCTATGTATACGTATAAGGTATTCCGCGACCTGCGATTGCAGTTTTAATGACAGTTTTTTTTCTGAAATTGGTGTCGATTTTTATCTTAGCGCGAATATCTCGATGCATCGACGATTCGCGAAAAACACCCATCACACGTTTATGCACTTGAATTAATAAATATTATATTTTTTATAGACATTAAATATTTTATAGAAATTAAATTTTAATAACTTCTTAAAAAATTTGTATATATGTGTATTAGCTAATAAAATATTCAAGAGATTATAATTTAAGATTTAATACTTAAAAAAAAAAAACGAAAAGATCCTGAAGATTTTACGTATTTACATGAAATATTTTCTTTAAGCAAAAATGTGATATTCGAAAAGGAAAACTCGTTTAATGTCATGCATTAGTTAGAGATGAAAAGAAACTTTCTATTTTTTTTGAAAGACCCTTAATCTCTTTGGTATGCAATGACCTAAACTTATCGCGGTATTTATCGAATTATTATAGCCACAGGTAGCAAGTTGGTTGGTGGTTTGTGGACAGAGAAGTTCTCCATTTTGAAGTAGAGATCTCTCGGACGATTTATTTGATGAAAGAAAGTCTGGTTCTCTTGTATTTAATCTTCATCGTTTGTATTTCAATATCTTAATATAGATAACTATTTATTGTTGTCATTCTTTCTTTCATGTATATTTCTTTAAAAGGTGTATATCATATGTATATATGTATATATATTTATAACTGACAGACGGTTTTCTTTCACTAATACTGTATCAATGTGAGAATATATTGTTACAATATTGTGGATTGGAAAGTTATGACGAACGATGATCTCATTCTCTCACCAATACTTTCATTGAGGAAGAACCAATTCTACAAGTTGGAAGAATCACGAGAAAACTTAATTAGACGTATACTGAAAAAATTATTTTTTTGCTTGGAACTAAATATTTGTGTGCGTAACAGATTTGGTTGGCATTACTGTACTTTTATTTGTTGTACCTATTAAATGTATTTTAGAGAAAACAAAATATATAAAAATGTTAAGCTGATACAATCAATTTTTGGTTGCAGTTACTAAACGTTTAGTATTTGATTATATTTCAACCAAATTATTATCCAGTGTGTTCCAAATTTTTGCTCCGTACAATTAAATTTTTCCAGTGTAGCAATCGGAAACTTTCATGCTTCGCAAAGATACAATCGCAGGAACACTGATAATAATTGCGATAAAATGTTGCTTAAGCACATTGAAAGATATCTTACATCGCTCCAGAACATTTACGAAGTTGCAATAAGCGGATATTGTAGTCACATCGAAAATTCACAGTCGTACAAGTGCAGTACACGTTTGGTATCTCCTTAATATTTCTAGCTATCAGAAGTTAAAGATTTCAAGCTATGTCCGCCGGCAAAAGGATTAAGCGCTGCGACGCTACCGGTTCTTTCGTCTCCTTTGTTTCTTTTTTTATTTTTAAAGCCATGAACTATTGCAAAATCGTCCATCATTGCGAGCGATCATTACAGAAAGGGAATCGGGACAAGGTTGGGTTGCGTTTCTTAAAATGACGTACATAAATCGAGCTTTTATAACTCGCGTGCGTAGCGCATATTTATAAGTGTGTTATCGCATGTGTGCTAGTGGACCGGAACACACCTTTGCATCAACGCACACCTCTCTATTCCTCAGATATCAAGCTTTTTCCAAGCGTCATCGGTTGAAAATGCAAGCCGATATATATTAAAAAGTTTAGAATCCAACGGAAACGCCTCGAGAAGTTAAAAATTGCCCGAGACGGTGTATTGCATAATCTGAGGTTTACACTTTTATTTATTGGCGGACACGCACGTAAGAACAAACACGCGATTTTCCCGACTTCCTAGTACTTGCGTATTATTATTTATTATTATTATTATTTAGATGGTTTAATTATGGAGATAATATTTCACGGTATACACAACTTGACCGTGCCTGAGGCTACGTATAAGTAGCGTAACAAGGTAAATCCTCGATCAACGCGTTGACGTAAAAAGAAATTCTTCAGGAGGCACTCGCTTCTCGCTAGGAAAAAGTTGACGCTTCGGTTGCTTCATGCATGTGAGCGTGAATTATGCTGCTCTCTACACCACGGTGAACCTTATTACCATGACATAAATCTCTGCTCTATAATGAGCAGCGTGCGATCACTATCAATCTAAAACCAAGCAAACATATAAACGGACGACCTAGAGCTTGAGAACTGTGTTGAACTGAGGTTCAAGTGGACACATAAAAATACCCTTATTTTCTTAGCGAATTTTTTTTTAAAGAATGTATATTTATACGCAAATGAGTATTTATAGGATTGATTTACTCGAAGGGGACACAACCTTTTATAGCGACAAATGTTGCGAGGTCGGATATAAATCATAAATCTGCCGATTCTATTTGCGAAATCAACTATGAAATCTTCGGGTTTTTTTTTATCACCACGGATATTTACATATTTCCATGTTACAATCTGCGTAATTGACGAGTGCTGTCGCAATTGATGAGATCTGTCGATATCTTGAAGGAAACCGTAATAAACGTTATTGATCTACTTACACAAATACATTGAGAAAAATATCTGGTGAAATTAATCAGAATTCTGGGGAATAATCCTGAAGCAGAATTCTGGTTAATCTCACCAGAATTCAGATTCAGCTTACTAAATCGTATGGTGAATAATCATGTAACCAGAATTCTGGTTATTTTCATCGGATATTTTTCTCAGTGTAGATTGAATAAAACATAAATTTCACGAAACATTGTTAGAATTAACATTTAAACTAAAAGAAATGCACGAACTATACACGAATCTTACCTGATTCGATTCGAATCAGAATTTGAAATATTTCAAAAATTTTAAAATTATCGCACTAAAAAAAGTCTTGTTGTATTAATTGGAAATCTGGTAGGTTCAACTAGAATCTGAACCATAAAGGTCGAACCTACCAGATTTCCAATTAATTCAACAAGATCCTTTTTTCACTGTGAATCTACACTGATAGAAAAAATAGTTGCGGTAACTATAATATTACTATAATTTATAGTAATTTTTGGATCCAACCATATTTTTATGGTTATTCAACAATGTAAATTATAGTTTAAACTGTATATAGTTTTCATAACTATAATATTGGTTTATGCAACTTATATGATTGCTATAACCAAAATGGAGATTTTAATATAGTTGTACCATAAAATGATCATTATAAGTATTTACTATAAATATAGTTATTATTACCAATATTATAGTAATAATTACTATAAAAAAGATATTCCTAGCTATAATTATTTTACTATGCAATAACTACAAATACATTTTTCTATCAGTGTAAGAGAAAGTTTCGAATATGAAACACATGTATGATAATCATATTTATTATCTATGTATTACAAAATTAAACAATAATTATGTTAATTAAAAATTACGATTTCTCGATTCAGTATAATTAAATTTGATTCAGATAAAAATTTTCTTGATTTAGTTCGATTCAGATTTGATTGAAGAAAAAAAAATTTGATTCGATTTGGCGTCAAAAAATCTTGATGCGTCTCTATAAATTAATACATCAAATGGTTAATAAAACGAGGAGTTTTCTAAATGTCGCAAAAACAAAATCGTATTTAATGCACTAAAATCCCGAGTTTTATTTGACCGAGATTTTAGAGCATTAAATATAATTTTATTATTCTACCACTTAGAAATCTCCTCGTTTTATTGGCCTGTCAGGGGAAAGGATGGGGGGGGGGGAAGGGGGAAGCGCGATTATTATTTCACGAGAAAAATTCGCGGGAGATCGGGTGCCCCGCGCCGTATGAAATCATACACCGAGTTTACAATTTGACTCATCGATTTGAATCATTATTATCGGAAACAACGATACCTTTTCACGTTGGGGGGAAACGTATAACACGCGCGCCTCGATCACGCCGCTCGATTTCTTCCGACGAAAATGACAGCTTTGCGGGGCGCGCGCCGCCGCCGGTCGCGTGCTTTCATACCGGAAGAGATATTCCGTGTGTTTAATTTATCGGTTACGGGGAATCGGCCGGTCTCTCGGCGACGTCGGCGCGATGCGGCTCCCCCCCCCCCCCGGGTGTATACACGTTACCGGAGGGCCCTCTCTCTTTCCGCGACTCGCCCGCGCTCGCTTTTCTCCAATTTAAATAGACAGACAGATCGCGCGAGCGAGACCTCCGATCGCGCGTCGCGCGGTCTATCGTCGACGAAACAAAATTGCCGCTCTTATCCGCGTCGTCCGGGATGTGAGAGACGGAGAGCAACGGATCCCTTTCCGTCGTCGTCGCCGCGCGTATACAATCGACGCAATTTACACCCGCGCTCGCTCACTCGCTCGCTCCGGTTTCGCGAGGAGATAGCACGCGAAAACGTTAATTTCGCGCTCTCGTTCCACTTGCGCCCGGAGGGGGAGAGGGGGGGGACCGGCCCAAGCGCGTGGAATCGTTGCGCGCGACGGACACGGACGTTGCGACGATGCCTCGAAGAGAACGAAGGAAAAATTAAAAAAAAAGAAGAAGATTATCTCGGAACGATAATCGTAACAGTGAGGGCGGCTGTGCGGACGCGCGGCAGATAAATCGCGATATTCAGAGCGACTTGATGGAGGGGAGGGGGGAGGGGCGAAGAGGGTCTTAGTCGCACGTCGCGCTCGGGTGGCGGCGCGGTAGCACATTGAAATGGCCGGCTGACGCTCTGATTGATTGCCGTCACCATGTTTTATATACATACATTATATGTATTTACACTGAGAAAAGTATCTGGTGAAATTAATCAGAATTCTGGTGATAATCGTGTGATCAGATTTCTGGTTAATCTCACCAGATATTTTTTTCAATGTAGCCAGAATTCTGGTTAATTCACCAGAGTTCAGATAATCTCACCAGAATTCAGATTCAGTTTACTAAACCGTATAGTGAATAATTGTGTAACTAGAATTCTGATTAATCTCACCAGATATTTTTCTCAGTGTATATATGTATAAATTTAATAAAAGTGTCGCAAAGGGGGTGGGATGGGGACATAAATATCTTCGTTTCTCTTACACCCTCGTGTTATTTATATATACGGGCGGCATGGCTCTCGTATACTCGCACCGACCGAAACCACCTGACAGCACACTTTCCCAGGGGTTTACCCCCGTGAAGTTCCCCTGTCGCGCCAAATCTGACTTTCCAATTTCATTCCAGATCCGCGGTAGAGACACGTTTCGCAAGGCGTTTTGTTGACTTTATCCGATTTTGACGAGTAACGTTCGCGGGGGGAAAAAAAGGGTCTTGTTCTACGAATTGAAAGCTCGAGCCTCTCGTGACGACGGTATAAAAATATATCTCGCCGACCGAAATAATCCGAAAGCGAACGCGGCCGTTTCGCAGCGACGCGTTTTACGGGGGCTTCTCTCGTCGGAATGATTTTTCTCAGCGCGACGAAAAACGATGGACGTGGCCCTTGCGAATATCAGCAGAGCGTCCCCTCGCTACGGATTTGCCGATCAGTAATATGCAATTCCCCCTCCGAGGTCAACAATTTGTTACGGGAACGGGGATGTTCAAGGAATATATCAACAGCGCGGTTGATTGACCCGTTGTTGGAGAGCGATACTATTTTTTTTTTCTTTATAACCGCGGCTGAAATCTCTGTTCTCCGTCATTGCGAAATGGATTGTGGCCGGAATAAGACGTAAATATTATTCGTCGTTTAAACGCAGATTAAGCGTTTGAGTTAAAAAAAAAAAAAGAGAGAGAGAAAGGAAAAAATAAACGTATCTTCATTGACATTTAATTTTTCACGTTTGAGCTGATACGCTTGTCGCTGAGTAATCAGCAATGTGTGGCGACGCAGTTATTACATCGGTAATTAATTATACATAAGAGAAGAAAGTAATTATTTTCGACCAAACCGGTTCGTTGCAAAAATCTGTCGGTTTTGAAACACAATCCTAAACGATATAACAAGATCCTAAACCTTTCAATTTACGACTGTATTTCGAAATCGGCAAATATATTTACAAGTATATGAAATTGTAAAATTCACGCAAAATTATTACTAGGCGAGATTTGCTTTGATAAAAAAAAAAAAGATATTTTCTCTTGTCTCACTTATGTTTGAAACTTCCATCGATTTCTTCTTACTATTATTTAATTATACTAAGTTATGCTAAACTATGCGCAGTTTGCCTTTGTCCACATAATTTATAAAATTATCTAGATAAAGAAACAGTTTTATAAAAATATGCCTTTCAAATAAGGAAAAAAAATAAATATCGTTTCGCAAAAACGCCTCGCGTATCCTTGACACGAAGGAGTTTTTAATCTCGCACATCCTGCGCGGCACGGCACTGTCACTTCCACAAAATCCGACTTCCGTGGATCCTCGAAACGACCGATTCCCACTACGGCCCCGCCGTCATTTTATTATTTAGAGACGGTACAATGGCCTCTAATAAGATAATAAGTAGTTCTGAGACAATGAGTTAACACGAAAGTGAGTCGACGGCAGGGCTCATAACACCGTAAACGATGACTAAGGCCTCAGCACTAAGCTGCGCGGGCATAACATAATATAATAGTAACAAAAGCGCGCTTCCTGTTTACACGGCGGGAAGCAGGACTCTTCCGCAAAAGGGAGACATTTTTAAATTGAGGAAACGTAACCGCGTGCCGGCCCGTTAAATTAATTTCTACTAAACTTGGATAAAATATTATATTCCATAACATGCACTGAGAGAAAAATGTCGAAATATTATGGATCAAATATTTCTTGTGACGTTCTCTTCGATATTTATTTGTTATAAAAAAATTTACTTGTAGAAACAAAATATACATGTCGGTAAAATATTCTATGTCATATGCTTCTGAAATAAATTTCTGTAAAATATACCTTATTTAAAGAGATAACATCCACTGTGCGTAAAAATCAATAATTCGTTTACGAGAAATAAAACATGTAATTCGCTTTATTTAAATAAACCAGATTATTGGAGAAAAATAATGAAAATTTTTTTATGGAAAGTATTGTATATTTTACTCTAAAAATTTTATTCCTAAGGAAATAAGCCAATTAATAAGAAAAATGTGATGCACTTCCTAGAAATATATATTACGTCTTCACAAGAATAAATTGTTCTATAACAAATAAATATCGAAGAAGACGTTATAAGAGATGTTTGGTTCCCAAAACTTCGACATTTTTCTATCATTGTACGGACGTGCGTTGTGCCCCGTTATCTACGTCGCGCCGGAGACGTTCGCGGTTTTCGTAAAACTTTCGCGGTTTCGTTACCGATCGGCATCGCCGATCCGATTGCAAGCGCAAAAGCGTTGCCGCTTTTTATTCTCGGCCGCACTGCAATCCGCGAGTTAACTATGCACCGCGCGTCACGGACGGCTTGATGAGACGATTACGACTCGCTCAGGCGTCATTTACTTACCGAACAGTACGAATTGTGCAATTAATTCGAGTTAGTTAATTACGTGCCTCGCGGCAAGTCCGTTTTCCTTGTCTTCACTTTCTACGATAATTTTATCCTGCTTTCTCTCCTCAAATAAAAAAAAAAAAAAAAAAGAGGCGCGAACACGTAAAACTCAGGATGCTGAACCGGAGGGAAGAGGTGCGTTACGTGCAAATCGGTATATTCAATCAAGTATCAATCGCGGACCTATTTGTATTAATTTATTCTTGCCCCTTCCTCCAATCCCTCCAATTATGTCTCATCCCCTTTAACGTTCTTGCGTACGCAACCGAATCGAAGGGAAAATACACACGGATCTGTGAAAAAAAAAAGTTAATCCTCGTGTACAAAAAAGAGAGATGCTTCTCACCGCGTTTTTGCGCGTTTCGGGCAAGGGTCTCGTTGATGCAACAGAAATGAAAAACCCCCGAAGATTCTAACGGAAAGCGCGAGGAGAAAGCAGAAGAGCGCTTCAGGCTCACTCGCGTCATCTCTAGTCACGATAGCGGAAAAATCCGGATTGATCCGAGTTTTCGAAATTGTCAGGATCGATAACACGGCGGTGAATTACCTTGCTCCTTGATTCGGCCGGAAGCGCGTTAAAATCCTCCACAAACTCTCTCTCTCTCTCCACAACAAACTTTGTCACCACCAACTAGAAGATCGTCCCGGCGGTATCCGAGCCGATATCGATCTTTCTCCTCCCTCTTGTTCTTCCCTTTTACTCTTCCCTCTTCCTCTCCTCTTCCACGCGGTGGCCACCGGCGTTCGTCGCGGGTCCTCTACGGTCGCGGACGGAGTCGCGGCAGAGGAGGCGCGATGAAGGAAAAAAAAAAAGAAGAAAAGGATCTCTTTCACCTGCACGTCCTCGTCCGTCCGCGTGTCATGATCGACGATCGAGAATTTGTTTGCCGAGGCGAGCGTGAAGGCGAGCAGCGCGCGGAACCGAACCGTCGTCGCCGGGAAGCGAGATACGAACTGCTCGGCGCGTCGCTCGAGATTCCGCTCATACCTGCTCGCTCGCGCTCGCCCTCGTGCCGCTGCCGCGCGCGCGTCCGCTCCGCTCCGCTCCTCGGCGTCCGCTCACCGCCGCGCCGCGCCGAGGCGTACGCTCGCGCGCGAGAGCGAGCTGATGCGGGAAGCCTCGTCAAGAGGAGCTCTCGTTCGCCATGAATTTTGAGAAATTACGATATGCATACGGAGGAAATTTCCTGTCCGCCGGAGAAAGTCGCGAGACAATCCGAAAGTTCTTGCAAGGTTTTTATCTAAAAATCTATTTTTTTTTTATTTTTTTTTATTTTAATAAGTCAATGTCCATATTTATCAACGGCAGACGAGATTCTTCTCTCGGGGCGAATATTTTATCGCGAGGCATTTCGTGAGATTATTGTAATAAATAAGGCTTCTCTCCTTAACCCCGCGATCGTATTTATTTCATGTATATTCCGTGTTCGGGTTCAAAATAGACCGGTTATTAAAAATTTATTAAAGCGTGTATATATTTTGCATCTTCCATTTTTCAATTGCGCAAAAGAACAAACACCGCGATAAAAAAAAAAACATTTTAATATAACAAGCAAAACTTTTAAAGTTGCAAGTATAAGTAACGAGAATCAAGAATGAATAAAAAAATTAATAGCTTTTGAACTAATTGGAGAATTCAAATTTTGTTGTAGGTATATTTAAACGTATTAATAGGATGATCTAAAATTTTTGATTCCTCGTAACATTTTGCAAAACGCGACGATATTTAATCTCTTATATATTTAATTTCCAAACGTGACGCAATAGGTTAATTACGGCTAACGGGTCCAGTTAATAATCGGTGCCGTTTGAAAGGTAGAGGCGCGCGAGAAAACTCTCGAATGTACGGGACAGAGAGAGGCGTACGGCGTATGGACCGTCCTGTACAATCTCGGGAGCTGATCTTCTCTCGGCGTGGCAACTCAAACGCATGGAGCGTGGCGCATCCGTGGTAAACGGAAGTAATGAATGCAGCCGCGCGCTTATCTAGTTTGACACTTCCTTGCCGGACCGGTTGCGAACGTTTACATAAACGACGCCGTTGTTTTTGCGAAACGTCGTGTCGGAGGTCGCGCGTGGCTCAGACGAAATTACCTCTCCCCCCCCCCCCCTCCCGCTTTCATCGATTTACGTAATGGATCGATACCCGGCTCTTTGTTACGTCGTTCGTGTTGCGCGCCACGAATAAGTAACAACTGACCGCGGCTGTGTTCTTCTCTCGTGTATCCCGTATATTGCCCGATATCTCGGGGGGGAAACGGCATTCCGGCCGCAAAATCACGACGACGTTCGCCGACTCCTCTCCTCTATTTCCAGCCGTCGCGAGATAAGTCGAGGAACGAATCATGCGCGAGACGTAAATTCAATCAGTCAAGGATTCTTACGTAAAAAACAAAAAAAAATTATGCCCGAGAATTAATGAAACACGTTGAGAGGGAGGGAGGAAAAACGGACGAAAAGAAACGGACCGAGAGGCTTATTTAAGAAAAAATACTTTCTTATTGTTTTCACTAAGTGTGATAAATATTCCATGGTGTATAAAGTAATGCGTGATAAATATTTATATATTCTTTTCTCCCAAAAAGTAGACTGCCTTGATATGAGGCTTCTTACGTCCAACCGATGAAGATTATGAATTTTAATTTGATATATCTATATATATAAGTGGCGATCAAAAGTTTCGAGCCAAATATCTTTTTTGCAATATTCCAAAAATAATAGCTAATTTATTATATGTTTTTTAAATCATTATCAACGATTATTTATAGTAAAATGTGTTATTTTATTTAAAGTTAAATTCTTTTTTTTGTTTATTTCTCCTAAATTCAAAATATGAAAGAATATGCCTGATCCAAAACTTTTGATCGCCACTGTATATGTGTGTGTGTGCGTGTGTGTTTCATAATATAGTTCACCAATTATTTTCTTATATTTTATACTTACAACTTTTATTTATGTGTACTAGAATATTACTCGAATATTATTTGTACTCTTATATTTTATACATATTCTTATGCATAAATATTGGAAATGGTTGCTTGCGGTAGAAATTTTTAATTGCGAGTTGCGGTGTTTTGAAATTTAATCAACTTTAATAACGTTAAACGTCTTACTCGCAATCGCGAGTAATTATTAAGCTCCATTCAACTTCTTTCTCTTCCTCTCTTGCTCATCGTTATTATCAGACGTATATTTTTATGCGTAAATTGTTGACACGCTATTATCAATCATTCCGCGTTAAGTAACTCCGTAGTTCTCGAGATTTGCTTATCGTTACGTTCCAATCCTTTTTTCTTTTTTTTTTTCTTAATCGTTAGTTAACGTCTCTGTTTTTCTTCTTCTCTCCCGCAACGTACCGTTAGTTGAACGTCCCGAACATCCGTGATACCTGGTGTGATATGCAGTTTTTTTTTTTTCGACGTAGCATGAAAGCAAACTGGTCCATACCGTGGCGCGCGTGCCTGTGCTGACGATAACGAAATAGTGATCGGGCGCGCATCAAGAGGGACAAAGGGAAATCGACAAGCCGTAAATACATGCATTATCACCCCGTGAACGTCAAGACACTCGGGTCTGACCTTCCACTTCTCGTCCGTAGATTAGGAAGCGATAAAAGTCCCGGGCGATCAGCCACCGCAGCGCATTTACTGCACTCCGCGACCTGGCAGTTTCCTTTTACGTCACGTTTCGCGCTTGATCGACTCGATCGTTCCGCGATAATGGTATATATTTGCGGATATGTATACCACCACTCCGGGGAAATTCCTCCGATGATTTATTCAGCGTTACGGCTTAATGTGATTTTATTCGGCAAGTCGTTTGACACGTGTCGTTTTCGTTATTATTTTACGCGATAGATTCCGCTTGTCATTGAGTTTATTAAGTAATATAAAATGGAAATTTGTGATAAAAGCGTTATTTTAGAAACTTATTTATATTCATAAGAGTTGCTCTAGAGAATTGCCGAATGCGTAAACTTAAATTTAATATATTTTTATGTTATTTTTATATTAATCTTTATATATGTACATTTTTATTATATTCTCCATTCGATACTGCTTTGTATAAACATAAATTAAGAATTGAATGTTTTAGATATCTTATTGCAATCTTCCATCAATAACAAAGTAATAAAATAAGTTAATTCTTTGCGACATGCTGCGAAAGATACAATTTAGACAACTCAATGAATTAAAATAATAAAGAATTATTAAACAATACTTTTATTAAAAATTTATTGAAAAAGAATTAAATATTTAATGATTAATAAATAATAAATAATAATAATTTGATTGAAAGAAACGAAAATTTAAAATTATTTTTGTAATTATTTTTATTCATATTTTTATTCAATTAATAGTTTTACATTTATCAGTCTTATATTAATATCATTTGCTATAATAAAATTTGTTTGGTTATATAGTTTGAGAAATTATAAATTTTGTTAAAATATCTTTTTTTTCTTTGTTATAATACTTGTAAATATGTATACATACATAATAAATGTAAAACATTTTACGATAAATTTTTTATGAACATATAAATATTCAGTATAAAATGATACGATATTATTATTAGCAACATAAATTAAATTAAATATGTCATATGAAATATATGTGTTTACTGTATATAATTAGTTCCACAAATTTAAAAATCGATGGATATTAAAAGATTAAAATATTTTTATTTACATAGAATTCGGAAATTATATTATTTAAATTTTTATAAATAAAAATATACAGAAAATGTTTCTGCAAGTTGCAAGTTAATCTTGCTTGCTGAGGATATTTCTAAAAAGGATTTCTAAAAAGCTGAAATATTATCGGAATTGTCCGGAATTTGTGATTAACACGCACAAGTTCTTCTCTACGACACTGCCATAAGATACGCACCAAAAAAAAATCGATTTTTTAAATCAGATAACAATACAAGCTGTTGGGTAGTAGTCATCCTGACATTGGTGTCTTAAGCTATCTACCTGCTCAGATAGATTCCAGGAAAAATTCCCAGACTTACCCTTGTCTGACGCCGTATAAATAAGACCGACGAGAATGCGTACGACGGATAATACGATGGATCCTAACAATAAACCCAACAGATTATACCAAATGTCTTTAGGAATTTTCTTATATCTCTGAAAGATAGAAATCCTATCTTTCAACTTATAGATTGCAAGCTGAATTTAGTTCCTGTTAAATTTTAGCCGGCTTTTCGAGAAATTTTCCAACGTTTATCATATGAAAGAATTTTAAAATGAGGATATTTTATTTTTATATGTAATTTTCAGAAATAAAACTTATCCAGTAGTGCCAATCATTAATTATTTTGATGTGATCTTAATATGACAGTTGAACTTCTATATTATATGATATGAGATGCATAATAAAAACGAAGATTTCCTCTAAAAATATATTTTAGTCTCTCTCCTTCTCTAAATATAGTTCTTATAAATAAATGATAATTAAGACTGAATCCAACGGATTATAGTATTCTCTAAATGTCTCTATTTTTTATTTCTCTTGTAAAATATAAGATATTCTTATAATATTAAGTAAGTGGTGGTACTTTTAGAAATACACCTTACATCTCTGAAGTTTAGATTAGCTTAAAAAATTAACCTTTTCTTATTATTTTAAATAAAATTTCTCATTCATTGAATCGAAAAATATTGAAGTTACAATAATTACCTATAATAACAAGATAATTAAACATATATTGCGTACATATATTTTCATTGCCATTATTAATTTTATGCGTAAGAAATTAAATTATATATGTTTTATGGGTAAAATTATTAAACTATTTTATACTGAAGCATTAATTAAAACAATCAAATACAATTTTCAAAGACAAGTAGATTGAATGAATTAATTGTTATGTACATAACATTATGTCCGCAAAATAGGTTAATCACAGAATGACTTAAATTATCACCCGACACTTTCACGGACTGCACCCTTGAGAGTGTAATTTGGCACTTTGTACTAGATCTAATCTAGTTTCTCCAAACATTCTCTTTCGTCATTCATCTGCTTGAATTTCACTAATTTCAGTAAAAGCATACGTCCGTCGATTATGATCAAGATTGCAGGTTTAAGTTTTTACTCGGTATATTTTAGATAAAAATCTTTAAATCTCGTAACAATTCGCATTAAGGCAAAAACAACGATTCAAACTGGTCCACGTTTTTTCAGAAGAAAGTGTCTGGAGTATATCACTTACATAATTCTTTTTGTGTCCAAAGAAAAGGAAAGTAATCTCAGTTTTTTATCAAAGAATGTTTTACAAAAATACATTATTCCATGAATATTGAGTCCAGAAAAAAATCTCAGAAGTAAAAACAAATTTTTATATTTGAAACTGTCGGGTTTTGGATTTTTTTAACAATATTTTCTGAGAGGCTAGTTTCGCGCGCGCTATTTAGCATTTTATTTTTTACTTCTCATAAATAAATTGCAATAATAATTGGTATATAGATAACCATCCATACAAATTATTATTTGCTAACTCCGCGATGACAGCCTCCCAAGTTAACACAACAGAAAATTAATCAGCGTTGCGTAAAAGCGATGATAACATTTCGATAGATTTGACTATCGATTTCATGTCTTACTATTAATAAGGCAAAATGCGAGGAAATTTCCTAAGATCAATGACGTTAGAAAAAAAAGTTATTTTTTTTTTTAACAATCGAAACTCGGAAGCTCTCCGTTTAATCTAAATTATTCAGGCACACATGAATAATTTGTAATGATAACAAATACCTAGTACACATGAACATTTAATTAATTGTGAACAAACTTTGCTTGGAGGTCGTTGTTTGCTAACTGTTGGTTGATAGCGGTTGGCTAAGTTGATTAATGATTGTCGATTAGTGGCGGTTAGTTAGGACCCGTTGTTTGAGAAAGCAAAATGAATAATTCCTTCGGCAATTGCTTCTGCGATTTGTGCCAAATGTACAAATGCGAAGATAATCTCGAAGGACAATGACGTTAGGAAAGATATTATTTATTAACAATCCAGGTGTAAAAGCTTTCCGTTTACTCCAAAGTATTTTAAGTAAAACTTGTTATTTCACTTTGAATTGAAAATGTTTGATTCAATGCAAGCAATTTGTATATTTAAAGACAGCACAATTCAATTATCCAATATAACATACATTCTATATATAATTTAGTAGAGAAGAATACGGTATTATTATGACCGTTGTATGTGTTATAACTACTCATAATATCTCCGTTATTAGATGTGGAATTGTAGTGATTACTTATGGAATCATTTGTGGCTTGCAGTGGCGCTATTTGCCCAATTTACAACAATCGATATTTATTATAAGATATTATTTTTCTTTTCGATCGGGTAACTTTCAATATATAGCGTTGAATTATACATAACTTTTAGATATTTTATAATATCCAATATTTATTTAGTAAGCCGACACCAAAATCGATTGACCAACATATTAGCAAATGAAAATGGAGAACGAAGCTATTGTACATTGTACAAAATGTAAATAGCGTACCATAATATCGCCGCCTCTATAATGTTATGAATCACAATATAACTAATGATAATTCTTGTTAGTCTCGTTAATTATTCGCAACGCTGGCCTAATTTCCTACAGCTAGATAATTTGCGTCATTTGGTATAATCGCATTGTTGAGTAAATGCGGCGAAAAGAAAAATGCCGGAGTTGCAGAGAAAGATGGCAACCTTACGGCGTAAATTGGTACATGACGAATTCACCGAGATTGTCTTCCGCCTGCGTTGCGTATCTTGTTATGAGGGTACTCGTTATCATTACCGCAATGACATTCCGTGACGGTGGTAATGAATCCCTCTCGCTCAGGCTACGGGATCGAGCGCGTAGACGATGATAACGATAGCGAGACGGAGCGGAATAGCCGACTTTAAACGCGTTTGACGATCCTTGAGGACGCATTCTAGGCCGCGGAAAGAACTTTGATCTCGGGCGACTGCGCGCCGATGCGGAACCATTGCGCAACGAGATCGCAACTAGGATGGAATTTCTCTGATGCTCGCTCACGAAATTATAACAAAGCGATACGACGGTGCCGACGACTGTGCGTCTAGAAGTGTCGCACAGTCCGCCCGGACCGTGCGGCTCGCTGCAAACTTTATTATTCCTCGCGGCAATGTGAACGCGCTGCGTCACAGCCGGATGCTCTCTCGCATGCCGACATTAGGCATCGAGAGGCTCGAACCGACAAGAGGAATACCGGTCGCTCTTCCCCAATGCCAAGGCGGTGATAGTCGCCACGGTGACCTACGTGGACGATTAAAGGATTCTGCGGTCTTGAAACTGCAAGTAACGCTTATAGTCGCGCGGCCTCTTCGATTCCCTCTCGAGTTGTGGATGGCACTTTATCTCGTTAAAGATTATATCGTGTACCTACGGGAGAATTGAATTTCTAGAATTTGCTTATGAATACGTGGCTTGCGCGACGTAAATTTTCGTCCGTCCAAATTTAATTGTCGCGAACTGTACATTGCTTTGATCGTCAATTTAATTATTGTCATGCACGAATTGAATTCATTCTAAATGCAACCTGATTGTAATTCTACCAAACTTTTATATATATATATATATATATATATAACATAAGTTATTCCTGAATATTATTACATTACTCTTTCTCTTTGTGAGTAAATTTACTTAAAATTAATATAATATATCAATGAAATATATATATATATATATATAGAAAACCCTACTCTCTAAATTTCCTAGAGTGAAACATTACTCTAAAAGAGTGAAAATCGAACATATCTAAGTTCGAGTGATTTGTCACTCTAATTAGAGTAAAAATTCACTCTTGTAGAGTGCATTTTCACTCTAATTCACTCTAATTAGAGTGACAAATCACTCGAACTTATAGATATATTCGATTTTCACTCTTTTAGAGTAATGTTTCACTCTAGGGGAAATTTAGAGAGTATACTTATAATCTTTATAATATTTTAAATTAATTATAATCTCTGCCCATTTTAAATTGCGCGTCGACAGGTTTCGTCAGATTTGAAACACAGTTACTAAGCTAAATATATATCGATGCTCGCAATGCAAATTAATATAATACTCATTTTTAAACTTATGCGAAGTAATAAATTTGTATTACTTTAAAGAACAGACATTTTCTCTGTATATACACATAGAAAAGAAAGAAGAGAAAGGACGATATAAGAAGACGCTAAGAATAGACGTTTTGACGGGGCGATATTGACAGCTTTCCCAATTACACCGTTACATAATTATGAACTAAAGCGAGGTAGCGCGAAACTGTCGTCACTTCGACACTTTTTCTCGCAACATTTCAAATAAACGCTCTCCCGTCTTATAAAACTGATAATGTCTGCTCTTACTGGATAGCTATTTCTTCATCGTAAAATAAATATTGTATATACGTAAGGAAAATCTCTTTCTCTTTCTCTCAAGAGAGAAGCTGAATCGACATCTCCTAATCGGTTCACCGAACGCATCTGCTCTATCTTCTCGCTCTTTCTCTCTCTCTCTCTCTCTCTCTCTCTCTCTCTCTCTCTCTCTTCTCTCTCGGGTGAGGGAAGGAGGATTTCTTATTAACAAAGAATATCGCTCGTCTGGGGACCGTTTAAGTCCGGCAATGCCCGCGGGGGCGTTCAATTACCAATGACGATTGCGTGCCCGGCGCGTTGCGTCGCGTTGCGCTGCGACGTCGCTAGACGGGCGCGATTATCCGCGTGTAGCTCGGCCTGCCCCGATATGAGAACCCCGTGACTAACCGTCAACTGCGGGACAATCTAGCCATCAGTCTTAAACGGAATATATTTACGAGGCTGGGCCGCGCGCGCGCGCGAGAGAGAGACAAGCCGTTCGCGCCGTGGATGATATCACAGCATCCGCTTTTCTCGGCGCGATCCCCGGGATCCATCGTCGTCGTCGTCGGACAGCGAGCCTTGCACCTTCGCGTTTGCACCTCACCCCAGGTGTCAGAAACGTCACGACGTAAAAATTCGAGAAACCTTCGGAGCAACAAGCGGCGCAAATCGACGCGATCGAAGTGAGGTCGAATCCGCACGTCCGCGCGACCCCGGATCGACGCGGAATTCCGCGTTCAGTCGTAACGAAGGGCTCCGAATCTCTCCGTGTAACCGGATATACCCCCCCATAAACCGGATTAATTTCGAAAACCGAGGCGGACGGAATTAACCCGCGGCTTAATCTGATCGCGCGGCGCTTGATACGCGATAATTTTAGCCCGCCGCTGTTCCGCGCGCGCGGAAAGGAAATTAACAAGGGGCAGGATTGTGCACCGTCGAATTGATCCTTTTGATGAAATAACAGAGCTTCGGCATAACATACGTCTGCTGCAAGCGGCTCGCAATTTTATAGAAACCGTTATACATCGTTTCCTTGACTCATTTTTTACCTTGTTTGTGTGTATTAGGGCTATTGATTTTTTTGACAACTTCGAATATTTGAAAGTTTCGAAAGAACTTGAAGCTTCGAAGTTTTGAGCCTTCGGGGTTATTTACTGTTACCTTTGACGATATTCGTAGCTTCGAAGCTTGAAGGTAACTCGAATCTACGAAGTTAGAAATTAATTTCAAAGGTTTGAAGCTTCAGAGTTTGAAGGTAACTTTGAAAATTTGAAGTTTCGATGCTTCAAACCTCGAAGCTTTGAAGCTTCGAAACTTCAAATCTTCAAAGTTACCTTCAAACTCTGAAGCTTCAAATCTTTGAAATTAATTTCTAACTTCGTAGATTCGAGTTACCTTGAAACTACGAATATTGTCAAAAGTAACATATCTAGTAGTAACTAATCCTAGTTGAGAACGCGAGAGGAAAGGAAGAAATAATCATGTTTACGAAGGACGATTGTGTCAAGACGTATTTTCAGCGTCCAAATTGCCGTATGATTACGCCGGGAACCGGTGTGTTTCTTCAGCGTGCCGAAGAAAAAGACAAACGCATTTCTTACACTCTTTAAAATAAACGTGTAGGAGTTAACGGCGCGTATTGTGCGTGAGTGAGAAAGAGAGAAACATTTGGACATTGTGTTTGGCCGTAAAAGTCGGTCAGGTGGAGGAATAAACCGTCAGTCATCTTGACGTCTCTCTCTCGCGTCTCTTCGGGTCGGTAATTGTCAGAGAAAGCTCGTCATTACAGTCCGGGGGACCTTGTTTTTGATATTCCGCAACGTGACGACGGGAAGACGAAGACGACGACGACGACGACGACGACGAGCGTGTGTGCACACTCTCGCGCCTTCTCGACGGCGAGTGTATAACCGACCGGCCTTTCGGCCGCGCGACCGAGGCACCCCGCATTCGATAACCGCGCCGGATAAGGGAAGGTCGATAAACGTCGCGGGTGAGCCAGCCAGCCAGCCACCCTGTAGACCGACCCCCGTCTCTCGCGGAGAACTCTGGTCGCGGCTCCTCAGGGTGGAGGGTAATCGGCGGGGGGGTTAGGTAGCGCCTGCGCCTGGGAACAAAGTTCTACCCCTCGCGAGTCTACCCCTGCCATCGCCATGTCAGGACCGGCAGTTCCATCTCGGGCGTACGCGCCGCAGGGAGGTTGGCGATTCAACAACGATCCCGTTGTCATCCCTCGTTGTCGTCGTCGTCGTTTGATTGTTCTCTCGGCCCGGGCACGGTACCTTCGTCGCAGGGCCGTCGACGAATATGCGGAAAGCGGGCGTCTGAAGATGCAGCCACGGAGGTCGGCCTCTACGAACTGCGGGACGGAAATCAAGTCGCGTCCTCGTCCTCGCGCCGCTCCACGTTGCCGTCGTCATCGTCGCCGTCGTGACGTCGTCGTCGGGACGCCGTTACCGCACGCCCGCCTGCGAATCGGTCCCCCGGGACCGGAAACCGCCGAGGGATGCTCGCGGAAATGGTCCGGCTGTCCTACCAGCACAGGGCATTCTACTGCTACGTGATTCTGAGCGTGTGGATCTTCCTGCTGGTCGCTGGTAAAACGCAAACAACGTGTTATAGTCGGTCTCCCCGTCGTGGGAATCGGCGTAATTTCGAGCCGCGAATCCTCCTGATTTCCTCGGCGCCGCGAGGACGATTCGCATCGTCTTGTACGTCATCGCGATACAAGCGTGACTTCGTTTTGCGTCTTGGAAAATGCAAATGGAAAATATCGAATTCGCGTCGAGATCGATCGGATATACGAGAAGGAGGAAAATTGTCCTTCGCGCCGCGTTTTACAATTGCCTCTCGAGTTTCACGTCGTTATCCGTGTCGAATTTCCTTCGGGGTGCTTAAATCTTTCAATCTCTCGGCGCGGGTGTTTATTTTTAAGTATAGGATAGAACGTACATACGTGTGGATGAGCTGTCGCGCATCACTTGATCTCTTCGCACGTGTTAATACTTCAATTTTAATAATAGAACCGTAATAATAGAACAGTTTTTCAATAACAGATACTATAGCTGGACTTTATCAGGTGCCATCAAGGCGACGACTATTTCTTTTTGTCGCGAAGTATAAGGGAAGTGTCCAATCATAGTCGTTGGCACGTATGCTAAATCGACCGTCAGGAAAAAACAAATTTATCATAATCTCACTATTCGACGGAGAACTTTGCTGTTAACAAATTTTTCGCCGAAATTTAATTTCGAAAATGGAACTAACATTTTCCCCCGACACAGAAATTATTTTAATAATTAATACGTATGATCAGATTAAATTGAATTGCATTAGAGAGGGAGAAATTATAATACATAAATGAAAATGTTAAGAGAGAACGTGGTCTTTTTTAACCGCTGTTTGACAATATAAAACGTTATGATAATATGTAAGCAAAATTACAAAATAAAATTTATTGTTGATTTAAAAACTGTCGATTATGAATGTGAATTTAATTATAATATTTATTTATATTATCAAATTATATTAAATTAAAATACATTAGAAAAGGAAAAATTATAATACATAAATAAAAACGTTGAAAGGAGGAGGAGAAAACGTTCTTTTTAATATGTTAGATACAAATAATATGATAATATGTAATAATAATATAAGCAAAATTAAATAAAATAACAGTTTATTATCGATTTAGAAACTGTCAATTTTAGATGTAGATTGAATTATTTTAATATTAATATATATCTGATAGATTATAAGTCAAAATACGTTAGAAGGAAGGAAATTATTTAGTTTAAATAAAATGCTATGACAACGTAGCTTCTTTTAAAATTGCCATTTAATGACATAAATCGTAATAATAACGAAATTTTGCTGTTGATTTAAAAGTTGTCAATTACAGTGATGGTTTCTGTCTTGTCGCGCAGGTATGTACAAATATATCGGCGTAGATGAGAAAACCTCGGTGCAAACGAGAATTCCAAACAATGATTTGTCGCTGCGAGAATTCCCGAGGAACTTAAAGTCGGACGCGAAGACGAAGAAGATCTTTCGCTTCTGCAATTTGCCACACGAGATAGCCGCAGACACCGAAGGTACCCACATACGAATTATTCTGAAACTTTTGCACGCGAAAAGAAATTAAAAATGTGTGTGTGTGTGTACGCCAATCACGATGACCGAACACTTTCGTGTCATTAATCAATAATTTTCATCAATCATATTATTAAGCGCGTTCACAAATATCAAAGAAATCGATCAACAAAAGCTCTTCGCGTCTAATAATCACAATAAACAGTGAATAGGCACGAAGTCAATAATCCCGCTCGATCTCGCTCGAGAGCCACTAGAAATCGGCGTAAATCACTTTCTTCTTACACAAGTGCGCGCATAAAGCGCACGTAGAGTGTTTCAAAATTATCTTATTATCCTACGCGATTGCGTGTATAACGCGCATAAAGTATCGCGCTTCCTCACTTTCTAACAGGGAAGCTCGACGGCAACTTGACATTAAGCGGCATCCTGATCTTCATCCGTCACGGCGACCGGGGCCCATTGACGCACATACGGAACATAAGCAGCATCAATTGCGGCGTCGGCGAGTACGGGGCCGCGAGCGAGCTCGAGGCCATCTACGAGAACTACGTGAGCTTCGTGCAGAACGCGTCGAGTTACTCGCGGGCCGCGTGGGCCCAGTTCCTGGGCCCGTTCCACGGCCTCCCCGTGCTGCCGGCGAACGCGCGGGACTGCCGGATCGGCCAGCTCACCACCCTCGGCGTCCTGCAGCTGCTGAAGACCGGGGTCGCCCTTAGGAACGCGTACCACCAGCGGCTCAATCTCGGCAACGGCACCACGTACGGCAGGGACGTTATCGTCTACAGTACCTCCTACCGCAGGACCGTGCAGAGCGCGGTCGCGTTGCTGTACGCGCTCTTCGAGAACGACGGCTTCCAGAGCCTGGCGAGGATCAGCCTGCAGGAGAGCCAGAGCTACGCGTTCTGCAGCAACGAGTGCGCCTGCCCCGCCGCCGAGAAGTTCCTGAAGCAGCACTTAAAGGTAAAAATAGTAAATGTATGTACATACACGCGAGGAGAACCCGTCCTTCTAGACCTTCTGCATTCAGGTTGTAAAACCAGTGGTTGTAAAACCAAGGAAAAAAATCGCGATAAATTGCAATTTTATCCGCGGACTTTACGCAATGGAAAAAATAAATCTGATATATAATACTAAAAATTGTGATTTATACGTAATTTTATGTAAAGAAATATATTTTTACTTTAATTGACAAATCATATATTAATCACTATGACTGGAAAAAAAAAAATCAATCAATAGTAACGAAATCTTATAATAAAGTCTTTTCAATTTAAATTAATATGCGGAATACAATTTTTAAAACAAAAACTTTGAAAATAGAAGCATTATTGAATTTTATCTTAATTTTTAGTTCAAGAGAAAAACAATAATAATAGAGTTAAGATATTTAAATCGGTTTTGCGCTTCTATTCAACATCTTGTGACAAAAACCCAGTTTATTCGCCACATCAATTTCTAATCTATTACGAGTTTTTATTTTGGATGAAGCTTGATTGGAAAGCACTCTCAATTGATTTATTCAATTGACAGCACTCTCTCTCATTGTTTTCTGTTTATTTTATCGTTTTTAATAGAGAAGACTAGTTTTTTTTTTTCCAGAAAATGCTGATGGCTTTTACCACTGGCACGAACTTTGTCTAAAAAATATGGAAGCCCTGCCTGCATTCGATGCACGAGGCAA
Organism: Monomorium pharaonis; assembly: GCF_013373865.1. Classification (NCBI taxonomy): domain Eukaryota; kingdom Metazoa; phylum Arthropoda; class Insecta; order Hymenoptera; family Formicidae; genus Monomorium; species Monomorium pharaonis. The sequence continues at coordinate 21,739,225 of NC_050470.1, read as the reverse complement.
AGAGCAATTACGTTAATGACTTCCCATGAGAATTCGAGCGATATAACAATATATAATCGTTTATACAAATTTATGCGATTGATATTTGAGGGTATACAGTTATGAAATCGTCTTTGAGCAATTTTTTTATGCGAAGTAATTTAAATCTGTGTCGAATATCTCTTGCGCAGTTTTGTTTAATTTTTTGAAGAAGTATGCAAAATGGACTTGTCGCTGCTTTTCCAGCTTCTTAAAGTAGATTCGATAAGTTTACATTTGTGCTATTCCTGTCTTCTGAGGAAGTTTTAATGGCCTGAGATCTCATTCCAGTTTTCTCGGAAACATGTTAAATAATCTGCATCAACATCGCTCTTCTCCCTGCTTTCTCAGGAAATCCAATAAAATTATCTGGGTCATTGTAGGCTGGCAAACGCTGATTTGTCAGCGCGTTATCCAAATAAAATACTTGCACGCGATAAGAATCTTTTTTCTGTGAAAATTATCTCGTCTCGTAACTCTCGTTTGTTGTCTGTATATCGCACATGGCACGTGGAGAGACATCTGTACGTTTAATGCACAGAAAATATCTCTTCTCAAATTTCAAGGGAGCACGTTCTAAACGTTTCGATAATTAATTTTGTCACAAGAGTCTTAAGTCGAAGAGTACTTCAATCAGAAGATTAATTAATAAAAAAGTTCAAAGATTCAAGATCCACTCGGATGTCGAGTTTTGTCGAGTACAAGTCAAAACTTGACGGGGGCTCTTTACAAATCTTCAAAGCTCATTTAAATTCTATTACCGAAATTTCTATCGAGGTGCTGACTCGCATTTTCAATTTGTTATTGCTAATCAAAAGAATAATTCAGTTCAGATTTTAATAAAATATTCGCTGAAGGCTCCGGAGGGAGAGTTCACGATAACATTGAGGATAACGGCCTCTGCAGACACGTTATTTCCACCTTCCCCAGGAGACCTCCAACCATCTGAAATCCCATCCGGCCGTCGGGGAGCTGATCAAGCAGGCGGCAAGCGCCGTTTTCGAGCTTCCGGATCAGGCGCATACGTGCGACCCGAACACGCTGAGGGACGCCCTGTTGACGTACGTGTGCCACGGCGCCTCGCTGCCGTGCGCGGATCTTGACGCCCAACGCACGTGCGTTAAGACCGACCACGTTACCGGGCTGTTCGCCTACACAGACTGGGAGTCGAAGCAGGTCGCCAAGAGCAGTAGCCGCAACAAGTACGGGCTGCTCAAGGCGTACGGGATGCTGCGCGGCATCGTCACCTTCATGCTGCGCATCATCTCCGAGGCCAGGCCCAAGATCGTCCTCTATTCCGGCCACGACAAGACTCTGGAGTACCTCGCCACTGCCCTCGGCATAGTCTCGGACGTAGCGACCCATTACGCCTCGCGGCTCGTCATAGAGGTCTACAAGATCAACCCCCGGAACGACAATCGCCTCGCCAGCGACTTCTATTTCCGCATTATCGCCAACGGCCGGGACCTGACGCCGAAGGTACCGTTTTGCAAGAACGCCAACACCTACGTCAGCGACGACGGGGAATTTATGGGTAAGAAGGGCGTCAAGCTGTGCCCGATAGAAAACATTGTCAGGCAGTTACACGACGACTACTTCGTGCCGTTCAACGCGACGAATTTTAAGGACGCGTGTTCGAGTCATAAAATTCGTTAAAATTAATAATGGGCATACCTTGTTGTTAGCTCGTGAAATAAGGTCGTTCCAATAAGAAAATAGGCCAGATAAAAAGAATGAGAAAGAGACACTCATCTTCGGTGATAGTATATATCTTAACTCCTCGAAATTAGAAACTTCAACATTTTAGCACTTTTTTAGATTCTCTATCTCTTTTTATCCTAAATATAATGGCCGTTCAATCATTATTGTTTACGAACATTATATTCATGAACACAAAGAGAAAAAGCGCTTTAACGCAGTCTATAAGGTAAGATATTATAATATTCTATTTAAAAAATGGCAAATTCGTCCTGGAATAAAAATAGAAGATAAAAGCGAAGAAGCGCATGACACATAAAGTCAGTTTTTCATGGAGATCAAAAGTTTAAGACTTTACAAGGATTAATTCTTACCGAGGATGATTCTTTTTAATTCACTTCTCGAATGACAGGCAGATATATCGAGCGGCTCTCGAGCAAGTTTCCAACTTGCACTATGCGTTATAGATAAATAAGCCGATGTGAAAGTAATTATTAGTACTAACGTGAAATAATCTGCAGAGAGCTAATACTTCAATTTTCCTAACGAATTTCTCTTAAAGGCGTAAATCGCTTAAAATGTAATTTTATCACCTAACAAGAAAGTATTTTGATTCTAACAATAATACATCAGATATATAAGATTGTTCTTTGGACATTCGGGCTCAATTCAAAATTTTTTACATCTCATTATGTCGAAGTACAGTTAACGAGAGCACAGACTTTTGCATAACGTATAAGAAATTTAACGAGAGTCTTTCATTTCTATCTTGTATAAAGGAAATAAAAAATTTTGATTGATTAATCCTCTTATGCAAAAGTCTGTGCTTGCTCTAAGAGAATTGGCAGAAATTATAAAATAAAATTGAAGAAAAATGAGAAAAAAGGAGAGTACATAAATTTTAGTAAGAAGCAAGCCTTAACTTCATAGAAATATATATGTCTAAAACTTTAAATTAACGTATCTTTAAATAAATTTAGAAAAACGATAGCGCTAATAAAAACCGATTAGTCGATTATTATATATTTTATCATACACTCTATTGTATATATGTAAATATATATAGTGCTTTAGAAATATATATTATATATATATTTTTTCTCTCTCTCTCTCTCTCTCTCTTTCTCTTTATAAAAACGCAGTCGCGCTTTTCTCCCTCGACTATTAATAAGCGTAATGTAATAAATAATCACGGCAAAATGAAAGTAACAAACGAGATTGATTGTGCATTAATTTTTGATGAATGCCTTCATCCTGAGTGACTATCTCACATCATCTTCATATTTAACAAGTATTAGACATATTAAAAAAATTGATTCTTTATTACAGGCATCAGGAAAACAACATGCAACTTGTGATATATAAAAAGCTTATTACAATCCGTTGATAAATAAATACTAAACGCATTTTACGGCGTACAAGGCACGCAGGTTCGCATATTTATATACTACTTATAATATACCTATATAACTTACACAATAACAATATGCTGTAAAAGCAATATCTGGCTTAAAACCGATGTTTTTTTTCTACAGAAATTGCTTTTACTTCGCTAACATTCGATAAAAGCCTCTCCTATGTCTTACAACGTTAAAACGTACTTTACATGCACACATCCTTCTTACTTTATTAATAACGTTTCATTATTCATGTTTCTCGCAATTTATAAGTGGCGCTTCGAGTTGCGTCACCAAGATCAATAAGAGAAAGACAGCATCAATCAAAGTCTCACATGAAAACGGTAATGAGTTAAAAATATATAAAAACCGGCAGTCTATTATAAAGTCCGTATAAATGCCCAGTTCCAATCATTTCCGGTCGAGCTGACGAAATTCACATTCTCACCATTGGTTGTTCATGATTAATTAGGGCGATGCAAAACGTGCAGTCGAACGGAAATAGAAATCCCATGCAGATCGATCATCGACGATTGCAATTTAGTCACAAAATACAGAGCGCGTTTATCAAGAAAATGAAAAATATAAATGAAGTAGAATCGCAAATTTAACGTTAAAAATTTAATTAACGAATTTAAATTTTCAAAAACTCGATAAAGAAATTTAACTTTATATATGTAAAACTAGGTTTTGTAAGATATCAAAATGTAGATTCAATGTAAAGTTTCAAAAGTATTTGTCAAAAAATCTAAAGGAATTAAAAAATTGCTGAGTCATTAATAACCTATCTTTAAAAAACGCGAACTCTGTATGATATGCTATTTGAGTAATTACACGATATTCATAATATTAACACTGTACAGCTAAACTACATATTCTAAAAATATACATATAATGTTATTCTGAAATAATATGACTAGTACCAGGCTCTGCCTTAACTGAGCCGAGTGTCTCTTGGAAATTTCTTACTTCTTGGTAATACTGTTCGAGCAAAAACCCGCTACCTCCACTGAAACATACAATGCAATATGATTGTAAAAAAAAAAAAAAAATTGAAAAAATATATTTAAAATTTTACCAAACGGTTGAAATGCTCGAAACGCAATTATGTTAATGATAGAAAAATCTAATAATCTTCAATTAACGATTGATCGAACGAATTAATAATTGAACTTTTAATCAATCATGTGTTTGATTTCAGCAAAATATTTTTTTAATCGAAATTAAACTGAATAAAACAAAGCACAATAAATTTCTAAATTAGATGATTTCTTTTTTAATATTTTTTGGCTTATCCTTTTCTACGTATTTATTATAAATTTTTGATATTTTAAAATAACTATTTCTCTCTCATAAGTTTTATTAATATATTTTATAAGTATTTAAAAAATTTCCAATAAGAGCAGGTGTAAACTGCAGTTGATTCGTAAATCTTATTCCGGGTCTTATTGGCATAATTCTTTTTATATTTATTAAATGTACTTTGTGTAATCTCTATGATCGATCTATTGTTTCAATAATATACTTGATTATCATTTTACTTACTTTGACGCTCTTTCTCTCACGGGTGGAGAATGATTCGATGTTATTCTCCGGACAGGCGGTAAATCAATTAATTGATCAATACCACCCATGATAACATCAGCACCCACGCGTTTCCCCACTCGCCAGCGTTGGATCAACCACTTCATCCTGTGTATACTGACTATTACGATCACGACAATCTTGAAACGCACTTTCCTGCTGTGAGGTAGTCGCGTGTAAGACCGTTGATCTTGAGTCAGCTGCGCAAGCACGCATAGCGTGTTTTCTTCGCAATATTGATAGCTACCAATGGCGCACAGTAGGTACTTTTTCTGATAGCCTAACGCTTTCCGTCTGCTTTCTGCTCTTAGATATTTGCCATAGAAGTTTTGTAACTGAAATGTAAAATTCATAGTGTCACTATCTATTTTGCAACGTAATTATAATTAATTAATCTCTTCACATATATTATAATAAAAAATATAAGCATTTACATTAACTTAAATCACTGTTAATAACTTTTTGATTTCAAAATATTGAATATTGAATCATTTCAATTTTAAATATTAGATTAAAATAAATAAATAAGATTTTATACCCTTTCGGCAGGAATTTTTTGTTTCACAAGTTGCTTTTCGAGCAACTTTACCCGTTGCGACAATATTTCTCTTTGTGACCTCATCTTGCCGATTTTATCTTCAAGATTACTTTTCTCCATAACACATCTGTCAATTGTTTCATTTAGCTCCTTAATTTTCTGCATAAAATTCGCGGGATTGTCCCGGGCATTTTCAATTAAATCTTTGAGTTTCCTCTCTTTTTCTTTTGAAATTGTTAGTCTCGTATTAAGTTCGGTTTCTCGCTCTTTCAAGGCATCCACAGTGCGAATGAGCTTTAATTCCCGATTTGAGAATTCCTTCAGTTCCTGTTTCGCACGATTTAAGTCAATCTCCAACTCCATCCTAACTTCTCGAGCAATATTGATCTCCCTGCGTAATTCTTTGATGTCGTCCAGCTCAATGTCTCGTTGGTCTTCCTTCTTGCTTTCGATTAATATCTTTAGTTGTTTTTGTAAATAATTACAATCTTCTTCTCGTGCTTTCAACTCTTCTGTAATTCTCCGCAGATCCGCCTCTTGAATTTCTTTTAGGCCATTGGTTAATGCCAGACTGCTGATTAATCGTTCTTGTTCCTCCATTGCAATCTCTAACTTCTTCTTGTATTTACTAATCTCATTCTCCAATTTCTTTATATTCTCCCGTAGTTCCGCATTGTGTTCGCGACTTTCCTCGAGATTTCCGCTCGTTCTTAAATACAGAAGAAAAGATTAAAAAATAACATAGCACTTTTGAAACAACTTTAATTTTTTATAGTTATGTTACTTCTCGTAATTTGATTCTATCGGAATCAATTTCAATATTTGTCGAAAAGAGATTACAGGCAGATAAACATAAATAATATATAAGAATATTAAAATGAAAATATTTGAAAGAATAAATAAACGCATACCTCTCCGATTCGTCTTGCGCGGTTGCAGCAAAATTTGACAAGTTCCTATTGGCGTTTTCTATCAATTTCTTCATGGATGTCAATTGTGAATCAAGATTCATCTGTTGGTGTCTCATCGATGTTAGCTCATTACGAAGCCTCTCCTCGTTTTCCAGAGAAGCTTTCAATTTTGTCTGCAGGAACTCGATTGATTGAGTGTCCCGTATTCGCTCTACTTCCACCATCCGACGATGTTCTTCTATTTGCATCCTCAAGAATTTCACCGCGTTCCTCTCCGACACAAGTTCTTTATCTAGCTTGACTACTTTCTTTGCCTCCTCCGTTAAATCCGCTTTCAGTTGTAGGATACGATTCTCATATTCGGTGAGCTGATGTCTCATTATGTCTCGTTCGACTTCTAAATCATCCATTAGTTTCTTCAGTAACTCGGTGTCCTTGTAACCCTCATTTGTCCTTTGATGATGATTCTCTGTCACTCCATCTACAACTTCGTCATCCTTAATTACTTGCATAATTTGTTTATCCAATCGTGCAGAAAGATTCAATTCTCGCTGAACCATGTCCTCGATATCGCTATCATCTTGCGAGCGTTGCATAGAAACATTCTCCAATTCCTTTTGAAGCTTCTGTACTGTATCTCTGAGCTCCTCGTTTAGTCTGCGCTCTTCCTTCAGTTTTCTTCTCAATTCCACGATATTACCTGATTCCTTCATCTTGCTTTGAATAGTCTCCAATGCTCGATGCAGACTCTTACTATCGTCACTCATTTGCCTAATTACCTTGTCCTTCTCTTTTAGGAATTCCTGCAGATGATGGATCTCTTGATCTTTGTTGCTAGAAGAAGACGGCGAGGATGTTCCTGACTGAATGTCACTCATTCGTCTCGCCATTTCTTCCAATTTACGAATGACTTGATCTCGATTGTTCAAACCATCGGTCAGCCGCAGGATCTCGTCCTGCAACTCTGTGATTTCTCGCTCGCGCGCATGAACCTTTGTTTTAAATTCATACAGTTGCTTATTCTCATTTTCAATCTCAATATTACGCGTCTGAAGGGTCTCTAACGCGATGTCTTTATCTAGGACGAGCTCTTTGAAGCTTTGCAATTCTTGCAGCAAGGAATTGTTCCTTTTCTTCTGGTCCTTCTCTCTAACTTCGATCTCTCTTTTTAACTTCGTATTTTCTACGTTTAATTCCGTAATGATGCTTTCATTCACCTGCATTCTATCTTTGTGATCTTCGAGTTCGTCCGTCTTCAATTTCAGGATGTTCTCTATTTCCTCTAGATCTTTCTTTATCTTACTTTCCGATGCTTGAGCAAGCTCATATTGTCCTCTATAGAAATTTTTATCTCGCACCAAGTTATCAACTGTATCCTTAAATTCATCCTGCAAGTTCTGATACTGTTTTTGTAATGTAATCAAATCTGTCTCATATTTGTTCAAAAGGTCAGATTTTAAGTCTAGCTCTTGTTGTAGAACTTGCAACTGATTCGACAAATTTTCGATCTCTTTCATTTTTTCATTGAGTAATTCCTCAGCTCGTCGAGAATCTTCGCTGATATCGTTATTTTTGGGAGACGATAATTTTGACTCTTCTCCAGAACGTTGCAACTCCATTCCGGAGTGACCGACATTACCGTTACTGTAACTATGCGTCTGGGAATGCAAATCCAGCGGTGGTACTTGTGCGTGTATCTTATCTGCATCGACCATTGGTGTTTCTAAAGTGTTAAAACTGTTTGTCTGTAGCGTGTTCTTTGACACAGATGTAGGAACTTTAAAACTAGAGACATTATGTGATGTCGCAAGTGTTGTATTAGTCGCTCGAATAGCTTCCGGAAATTCTTCGCATTCCGAATGAATAGAGAGAATGTCGCTCAATGTTCGCGCACTGTTTTTTGCTTCTACTTGCTTCGTTAATTCTCGTAGTTGCACGTCATCTAAAGCGAGCGAGGAATAGGCGTTCAATTGTTTCTCCTTTTTGGAGAGTTGTTCCTTTAGATGATCGATTTCCTCATTCTTATCGGCTAGGATGGTGTCGATCAGTTGCGGTAATTCTAGTTGAGCATGTTCCTGTGTTCCAAGTTTTATCTGTAGCATTTTCTTTTCTTCTTGAACGATCTTCAATTGATCTTTTAATCGTTCGATCTTCTGTAGAGCGCCATTTACCGATTGCATAAAATTTTCCATTTCAGCTTCTTTCTCTGTTAACATCTGATTAGCTCTTTCAAGTTGAGCTTTCAACTCTTTCAACTCTATCTCTTTGTTAGTAATAGTTTGTTCCAAAGAATTATATTTTGCAGTAGCTTCATGCAACTGCAACTCTAAACGTGATGTCGCTTGTTTTTGAGCAAAAGGTGCGCTTTGTTTGTGCTCCTCTAAACGACCGCGCATCGCTTCAATTTGGAATAGTTGCTCGGATGCCGTCTGATGCAAGATCTCTTGTTCTGCTAATAGTTCCTCATTCTGATTTTTCATCGTTGTCAACTGCATTTCCAGATCCTTGATCCTTTTGAATGCTACTTCTTCCGCACGGGCGTGCTTCAGCATTTTGTCTTTCAGCTTGAGTATTTGATCCAGCGGTAGCATCGGTGGCGATGATGGATCGTCCGGAGTCAAACACCTCGTTGCGTCGATTTGTTCTCTGATCGAGACGTCTTCGCTCGGCTGACTCAAACTCAAGTTCGAACCACACATGTGAGCAGATTCCATCTCTCGAATTCTCTTATCTAATTGATTCTGCATCTCATGTAGTTCCGCTTTTATCTGTTTCAAAACGGATGAATTGACGTTAAAGTGCTCCGAACTTAACTTGTGCTTATTCAATTCCTCCTAAAACACAAAGTTATCCTGTAATTATCTTCATTTCATCATACATGTTATTTATGCATTTTCTCACTTTACTTACTTGCAAATGGTTGATTTGCTCGCTCAGATGTCTATTCTCGCTACCAGATTTGATAGCGTCCAGTTCTTGAACTAACTCCTGTTGATTCTTTGTTTGCGCGGTTATTACTGCTTCCAATTGATTAATCTGCATTTGCAAGGCTTCTTCCTTTTCACTCTTGACTTGCAGTTGCTGCTCCAAATCGCCAATAATGTCTCGCAAGACCCATATTTTGTCCACTGCAGCCTTCAACTCGCTCTCCTTTTCTGATCTCTTTGCCTCAGTGTCGGACATTAATGACGACATCTCTCTCATCTGAGATTCAAGAGCCTCCACCTAGATTATAAATCACATGTATATATATGCGAATTATCAACGGATCGATTTTACAGGATGTCACCTATATCTCCAGTCAAGCGTAACCCAACATGTAAAGCATGAGGAGACATGGTATGTATCATATCTACTTGTAATTATTTTAAGCTAATGTACAGTGGGTAAGAAATGGTAAGAAATAAAAATAATTGTATATCTAATTAATGATAAGAAAAATTATACTATTTTATTTAAAAAAATAAATAAAATAATTATATCTACAAGTAGTCTGAACTTTTTTATTACGCTATATTTAAGTTGTATTTACGTGTTACAAAAAAATGCAGATACATATTTATACCTTTATAAATATGTATCTATATAGATATAAAGTATTTAAATAAATTTTGCTAATTACGCAAATATAAACAAATAAGTAAACTGTAATTTATTACGCCTTATCAAACACTTTGACAAGCAAATGGGTACTTTTCTTACTCACTGTATGATAAACATAGAACCATAGCAAAAGTAAAAAATAAAAATTCAAAAGGTTAAAAAATAAAAGTAAATACAACACTCACAGCTGCATTGATGTCAGTTGTTTGAAGTTCAGGGTTGTCTGAAGTTCTTTCAGATGATAGCTCAGACTGCTTTGTGCGACAAACAGAAAACCAAAACCAGAGTGCAGAAAAAACTTGTGTTAATAGAATTAGTTGTGATGCGTGATACTAAATTGGCGATATTATTAATTTCCAAAACAATAACCCTTTTATAATTGGTAGCTAAACTTACATTCTATATTATATTGTTTTCAAAAGATTTTTAATTTTTAAAATAAGAAATCTGTTGGTCAAAGTGCATATTTTGTAGAAAAATTTTCGGATTATAGAATCCAGATTTTTTAATATAATGGAATTTTATCTAATATTTTTACTCGATAAACTATAATCCATTTTTCATGAGTTAATATACAGTTTTTCCCAGCAGTTTTTTTAAAATCTATGTTAAATGTTATAAATAAAATAAACCATAGAAACCTATAGTTAAGTTTTGGAAATGGCAGTCATTATGCCAGTTAAAATTTCCCGGTTAGTGCAATAATTACTATAGCGAATTAGGAAAGTCTGTATTAAATTAATTAATCCTTAATTAGTCATAAGTCAATTAGTCCATAGTATTTCTTTTAGATTCTTACTACTATCTTTAAATTTAAAAAATCAAAATTATATTTTTCTTTGAAGTTATTATCAGGATAATCACACCCTAAAAAATTTTTAACATTAAAATACTTTGTAATATTTAGCATATATCTTTTCAATTACCATTAACTAATTAAGGATTAATCAAGAAACAGTAAACCTTAAAGCTAATCATAGCGAGTGATTATAAAAAGCATATCGTGTTTATACTCAACGAAAATTTTTTTACATTAAAAAAATATCTCATCAGAAAATCAGAAAATAAAACGAAAGTTTTACCTCAGAAGTAATACGCATATCTCTTTCCTTGTCGCGCTCGCGTTCCTTGAGCTGTTCTTGCAAAAAGCGAATTTGCTTTGCAGCTTCATCTCGCTCCATTTCGCGTTCGCTCGCTTGCTCGTCCAGAAACCGACGCGTCGCTCGTAACTGCTTATCCGCTGCCTCAATCTAAACAAACGTAATACTAGTTAGAGATAATTATCGTATCCCATGCGCTACTACGCTCATGTAATAAAAGTAATTAACTTGAAATAGAATAGAATAATTAACTTGCTGAATTATTTAAGCAATACAATTTTAACTATAATTAGTTATATATTTTTATATACAAGAAAAATATAACTTAATTTTAATTTTTCAGAATTTAAGATTAAAAAAACTTTAATGGTAAAAAAATATATTAACAGTTGTAAAGAATTAGTGATATCAATACTTTAAATATTTTTGTATTTATATTTTAAAATCAATAAAGATAAAACTAAAAATTTTGAATATATATTTACAATTCTGAGAGAATATTTCCTCTAATAAGAAATTAATAGTATTAGTTTAATAATATTTCTAATTTTGGCTGATTTCATATTTCATCCGTATAGTAAAATAAAATAATACAAAGATAATAAAATGTGATAAAATATAAAGTTAAATTAGTAGTATATTCGCTCATTTATACACAAAAATAAAGATTATTTCGATGTTAAAGCATAAATATAATTATTTAATTTAAAAAATTAATATTTTTTGAAATTAAAGCATCAATATAAAAAATAGTTTTATTTTTTAAATTTTATATAAAAGCCAAAATGTATTTGAATACTGAATTAATTGCAAATTTGATGTTTCACAAAAATATTACTTTAATATGGAATTTTCGATCTAATGTAAAATAAGCGGTGACAAAGAAAATATATAACGCAAAAAGCATGTCTAATTATAGTGACATATTTAGACATCTACAATATAGCATGCAAGGCATTGTTACAACACGCAATAAATATTGGCAAACATGTAATAATTAAATGCAAACGAGTGAATAATTATATAAGCTTTTTAGTAACCATATGACAAATATATGTAATTATTGCTATATGGACAAATATTAGAAATGAGATATATATAAATGACATTTCAATGCAAACTTTTTTACTTCTTAATTACAATGACATATTATACATATTAATTTATTATAGCCGATCTGGAAATAACTTACGGACAGCTTTACAATAATATTAGTAATTCTATAATTTACCTTTTTGCAGCAAACCTTGTGAATGTATGGGGTAGGACTAGGTTCTAAAGGTACCTGCTGGCAAGACAATAGAACGCCAATCAATCTTTTAAAACCTGCATTGCAGAGCTCTGCACTTTTGTTTTGGAAAATGCTGCTTATTAATTAATCAAGTACTTGTTTTACTGACAAATAGTATTTTTTAATCATTTAAATTGCCATATGCATGCGCAATGTTTTAATTTCTGGTTGTTTTACAAATTACTGAGAAATATCGAATATTATTTTATACAGGGTGTATAAAGAAAAGTGAATATTAAATAAAGTGAGTTTATCTTTAAATTGCTGATAGGTTTAAAATCTAATTTAAAAAGTTTACATAAGACAAGAACTTCAATACCTATGAATCATGGAACATATAGATATAAAAAAAAGTCAATAAAAATAAAATTTAAATTAAAATTACAACCACACAGAGATATTTAAAGATTTATGATTCCAACACAGATGACACATCCAAGGGATTTTGGGATGAAAGAATCGAAATATTCCGCTTTCTTAAAACACTCTGTAGTGTGCATAATACAATTAGAAGTCATGCAACAATGCAACTGAGTGACAATAATAATAAAAACAATTTTACCTGTTGTTGTAAATCCTCTCTTTCTTTTCTTGCGTCATCTGTTAATTTGTCATTTTGTCTGCACAGCTCTTCTATTAATTGCAACAAATAAGATATATCTCCACCACCGTTAGATAACGCATGTCTAGCTGTGGTTTAAACAAAAATATAAAATGTTAAAAATATATTTGAAATAGAGAATAACTCAACACAATTTATATTTGATACAGGTTTAAAATTTTTTAATTCAAAATGCTGTTATAATCAATTTGAAATTAAAAGTATAAACATAAAAAAACAAATTAAAAAATATATCTTAATTTACATAAAAATCGTGTAAGAATTTACCTTTTTCTTGCACTTGTGAGAAATCTTGTAGCACAATATCACCTCTAGAAAGATCGCTTTCGCCATATCCTTCCGTGATAACTTCTTTTTTGTTTTCTGCACTGATCAATTTTCGCTGCAGTTCCAAAATATGTAATTTTAATTGTTCTATTTCTTCTTGATAATTTACTATCAAAGCCTCAGCATGATTCAATTTCAAGGAGAGCTCTTCGTTAATTTTGCTTGCTAAAAGATTCTCGTTTGATGATGATATAATCTTGTCCTCACCATCAGACGAGGATGAAAGGTTAAGAATTTGTGTGCTATCAGACTTCAAACGTCTCAAACATGTTTTCAGTTCTTTTTTTAATATATCATTTACATCTTCATCAATTGAACTCTGTAACTTTTTGTTATCGTTATTGACAATGGAAGTTATTTTACTCAATTGTGGAGCAAAATGAACTCTCTTGATCTGTTGATTTAGTAAGTCTTTATGCGGTGTTTCGGATAAAATACTGTTGTCGCTCTTGCTTAAATTTTCTTCAACCAAAGCGGATTCCGACAATTGTCTTTTTAAAACTTCGTGAAGCAGAGTGTTGTTAACTTCTTCTTCACAGACAGTGAAGTAGTTCTCCAATTCTTCAATTACATTCTTAAGAGTTACACATGTCTTTCGTAGATTGTCCCTGAAAAATGAAACATAACATATGCAATAAAGAGTCAAGTGACAGAAATCATATTAAACAAAAAATTATATGGATGTCTTAATTTTCTATCTGCTGAACTATAACATTTATTATTCATTTACCTTTCTTCCATGATATTTTTTGATGACACTCCAACAAGACCAACTTCGCGTTTGTCATCTGTATTCTTAAGTTTGGCAATTTCTTTCTGATGTTGCTCAAGCATTTGGGCTATAACGCAATTATATTCATCCTTTAGACGAGCTAATTCAGCGCCATGTGTTTTTTTCAACTCTTGGATTTCTTTCTTAGCATTGCACGTAAATTTATCTCGCAGTTCTAATAATTCAGTAGGCCAATTATCTTCCTTATCTGCTTCGACGGATAATAATGCCTGCACAATTATAACAGTCTTAATAAACATCTTCAAGTGTCTTCTAATAAGTCTCATATATCGAGAAAATGTTCATTAATCAAAGGTTTTCAGGAGAACATAAAAACACACATAAAGCAACATTCAAAAATGATTTTGTTCGACAACCAGAATAATTTAACCAGGTTTAATCTGTTATTTCGCACGTATTTCATTCTTAAGTCAGTTTTTACACATGATCCACATCTACCTGAAATTGTTCTTGAAGAGCGTTGACAATGTCCTGTCTAGCTAGCGCAATTTGCTCTTCTAGTTGATGATTATATGCATCACGCAGACTCGACAATTCACCGTTTTCCAGTGCTTCCCATTCTGTCTGACAATACTACATGCAAACAAGAAGTCACACGGCGGTATGTTAGTCACAGATAAATTTGCATTTCAACATAAGTTATTGAAAAACGGCACAAATAATCTATTTTCTCATTATTGCACAGTAAGGAAAAAGATATTAATTACAATGTACAAGATTATAGACATTACAGATCACAGGAGATCATGAAGATCAGATTGAGATGTACTAATGACAGGTAATACATAGTGATCACACCATGCGTCTATAGTTTTATACATAAACCTTTATACACCACACATTTAATGACAAGAATTGTAGTCAACGAATCAGTATTAATGAAACGGATATATCATTTTTTTCTTACCTGATGCACAGTGGGTACAATCAATGCATGCTCCAACTTCGCTTCGAGATCGCGAATTTGACACTCGTATAACTCCTTCTGTTCTTCGATCGTTTTCTCATGATCAGCTTTGATCTTCTGAATTTCATTTACTTTGTGTTCCAACTCCTGTCGTAACGCTTGGATGCTGTCCTCATACTCCGTCTCGAGACGTGCTTGATTTTCAGTATCTAGAACCTTGCTCCTCAGGGATTCTTCGATAGCACTAGGTGTCACCGCTCGAGAATTCGACACGTTCAAACAATCTCCGGCACCACCAAAATATAAATCGTCTGTTAGCTCCTCAGTTTCGCTATCATTATCGGAAATTCGTTTTGACTGTTGGCTGAAGACTTCTTCGGAGTACTGTTTTTCCATCTGCAAGCACTTTTGCTCAAAGTATGTCCTCAATTCCTCCATCTCTTTAGCATGACGTGCTTCGAGTTCAATTTTCAGATCGTTTAGGCTTGCATTACCATCCTTAAGAAACAAAAAATATAATTTAAACAATGTTAATTAAAAATCAATCTTATTTGATTATAGTTGATTTTAGCACTGATCTCCTGTGTGACTTTATATACATTTTCAATTTAATATTGCAATATTATTATTCTTGTTCAGCTTAAAATTGTTTTAAGACCAAAAATGTATTCCACGCACAGTATGGTAAACATGAAAATATATGTAAACATAATAGTTTTAAGGTCTAACCATGACTAAATAAAGGATGATCTCTAATTAATTATGTTTTCACATATTGATTTATGTTCTCCTTATTGTTTAAGTTTTGTACAATGTTAACAAATACGAGCACATAAATTATTCCAGAATAACAATAAAAATAACCTGCCTTGAAATTCTGCAGTAACGAACGCAATCTGTTGATTTCTTTGGCAGACTCTGCTTTAGCAGATTCCAGTTCTTCTTTATGTCGATTCATCAGGCCCTCGATTTCTTGGCTTAGCAATTCTTTCTCCACCTGTAAGTTTTCCAAAGGCCTTTGCATCGAGTTTTCACTGTCCTGTTGCTTTTGCAAAGTGACATTCTCCGCCGAGAATTGCGTCTTATCGGCGGCTATTTTCTCGCATAGCGCGTAATAACGAGACAATTTTAACTTAACTTCGTCCAAGCTCGACTCGCCTTCTAAAATTTGTTGTAATTCCTTATACAGGTTCTTGTTGTTTTTTAAGTGATCATTATCTGTTACTGCATCGTCAATATTTGATTCCAAAACTTTCTTTTGATTTGCTGCATCTTGATCTAATATACTATCATCCAAGCTCTGGTTTTCATTAAGAAGCTTGGAAATTGTGCTATTTAATGAAGTGTTAACCTTACTACTATTACTTATCGCTAAACTTTGATTCAATCTTTCTTCAAAATCAGCACATTGTTTCCACGCATGAGCTAATCCATCCTTCAATTGCTCACACTCCATTTCCTTTTTCTTTGCTCTTTCTATGATTTCAGCTAAATCTTTTTTATATCTCGCGTTCTCCGATTCTTTTTGCTCCGTTAGTAGCTTCAAACTCTCTATTTCCCGTTGTTGTTCCTCTATCCGCCGAGTTGAATCATGCTCGACATTTTCGTATGTTTTCTTCGCGATATTAACTTGTTCCAATTGGTCATTTGCTTTGGTTAAATTTGCCTCAAGAACACGAACTTTTTCAATCAATTGCCTCTCTAGCTCCATTTTCTCTTCGAGTTTTCGCTTTGTTAGTTGATGCTGAAGAACTTCCTCGTCGAAAGTTTTATACATTGTTTCCCCTAGTTCACTGACCGTGCTTACACTCGTAGCATCAAACCGCGACAAAGATCTCTCTATCTCGGATAGTCTAAGAGTTTTTTCATGCGTTTGACTATTTTCGATAATTGACTGTGCCGCGGAATACCTGCACGACAAATCGTCCAGTTTGAATTTCAGAGCATCGTTCTCCTGCTTTAGCGTAGCGGCATTCGCTAAAGCCTGTTCCAGCGATCGCTCAATACTCTCCTTGGAATCCAGAATACTCATTGATGTAATGTGCTTTGACGTCATTTCTTCCAGTTGAATTCTATGCAGTCTAATCCGTTCATTCAATAATTCCTTTTCCTTTTGAAACTCCAGCTTTTGCATGCGTCGTTCATTTTCCGCTTCAAATCTTAATTCATCGAGTTTCGCTTTGTACATATGAACTTCTGATTGAGCGACCTTCTGTGATTCTGCGTGATTTACCAATTCTAGTTTTAACGCCTCAACAGTTTTCTTATAGTGGGCTAACTGCGTCTGAAAGACAGATAATTCTTTGGCATGTCTGCTTTCCAAATCTGGCAATTCCTTGTTCAAACGATCGGCCAATACTTTGTTTTCCTCCTTTAACATTTTCATGCATTCTTCGTGCTTGACTTTTAAATTCATAATTTCAGCTTCATTCTTTGAGGTTAAATCCTATAAATATTTAAATAAATCAATACAGTTAGTTGATTTAATTGTTATAACGATATATAATAGTTTGTTTCACATATACAAATAGTACATTACTTTTCAAATTTGATAAAAATATTCATAAAATAGAAATGTGTAGTATAGTATTTTCAATTTTAATATAGTCTAAATCTAAATTATGAATTACAATACAAATTTAAGTTTTACAAATATAGTCTAAATTATAAATAACAATATAATTATAAATTATAATATAAATTTCTAGTTTATTTTATGAGTATTTTTAGCAAATTTTAAAAATCATTTATGTTTATACATGCAAGCAGGAGTTAATCGTACAAAAGAATATTATCATAAAATGCTTACTTTTAATTCTTGCTGATGACGTACTTCATTGGTATTTGTTACAATGGTAAACTTGTTCAATATATGCTGCATATCTTGTTTGATTTTGTCAACGCGGGCCTCATATTGTCGTTGTTGCTCCAATTGTTGATCAATATTCAGATTCTTCTCTGCGGCGCCAATGCGAATTTGTTCATTTAGATTATTTATTTGTACTTTATAATCGTTGATTTCCGCATTTCGCGTTTCTCTCTCCATCTCCAACGTTTGCACGTGCTTACGAATATCCGTTAAATGCGTATTTAATCGACGAATTAACGCTTCCTGATCGTTCATTGTAGTCTCTAAAACTTCAATCTGAAACATTCAAATTCAACATTTAACATTTAAAGATTGCTGCATCAAACTGCATTATAACTTTCTGTCTCGTTCTCGCCAAACTTCAAATGTATATCTGTTTTATTTTAACCACAATAAGTGCGTATTAATTTAGCTATGAAGAACAAACGTCTAATAAGGTTATTAATAAAATGTAAATGTATAAAGCGTATCACTTCTCTCACCTTTTGTTGCAAATTCATATTGTTTGTCACAGGGTTGTTCAACTGTATGGAGTTTAGGGCATTAAGTTGAGCTGTTACAGTATCTCTAGCAGATAACGCTTGTTCTAAAGATGATGTCAAATGTTCTATTAGGTTGTCGCGTTCATTTACTGCCTTTTCAAACTCCTGTAACTGTTAAAAAAAAAACAAGGCATAACATTAACATTATATATATATATATATATATACCAGCTTAATAAGAATACATATAAACATTTTTATGATTAAATTAAATAGTTACAATTTAAAAATCTCAATTCTCAGTTTTATTATCAGGAAACCTTAAAAGGATCTAAAATTAAGGTTGAAACATTCTAACTCTTTAATTTAATAAAAACTACCAGTTTGGTTAACAAAAAGGAAGTTTTATCTTTATCAATTATTATAATATTATAAGGAACAATTTTATTTTTATATTTTACCAATTAATGTTAGAGTTGAAATTGCAATTTTTATTATATAAAAAAGTGAGAGTTAAATAATGAATATCAAAATTATAACAATTTTTAAAATACATATACATTCTACTAATATTCATACAACAAACATACTCCCACTTGAAGATTAAAAAAAATTATATTTATAGACAAAGATATAACATACTTTCATGTGATAAAGAGATATAATATCTCTCCCATGTATACTGCTATTTTGACTCTGAGATGAATTTGGGGAGCATGTCTCTGCTCGTAAATGATCGATCTCTGCATTTAAGGCTCCGACTATTTCTTCTTTCCCATGCAATAAGTCTTCGAGTTCAGCAACTCGTCCTGCAAGTCCCTCCAAATCTGCATCAGCCTCTCCCTCGCTAATGCTAACGCTGCTGTGTGTTATATCTCTTGAGGATATGCCTTCAATTATCTAATACATCAAAGAAGAAAAATATACTGTAATTTATGTGGAAATGCAGTAAATCAAGTGCACAATCGGACATGCAAATTATTATTTCTTTCATCTTACCCCAGACTCCTTGAGCAGCACGGACTTGTCATTGTTCAACGATTCTTCATCAGAATGTTCCATGTTCTCCACATTTCCACTATTGTCCTTGCCTGATCGTTTTGCCTTGTACTTCTCCAACTGCAACAATCAAGATACAGTCATATATTTAGGCGTTGACAACAGAATGCAAAACGCTCTTATGTGCGAAAGGGGACATTTATTATACTGTCTCCTCAAAATAGAGATAACAAGAAAAGAAGGACAACGCGCACAATGTAACATTAACAATGTAAACAAACAAGGAATCGCTCCAATTGTTGAAGCAACCAGGAAGGATGAACAATGGGGAGAATTCAGTAATGAATGTGGGAAACAGAAGGAAAGGCGCGCTCACCATTTCTCTGCCGGCCTCCAGCGAGCGTTTTCTACGCTCGTCCTCGTCCTGCGTCGCGCTCATCTCGACGAAGATCACGGGTACATGAAGGGCGCAAAACAAAGTACTCGTCACACGTCTCCAGCTTATTAGTACCCGCTACATTTCAAATTTGACACCTTACGCTCGATGGTCTCGGTCGCCAGCTGTCATACGGCCACTCGTGCCGCGATAACGCCTGCCTCGCCCGATCAAACAATAAAACCACACACCTCCAAGGAGCGGTCGGAATTAATAAAATGTTCAACGAGAGCGGTTGGAAAAGCGGTTAGTCTAAAACGGTCGCGCGTCAGACGTGCCAACTTGAACAGGAAGCTCGAAAATTCGATTTTCAAACTGTCGATGAAACTGTCGATAATATCGCTCGCGACTTTACCGGCACTCTCATGATCAAACAGCGACGAGATAATCGCTCGATCGTTTGTTGCAGCTTTTCTTCACAAGCGGAATTTTTTACTCGTAAAATATGCATAATCTATATTATAATGTAAACTACGTGAATTATGTTATTTAATAAATTCAATAAACTATAGACCATAGAAAATTCAAATTTTATCAGAAGTAATGAAAAGTGTTTTATTATTATCTATAATGTTTAACATTAGGTATTATTACTTTACCAATATTAAAAGCAGAGCAAGTTTTTAATTGCTATACATACAACTTGTTAAATAATTATAATTAGTTTACTTTGAAATGTACGAATAACACGTAGATAGAATTTTTTTCATCTGTGCGAATATTTTTTCAATCTTTTATAAGAAATTATTCGCTAATTTATAAAACTATTTCAACTTTTCTTGAGAATTCCTTAGCAAGTAAACTTTTTTTTGCTGAACTTCACTTATCAATTTACTGTGAACAGCATAAACAACATAATAATGCGTTGAACTATAATCTTGGTATTCTTATAACTGTACGTACTTATAGCGGTACAAGAGTTCTGGGAAACTTGCGTGTTTGCAATATCTCGTATCAATTTTTCTAGTTGATATTCAGTTAATATTCCATGAAATCTGAAAGCCACGAATATAAATACAGAGCGGAATCGTGTGCAACTTTTATGATAAAAACTTTTTCCAGAATTTTTATATAAATTATAGAATACTTTTAAAAAATACTGAGAACATCTTTTCTTAGAATTTTTTGTATATATGTAATTTGTGTAAAAAATTAGAGAAATTTTTAAAAATTATACGGAAATTCTAAAAGCTTTAAAAAAATTTTCAATTATCTCTAAAACTATTTACTTTAAACCCTTATGAAAAAATACTATTGGACTATTCGCCAAAAAACTACTAAAAACTGCAAAATAAACTTGGAACTAATAGTAATACTATTGGACACACTATTAGTTTCAATAGTTTTCAGTAGTTTTTTGGCGAATAGTCCAATAGTCCAATAGTATTTTTTCATAAGGGAATTCTTTAAGCGCATATATGTATTGCAACAAAATTATGTAATTCGATATCTTTTCTACGTTAGGACAGCTGCTACACAAAGCTATTCGATTATCTGATAAAAGAATGATAAATGTACGTGAATTATCGTATTCATTCGGTGTTCACAAAGTGAAAATTTATTCTGCAGTTCACACTTTCTCTACAGAATTCACAAGGAATAATAAATTGCGCAATTGTATCACTCATATCGCACTATTAAAATCATAAATTATGTATCGCAATATATATATATATATATATATATATATATATATATATATATATACACACACACAATATCACAATCAGTTAGTAGATCTATTTCTAATAAAACTTGCAATACATAGAATATCGAAAAAAGCATTAATTTAAGTTTAATAATAATATTCAAAACAATTCTCAATTTTTTTGTGATTAAATTATCGAATTATTTGAAAATTGTAAGAACAGAGATTTTTTAATGGCCTTCAAGATACAGATTGTCAATTGCAAGAGTCACTTGTTAGATACGCGAATTACTATCAGATTTATATTATCAGAAACAGCAGATTTTCCGTATATATAGCTCCGGATAATAATCCGACACGTCGTTTCGCAATTTTTTTTTACGCGCATGCACTCCTACGCATCGTTCCTGCGTGTCTTAATTCGATCGTTCCGGTCTATCAAGAATCGAGCGCGGCGAATAAGAGATAATGCGAAATTTACGAAGCGTAAAGGTAGTTCAATTCGCCTCTATTTCGACGGAAGTTCCTGCTTTACAGACACGCAGCCATTTGCGGCTGTAACGGCGGCTTCTACTGTTCTTACTATATGGGTGGACGCTTTTAACGAGCACTCGCAATGATGTGTCACGCACATGTGTGCGATGTAAAATTGTGCGTAATGCCCGTCGCGGAGACGGAGAGTTCGGCGCTCGATTTATTCGCTCCAAATTTCTGCTGATACACACGAAAATTACGAAAGCACCGGCAAACGTGCTTCCGCGAATGGTGCCGAAAGTTGAAGTTGCAGCGGTAAAGTTTAGCGATTTAAACTTCCCCATTCCGTAAAATAAAGTATTGCCACATTTTCACTTATATATAAGCAAACTTAATTAATTATACGTATATAATTGATCGAGCTTATACGTAATGAATGAAATGAATAAAGTGAGTAAAAATAAAAATTATAGTAATAAAATTTAAAAGCCAAACTTTTATTTAACAAAACAAAATGCTATCGTTTTGTTATCGGTTGTATTTAAATAGTCTTAATTAATTACAGACATTATACACATTAATCAACTTGCTTCAAACACAAGCTGTGATATTGCGAGTGGATGGATTTTTCGAGGAAATAAAGTATCGATAAATAACTGACAAGTTGGGCAAGTAGCGATTAAAATCGCGTTTAATCACTCAAGAAAATGAATCATTAACGGTCGATCGAGGGAAGAAATTGCGTTACGAAACACCGTTATCTGTTTCAATATCAAGTACCAAACACGGAAGACGCGTTTAGCCGATCTTTCAATTCGCCACTTTTCCGGTTCATTAACGATCCAGACGCTGGCTCGAATCGATAGACAGATCACCATTGAATGAGAAGATTGCACGGCGCTTGATGCAGGCACATATAGCGATCGAGTACAATTGAATATTTATTTAAATACATCTTGCGGTCACTTATCTCTTAACGCGGGGGAGGGAGGGGGGGATTAATGACTCGCTCTAATGATCCCCGATCGACCCGCGGATGCGCTGTGTCATTCGAAAAGCGGAATGCGCTTACGATTAACGAAAGTGACTCATCACACGCGGCCACGGTGGTCGTCGACTGCTGGGTAGTTTTGCAAACTGTTATTACGCATAATTTTCGATCGCTACTGCACGTGTCAGGCGCTTGCCGCCAATAATTCTCAGTCATCCTGCGATCCAGGGGATTTTACATTGTAATTCGGTGGCAGAGAGAAACTGCGCTTCAACGGCCTCAGTCGACTGTCAGCCACCGTCGCAGATCGAAGAAATCTTATTTGTTCCTGTTATCAGTGGGTGTCGGAATTTTCCGTATTTATCACGTTTGTCTTTCTAAGGTTTACAAGTTGCACAGATTTGAATAGAAATTTCTATTCTCGATTCGACAGCATTTGAGCTTAAAAGCATTCTAATGATAATCATTGGCTAATAAATACAAGCCAACAATTATTAGCTTTTGAAAAAAAAAATCTTTATATCAAAATAGAAGTCAAATTATATCAAATCGACTAACAAAGTTAGATCCGCTCTGATATAATTTGATCCTTGATGTGAAGATTTTTCCCGAGTTGTTATTTTTACAAGGTTTCAAATATGTGAAATACAGACGCTGTTCTATTAAAAACACACGGCGGTTTAATTTTGTCGAATATTAGAACGGACGGGAAGTAAGCATGTGTACGTAAGATGAGGTTGATCCTTGAGAAAAGGGTCAACTTTTATTAGCGAAAACGTCGAGGCACTAACGTTTCTGCCTTAACTCTAAATCATACAAAATAATAGGCTCTTTTATATTAACCTGACGCAAATAAGTAACGGGACGTTATTCTACTCAAATACTCGAAATACTTTGACGATACTTTAACATGCTAAAATACCAGAGATCTTAAATAAACATTAATAAAAAGCAATCCTCTCTTTCTCTCTCTATTTTTGATGAAAAAGTTAAAAATGTGCGCGATAAATTCGAAGATATCCGAGGGTGTTTTGATTGCGCAAGATTGCTCATAAGCCTATCACGCGGGGCGAAATTCATCCGGAATATAAGGTCATTGCACCAGTCAATGATCAAATAAAAACAACTTAACATAATTACATATTCAGATAAAAAATGACGATTTTAATTAAATCTATACACGGTAAAAAACATTTTGTATTTGTGTTAAAATTTTCCTGTGCGAAAAGTTTTGTGTTGAATTTTTAGCACATATATGTGTTAATTTAACACATCATCATAAATGTTACTTATATTTTTGTATATTAATCTTATATTAAATATTTTCAAGAGTTAAAATAACACAATTTTTATTTATAATGTAAATACGTAAATTTTTGAAGACATATTTTACATGTTAAAGTGAAAAAATAAACTGTGTTAGTTTTATTTTTGTAACAGTTATCATATGTTAAACGGACGTACTTTTTATGTCATTAATCATAAAGATTTCGCTGTCTTCTATTGTTTGGTTCCCGCCAAGGTTTTTAATACATAAATTATGTCAATTTAACATTTTAATTTCATAGAAACCATAAACAACTACTTTTTTCAAATCTTAAAATAACATTTTGTTTTAGTTACATATAACACTAAACATATCTCAGTAAAAACATTTTTTATTAAAAATTTATTATAAATTATTTGTGTTTTTTTTTAAACACATTTGCATTATGTTAAATTTGAACGGATAAACCAGGATACGTGAAATGCGTTAAATTTAACACCAAATTTTTTACAGTTTATGAAAATTAGACCTAGAAGGTATCAATTAATTTGCAATCTGCCGTTCCGAAGTCTCGATATTTTTCTCGAAACAGTCGTTCACTGTTCAGCTAATTCCGGGACGTTAGAACCGGAAGAGGCGGAGATTCGGTCCCACGGGGGGTCAGGGACAATCCCGGGGTGGCAAGGATTGGCGTCCAGCTGGCCGAGGAGTAGGCGGAAGCTGTCGATCGAAAAGCTCTCTCGGCCGGTCGGTTTTAGGATCCGGCCGTGTCGGTTTCGCTCGTCGTGCGTGCCGGCTGCGCTCCGTTCGCCTCCTTTGCGCCTTTGCGGTGACCGTCGACTCCGGTCCCTCTCAGTCGCGGCGGTGGCATCCTGCTCGCAACACACACGCGCTACGGCAGTCGCCGCCGCCGCCGCCGCTGTTGTTCCGCGCTGGTTTTTAATCAGATTGCATTTCCGGCGTGGCTGCGAGGGGGTTTGCTCTTCGGCCCTCGGTAAGCCTCTCCGCTTAGTCGCGCGCGATTGCACGACGGTCGGCGTCGCGTTTGCCAAACGTTAAGAAAGAAAAACCGGGTCCTCCTTATCGCCCTCCCCTTTTAATAAAACGCTTCTGTCGCGCGTGCACCGCGGTAAAGAGTGGATCGCCTTGGGGAAGTGCGGGTGAGGGAAAACCGGTCGGGAAAAAGTGCCGTTCGTATTTTTACATATGTCAAATTGAGAACCGTCCGAGGCGAACTTGCAAGAGGAAAGGGAAAGAGAAAAGAAGAACGAAGCTCCGGTTTTCTTTTTCTCTTGCGGGGACAGTGGCTTCTTTTTATTCTCCTTCTCTCCCGAGAAAGCGGCGGCTCCGCTTTGGCGTTTAAATCGGTCCGCTTAAAATAGCTTAATATAGTGATCGGTAAGTCGGTATATCGGCCGAATTAATAATCGGCAATGGACCGCCTGGTGGGCGCGAAGGAGAGACGTCACGAGAGTCGCGCTCGTAGTTTGTGTCTCGCCTATGTATACATATAAAATACATAAGTGCGAATACAAATTGTGCGGTTTCGCGCGCGAAGGCTTACGGTTGCCGGGAGGGTGGAGTATAGGTGTAAGCCGCAAATACGCGGTATGTATTTCGTCGTAAAAGACGAGACGTGCAACCACCACGTGTGATGTGCGAACGGAAACGGCGTGTGTGGCATTGACGAGCGAAGTCGGTCGGTCGAGCTTCGAAAAGTAAGTTTCTCCTTCGAGAGGGAGATTTATTTTCTCTCCTTGGTCGCATTCCGCGGACGCGCGATCGATTTTGATAAGACGACACAATGAAACGTGCCTTCTGTTTACCCTTTTCCTCCCTCTCCGCCGAAGAAATCCGTCGTTTCTTCCGCGGAAGAACGTGACGCGATGCGTCCAACAAAATCAACGTCAGTTGAGCGTACGGATGTTCGCTGTTGTCCCCGGTGAGAGATGATTTTACTTGCTTCAGTAATACTCCAGCAATCACACAGAATAATCCCCCCGTGCCTCAATTTGGTTTTATAGAGCGACAAATATTTGTCAAACGTGAAGACGTAGGCCTGCAACATCGGTCTCAATTTCACGTATTAATTCTGTTTAATAAGTTTTAATTATTATTAAATATTCGCCATTTACCCAAACTCTGCGGAGACTCGACTGTAAGCGAAGTAAACCACTTGATTTTCCCTTTGGAGGAAAAAAGAAGATATACACGGGGAGAATTTTCTCTTAAAAATTACCCTTAAAATGGTGATAATTGCGAGATAACGTGAATCTCGAATTAAGCCTCGATTTACTAAAATTTTGTTAAAAGTATAGTAAAATTCTTCAAGGTTCGCGTTGTCTCACTATTACCACGATTTTAAGGATAATTTTTAAGAGAAAATTCTCTCCGTGTATTGTTTCTCTTTCAGGTATCTTTAAAAAAAAACATGTTTACATCTTTACCTTTTGTAATAATTTTTCAGCGGCTAACGTTTCAAAAAAAAAAGAAACTTTGCAAGTTGAGTCGGGCAGGAAATAAAGCAAATAAGAAGTCGCATATGTGTCAAAGTTAAAACGTTAAAATGTATTCTGGTCTTCAACGATTTTTACAACCAAGCTCTCGGTGATGCACGATAATCTCCCCGTCGTCGTGTTGTTCAATCCTCTAGTTTGCTGATGCGGTTCATTCAACCGGCGATCGCAATGAACAGCAGGGTTAGTGCACCTTCTCACGACGCTCCTGTTTCTAGCGTCGGGCATTTCTTCAAATCTCAATGACCACACAGCTGTGCCTCTCATAGCGACGTATGACGTTGCGAATTAGCAGTTTTCCAGAAAGAAGATCATCTGTCGCTTCTCCGTCGCTCTACTCATCGGGCACGCTTAAAGCTAGAGATAAGAGCAGAGAGAGAGAGAGAGAGAGAGAGAGAGAGAGAGAGAGAGAGAGAGAGAGAGAGGGGGGGGGGCACTCACGTATCTCGGTACTTTAAGTCACCGAAGAAAATACATCCGCGTGATGATAAAATTCCGATCAATGACGCCAGCAACACTCGAAAGAAAATCCACTTGTGCGGGCTCCCATACAGCACCGAAAGATTACAAAAACATTGCAGAAATCTTACATTGAAATATTGTAATATTCCGTGGACGTTGCGAAATGTTTCTGCAATGTTACTGCAAGCTTGCGGCAACGCTGAAATGTCCGCCCTGAGAAATATTACAATGTAAGACTGCTGCAATGTTACGGTGCAATGTATTTGATGCATTGAAACGCGTTGCTATAAATATATGCATAACACGCTTCAAATTTGGTAGATAAACTTTGAGAATATATAAAGACAAGAGAGATAAAAAGAAATTTGTTGCAATTTGTGCAACTTTATAATCTTTTTGCATCCAAAATTCGGATAAAAAATTGTGAATTTACGCAATTGCAATGAGTTTTTTTCTTATTTCTCTTGAATATTTTTATATACTCTCAAAGTTTACCTATTAAAATCTAAAATATATTAGAAGCATAGTAGAAAATTAGAAAATTATTATTACATTTTAATAAATTTATAAAAATATTTATAAAAATAAAAACTTACACAATATTTTATTATCTATGTAGCATTATTTTAATTAAGTAGCATTATTTTAGTTATTGTCAAAAGCAATAATATTAATAAATACATATATATGAATATATATGAATTTCCTAGCATTAATATTTATAGCCAATTAATTATACTTTTTGAGATTTATAATAAAACAGTAAATTGTACAATTTATCATGTATTAATTGCACAATCATGTATGATAATTTTATTTTTTATTAAAAAAATTGTTCAATTTACTGTTCTATTATAAATCTCAAAAAGATTATAATCTTTGGTATAAATATTGCACACAAATCCAAATATTTAAATTTCACAAAACTATTTAAAAATGTCACAAATGTCTTCTTACACGAAGTTGCACGTATATTTGGAACACTTGACGCATGTTTTTTAATATGTATATTTTCAGAATTTTATTATATTTCTGCAACATTACTGGAACATTTTGACGTAATATTGATATTGCATGTTTCTGAAACGCAATGTTACATTGCAACTCGTAATATTGTAACGTTGCAGCAATGTTGCTGAAAGCTTCTATGCTGTATGCTTACACGCGCGCGCGATAAGATCAAGAAATTCGGTAAGAGCCGTCGGTATTCCCACGGGGGGTCTGGTAGACCATGAAATAGAGTCATCCGATGAACGGCGAAACGATTCGCCGTGGTCCGGTGTCGCGCGAGAGTCGATGACTCCTCTACGGTCATCCCCAGCTTACCGGTCGATCGGACGGTCTCTCTTTCTTTCTCTCTCTCTTTCTCTCTCTCTCTCTCTCTCTCTTTACTGGATCGTCTCCCCTCGATTCGAGTCATGACCGCGGCAATCTGGCCGCAGCCGTCGTCAGCGGTCAGGCGAATGATTTCGCGCGTCTCGCCCTTGTCTGTGGGAACAATTAGCAAGAGCGACATTCCCTCTCAGAGTCGAGAAAGCTTCATTCTCTCCTGCGCTCTCGGTGATCGCCGCGGCTTGATATCAACGACATGCACTCCTCGTGTCGCTAATGTAAACCGACGATATGCACTCCTTGTGTCGCTAATGTAAACCGACATTTCCGCGACCGGCTGACCGTATCGCGTTTCCAGACACCCCAGGTTTAGTTGTTTTAGAAGACGCCTTCAAACACTTTTAGAAACTCCACCTTTCAGGAGAATTGCCTGTGGCGTACGAAATTATTTTGTGAATATTCTTTCGGTGTTTTATACACTAAATGTTATTATAAGTTGATATATAAATTGATGTTAAAATAAGCGGGCAAATGGTGCTTATGACGTTTTCTTCGATATTTATTGGGTACAAAAAGATTTGATGACGTGATGACGAAATATACGTTTCTGTAAAATTTATTTCCTAAGAATTTTATTCTATAATTTTTTTATTTAATTGATTTATTCACTAAGAAATTTTATTTCGCCGTATTTAAGTAAAAAATAAACAAGTTATATTATAAATATACATCTTAATTTTTTTAAATACCTTTTCTTAAAAAGTTTTTAAAAAGTTATTAATGTCATTTAAGTGAGTAATAGATGTTGTAACTTTTTAAAGAGAAATTATTATACATTTAGTTGTGAATTTTGAAAAGAAAATGTAAAAATGTTTCAAAGTTATAGGTCAATATAATTAAATGTACATTAATATATATTTTTAATGTATTATTGTATGATTTGTGTATTAAATACATCTATTAAGAATGTAATTTTAAGAAATTATTAAAAAGGTATTTATAAAGTTTGTTAACGATAATATTTCGCTTTGTTCCGATATATCAGCAATGATTAAAAGATAATGTAAATTTACATTACAATAATTACAAAAAGGTTAATGTAAAAAACTATCTACAATTTTATTAAGTCGTGTTAATCTCCAAAACAATTTAATTGCAAATTTCATTCCATAATTAGGACTCGATCCATAATTGAAACCGTTACGTTAACACCTAACGGAGGTAAAAATAAATGGTTTAAAAATAGGATATAATGGGATTCGTGAAAGTAGCAAAGAAAAATAAATAAAGCAGCGACCATGAGTCAAGCGTGGTGCGTGGTGCGCGAAAATAACTTAATGCCAATCATAAAACGTTTAAATTAAAATATGTTGTGAATGTTTCGGCTCTTTTTTCTCAAGCCATCATGTGTTGGTAATGGATACAAGCTGCTAAAAATGAATATAGGTAATAAGCATAATTTCCACTGCAAATGGATTATAATTTGTTGACAACAAAATGAGGATAATAAATTGGAAAGGGATAATCCCTGGCATTTTAATTATGCCAGAGATTAAAAAGAGATTATATTTACTCTTTAAATTTTTTAGAGCAAAAATACTGCCACTATAATTTTTCGAGTGATTTTCTACTCCAATAAAAGTTAAAAACTTACTCTATTAGAGTGAATTCCATATTTTGAGTGAAAAATCACTCGAAAAATTGTAGTGGCAGTATTTCCACTCTAAGAAATTTAGAGAGTATTTAATCACGGGAAGAGATCAAAGTACACATTTATATATTATATAAACAATAAAATTGATAAATAAGCTTTTCAATACGACCCACGAATGAATTCACGAGCAACCATACACCCAATCATACAACTCGCGAGCAACGTTCCTTCGCCTTTACCTTGTCCGCCGTGTTTCTGCGGCGTGTCGGCTCGAACCTGTAATTTTATCGTCTTAAAGGGCCACCTTGACCTAAAACGCACGGCACTTCATCGTTTTCCCCCCGCGGCATCGATCGTGCGGCTAGAGAATCGCCGAACGTTCCGGACGCACGGATCTAGCGGCATCCACCGCGGCGCGCGGCGGCGCCGGCTTTCGGCCTAAACCGGTTCTCCCGTCTCTCGTGTACGTCGTCGCACGCTCGGATCGCGCACGTCATTCCGGAGCGTCTCCTTTAACGGGACGAACACCGGGATTTCGTGGATTCGAGGAGTCGCGCGTGTAATCGCGATTACAACCGCGCGCCGGCCGCTCGCGCGCCGAACGAATCTCGTCATCTCGTGGACCGCCGCAGCCAGCAGTTCTTGCATCTGACGCGACGCGTTTAGGTTTTTTTTTTTTCCCCCCTTCGCGTAATAACGGAAGAGCCGCGGAAAGAGTAACTGTAATCGATACATCTGCATCGCCTTCCTAGGTTGCCGTAAGTCATTCACGTTTCTGCCTTTGTGTCTTCAACGGTATCGGTATTGGCGATTCTGTGCGCGGGACCGGCAAAGTGGTGGCATTTGTCTTCGGCCTCTCGGAGAAACGTGAGTCTTACAAAATTCGACAGTTTTTTTTTAATACATTTTATAATAAGACGACCGATAAGGTTCTCCAAATCGCGTACGAGTGAACAATCACTCGTAGATTGCACGAACTTCGTTTTCACTCTGTAAACAATGGAGAAATGTCGAGTGTGAAATTTGATTGATACGCCCAGTGAGAAATAGTACATCGAAATCATTATTTCGATGTCGAATTCATTATCGTTTCTCCCTGGAACGAGTGACTTTTGTTCGAGCCAATCAAAATATTTTATTAAGACGACAAAACTTTGTGATTAACGATATTATTTCACTTGTCACGTATCAATCAAAGCTTTGCCTGCTAATAAGAAACGTTTCTCACGGCTTATCGAATTTTTACGGTGGATTGCTCGAAAAATTGCACAGGCACAATTTTTACTCCGCGAGATTTAAAGAGTACAGTTCGTTGCAAGTAGCGAACTAAACGGAAATTCGTGTTTATTGAGGCAGGACACGTTGGCGCGAGCGCGATATGATTTAACGAGAGGGATGTAATTGGGATGGTGATTAATGCGTTTTGCGGATAATTGTGCGAGATGCGATCGGATCGGCAGCGGGGCGAAACCTGCATTGTCATCCGCCGCATTGTGCCGATGCATCGCCTAAGTTAACTGACCTTTGAATGAATTTTTAAGGAGAAGGGTTAGCTCCTACGGCGTCTCCCTCAATGATCCCACGTGATACGTGTGAACGGAAGCGGACGCGCGAGAATTTGCCTAAGAAGCATCCGCGGCGATTGCGATCGGCCGCGCGATCTTATAAATAATGAATCCGTATATCCACGCGTATTATTACGCAAGTTCAATTATCTGCTTCATTATCTTCCCGCGCGAGCCCGAGGAGAGGCGTTCGAGATATTCCAGCCGGCAGAAGAAATTGTCGAACGTATAACGCGCGGAATTGCAAAATTATGTTAATCCTCTCGGGCGTTCCAGGGGAGGGAGAAGAGGAGGCTGCCTTCGCGGGCTTATTATTCCTCCGGTGACAAACATGCCGCGGGAAAAACTGATGGATTTGCGTTGCGACCTTTGCGGCTCGGCGGAATTGCAAAGAGTGCCTCATTACTTATACTTTTGTCGATATATGCGCGCGTATTATACATACATCGGCCGGCCCGAAACCGGTTCCCGAGAGCTGGATAGCCTTTGTCTACGCCGATTTCGGAGGGATATAAATTAGAAGACGACGATGACGCGAATGCGATTTAGAAAGGGCGTCCGGAGCGAGGGGTAGCGCGCGAGGAATGCATCGTCCCTTTCGTGCGATTAGAATTTTCGCTCCGCCTGCAAAAACCGCGCGCTCGTCGTTTCGCAACTGAAACGTCCAACCGCAACTTCGTCCGCAGACATTTGTAATTGCTTGCTGAGAAATTATTTTTACACCTTTTTTTTTTTTACAGATCGAACAAACGTTCGACCGTGAAGATCGGTAAACGAAGGCTCGCCGATACGAACGGAAACGACAAGCGGTAGAGATTCGTGGTACGAACGCGGATAACGCCGGTGTCGTTCGATTAAATATATCAACTCGTTAACTGTAAATACACGAGAACGTGTACTCGCGTGCGCCGCGGGTAAAATCGGCCACGCGGGTTCGCAAACGGAACGTTGCATTTCTGGGCGCGATCGTGAAAGACCTAACAGAAGCGGCACAGTTAATTCGCACAAGGACTTGTAACGGCGTCGGGTTCTCATTTCTGGACAGGTCGTTCCGTCCGCTACACATTTCACGACTTTCCAGATATGCACACAGAGCCCGCTCTTTGTTCCCATTTCCGTTATCGCGGTTCGTACGACCGGGCGTTGGATACCGATCATGCAGAAACTTCTTTTTTTTCCTTGAGTTTACGTAATGTCCGTCGACTCGCCGCAACTTATTAAGACTGAGGCTCCTTCCAACCGGAATGATACGCTGTTTTTTTTTAGATAATTCTAAATTACACTATATTTAACTGCAATTGTAAGATACAACGCACAATAAATATTTATATGAAAGTAAAAATAGTTTATAAGTGCGGAAAAATTCGAATTTTATCATAAGTATGATAAATTTTTCATTAATATTTAAAGTGACGGTTCCAATTATACGTCCAATTTTTTAAATTAAACACCGACAAAAAAGATGATTTATTCAAATTTAAATTCATACGAATTGAATGAAAATGATTTCAGTCTTTTTAAGTAACTCATAATTGGAATTATTACCTTGTATCATTAAGATCAAATCATTGCAAGTCCACACAGAAAAAAAGCAAGTGTCAAATTAACTTTTATATATTTATACGAACGCATTCATTGTTTCATATATTACGCAACAATATATAATCTTCTTATAAAAAATTTGAAAATTTTGAATTTCAATAATATTATAGCCTTATTTCAATACTATAGTTGTTATTTCAAAAATATAATATAACTATTTCGATAATTTTATTCTAAAAAAAATTATAATCTTTGATTTGAACACACAGTATTTTCTATCCAACATTTTTTCATTTCCATTCAAGAAAATTATTCTTAAATAACAATATCATTTTCTTGATTAAACTATATAAAATCTTAAAATAAATCTTCTTTTAAGTAAATTTTTTTGACTTAACGCAATACAATCTTATTTCAAGATTTTCAATTTGAAACTAAAGGTATTGTCAAAATAACAATATCCTTTCTTTTGTGAATGCACGTTAATATCGTGATTATTTCAGTATTATAATAAAGTATTCGCATCTTGCGCGCAACGCTTGATGGCGAAAAATGTCCGAGTATTAATTGCTGACGTCGTCAATTTGAATCGCCATAACACGTGTGTGACCTCGTTTTTTAAAGCCGCGCATGGCTGTACATATTAGATTTAATTTTCTCGTGATTGCTAATCCGACAACTTGTCTCGATCGTTTATAATTTGCTTTAATTTCAGATTATTATACGAATGCATTCTTATGGTACATTCTTCCGTCGTTTTAAGATGATGCGACATGGCTATCTTCGACACTTTGAAGGACAAATTTGACGTGAGTTTTGCTATAAATCTCTTTTTGCATTTATCCATTAATTAAGAATTATTATTGTTAAATGTCAACGCATGGAAAAAAATCAAGTTCGAAGTTCTTATGTAAAAGAGGATTGACTAATTGACTAAAAGGCATCTTTGCGAATAGAAACGAAGATCAAACACAGTCGAAGTTTGTTTTACAAATAACATGGGACATAAATCAAAGTCCGCAACTCGTAGAATTCGTTTAAGACCTCAATTACGCCTCTGTCCGTTTACTGCTTCTAGAAGTCTGTCTTCTACGAAAAATCTTTTAGGAAATGTTATTTATTAAGATACAAAGTCTGCAACTGTTATCTTATCGATAATATACATTAGTCTCTAAATGATAATAAAATGTGAGAGTAAACAATAATATACTACGCCGAGAACAAGATGATTAAAAATGTATATTTGTAGGATATAAATTTATTTTAATGAAGTAAATCCTTATTTAAATACGGCAAAATGAGCAAAATAATGTGAAGAATGACGTATATTTCACAAAAATGTATATGTAAATATTCATTATTACAAGCAAATTTTTTTATCAATAAATATCGAAGAAAACAAGTAATGTCTGCTTGATAATATTTCGGTTTTCTTCTCAATGTAATATATAAAAAGGTTTAATTGCTACATTTATAAACATTTATAAACAGCACTTGTTAAACGTTAACAGAATAATTAAATTAGAATATGGTATAGTAAAAAAGTGCAATTCTATTTCTACAGACATATTTAGACCAAATAGTGTAACAAAAAAAAAAATTCGGAAGAAATAATTTTTATTTAAAAAATTCTAACTAACGTAGAACGATCTTTATATATTCATAGGTTGAGATTTTTGACATCATGAAGAAAGTCTCTCCATTTTGGTAGCGAGTAGAGCGATGGGATTGCCCACAGGATATTCTCTGACGAGACTAATTACTATACCTGAGGCCATAGCGGGTACGAGGATGAACTCGACCGAAGACCCAGGGACCCCTAAAGAGTGCAAATGGGAGAGGTGACGTATCACCCAGTGATGCGTAAACGGCGTGGAGTGGGCAGCGCCTTTCTGGGCCTCTTCGTAGGCCTGATCCTGGGTTTTCTGATTCTCAGTTACCGCCTGATAGTCTTCAATCAGCAGCAACAGGTCGCTATTTGGACCTCGGTGCCCGCTGTACGATCATCGCCGAGAACATCGGAACGAAACGTGCCGTGGCTGAAAGACGACGAGCGAATCAACAGCTCCAGTTCGAATCTGGTGTTCGTGGGCGTGATGACAGCTCAAAAGTATCTGGACACACGAGCCAAAGCTGTTTACGAGACCTGGGGCAGGGAGTTACCCGGCAAGATAGTCTTCTTCTCGTCGGAATCCTCGACGGTTCCCGAAAACTGTCCGGATCTACCTTTGGTGCCGCTTCCACGAGTGGACGACACCTATCCGCCGCAAAAGAAGTCGTTTATGATGCTGCAGTACATGTGGAGCAACTTCGGCGACCGCTTCGAGTGGTTCTTGAGAGCGGACGATGACGTATACGTGAGGGCAGACCGGTTGGAGACCCTGTTGAGATCCGTCGATTCCAGAAGGGCGATGTACATCGGACAGGCGGGAAGAGGGAACTCGGAGGAGTTCGGGCTGCTGTCGCTCGATTACGACGAGAACTTTTG
Organism: Monomorium pharaonis; assembly: GCF_013373865.1. Taxonomy (NCBI): domain Eukaryota; kingdom Metazoa; phylum Arthropoda; class Insecta; order Hymenoptera; family Formicidae; genus Monomorium; species Monomorium pharaonis. Next base: position 21,703,711 of record NC_050470.1, on the reverse strand, counting down.
CATGGGTGGTCCGGGAGTGGTGCTGTCCAGGGAGACGCTTAGAAGGATCGTGCCGCACATCAGGTACTGCCTGCGCCATTTGTACACCACGCACGAGGACGTCGAGCTCGGAAGATGCGTGAAAAAGTACGCCGGGATTCCCTGCACTTGGAGCTACGAGGTAAATGCTTCTTCATCATGACGTTTACGGAGGCATGAAATTAGTATGATCGTATTACAAGGGGATCGTTGTTCACAGACGAATAAAACTAGACCTGAAGAAGTTTTCCTAAGGCGAAAAGTTTACTCTTCAAATCATGTTAAAGAACATCCTTTAAAAGTATTCCTAAAGATTAGCATGTTTTTTTCGAAACATTTTTTTGAAAAATATACAGTTTTAGGCTTTTCAAATCGGGAATGTAAAATTATGTAGAATTACATATTTTTAATGAAAAGTAAATGGAAATAATTAAGAAATAGGCACGAGAAAAATTGATTGAAAGGGCTCGATTTGGAAAAAAATATTTCTTCTCTTCGAGGAACGCTTACATTTTGCTATCGTCCGCTTTATCATCCGGAGTAAGTGCGTCGTGTCGTACGTAGATTGGTAATCAAAGCGTTTTATCTTATCGTGAGTCGACAAAAGTAGGCGCTAGATGCTGTTGATTGCCAAAACATTATTGCACCTTGGTCTTTCGTGCATAGTCATTGAAAACGTTGCTTTCCCCCACAATTTAAAGCGATGACATAACAAATGGAACCATGTAAATGTGATATTTGACCTTAACAATATTCAAGTTAATTGTGACGTTAACTTCTTCCCTTTTCGTCCCGTTTGACCATAATTTTTACAACAGTAACATACAATCCGCCGTTGCTTCATGTCACGAGGAATTTGCTTCTACTTAGAATCCCATTGTACAAACTGTGCAACCATTTGGTCAGTTTCATTGGCGTGATACTATTCTGGGCGTTCAATTTCTTCCTCCGAGACTCCGCCGCGTGCACTCGCAGAAACGCATGTACGCGATACTAAACGATTTACTGATTAACACATACATGCAACGAAGATTAGACGTTGCGCCGGTTTATCCAACGTTGCATACACTTCTACCTATGCGTTTTTCAACTTGCAAACGATCGGAGCAGAATGACTGCAGACCGCAAATTATTCATCGTGTTGAAACAATTTTTCTTCCATCTCAAAACATTATTTCTTCAATTCTCAAAAATTTTGGAGGGCTAAGTAAATGTTTATACAAAAATGTCTCACGTGTGATAGTCTCGTTTTTTGTGCCATCACAGACGCTAACAGTCACTTGCTATTATTATGTACTAAAGTTCAAAAGTTTCTGGCTTAAAGATTAAAATAATAAAATAGAACAACTAGTTTTCTGAATACAATCATGCATCCTTTATCTTAATATATTATTTAGGAAGAGATGAACCAATTTTTTCCCGGTAAAACTTTTTCTCTAAGTTTTTATACAATTTGGAAACACTTTTAAAAAATACTGGGGAAAAAAAGGATAGATTTTTTTCATTACTCTTCAGTATATCTAAAAAATATTGGAATTAGTGTGATTCTAAGAAAAGTTTTCACGAGAGACGTATATACTTTTCTCTAGCAATCATCAATTGATGGTTGAGCTATTTTCATGTACAGCAATTCGTCATTTCAGAATGTTAAAGGGTTAATTTCCTCTTTACCAGTTAAATCCCAAATTAAATTGTGCGTAACTTGATCGGGAATCAGGGATCACATAATGGGCATACGGCACGTCATCGTCGATTTAAATACATGAAACATCTGCATCACGTACCGAAAATGTAGGTAGCGGATTATGTCGAAAGGTACAACGTGCAGATGAGGATGTTAGTCGTTAAGTAAAAGTGAATTGCACCCTGCTAACCCAGTGGCCAGATCGAGCCATTCTTCTTCATCTTGGTACTCTCGCGGTCACATTAGACTGTACCGTTTATGGTATATAACAATTTATCCACACGAAGTGCTTAAATCTTCGTAGCGTATGTTGCGGCAATCAAATAGAATTGATGCGCGAAGAGGTTCTGAATGAAATAAATATATAAAATTTGAAAAAAAAAGAAAATACTGCTCGAACGAAACATAATTTGATATCAAAAACTCTATTTTCAAAAATAAGTTAATATATAATATAAGAGATAATATGCAAATATAAATACAAATAAGTATAAAAATTGTGTAATTAATAACATAATAAAACTACGCGTCAATTTTTTGCGAAATAGTATTTATTACCATTTTTTATTCAAAAACTAATTTATTCGGCGCGCAGTTCAATGAATTTAAAAAGATACAATTTTTAAAAACGTACAAAAAATATCAGCACATGAGGCTTGTCTTTAATTAGTTATGTTTTTACGTGTTAATCTATACTTTTTCATCAATAGACAAGTTAATTTGCGCGTGAAAAAGGAGAATCTTCGTTTTACAATTAAGTACTTTTAGTTTATGATTAAGCAAAAATCCACTTAAGAAAAATATACGCCCTTCAAACGGTCTCGAGCGCGCGCGCGCGAGGATGGATTCGGCGAAGCTTGTTACAGATGTAAACGCGTTTAACAATTTACCCGTTGATAATCATTCATTCATTATTCAGCCGGGGGGGGGGGAGGCGCGAGACGACACCGTCGCGCTGCAATCGCGATGCACTCCGCGCGTCGCCGCCGCTACGAAAGGTAAAGTGTATAGATGAGGATGTCACTCGTTAGACCAGAACAAATCGTAGCCCGGTGACCCACTAGGCTAGAGACCGTCCGTTCCCGTCTTGACACTCGACGTAAGGTCGAAACACTTAACGATCCCGTCCCGATGCGTGCGACGTGCACGCGGCCGAATGCGTGCAATGCATTCAATGCGCGCCGCGAGATGGATGTGTCGGCCGAGGCGTGCGCGAGACCTCGATAAGGGATTTACGATTAGTGGTCATGTCTTTGTCAGAGCCTTTGTCTTCCGCCTCATCCATTATTATTGTCGAGAGGGGCCGGTAACGGCGCTGCGGATATTGCGACTTTAATCCCACTGAATTAGCGGCCTCTAATTAATTGGCGACTGAAGACGTTAGCGAAAGAAAATGATAACTTATCTAAAGTAGGATCAATTCATCATTATAAAGTGTATTTTGAAAAAAAAAAAGAAGATTAAGACTTAAGTTAGAGAAAATACAGCAGGTTCTACAGAAACCTTGAAGAAATTTAACATCGAAATGGAGTTTGTATGTAAAGCGTCAATTTAATTTCAATACTCGAACGCATGTTAATTTACGGAATACACACGATTCTTGAAGAGAAACAGATGCAAGTGTATGAATACCCCAAAAAGCAGCTCGGAAACTTTTTTAACAATCATTCCGCTTTTTAAAATAATCTTTTTTTAACGAAAGGCGTTTTTTTGCGAAACCTCAACGAATCCGAAGCGTGATATATATATATTTTTTTTTTTACGTAACTGCCGGAGCAAGTCACGCAAGCGACTTTTCGACCGTCACGAGGCGCCGACGTAATTTCTGCGAAACAAGAAACCACCACACCCAGCGTTATGATCAACACTCGCGGCTTCGCGGGTTTTGACGTTTCGTTCCAGGCGTTCCGAATAGAACGTTCTCAATGGTAATTATTACAGGTCGTAGTGCGCGCACACGGCAGGAAGTTCGTACTTTAAACTCCGCTTCCCTGTCCGCGTGCTAATTGCACGAGTTTGACGAGTTGCGTTTCGCGCGTGCACTCAGACATTCGGGACGGATTAATATACCGGGTTCGCGCGGAATTGACAGACGCGATATCATTGTCGCGTTGATCCAACGCGAGCGCGATCCCATCGGATAAGCCGTCGTTTTCTTAAATGAGTTTCGTCCAAGCGCAGCGCGTGAAAGTCATTTCGAATAAAAAAGACGTGAATACTATTACGTTAAATTCTAACATGATAGTATGTTTTATAGTTTTACTAATAAAAATATACTCATTATATTCTGTAAAGAGAAGAATTTATGAAGAAAACATTTGGACTATTAAAATGTTGAAATAATATCCAAATCGCCGATAGGCGAGCAAGCGGCTTTAACTCTCTCGGGAATAAGATGCAACCGATGCGCTACATAAAGACTACTTGCTGCGCGATTAAGGCAAGCCAAAAATAGTTCACTCCAAAAAATTTAGAGAGCACATATAAAGTTTTAGTCGATAATCCTGAAACAATCTATATATGCAATTGTAAGACATTTGTTTCAGCATTTTTAAAATAATTATTATTGAACATATATGATATGTTAAATTAACATATATAACGTGTTAAAATATATAAAATTATATAATGTTAAAATAACCATACATAATATGTTATTGTAACGTACGAGTAATAAACGAGTATTACGAGTATGCATAAGGAATACCTCATAAGGCAGAAGTAAAAGTCGTAAATCCTTTTCTTTTTCGCTGCACTGCTGCACTGGTGCAGCAGCTAAGTTAGAATGAGAAAAAATGTATTTGTCTTACTCTACCCTGTTGCGCCAATGCAGCAGTGTAGCGAAAAAGAATAAGCCATATGATTACTGAAAGCGAAACTGAAAAGGGTGTTAGAGCCCAAGTGACACTCTTTCTTAAAGAATATGTTATTGTAACACGGTTATATATGTTACATTAACATTATTATAATGTTAAAGTAACATGTTACGTGTGTTACTTTGATATAATTTTCTCATTAAATTGTTACATAAAAATTTACATTTATTTTTATGATAAATATAACATATTTATGTTGCTATTTAACATATTGTATTTTAATATGTTAAATTAACACAAAAATTTGAGTGGATGATTTGGGACATGTGAAATGTGTTAAATTTAACATGAAATTTTTTACTGTGTATCGTTGTTCGAAATTAGCGATAGTAGATTCATAGTACTCGTGATAATGCCACGCAGATGCAGTCGATTCTTTATCACAACAGCAGCGGGGCCCAGGCGTTCACCGGAAATCTCAAGAAGAAGGAGGTTCATCGTGCCATCACTTTGCATCCTGTGAAAAGTCCGCCTCACATGTACAGGCTGCACAATTACATGAGGGTTGGTATAACATCGGGTATTATAATTACGGTAATCACTACAATGAAAAAGCCGCATTACTTATCCGTGAACTGTTAAGTAATTTGATAACCGTTACACGGACGAGCGAGAGGTAACGCGAGCTATGCGAGAAGGAAATTGCTTCGCGATTCTTGACTCGTGTCTTTGACGTCTCGTTACCGTTGCCGTTACGGCATTGACGTTTATTATTAAAAAAAAAAAAAATGATATGCTTTTAACAATTATACATGTGTTCTATCAGGGACTGCGAATACAAGACCTGCAGCAAGAGAGGATACGTTTGCACAGGGACATTTACACGATGGCCCAGGAGCTGGGAGTGAGCCTGGAAAGCCTAAAGAACTACGAAATAGCTGAGGGCGTACGTCTATTTCCGGTCGATCCTAATTCCGAAGATTATCCCGGCGACACGGACATACTGGGTATGCTGTCTTACTTCCGTTATCGCAAACATACGATAAAAATATCGCCTGTAGAGAGCTACGCAACTCCTTGCGCTTTCGTTACTTTTATATTTTTTTTTTAAATCTCTTTTTAACGAGGATAACGTATCGTGAGAATAATCGAAGAGATGGCTCTTTAGATTCATAAAGGTATGCGTTTACTCTAATTAACAATTATACGCTTTTTTATAAGCTAAGTAACACTTTCACGTGTTTTTCTAACAGCACTTCGAGCCCTCCTCAGGCTCATAAATATGTAACGACTGTTTATCTAATGAATATTCCGCGTTACGCGCTACTTGGCCACGTCCATAAATTATTGTCGTTTTCCCTGTTAAAACATATCTGCAGCCTTTCAAACCATAAAATATATATGTTTAGAAAGATAACAACCCACATTTTTCGGTCATAAAACTTTTACCGTATATCGATATTAAATTAATGTTTCCGCATTTGCTCTGCGTGTCTGATACGACCGACTATAGTTATTTGTCGTCTTAATGTGTGACTATCACCGACGTGCCATTGAATCAAATCACAACGCATATTAAATCGTATCCCAGAGGAATTGTAAATTTATTCGGAAATTGGAGACGTGAGAGCATGATGCGTGACTTTGTATTGTCGTATTCTGCTTCTCGCGTTAGATTTCATCAACAGTTTCGCTCACGAAGTAAATCCCACGAGAAATAAAGGACTTGTGGATATCTACGTGAGTTTCAATATTGTGGTAAACATTTATTCCGCGATCTAAGAGATTAATTAAAAAAATTAAGTATTGATTATGCAATCATTAAATTGCTTATTATTAAAATTGTAAAAAAATTTAAATACATAAATTGTGTCCACAGAATTAAAAGATGTTGACTAAAATGATTTCTTAGTTATATCTAATTATATTTTATTGAACAACGGTGATACGTTAGAATTAAAAAGCGATAAAATAAAAAAAATTACAAATAGATTCCTGATTTATTTATAGTCTGCAGTCTATTTATTGACACATCTATTCTGTAAAAAAAATCTTATGTAAGTTGATGAATTAGAGATATTTCGGCATACTTATCAAATACTCGTATAAACGATTGAGAAAACTTTTCTATTATTATTTCAATCGCTTCTATTTATCACATTTCTTTCAGATTTCACGCTCGCCGTCTTATCGCGTGAACTCATGTGTAATTTATACACATGAGTACTCCGCAATAAATCAGAATTAACCGACTGAAAACTGAAGCGGATATAGTTTACTAATAAAGTTGTAATAGAGATTGCGGTTCAAAAAATATCGAAATTCTACAGAAAATTATCACATTTATTTGCTCTTTCCAATTAATTTTCTGTCATCTTTATAACGTTTGATGTAAAAAAAAAACACGATTTTCATATAAAAATTGCAACGGTATTCACAGATAAATATTATAATCTTACATTAATATTAATTTTATCAATATTATATCAATATTGATTTTAATATTCTTTATATACAATTAGAACAATTTTTTTTTATTTAGCTGTAGTAATAAAGCATAATTAGAGCATGGATATAATTAGGTGTTAAACATCGAAGTAAGAAACTTACTTTAGCACATTTTAATTTTTTAATTTCTTACAAATTTTTTAATTTTCTTAAAAAAAATTTTTTTATAAACTAGTTTTTGTCTTTGATTTTGTACTTGCAACGCAGTCTCAAGTTTAACTTTCAAGTTTCAATTCTCGATGTTAATGATGGAAACCGGTCGAATTCGTTGATTTGCTAAATGAAATCTTGTTTATGCAGGTGTGCCGGCGAGTCTTCGTTCGTTCAAACCGGCGACGAGCGACGAAGTGATTCCATGGGATTTCCTCTTGAAATTGGAATATAGTTTAACCGACTCTAATCCGAGGCGACGTATTCACAGCGACATTAAAGAGGGTTTGGAGGACATCACCAGGGAGGTCATGGCTTCGATCAATTCCTATTCGAGGCAGCGGGGCCGTGTAGTTGAAGAACGGTCCGCTCTTTACGGATACAGAAGGGTGAATTCTTATGGGGCTGACACAATACTGGATCTCCTTCTGGTTTATCGGAAGTACCGGGGCAGGAAGATCACTCTTCCCGTCAGGAGACACATTTATCTCCATCAACATTTTACTGGTACGACTGCAGATGCTTTTGCATTCATATACGCACGCAGAATGAAATTATTAGAGGAAGGCCTTCTAAAGCGGCACTCTCTTATTTCTCGGAAACACTGCATTGTTTTAATGCTGATAAAATATGATGATATGTTAAATAATAATGTTACAGATATATTAACGTTAAATATAAATTTGGATATCTTTTAATATTTAAGCAATTAAATTATAGAATTACATTTTTCTGGAAATTTAAAATTGTAATTGCTTTACTGAGGAAATAACGTGACAATATAATTTATTGAGTTATGAATTTATATATATATTATAGATAAAATTAAAGATTTTGTTAGGTTCTAATGTCTCTACATGATAAAGCTTATGATAATATATTCATGAATATTTCAAATACTGTTGAAATAGAGCAGCTGTTTGAGTACTAGCTTCAATTTAACAGACGTTAAATATTCTTGCAGGGCTAGAGATGCGCGAGACCGTAAATGGCGTTGAAGTCCAACCTCGGCATGAATCAGACGACAAAACTATTCGCAATTTACTCTACGGTGGCTTCCTGAATCTCAATTTCTACGCTCAAGAGGAAGACCCGGTGCAAAGCAAGATTATCAACTTCATCCTACCTCTGTCGGGCCGCTACGAGGTCTTTCAAAGATTTCTCCAGAACTACGAGGATATCTGCTTGACTAGCGGCGAGAAGACGTCTCTGCTCGTTGTGCTCTACCAGCACAAAAGCGAGAACACCTTCAACAAGACGATAGATCTGATCGAGCAGCTAAAGTACAAATATCGCAGTGCCAGCATAGAGGTCCTACCGGTTTCCGGAGACTTCTCCAGAGCCCGAGCCCTGGATTTGGGGGTGTCGAGGCTGCAGGCCGACGATCTGATGCTATTCATCGATGTCGACATCGTGTTTACGAGTTCGGCGCTCAACAGGATACGCCTGAACACGTTACCGGGCCGAAGGGTGTACTTCCCGATAGTCTTCAGCCAGTACAATCCCAAAGTCGTTTACGGCGACACCAGGAAGCAAGACAAGTTCACCATAAACGAGCTCTCCGGGCACTGGAGGCAGTACGGCTTCGGAATCGTTTCCCTGTACAAGAGGGACTATCGTACCATAGGCGGTTTGGATCTCTCGATTCAAGGCTGGGGCAAGGAGGACGTGGAGTTCTTCGAAAAGTCAGTCAAGTCGGATCTCGATGTCTTCAGGGCGGCGGACAGGCACCTCGTGCACGTGTATCACGAGATAGAGTGTAGCAGAGAGCTCTCTAGCCTTCAGCTGTCCATGTGCATTGGATCCAAGGCTGACACGTACGCCGGAGTCGAGACTTTGGCAAACATGATTTATGGTAACCTGGATATACTGCGCTTTGCCAAAGAGAGGAGACAGAGAAGGACGAATCCTGCTGGTTAACGATAGATCTGCCAAATTGGAATTATCGGCCATTGAAAAAACTATACAATTTCATTAGAAATCGTAGCAGAAGTTGTAAAAATATTTCTTCTTTCGCGTTGCACACGCGTCTTGGTAGCAAGTTTAGGTTAATGTAACGTTGATGAATGAATTATCCGAACCCTGAACTTTCGGTGCCAGAGTAGTCATGTCTGTGTAAATACGGAGTATGATTGTGTGAGTCGTGCAAGCAAATAATAAAAAAATCAATACTCTCTATTATTTTGTTTTATAACGAAATGTGTATATTGAAGCTTTAATCGAAAATTCAATTTTCAAAAGAGTTTGATCGTGAAGCATGTTTAGTATTACCATTTTCGAAGATAGATCTGGCGATCGATGAAGATCACCAAAGTCATTACAGGCATGCTAATAGATTTGTTACGTTAAACTAGTGATGTGGTTTTCGTTGTTAGTTTATGTGTAATGATATTATTCTCTATCGTCCAATAATTTTTTTTTATCGAGGCTAAAAGCAGACGATGAGTATTGTTCACTTTTGCTGATGCAATTGCCGACACTTTTGTAGAAATCGTGCGTAATGATATGCATTTATGAAATCATTTTAGATAGTAAGTTTAAGTGTTATAAGTAAATGTGATATTATTGTGCCTTTAAAATATTTCTTCACAATTTCATGTACTGCCAAATGTAAACACACCGTTATGATTATATTTCGATGTAGACATAGATACTTCTAAATTGTCGCATTGTGCTATTCGTATTTTATATATTTACATGTAAAAGGCTCTGTCTCTCTGCAATAATCGGAATAATACTCACGCTTTATTGAATAAAATTCTTATGTTAAATATTAACGTTATTTTAATCATTTTCGTCATTCGCTTTTAAACTAAAAAATATAATTTAGGTAAATAACATGGGTAAATTTTTCATGGATATTATTATATTTTTAATGAAACATTTAATTATTATGTAGAGTACAAATTGTTGATAAGACATTACTAAAATGTTATAAATATTTTTACTTATTTAATAACTTTATATAATGTATTTATTAAAGTGTCATAAAAACGCTTAATTGACGTCTTAACGTTTCAGATACTTTAATACGTATTTAATTGTTTAAGATACATCTTAAACAATTTTATATGGTTTTTTTTAAGTTTTGTTTACTTTTATCTTTGTTGGCTAAAATATTCAAGATTGAGTTGGTATTAAGTCATTTGTTGAACGCATCTTGAAAAAATTAGATTTCTAAGAAATTCCGTAATTAGAAACACTGTTGGATCAGACTTCTAATCTAAAGTTATAGCTGCTGCTTCATAAGAATTATGAGAATTGAGAAATGGGTTGATTTAATAGCTTGTGCTGCTTGTGATAGTTTATCGAGCTTTTGAGTGATGTTTAAGGAAACAAAATAAAAACAAGTAGCATTAAAAACGCGATAATTTATAACGTACGATTTGTTTGATAATAGATGATAACAAATTATATTTCCCGGAACAGTGGCTTTTCCTCGAGTGGTGCATCGCACCACGAGTATTCAGAATAGATACCGTGATTTAGAATATGAGCAATAAATTGTTATATAATGATGCTTATCACATTGCGCAAAATAAACTATTCTTGTAAGCGTTAATAATATTTAAATGACGCATGATGATTCCACGAGAAATAAATAGACATTTATTTCAAATCCAACAATAAAAAAATAGTGACAACATTTCGAGAGATTTGACTATTGATTTTATTATTTTGTTTTATTATTAATAATAAAACAAAATGAGAAGAAATTCTCTAAGATCAATGAACATTAGGAAAAAAATTATTTTTTAACAATCAAAGCTTAAAAGAGCTGCATTTAATCCCAAAGTATTCAGGTGCATATGAATAATTTATAATAATAACAATTAGTACATATAAACATTTAATTAATTGTAAACAAACTTTGTTTGGAACTCGTTGTTTGTTGGCTGTTGGTTGGTATCGATTGGTTACGTGCAGTTGGTTAATGATTGTTAGTTAGTGGCGATTAGTTGGGACCCGTTGTTTGGAAAAGCAAAATGAATAATTCCTTCGCCAACTGCTTCTGCGAGTTGTATTATACCAAAATGTAACAAATGCAAAGACAATCTCGAAGTACAATGACGTTAGAGAAGATATTATAAAGTTGTTTTCATTCGTAACTTGTGATCTCTCATTTCTAACTATGATCCCAAGAACATTACGCATACGAATCTCGTAGAGAAAAGACTGCGTAATTTTTCTCTAAAAGGTCGATGGCATTACAACTTCGATTCTATTATCTTATATTTGTCTCAAAGAGCGCTAATGACCTCTTGAGGAGAACGTAACTCTTATAGAGTGTGCAATTCTTCACTCGTGAACGCCATGGAAGATCTGCATTGGCAAACAGATAGAGAGCGACGAATCGCGATGGGACGGACGACAGCGGAAAGCGAGGAGACCGTCTTATCGTTACGACCGTTTTGCGTTTTATTACGGCGTTGGTAGATAATAGCGTATATCGCTCAAGCTCAAGGCCGTATACGTTTGCGATATTAGCCGCACAGACGGCGCATTTATAAGACAGAGTTCCGCGTGAATCCTCAGTGCCGATTGTTGTCAACACCTTGTACCATGTTACGCTTCGGAAGGAAAACGCGAGATCACCAATTTACTTCGGTCTCGAACGAAGAGCCGGTTACATTTTTAATTGGAAGTATCCGATGTAACCGCTATTTGTGAGTGCAGTTCTTTATCGGAAACGATACGATAAAAAACATTTTGATTAAAGTGCCGAATTAGATGCCGGAAGATTCAATGAAGAAGATCTTTTAACGTCTTCCTACTGAGATAAAACGTTTGCCTCAAGATCACACAAAGTATTTAGACCTGAGCGTTGGCTCATCCAACAACTGGATTCTTCAAGAGCAACAGCTGTTGGATCACCACTTCTCGCAAGTTCAGTCACTCGATTCCTCCGAGCGATCGCTCAATTAGTGATTCAAGTGAACGAGAAAGCCTCTTACACGACTTGCGACCTCGGCGAATATTCATTCCCGTCGAAGAATGAGGGGGTCGTGGGTGATCCTGTTCGTCCTGACGCTGGTGGCCGTCCACTCGCCAGTGGAGGGGAGGATACTCGCGGAATGCGAAGCTGTAAGGGAGCTCGAGCGAGCCAAAATCAGCAAGACCTTAATTAGCAACTGGGTCTGCCTGATGAAAAGCGAAAGTGGGATGAACACGGCGCTGTTAACTGGCCCGAAGACGGCCTCCAGCTATTCTCACGGTATCTTCCAGATCAATAGCGCCAAGTGGTGCACCAGGGGACGTGCAGGTGGCATATGCAATAAACGCTGCGAGGACTTCCTGAACGACGACATACAGGACGACATCGCCTGCGCCAAGAAGATTTTCGATCGGGACGGCTTCAAGGCGTGGGACGGCTGGACGAAGAAGTGCAAGAACAAGCCGCTGCCGAATCTCGCACACTGCACGCGGAGGAGGAGAATGGCGACCGAGATCGAAGCGGCCGAGACCGAGCTCGATCCGATCCTGTACTGATTGGGTGATTGTGATGCTGTTCGATACATTGACTTACAGGCGACACGAGACTCCATTTTACTTTTAAATTTCGCGTATTCCGTAAAATCTTCGAATCTCTCGTAATCCTTCATTTTACAAGCCCGATACTTACGTAATCGATTCCGTTGGATTGCATTCCAGCAGATCGTACATTCGTTTCCGTTAAAGGATCCTCCTACGCGTATCGTAAGCCACTGACAAATACGCGATACGTGGCACAAACAAAACACTCCGGTATGCTTTATAAATATGGATCTAAACCGATTGGATCGGCGCCACTTATGACGCAAGGCTTTACGGCTTTATATGTTTTAAGTTGCACGTCTTGGCAGACGGCACCACGTGGTTTAGAAATTCTTTAGAAATTCCGACCGTTAGAATCGCAAAACTGTACGTGATGAGATTTCGCTGATGTTTTCCCGATTTCATCTCTTTATACGCACGTTGCGTGTGTGACATTTAAAAAGGTCGTCTTTGCTCTCAAGCCAGAGTGTCGTATTTATGAAATTTAGAAATAAGATGGATATGCCTTATTAAAGTAAATATCTCTATTAATGTAAAGAAGTAAGTTAGTAAAAATTTCTTGAAAGAAAGAATATAGAAATTCTATAATATAATTCAGTGCTATAAAAAGTATGATATTTATAGATATTTATAGATGTATAATATAGATTTTAAACCAAATATACAAATTTAAATATCTTTTAATAAACATTGACTTTATGATGTAATTAATTAATTTAATTAAAATTATTATAAATTTAAATATAATTATGTAATTATAGTAATGTTTAAAAATAAAGTAGTTTAAGTAATGTGTTTATATAATAAGTATAAATTTTATTATTGTATATTGTTATATTGCTTATATATATTCTATACATAATATAAAATATAAATTAGTATTATATGGAGTTAGCTTAATATTATTTATATTAAAATAAAAATGTTATGTTATATACTAAGCAATAAAATAAGTAAGCATTGTTATCAATTAAAAAAAATTCCCACCTTTCATTGAATAATCTTTTATTCAAGTATTTGTAAGACATTTAAAATTTTAAAAATTTTAATTTGAATAAATCACAAAAATTAATTCAAGATAATTAGAAGTGATACTTGCCTTCTTTTGACAGTTGCTTTTAAAGCTCGAGTTTTAAAGAAGAAGCGATATCAATCTCCAAGGCAGCGAAATATAAAGATCAGTGAACGATTCTCACTTTTGCGTAATGCGTGTCGCCTGTTCTTTCTCTAACTAGTGTCCCCTTTTAAATTTGATATCAAGGTCAGTGGCAGATTTCGATTTCTCGGCTTCCTAAAACGTGTTGTTACGTCCGTGATGTCCTAGTTTAGTTTGATTTGTGCGAAATAAATTCTACCACAGATGTTTTCACGGTTCTCATAACGACATCGTAAAATTTTGTTTGGTAAAGCAGTGAAAAAGCATAAATAATTTTAACGAGGAAGAAAAGAAGAAAATTTTATCGTAAACTATATAATTCTAATAAAAGAACAGCTAATCTTCTAGAATTCTAGGAAGAGAAGTGTTCTTCCTAGAATTATTAATATCTAGGAAGAGCACTCTCTCTCTCCCTCTCTCTCTCTCTCTCTCTCTCTCTCTCTCTCTCTCTCTTTCTCTCTTCTGATGAAATATTTCGTATTTGGAGGTATATTACGAATCAAGGAAAATTGCGATTACGATCTAAACGAATAGAGAATAAACTTTCCTAAGCGTTCAAGAACCCTTTCCCCAGCTCCCCTCATGCATTCCTCTCTTTCTCTCTTGAAAATCGGTTGAATCATCTGCTTAGATTTGTACGTATGATGCATGCGAAGCGCGAGATGGTGAGCGCATGACTACGCGTGTACGCGAATTGCGTAACGGAGCATTCGAGGAGTGAAAGATTCGATGTCGATGCCTACATAATCCGATAGACCCCCCCCGTAGAATTTCGATGAGATAGACGCGCCTGAGATTATTCTCTCGTCAATTAGTTTCTCGAAAGCTCTTTCTCTCGCGAAGAATACTCCTCGCTACGATCGCGTAATGCCTTGCGCGCTATGATTTTAAAGTCTCGATAGATCTTAGGCGTTATATTTAAAATAGAATTAAAATCTAGGACGAGCTTGTGTCTTCCCGTCGCGCTAACGGAGCGCTGGCGCATTCTAGACGCGCGCCACGAGGATGCACGTAAGTGCATTTTATCATAGCTCCCGGCTGCAGTGCATGCACCTTTCACTAGCGGAAGTGAACAGCTGAGAGAGGCAGACGCGTGAGAGCGACCCAGGTCATTATTCGCTCGTTACGGGCGACCGGCTCCGTGCGAGCTAAGGCATCGCGAATCGTGCGCTCGAATCGGCCGAACGTTAAGTCGGAGGCCAATTACCGATTGACTTATCACCAATGCCTGCCGCATTTTTTTTTCCTTTTTATCGATCTTTTCTATGGGGCAACAAGTTTCATGTGCTTGTAACACTGTAACTTTAACAATTTACTCAAATTTACAATAAGCAAAAATATCAATTTTGAAAAGACATTACTTGCTCGCGTGAAAAAATAGGCTATGTAGTTTTATCGAGAAAAATTATATTCATCTTTGTTAAAAAATAACTTTCATAAGCAGGAAGAAAAAATGTCGAAGAGAGTAATAATGTTATAATTAAATTTAAATAATATTATTATCAAAACAATTATATAATATATTGTTACATATAACTATTATAATATTAAAATAATATAACATTTCGTTGAGATTTAAGATTATCAAACTCCTGAAAGAAGATTTTATATTCTTGCTCATATATGACAATAATTGTTGAATCGACACTAAATTTGTTTTCTGTGTAGTCAGCGAGAAAGCTCGCGAGACTTCTCGATACCCCATTTCGTTATTTTAGGAAAGTCTGTTTTCCTATTTGCGTTGCTCTTAGCTTCCACGCTTGATTTACCGAATTGAAAGAAATCTCTCCTGCGTTTCGATAAAAGCAAACGATTTTACTTCTCTTATCGGCGCGCCGCTCAGCTGACTTCTGATAATCGTCGGAAAAACACTCACCGGCAACACGCGATCGAGGAAGGCGCGCTCGCGCGTCGACGGGGAAAATTGCGACTCGCGCATTAGAAGCCGGGATCCCCCCGCGGTATCATGCCACGGCAATTAATCGTGCAACGTGTCGGCGAAAATACGGACGCGAAGTTTAAAGGAATAGAGCGCGAAGAGCAGCGACTTTCTCAGCGACTTATGATTGCGCAATTGCGCGCGAAGATGGATATATCACGTATACATATACACTGTATGCGAGTTTCTCATTGATGTGTTTCGATGTTTTCGCCTTTGTGAAAAGACGCGGTCGATGGCAGAAAAAAAAAAACATTATCGACGACCTATCCGGAAATAAAATCACGTAGGAAGTAAATATAGATTATCTTTTCATCTCTCTCTCTCTCTCTCTCTCTCTCTCTCTCTCTCTCTCTCTCTCTCTCTATTATTTAGGGCCGTAACTTTACTACATAATCGCCACCGCCATTATCTTCGACCGTTGCCTCCTTTCGATATCGTGCAACCATTCATTAACGATCGCTAACAATCCTTGCTATTTTTCATTATTTCGTGGCGTTTCGGATCTAACAACCACGTGCTAATAATACGAATCAGTTTGGATCGGTACAGTCTCAACCAGATCAGATTTCGATACTGTACACAGGAGAAGATGCATCTGCGTTTACATGTGATGCACTTTTGAAATATAAGTTTCTTATTGCAAAACTAAAAAATAATACATTATATTGTAAGTTATAGTAGAAATGAAAAATATAATAATTTCAAAAATATAATCATTTTCGCTAAATTTATTCATTATTATTAATCACGTAACGACTTTTAGCTGGTTAGAGACTTCTTTAATAACTGAAAAAAAATGTATATATATATATATATATATCTAAATTTCAATCTTTCACAATTTCCGGATCACATTACATGTGACAGTAGAAAGGATTTGCCCTTCCTGCACTTGAAGATACTTAAGTGAAAATTAAGCCTAATGCAGCCGTATCTGGTGTTTTTATCTATCATCAGCGGGTCGAGTTTATAATTAATTATTCGGCGCTCGCATATCTTGGCAGTGATCTCCGCGTGCACGGGCACCGGGTTATGTGTACGCGTCTACGATCGCGAATGTTGATCCGCGGAGAACCGGGACCCCCCAGAGCGATCTCTTCCTCCCGGACGTAAGGCTGCTTTTACTCCGGGTTCCCTTTAAACGGCAAACGGAGCCACGCTCGCGTTGCCGTTAAGTTATGCATCCAGCTGCGTAACGACAGTTTTCCGCACTGGCCGATAAATATCTGGCGAGACAATGCGTACCGATGCATAAATGTCGCTCAGAGCGATTATTAATTCCAGCCGCAACGCGTCGGGAAGAAGGAAGCGGCGAGCCGAATGGTTCCAACAACGCGTCGAGGGAATCGACGTTGGTTATAACGAAGCGGCGCGCCGGTGAAACTCGAGCGTGGTCTCGACGACCTCTGCAAAGGTCGCTCCTCTTGCTGCTCTCGAGGAAAGTGAGACCCCGAATAAAGTGCAAGTGGCGAAGCGGGTGATATTGTAATTGCTCGCCGCGAAATCGCTCGCGCGGAGTGTTCCTGGCACCTCGACATTATATTTCAGTTTGTGTTGTTGCTTTAGTAATTTTCAATTAAATTTAATAATACTGTACACGGAAAAAGAATTATTCTGAAATTGAAACTTATATATATTCAAATTAACGCGATCCTTGTTTCATATATAAGCAACAACATATAATCTTTTTAGAAGAAATTGAAAATCTTGAATTTCAAGATATTACAGTCTTATTTCAATACTATAAGTATTATTTTAAAAATATGTATATAATTGTTTTGATAATTTTATTCTAAGAAAATTATAATCTTCGATTTAAACATGTAATATTTCCTATCCAATATTTTTCTTTTCCATTCCAAGAAAATTATTCTTAAATAACAAGAATATTATTCTCTTGGTTAAATTATATAAAATTTTGAAATAAATCTTTATTCAAGTAAATCTTTTTGATTTAACGCGATATAATCTCATTTCAAGATTTCCGTTTTGAAACTGGAGATATTGTCAAAACAAGAATATTCTTTTTTTCTGTGTATACAGTAAAAGTTTCGGAGATCTTGATGAGATAAAAGATTTTGATGAGATTGACACGCACGTACGTACAAATGCAATTCTGAAATTAGTTTGGAAATGCGGACAAATCGCGTCCGACGACATTATTACGTTATCAAGCAATTGCTCAATCGTTAGGTAAACGTACGTCTTGAATCTTCAAATTGACGTAACGAAAATTACCGGCCATTTAATTTGATTTCGCATCGTTAAATACACGATGGAAAATATAGCAGTGTCTTGGAAATTCAAATGTCTCCTGCACATTGTACGTATTCAGCTGCTTCGTAAAATATACAGAGTGTTTTAATTTCAAATAATGTAGTAGGTTATTTTAAGTATTTCAAGATATTTTGTTTTATATCGAGATATGCTAGAATAAATGATAAAATATCTCGTAAACTATTTATTTCCCGATAACTTAACCTTGACATTTTATATGTATGTGCAAAGTAATTAGAAATTATGTATATTAAAAAATTTATTATTTAAAAAATTTATTATTTAAAAAATGACGGCAATCTTTATCTAATCTTAGAATAGATTTTTTTTTAAATTAATTTTACCCTTATTTGTCTCTCTTTCCCTCAGATCATATAATTTTTGTCTTATCTATTTTTCCAAATATTCCCAACTTTATTTATTTAACATAAAACAAATAACTGTATCGATAAAATGTTTTAAAATTTCAATTATACAATTTAATTGATATACATTATAGGTGCATCTAAAAATTTTCTTTAAAAAAATGAAAGCGGAAGTCAATTATTATAAATAGAAACATACGATACGAATTTTGAGATTAATAATTCTTAATGTCTAATAAAAATGTAAACAAACGTGAAAGTTTGTTTACATTTTTATTACAACATTAAAGAAAATAAAAATATGGAAGATGATGAGTTTAATATAAGTCTAGGAAATTGACACGTATTTTAGTATAAAATAGCAAACTTTTTAATAGTTATGCAAGTGCAATTTAGATCTTATTAGTCTTCAAGTCCGCAAATGATCGCTGGAAACATTTATCATATGTAACTTAATAACCAAGTATAAATAATTATCGATCTAAAAAGACGATAAGGAATAAGAATACGCAACGTTTATTCCAGGAAGGAGTTGCTAGAATTTTCAATAAAACGTAATCTTTATAAGTGCAGGATAAAATTACGTTTTATAGTAAAAGATATAATACGTGTTGCTCTGTAGAGGGGAAAAAGAAGGTTCGCGCTTATTATTGCGACGACGGCCGACGATACGAACGAACCGGAAGCGTTTCACCGCTTTTCACATACCACGGTGATAATTACCCACGTAGGAAGGATATTCACGGTGCTCTTTTTAGGACCTAACCTGGGGCTGTACTGGCTGTAGTATCGTCGGGCCAGGCTTGTGCGAGTGCTATGCAATCGTTCACACGTTGGCTTGCAAACGAACGTAACGTATACGCTGTACAACGCGATTTATCGTACCCAAAGCGTGTTACGTTAGATAGCTACCTGAGATAGACACCGCGTTACAGTGAAAAGATTCCCACACATCTCTTCTTCTTATGCCAGAGGTCGATCGTACGCTTTCTTCGACATTACTGTTAGAAACTAAGAGGAACAAGGATCACCTTTTTTTATCGTAATTTTAATTTAAAGTGCCATTACAACGAGATTTATATATGTTGAAAGACCCTCTCTCACTCTCTCTCTCTATGCTCTCCTCTTCTCCGAAGAAACGCCTAATGGCACCATTTTTCTGAATCGTACGCGCATTAGTTCTTTTTTTTCAATAAAAAATCGCGCTTTCCCGGACGCTCTGACATAACGCGGCTCATCAACATTTGAATACTGGACTTTTTAATTTCAAGTTTATCTCAAGACTTTAATCTCTAGGAAGTCTACTTTTGATGTCGAATTTATGTTTCGCGTTACGAACATAAGTCCCGACACGAATTTAGAAGACCGTTTCGGAAATGAATAACGAATGGGCCACGTCGGCGCCGAGGCGGAATCCGAGAAATTTCGCTGAATATTTATTAGTCGCGGCATGCGCCGCGAAGCAAAACGTTTGTAATAAAGTTATGTCGCCATTTCTCTTATTCACGCTGAATTGCATGATTAATGACCGGGGTCTCATCTATTAGAACCGGAAAGTTTTTTATGACTACTATTTATACTTGTGATTCCTTTTGATATATAATACAGAATCCAAGTTACGTGTCGATAAGAAAAGGCGCTTTAAAAATCCAGTAATATGTATTATACAGAATATTCAAAATTTCAAAGTATTGCGCTAGTATTTTATAAATAAAAATAAGAACCAATTTTTATATAAATATAAGTTCACAGAAATCTTATTAAAAAATTGTAACAAAGAAAAGTAAAAATCTAGTATCAAAATTTGACAGTTTCAGAAGTTAAAGCATACTATGATTTTAGTTTTCAGTAACAGAGGAGTACAAATTTACGCTCTACGATAACTTTATTTTTTATACCATATCATAAGAAAAATACAAAAGAAAAAAATTAACAAATTAGTTTTTTATAAACATATAAAATTATTTTATTATTTAATATTATAGTAATATACTCGCTTTGCTTAAACTGCAAAAAATCGATTTTAATCTTTCGAAGAATTCGTTTTTAGCAGATTTTATATTAAAAAAAAAACCATGAATATACAAGCTATAAATTTTTATTATTTAAATTGTCTGAGCAAATAATATTCTTAATTGAATTAAAACAGCACATATTTAGTTTCAGAAACATGAGGTGTTTTAAGGGATCTATGTCAATATTTGGCGACTTTCTTATATAACTTCTATGAATTCATTATTTATGTAACAAAATATTTATATTAAACAATTTTGCTCTTCTCTTTTTATTTGTGCAGAACATATTGACGCAACTCTTAAAATCGTTAAAATCTGGGACACCGTCTTGTCCAAACAACACGTACCGCAAGAGGAGATTAGAATAAAAAACTATTTATCTCGCAGATGATCTCGAGAATCGCACGCGAAGCCGTAGCTATTACAAGATTGTTCTTACATAAAGCAATTTTTTCCCCCCTCGCATTTGCATTTAATTAACATTTTTTATAAATGCAAACTCGTAGAGATAAAAAATCCCATCATCATTTAACTTTTTTCAGCGCGTGCGTGCGAAAGCACGAAAGATCCTCCGTTTTTTTGCGCGTGTACCCGCATACGTCCTCCGAAAAAGTCGGTCGGCGCGTTCGCGCGCGGACACGTGGAGAACCCGCGTCGTCCGCTTTTGTAACGCGCGCGCCGGACATTGTAATTCCCGTAATCGGGATTACCGTTGCGCGGAGGGGAAAAAGAGCCATCCCCGCTTGTGTAAGAGAGCGCAAGTTAAACGCGCGGGGACCGCCGCTCCGTTTCCCGTCGGCAATTTTGCGTAATCGCGGCGAGCGTAAGTGCCCGGCCGTTCGAACCGCTAACGAGTGCTGCACTCTAATAAACGAGTCTTGCCACAGAGGAATCCCCTACGTTCCGTAATTATCCGCTAGCGAAGGAGAGCATTATTCTCGTTTCTTTGAAAGCGCGCGCGTCGGCGAGAATGAATATCGCCGCAAAAATCGTGTGCGCGGTTGAAACAGCTAATCCGCGACGTGCATGCTCTCGTTTTTGCTTTCTGTTTCCTGGTTTTTTCTTCCTTCATTGCTTTCTTTACCTCTTCGCGCGCTATTTCGTCGACCGGGGACGTCATCTGCACTCTGAATGGTCTGGACCCACTCAGACCTGGGGGGCGTAAGTCTGGAAACCCAGATCTGGGATCCAAACATAAAACAAAAAACATTTAACCCCACTAATCTAGCTACCATCATTTTCAATCATTAAATATTAAACTAATCAATAATAATTACTAACCAATAAAAACAATCTTAAGATCATTCTAAACTGAAGACAGCAATTTAAAATTAAAATACAAAATTTTATCAATGTATCAAGTTTAAAAAGTGTGTTTAATTTTGCATTGTAAATTGTTGCTGTCTGATTAATAGGATTTTTAAGGTTTTAAGTTGATTATTTAAATTATATATTAGTTTCAATTATTGTCTTTGGGTAAGTGGAGTTTTTGTTATAATTTAAACGGTATTTTTATACTTTAATTTGTTCTTATTGGGTTAGTGGGGTATCTGTGATCAAAAATGAGTTTCTGCGTTTTTTTTTAGTTTTTGGGGATATTTTGTTCTTCGAAAATCTAGACCTGGATGACAAGCCCAATGACGCTGCTGTCGTCGACAATCGTGTTTCTTGTCCCTTTTGTTGACTTTTATTTCGATAATTTTAATAAAATGTCACGCGAAGAGGTAAAACGGCATTAAGCGAAAAGTGCGTAGTGTAGGTTTTAAGTAATGATGTGACAAAACGTAAAATACGAAAAAAAAGCTCGAGACATTGCTGCGTTCAATCCACGACGGTTGAAAAATTGAAAACGATCGGACGATAAGATTGCGGCAACACGTTGTGTGCGCGATTAATTTAAATATAATTAATGTATATATGCATAATGTATAAATATAATTAATCGAGAATCTTGCGTGAAGCTACACGTCGCTATTAGAAGTTCTTATGTAAAGGTGTTTCCTTTTTCCTTCGTATATTTACGTCTATTTAATAAATTTTTCATTAATGCAAGATAAATCTTAAGAATGTAGCACAGATTGAAGCAATAAACCGGGATCGCACTATCGTCATGTCGGAAGCGAGATGTCGATTACGTAAAATCCCGGTGTGTAAAATTACGTCGGGGAGAGGGGGATAAAGGATAATCCGAAGCGGAAGACATAGTTGATTTTGCTGACGGCGCTAATTGTCGGAGAAAGAATGTCCGGCCAAAAAATAGAGACGTGCGATTTTGCGATTTATTGCTAGCACCGCGATTTTTTTTTGAATCGCAGCATTCTTGTTTATTTAATATACATATATTGTCGTAAAACTATTTTAAAGACAAATTCAAATTTAATAAAAAGTGCGTAACAATTAATTTTTTTTCAATTAATTGATTTTTTTTTTAATGTACAGTGGAAACGTATACTTTTACTAAAAAGTATCCTAATTTAATTTAAAAATTTCCCTATTTTATCAATATGTAACATAAAAGAGATTTAAATATATCAGTATAATTTAAATTTATATTATACATATATTTTCATTTTAATATTAAAACAGTTGTAGTAATTTATACAGTACACTTTTTAATATAATTCTATACAATACTCACGTAGAATATTTAACATATATGTCATATTTTATAAGATATCTGTAAAAATTAAAAGCATATATTTCGTCAACGGCCATATCACGTTGGAGATACCAGTTCTCGTCCGATCACTGAAGTCAAGCAACGTTGAGCATGGTTAGTACTTGGATGGGTGACCGCTTGGGAACACCATGTGCTGTTGATGTTTTTTTGCTAGTTTAAACTGTAGTAGCAATTAAAATTAATTTTTTTTTTCAAAAATATACGGTGAAAAAGTATACCTTTATTTAAAAATATTCCAATCTAATTAAAAAATTTCCATATTTTATCAATATGTAACATAAAAAAGATTTAAATATATCAATATAATTTAAATTTATATTATACATATATTTTTATTTTAATATTAAAGCAGTTGTAGTAATTTATACAGTACACTTTTTAATATAATTCTATACAATACTCGCGTAGAATATTTAACATATATGTCATATTTCATAAGATATCTGTAAAAATTAAAAGTATGTATTTCGTCAACGGCCATATCACGTTGGAGATACCAGTTCTCGTCCGATCACTGAAGTCAAGCAACGTTGAGCATGGTTAGTACTTGGATGGGTGACCGCTTGGGAACACCATGTGCCGTTGATGTTATTTTTGCTAATTTAAACTGTAGTAGCATGTGAAATTAATTTTTTTTTCAAAAATGTATGGTGAAAAAGTATACTTTTATTAAAAAGTATTCTAATCTAATTAAAAAATTTCCCTATTTTATCAACATGTAATATACAAGTGTTAACGCAATAATAACCGAAAGGGAAATTGGTCCCGGCGTGCGGACAAGAAAAACAAGACACAGTTAATTATTCAAAAGGATTCAATGTATTTCGGTCTTTCGTCTAACATTAGAATTGATAAGTCAGATACAACAAGTAATGTCGATCGTGAATATCCCGTCGCAACTTCCGATATATTGATCTGGTCCGAATGACTTAAACGGTGGTTTTAAATTTAAGTAGAACGGTACGCAGTCAAAATTTTGATCGAAATTGACAGTTGGAATCAAACGCTTGAGTTCTATACATGAATCGGCGAAGAGATGACGTTAGTACAATCAAAATAAAATAAACACGGCGCTCATCAATGCGCTAAATTCATACGATATTAACCGGCGCTCACCAATGCGCTAAGTTCGTGTGATAATAACCGGCGCTTACTAATGCGCTAAGTTTGTGTTATCACTTAAGCAAAAGTGATCCAAATGTATCAAGAAAGAGGGGACTTCCCTGTTTCGCCAAATGTGAGGTACAGCTGCTTGATGCCGACGGTCCTTGACCCAGAACGGCAGGTAGATTGTTAACCCCGCACGGCAAGTAGATCGTCTCCTGATCGTTAACCCCGCACAGCAGGTAGATCGTCTCCTGATGTTGCTACGGCAAGTAGTTGTTTGGTGTCTGATGTGGAATCGCCAGGAGTGATGTAATTGTCGCGGCGAAGGATTTACACTTTATTCGCGTTGGATTGATATAACGCGAATTGAGGAAACGTTAGTTCGCAAGTAGCACTCGTTTGCACTCTATGCTTTATACGTTGCGTATAACCGACAAACAGAGAAGCAAAAAGGATAAGCGCGAACAGACTGAATTTGACAAAGTTAGCCGTACAGTAATTTTCGCTAAAAAGGATAAGCGCGAACAGACTGAATTTGACAAAGTTAGCCGTACAGTAATTTTCGCTAATAATCTCGAGAGACGTATCCGAAGGGCTGTCTGCACAAAGACTGTGTAGAGAGATCGCTTAATTTTTCGTCGTGACTACTGTCCCCACTCATCGCTCAGATTTCCTGCCGCTTTTCTGAATAGTTTATTGGTTAAGACGATATCGAAGGAGTTGACATATTTTACGCAATTTCCAATAAACGACTAGAAACACTGAAATCTTAGGCAGCAAAAGTGGGGACAGCCCTTTGCAAGGCGAGGGGGGGTGGCCCCGAACCGGTTGACGACAGTGGTTTATGATCGCAGATGGTTACAATTATGCATGTCCGGACATGAACGTGCAGATCGATAAATCGAGAAGCTTCGAAATTCTTAAGAAAGCAATGACAAGCTAACAAAGGCCCGTTCGAATGCGTATGTTGCTAGATCATTCGACACGGTCGCAAAATTTCTTTAAAAATAAACCCTATTTTCTTAACAACAAGAGAATTAAATGTCAGTATAATTTAAATTTATATTACACATATATTTTTATTTTAATATTAAAACAGTTATAGTAATTCATATAGTACACTTTTTAATATAATTCTATACATACTCACATAGAATATTTTACATATATGTCATATTTTATAAGATATCTGTAAAAATTAAAAGCATGTATTTCGTCAACGGCCATATCACGTTGGAGATACCAGTTCTCGTCCGATCACTGAAGTCAAGCAACGTTGAGCATGGTTAGTACTTGGATGGGTGACCGCTTGGGAACACCATGTGCCGTTGATGTTATTTTTGCTAGTTTAAACTGTAGTAGCAATTAAAATTAATTTTTTTTTTCAAAAATGTACGGTGAAGAAGTATACTTTTATTAAAAAGTATCCTAATCGAATTAAAAAATTTCCTCTATTTTATCAATATGTAATATGAAAGAAAATTAAATATCAGAATAATTTAAATTTATATTATACATGTATTTTCATTTTAATATTAAAACAGTTGTAGTAATTTATACAGTACACTTTTTAATATAATTCTATACAATACTCACGTAGAATATTTAACATATATGTCATATTTCATACAATATCTGTAAAAATTAAAAGTATGTATTTCGTCAACGGCCATATCACGTTGGAGATACCAGTTCTCGTCCGATCACTGAAGTCAAGCAACGTTGAGCATGGTTAGTACTTGGATGGGTGACCGCTTGGGAACACCATGTGCCGTTGATGTTATTTTTGCTAGTTTAAACTGTAGTAGCAATTAAAATTAATTTTTTTTTCAAAAATGTACAGTGAAGCAGTATACTTTTATTTAAAAATATTTCAATCTAATTAAAAAATTTCCATATTTTATCAATATGTAACATAAAAAAGATTTAAATATATCAGTATAATTTAAATTTATATTATACATATATTTTTACTTTAATATTAAAGCAGTTGTAGTAATTTATACAATACACTTTTAATATAATTCTATACAATACTCGCGTAGAATATTTAACATATATTTCATATTTTATACAATATCTGTAAAAATTAAAAGTATGTATTTCGTCAACGGCCATATCACGTTGGAGATACCAGTTCTCGTCCGATCACTGAAGTCAAGCAACGTTGAGCATGGTTAGTACTTGGATGGGTGACCGCTTGGGAACACCATGTGCCGTTGATGTTATTTTTGCTAGTTTAAACTGTAGTAGCAATTAAATTTTTTTTTTTCAAAAATGTACGGTGAAGAAGTATACTTTTATTAAAAAGTATCCTAATCTAATTAAAAAAATTTCCCTATTTTATCAATATGTAATATACAAGAGAATTAAATGTCAGTATAATTTAAATTTATATTATACATATATTTTCATTTTAATATTAAAACAGTTGTAGTTGTTAATTCCCGTCTTTATAATTTGTTAAATTAAGAATAATGTATTTATCTCGAGTGGATCGGACAGGAATAATGCAGCCGTTCCGTTAAGGAAAAGCCGTCAGAGATTATAGATTAGAATATCTTACTTAAAATACGTGCTCTTTATTGTGTGTGTATCTCTCGACGGGTAGATGCCGAGGTCATTGTCGAAATACATATACATTAATACAATTGTTTGTCAGTATCGGCGCTGGCCTTCTCGTCAATATATTCTATGTAGCCCGAACATCTTGTCCCCCCTTAAGATATTTTCAATAATGTCATGCTAATATATTACAATAATTAAAAAAAATTTTTTTTACAAATTGATTCCATCTGAACATAATTAAATAATTTAATAAATGGATAGCGGGGCAAGAGTTCTTACATTTCTCTTATATGTCGCATGATTGGTCTTTGTTGTGACTACTCTGGTTATATTGTCGTCTCCCGGATGTACAGCCACTACTCTACCTATTTGCCATTGCAGTGGAGGCGAGTTGTCCTCCTTAATGAGAACCAAAGTCCCTAGTTTAATATCTGATTTCAACTATTTTGTATGTTGCTGCAATTCGTTAATATACTCTTTATTCCAACGACGCCAAAAATTTTGTTTAATTTTTTGGATATGTTTCCATGTAGACAATCTATTTGTAGGCATCCAGGAGATTGTCTTCGGGTATATCGGACAGTACAGCCTATCAAAAAGTGCGTGGGGATGAGCGCCAAGTTATCGTTCGGGTCCGAGGACAGAGCGGTGAGCGGCCTTGAATTAAGGATTGCTTCAATCTCAATTGAATTCCTCGTACGTGAATAATGTTTCACCAAGAGTGCGACGCATGTGGTGTTTGAAGCCTTTCACCGCGGCTTCCCACATTCCGCCAAAATGCGGTGATCGAGGTGGAATGAATTTCCACTCAATTCCTTGATTGACACAAAAATGATAAATTTTTTCATTGTTCCGATCCGACCAAAACAAGTCATACAGCTGCCTTAATTCATTACTAGCGTCCGCAAATTGGTAGCGTTATCCGAATGAATTATTCTAGCCTTTCCCCGCCTGGCGAAGAAACGACGCAGAGCAGCAATAAATGCCTCAGTCATTAAATCAGATACAACTTCCAGGTAGACGGCTTTTGTTGTAAGACAAATATCGTCACATAGATATTATTTTATTTTTGTTCCGATAGCGTTTTTCCTTTATGAAAAACGGGCCGCAATAATTAACACCCACCGTCTCAAACGGACGCGTGCTCACCAATCTGTCCCCCTGAAGATTACTCATCACATAATTGGGCACGCCCGAAGCAAAGCGAAAACATCTCACGCACGTCCGCACGGTGTGCTTAGCGACATTCTTGCCCTTTAAAAGCCAGTCAGCTGTCTGACCACGAAAAAAGTACTTTGAACTCCACAGTGATAATTTTTAATAAGAGCTTCTCTAAGTATTAATTTTGTTAGGTGGCTACTGCTAGATAATAACATGGAATGTTTTTGATTATATCCTAAATTAGCGTGCTTTAATCTTCCACCCACTCTCAATATTCCTATATTATCTATGAAACAGATTTAATGATAACATTTTACTTTTGATGGCTTTATCTTTCCGCAGATCAGACAGCTTCCTCGCAAATGCATCAGACTGGATTAAAAGAACCACGCAGTTCGTAATCTGCTGCAGCTCGGCAGTGGCAATAAAACCTTCACGCTAGACCTTACTCCGAGTATTATACGCAAATCGCAAACAGTACGCTATAACTCTACGCAATGCGCTCAGTGACGAAAATCTCTCCACGATATCTATCGCAACTACAATCTTGAGACTAATGACTGCCCTCTGTTCCGGGATTCGATCCTCTTCATTAACTTGACTGGCCAATTATACTCTTCTTCCTATAACCAACCGGACCCGGACAGCCGTAATTCGTTTTTTACAAATTCTTCTGGAAACTGTCCGCGAGACAACGCGTCAGCAGGGTTATGCTCGGATGGAATGTGTCTCCAAAACGCCATATCGTAACCACTTGTATTTGAGTTACCCTGTTTGCCACAAAGGTCTTCAGCTTGTGAAGCGAGGATTGTATCCATTGGATGGCAATAGTTGAGTCGAACCAAAATTGTACTCGATCAAATTGGTTTCTCCAAAGCTCTATTTACACTGGCATACAGAATCGCCAACAATAATGCAGCGCACAATTTGAGCCTCGGCAAGGTCACTTTCTTGAGCGGGACCACCCTTGACCTGGCACAACACGAGTCTCACGACGCATTGACCGCCCTCATTCCATCGAGCGTAAATATATGCATGCGCCAAATGCTGCTTTGCTGGCGTCACAGAAACCATGCAATTCTAAACTACGATAGCCATCAATGATTATCTCCCTTGAAACCTGAAAGAAGTGATCGCATTAATTTGCATTCTATATTTGTTCCATGTAGCAATTATGTTTATGGGAACTGTCTCATTCCACTCTAGTTTTTGCTCTCAAAATCGCTGTATAATAATTTTTGCCTTTACTATAATTGGTCCCAGCAGTCCCAAAGGATCGAAAATCGCCGCGATCCGCGATAACAACGTGCGCTTCGTGACACGCTCGCCTCTTTCTATATGTGGATTAATATCATATGTAATGATATCTTCTTTTCTTCGTCGGTTAATTCCCAACGCCTTGACAGTGTCTCCGCTCTCCAAATAAAGATGATCAACATCAGATCACTCAACAAGGTCCTCAACTAACTTGCCATCGTTGGAAGCCCACTGCCGCAAATGGAATCCACCTCTGTTTGGGAGTCCGATCAGTTCATTTCGAATCAGATAAGCATTCTCATAAGTATCAGCTCCGGTGAAGAGATCGTCAACGTTTTTCCCATTCCTTATGTATTTCTATCTCATTTAGACGTTACCAACTGTATCAACAAAGCATCCCAATGCTCCGTTTGCTGGCCCATGACCTTTGAGCGCTCGCAAATGCTTCAACGCAGTATCTATTAACAGTTGCAAAGACAATAAAGATTCCTTCGCCATACTCGGTAATTCAAACAACGCTCGAACATGATTTTGCACTATAATTCGCTTATTATCAAATCGCTCTACAACGCACACGCGATTTCATAATTCTCAGCGGTTGTAGGGAGCGATTCTATAACCTGCGCGGCTTCTTCTTTCAGACACGATCTCAAATACTGCAATTTTTGTACTGGCTTGACATCAATATCCTCATGTATAGGTGATTTAAAATTGTCATGGAAGCATAAACACTTATCATAATCACCGTTAAATGTTGACAAATTAATAGTCGGTAATTTTACTACTCGCGCTTTATTACTCGATTCTAGATTACAGACCGATGTTCTGACTTGTCTATCTATATCCATACTATTACTTGTATTCTCCGCGGACATATATTGCTCGGCTCTCGACACGACTTCAAAATAATTATCTTCAAACAAACCTCTTTTCAATACGTCGGCCTCGTCATTAAATAATTCTATCTTTGTCTGAATATCGTCGTAAACATTCCACGTATCTCTCACTCTCGCTAATCGCTCTGCGAGTTGACTTACATCTGGGTTTACTGTGTAACCGTCAAGAAAGGCTTTGAATCTTGTTATTTGACCCTTGATTATTACTCTTTTATGTAGAAGCGTTTTAACGTTTGGTTCCACCAGTTTTAATTTTTTAATCAATCAATATGTAGCTTACTCAACCGCTTACAATATCTATTAAATATTTAAACAGTTAATTCTCAAACAATTAGCAAACATAATTATTTTAATGGTTACCGAATTGGCTCAGCTCGATGATAGTCGAATTTACAACTGCCCTTTCTTGGAATCACACAGCTCACCTATGGTCGGCATCCACCGTATTTACAATTTATTTTCACATTCACAATTAACAGCATGTCAAAGAAGCAAACAAGAAAAAAACTCCGAACTAGTCTTCCTTTCGTCGAGGCGAAAACACAGGCATTGACCAATTATCTCACGATAAATAATGTATGTATATATCCGGCTCGAAAGATATTTATGTTAATTCCCGTCTTATAATTTTGTTAAATCAAGATAATGTATTTATCTCGAGTGGATCGGACAGAATAATGCAGCTGTTTAATAAACAAGCACGCCGGTTGAAAATGATTACAGAGTCAAATAAAGGTGGCAGAAAAATTTAATAACTTTAAAATAATTTTGGCAGAATATAAAATTTAATCTATGACAAGTCTGAATAATCTATGAATATTCTGATTACTTTATGACAATTCGGTTAATGACGGACGTTCACAACAAATATAGTAAATAACACATATGGAATTACACACATATAGAATAGAATACATATAAGAATACACAACAATCAGAAATTACTAGGGTTAATAAATTATAAAATTATTCATACAATAACGTCAAACGGTTATTCAATTAATAATCATGCATTCCCATACATAAGCTTTATGCAATCATATTATAATCGTAATACTTTACAAATGAATCATAAAATAGTTGAGAATGATAAGCGTAATGAGAATTACGGAACATACAGTGATTCTAGATTTTTACATCAATAGTATTTCAAATGAATTTACAATATTTCAAGTAATTAACGCATATGCAGAAGAAGGTTACACTGAAACTTTGATTCATACATGTTTAACATTTATCAAAAAGTCTCTAAACAGTTGATTGAATGACGGTCTGATAGTGACGCCAAACATGTGAACGCATCTAAATAGATTACGTTCGAAAGTACGACGGTATGAAAATGTCTCTGAATAATTGCTGAATAGTACAGCTGAATGGGAACCTCTGAATTGAGTTCTGTCCTGTCGGTTCGCCGTCGTGCTAATCCGAAACAGGATGAAAACTTTCTCAAGAACTCAATGAAAACTCTCTACAGAGG
Organism: Monomorium pharaonis; assembly: GCF_013373865.1. NCBI lineage: Eukaryota > Metazoa > Arthropoda > Insecta > Hymenoptera > Formicidae > Monomorium > Monomorium pharaonis. The sequence continues at coordinate 21,672,099 of NC_050470.1, read as the reverse complement.
TTCCGTGTACCTGGAGCTCGATCTCCTGGTCTCTCTCTCTCAGCAGGCCGTAGAATTTAGAGTCGAATGTCCCTCTCTCTCACTCTCTCGATAGGCCGTAGAATTTAGGGTCGAATGTCCCTCTCTCTCACTCTTTTCTGCTCGTCGTGGTGACTGCAGGAATTGAACTCGAACTCTATCTTTCAGCAAAACCCGTAGGGTCTGCAGAAACTGATTATGCAGTGTACTTGGCCGTGGTAAGTCTCTACTTTGAATTGCAACCAATTTGCACGAGATACGTGGCACGTAACGAAAACCTTTACAATACGTGTGTATTGTAATCTGAATGAACGTCTACTCTGACGCTCGTCTCAGAAAGAATGAATGAAAATCTGACTGTCTGTTTGTAGCGTCGTCAAGAGAAATTGGGTTCAAACAAAGCAAGATCAGACGTGAGTCGCGTCGAGGAGTCGGTCAACGTCCTCGGTATCAATCATGTACGAATGTACACAACTACATAGAAACCTTCTCATGCATATGCGTCCTTTAATTTTCTGAACATTACCGCCCGCCTTCATTAACCTCCGTTAATGAACAAATTAGAGACTATCATTGTTTGATAGGTAATGGGCAGAGTTTTGCCATTGGTCGTTTTAGAATTGATTTTTGTGTCCGAATGGACACGACTCGTACAAGACCATCAGGGCCCGGGTGAGTTTGAATTATGCGCCCTAGAGGCCATTTAGACGGAGGGTAGCGCTCGTCAATGACTAGCACAAGGGAGCCATTTGACAGAGATGGAGATGGTTGATTCCACTATGAATAGAATAGTAGCGCTGCAGACATTCCCTGGACCATCGCGACCAGAAACTATCCAACATTTGACGGGTCAATTGCCATCGAGAAAGTCGTGAAGACTTTACTGTCTCCAACGATGGTTCGGGAATGACTGAAGGTGCATTTCCCACGAGAAAGTGCCCAGGAAGTCAAGGCCTGAAGGTCATCAGGATCATCCGTAAGAGGACTCAAGGGCCGGTGAATTGAGTACTTGCCTCAATTTGAGTTAGCAACGTATTCATCTCCTCAACGTGAGCAATGTATCTCCCACTACGCGTTTTAAATGATATTTGACGGACTTAACTCCAGCCTCCCATTTTCCTCCAAAGTGAGGAGCAGCCGGAGGATGAAACTTCCATTGAGTGCCGTCGTTCGCTAGGACGGATGCCAACTCGCCTAGTTCCTTTGTTGAGGAAGAAAATAATCTTTTCAATTCGCAATCTGCTCCTGTGCAATTTGTTCCGCAATCGCTAGTCAACGTCGCACATATTCCTCTTCGAGAGGTGATGAAACGTTTTATATGCTCCAATAAATGCCTCGGTGGTATAATCAGTGACCAATCTAGATGAATTGCCGAAGTCGAAAACAAACGAACAAAACCATATATGCCTTATACGTTTTGGCCATTTTTCCTTTCCAGGTTTTTATAGTGAAAGGGCCAGCATAGTCAACGCCTGAGTGCAAGAAAGGACGCGAAGGTGTGATTCGTTCAGATGGAGTTGTCCCCATTAGTTGTTGAGCTCGACTTTGTCGATATCGAGTGCATTTTTACACACTTCAAATAAAAGAGCGTATAGGAGCCCGCCCTCCAACGATCCAATAGTTGTTTCTGATATAATTAAGCGTGAGTTGTGTTCCTCCATGCATTGTTCGTAAATGGGAGTCTAAAATAATCAACGAGGTTAACGGTGACTTTCTCGGAAGAATCAGAGGATGTTTTGCGTTCGGAGGTAATAATGAGGCCTGAAGGCGACCTCCTATTCGTAGTAATCCGGGTAGCGTCAAGAAAGGGAGTTAGTCTAGCAAGTGAATGAGATTTAGGCAATGATTGTCCGCTCGAAAGGAGTCTTTTTTCTTGACCAAATGAAGAATTTTGAATATGTTTTATCCAGAAAAATCGTGCATTGTCTATTTCTTGTGTGGTTAGTGGGATTGTTAATGATGATTGTGGATGCTTGCGCATTCGAGCAAGTACACGCTGACAAATGGCAGTAATGCGGAACAATTTCATTACTGTGGAATATTTATGAACAAGATCCCAAAGTGGTGGAGGCGTGAGATTAGTTGTGAAAATCTTAACTGGACGTTCTACAAGGTTTTCGTTAACAGAAAGTGCCTTGGGTGGCTGTGGCCACTTTGAGGAATTTTGTGACAGCCATGGGGGTCCGGTCCACCATGTTGGGTGTTCCGATAATTGAATGGGAGTCAATCCTCGGGTAGCAAGATCAGCCGGATTCTCATTACCCGGAACAAATTTCCAACGTGCGGAAGGTAAGGTTTCCTGAATGTAACACACTCGGTTGTGAACGAATTCTTTCCATCGAGATGGATGATTATTAATCCACGTGTATGTAATGGCAGAATCCGTCCACAGATAAATAGGAATATTTCCAATTTCAAGTACCTTCAATATGTGTGAACTTAACTTTACTAACAGAACAGCTCCGGAAAGTTCGAGTCTGGGTATCGTAAGTTTCTTTAATGGAGCGACTTTTGTCTTTGAAGCCACAAGATTTATTGAAATGATGCCATTTGAATCTGTAGATCTAAGATATACAGCGGCAGCAGCTGCTTGTTGGGAAGCATCACAGAAACCATGAATTTCGATTTTACTCCGTTGACTTGCATCCAAGCCAACGAGGAAACGTGAGATGAGTCATTTCTTGAAGAGTATTGAGAAACGTGGTCCACTTGTGGTTACCATCATAGGAAGATGGTCATCCCAATCGAGTTTAATGGCCCACAATTCTTGAATGAGTATTTTTGCTTTAATAGTGATTGGAGATAGCAAACCTAGGGGATCGAACAATGTTGAAATGGTGGACAAGATAGATCGTTTCGTAATGTGTTTTGTAGAAGGAAGTTTTAAGGTAAATTGAAAGGCATCAATTGCTGGTTGCCAGCATAATCCTAATGCGTTTAAAAACTGTACTATCTTTGAATTCTAGCGATGTGAGGTTCGTTGATGTTCAGTTGGAATGTCTTCTTAAGAATGGAAGGATAATTACTTATCCACTTTCGGAGAGTGAAACCGCCCGCCATGCCGAGAGTTGATTTAATTGAGTAATGATCGGTTAAACTTCGTCGATGGAATCTGCGCCTCCAAATACATCATCGACATATCGCCCTTTTGTCAACGATGGACTGGCACGAGGAAAGTTTTGACCTTCGTCTTCAATAAGTTGAAGTAAAGTACGAAGTGCCAAAAAAGGAGCACAAGCTAGTCCATATGTGACGGTAGTTAGTTCATATGTACGAAGACAGTTGCTCTGATTGAACCACAGAATACGTTGGAATTTCCAATCTTCTGGATGAACCTTGATTTGCCTGTACATCTTCTCCATATCAGAGACAAAGACACAATGAAATTTACTGAACCACACGAGAACATCAAATAGATTTGTTTGGAGTTTTGCTCCTGTGTGAAGAAGATCATTTAACGATACGCCGGAGGTAGTTCGACTGGAACCATTGAAAACAACCCGGAGTTGGTGGTGAGACTGTGCTCTCTCATAACTCCATTGATGGGGAAGGTAATACACAGGTTGAGGTTCAGGTTGAGATTCAGGGACTATTTGCATGTGTTCTAAGCTTTCATATTCGGACTATGAATTTTGAATATAACTGGGCCGGTAAACAGAATTAGTTGAAAACTTGTTGGATAAGTTTGTACTTAATCGAACGGCCTTATTTCGTGAGTTGCCTAACTGATCAGGAGACCGTTTGAACGGTAGTTTAACGATGTATCGACCATGAGCGTCTCGACTGTGTGTAGATACGAAATGATTTTCGCACTCTGATCAGCGGAGATAACGATGAAGTGTTTTACGGAAGGAATCTCATCTATTTCCCAAAAACGATGTAATAATCTGTAAAGTTCATCATCGACAGATACATGGTAGCTGTGCGAGGTATTACTAGAAAACGTTTAGTGTCTGTTGGACCGGACACAATCCATCCAAGTTTGTGAATTGAGCAGTGGGTGAATGTGGGGGTCCCTTGATAACTTTATTTTCAATAATATGTCCATATATATCGGCGCCTAAATTAAATCGATGGACCGAGGGGAAAGACAATTCGGATCTGCCAATTGCAGTCCTTTTAGGTGCGGCCATATTGGTTTGTTAATTGAGTAGAAGGAATTGATGTAGTAAGTTTACGTAAAATGTGTGCTGAATTGAAAAATCAAACTTATTAAAACGATCTCGTAATTTAATAGTTGTGACACCCTTAGTTTTATTGGAATGTTGTGGCACCGATTCCTACCAAAGAAATGATGAGTGATTTCGAGGAAGTCGAAGTTGCTGAACGATACGTTCTGAAATCAAAGAGATTTCCGATCCTTGATCAAGTAAGGCTCGATTCGAAGGTTTCTTTGGTAGGTGATATAACCAGCACCCTCGCCGTAGCAAGAAGAACACACGGAATGTTATTATTTAGTCAACTGGAATGAAGAGTCTGAGCTTCAGAGGAAATTGAAGGTGTCGAACTATCCGATGATTCGACGGATTTTTTAGTAGTGTCGTGTTTAGATTGAATTAAACTTATTATATTCTTTATGAATTGATGTATGATGACGCCGTCCGCATTTCTGACAGCGCTTTGTTATTTGACAGGCCGAGACTCGATGCGTTCCTAAGCAATTGAAGCCTAATTTGTGCTTGTTGATAAGCGCGACTTTTTGCGGAACAGATTTCGAAGTGTACTGTAAACATTTAGATACATAATGATTTGATGAGCAGATAGGGCAGATGAATGAACTATTTACTTTATTTTCGGTTGACTTTTCCTTGATAATGAGATTTGACTGCTTTTGAATTTGGCTGTAGTGGAGTAAACCAGATCGAGAATTTTCAAATGCTTGAAGAGTTAACAATTGAGAAATGAGAAATTCACTAAATTGTTGCCAAGTAGGCGGCTCCTTGGATGATCCTAATTGTTTCTCCCAAGCCTTAACAGATTCGGAATCGAGACGTTGCACCACGACAAAAATAAGAAAATCATCCCATGTCGAGACAGGGCGTTCTAAACTTTCGAAATTTCGGTAAATTTGCATAACTTGTGTATATAATTTCTTTAGTTCCACGGCAGATTCTTTCGTCATGCGCTTGATTGAAAACAATGAATTCATTGCTGCGTGAACGAGAAGACGTTTATTTTCATAAAATGAATTTAGTGATCCCATGATCTCTGAAAATTTTCAGCTGATAACGTTGTATTTTTTAATATTGAGGCGGCGGAGCCAGTGAGACTGATTATCAAATACTGAAGCTTTTCTACGGATGACAATGTCGGATTTGAAATAACAAGCGATTGAAATAAATCTTTAAATGAAAGCCAATCCGACGAGTTCCGTTAAATTTTGGGAGATCAAGTCGTGGGAGACGCGCATGATGAAAGAATGCCGGAATTTCAGGAGAGGAGAATGATGCGACCTGAGTAGACGGTGTACTAGGAACGCCTTCCTGCTCAGACTCGAGTAAAGAATTTATTTTGTCAACTACATTAACGTAATATTCATGAGTTTGAGAATAAAGATTTGTAGTAAAATATACGTGACTTTGAATAACAAGACGATCATCGTCATTTAATTCGTGCATTGCTACTAATATTGCCTTGTGTTCCAAGCAGAGAAACGCTCCCAGTCATCTTTCAAGGTCGACAAGCGAGACTTTACTCTATTCGTAGTAACATCTGACAATCCGTCACCAACAAAACTATCATATGCCTTCGTATGAATTTAGATAAAATAAACTGTTGCTCAATGTGAGCTTGCACGTGCTGAGCCTCATCTTCAATAATTCTCCGTTCTCTTCTCTTTTTTTTTTTTTGTTTTATATATATCCGCTCGAAGGACCAAAAAATGTTAATAAACAAGCACGCCGGTTGAAAATGATTACAGAGTCAAATAAAGGTGGCAGAAAAATTTAATAACTTTAAAATAATTTTGGCAGAATATAAAATTTAATCTATGACAAGTCTGATAATCTATGATATTCTGATTACTTTATGACAATTCGGTTAATGACGGACGTTCACAACAAATATAGTTAATAACACATATGGAATTACACACATATAGAATAGAATACATATAAGAATACACAACAATCAGAAATTACTAGGGTTAATAAATTATAAAATTATTCATACAATACGTCAAACGGTTATTCAAATTAATAATCATGCATTCCATACCATAAGCTTTATGCAATCATATTATAATCGTAATATTTACAAATGAATCATAAAATTAGTTGAGAATGATAAGCGTAATGAGAATTACGGAACATTACAGTGATTCTAGATTTTTACATCAATAGTATTTCAAATGAATTTACAATATTTCAAGTAATTAACGCATATGCAGAAGAAGGTTACACTGAAACTTTTGATTCATACATGTTTAACATTTATCAAAAAATGTCTCTAAACAGTTGATTGAATGACGTCTGATAGTGACGCCAACATGTGAACGCATCTAATAGATTACGTTCGAAAGTACGACGGTATGAAATGTCTCTGAATAATTGCTGCATAGTACAGCTGAATGGGAACCTCTGAATTGAGTTCTGTCCTGTCGGTTCGCCGTCGTGCTAATCCGAAACAGGATGAAAACTTCTCAAGAACTCAATTGAAAACTCTCTACAGAGGTTCCGTGTACCTGGAGCTCGATCTCCTGGTCTCTCTCTCTAAGCAGGCCGTAGAATTTAGAGTCGAATGTCCCTCTCTCTCACTCTCTCGATAGGCCGTAGAATTTAGGGTCGAATGTCCCTCTCTCTCACTCTTTCTGCTCGTCGTGGTGACTGCAGGAATTGAACTCGAACTCTATCTTTCAGCAACCCGTAGGGTCTGCAGAAACTGATTATGCAGTGTACTTGGCCGTGGTAAGTCTCTACTTTGAATGTGCAACCAATTGCACGAGATACGTGGCACGTAACGAAAACCTTTACAATACGTGTGTATTGTAATCTGAATGAACGTCTTACTCTGACGCTCGTCTCAGAAAGAATGAATGAAAATCTGACTGTCTGTTTGTAGCGTCGTCAAGAGAACTTGGGTCAAACAAAGCAAGATCAGACGTGAGTCGCGTCGAGGAGTCGGTCAACGTCCTCGGTATCAATCATGTACGAATGTACACAACTACATAGAAACCTTCTCATGCATATGCGTCCTTTAATTTTCTGAACAGCAGCCGTTCCGTTAAGAAAAAGCCGCCAGAGATTATAGACTAGAATATCTTATTTGAAATACGTGCTCTTCATTGCATGTGTATCTCTCGACGGTTAGATGCCGACTGACTCCGAGGTCAGTTGTCGAAATACATATACAATAATACAATGTTCGCCAGTATCGCGCTGGCCTTCTCAGACTCGTCAATATATTCTATATACCCAAACAGTAGTAATTTATACAGTACACTTTTTAATATAATTCTATGCAATACTCACATAAAATATTTTACATATATGTCATATTTCATAAGATATCTGTAAAAATTAAAAGCATATATTTCGTCAACGGCCATATCACGTTAGAGATACCAGTTCTCGTCAACCAATAAGTTTATTGCCTAACATTAATAAAATATTCGAAAGCATCATAAACGATCAGATATTGTATTTTTGTACAAAAATAATATAATCCCTGAATGTCAATTTGGCTTCCGCCAAACATTCCACACATTTCCACAATACACGCAATTAATAAATTAACATCGGATATAAACTGGGCTCTTAACAGTAATAAATACTTGGGAGCGTGCCTCATAGACTTAGAAAAAGCCTTTGACGCAGTTTGGATAGACGGCTTAGTATTCAAATTAATAAAAAAACAATTTCCAAGCAACTTGATAAAATTAATATACTCAATGATTACAAATAAGACATTAATAATCAATAGCGCCGAAACATTCTCAAGAAAAAATATATATTAAAAAATAGCTTACAACAAGATATGATTAATTTCCCGGTACTATTTAATATATACACTAGTAATATGCTTAAATTATTCGAACTAAATAAACCAAAAAATTCCCAAAACCATTGCGTATACGGATGATCTAATAGTGTATGTATCGGATAATTGACCGACCGTAATACAAGACAAATTACAAGATATATTCTGTAAACTACAGAGGTATATTGAAACATGGAAGTTAAAGATTAATATAAAAAAATGCGAAACCATACTATTTAGACCGGCAATAACATATGCAAACAGAGTAGTCAGAAAACATTATAAAAAATTTGCAATTAAAAGGGCACCGAAAAACAACATCGAACCATCGATACCTCACAGAAAGACCGTTAGATACTTAGGCGTTTATCTTGATGAGACACTGCATTATAAAGAATATATGGAAACACAGATTTCAAAAGGAACTAAGACTTTTATATCCCTCAGAAAATTATTCTTTTCTAGACACTTAAATTCAAACGTTAAGATAATTTGCTATCAATTACTCATAAGACCATTAATAACCTATGGCTGCCCCATCTGGTTCAATATTAATGCAGCTATCATGGAGAAAATCAGAGTGCTAGAAAGAAAGTGTTTACGAGCATACTTGAACATAAACAGAACCGAAGGATCAGACTATGTAAAATTCGTTAACAGCAAAAACTATACAACAAAGCAAATATACCTAAAATAGACAATTTCATAATTTATCTCATTCGTGAACACTTTCTACAAGCAAGCCAAATCCTTCATAATAGCTTAATTTACGGCGCAGTATACCCGAACCCATTATATTACGAAAAAACGCTTTCATCAGGTTTTATTCCACCGGAAGGTTTTTTGTATCTAGACGAAAAAGAATTGATACAGGATACAATAATATAACGCTTATTTATCACTTTCCCAGACGCAATAACAATAAGAAATTAGAATACTCCCAAGGATCTAGCAGCAAAAATATACAACACTCACATACAATGTTTTACATATATGTCATATTTCATAAGATATCTGAAAAAATTAAAAGTATATATTTCGTCAACGGCCATATCACGTTGGAGATACCAGTTCTCGTCAAAATGTGAAACGATCCTATTCAGACCGAACCTAACATACGGAAACGTAAAAAGACATTACAAAAAATTCCAGATTAAAGAAAGTAGAGACAGTGACGTCAAGATCCCTCACAAAAACGTAGTAAGATACTTGGGAATTAACATAGATGACAAATTAAAATTCAACAAACATATCAACATACAGTTAAATAAAGCAAAAAAAATCTTTTTCTCACAAAAAAGATTATTTTATTCAAAACACCTAAACAAAAAAATAAAACTCATATGCTACCAATTACTAATAAGACCGATCATTACATATGGATGCCCAATATGGTACAATATGAGCGCGTCACAGATGGAAATGTTAAGAATATTTGAAAGAAAATGCCTAAGGGCATGTCTCAATATGTATAAAACTCCGGAATCAAATTATAAAAAACATTTTAGCAACAAAACACTATATAACAAAGCAGACATAAAAAGAATAGACTCATTCATATTAAAATTGACCAGAGACCATTTTGCCAACATAGCAAAAATAGGACAAAATAGTCTAATTTATGGCGCACTATATCCTAACCCATTATACCATGAAAAAACATTAAACACAGGATACATTCCACCGGAAGCTTTCATATTCTTAGACGCAAAAGGATACATCCAAGATAAAAATAACATACCGATAATTTACCATATATATAGACATAAGAATATTAAAAAAGTAACATACAATCCAAACACAGACTGTATAGAGATAGGTAACAAAGACAAAATAAGATATAGTAGGGCACTTCCACTCAAAGACGAAACAGACAAATACAGACGTAAAACCGATAAGTACTGGTGGCTAGATAATTAAGCACGCATTGTAGATCAAAATTGTAAAGGCGAAACAGCCTTACCACCCCCATGTATATATCCCCCCCCCCCTCTTAAAATTAGGACTAGGATAAGATTTAGGTTAAGTATTTATTTATAATTTAAAAAAGAAAAATGTGATATCGCTCCGAAAATTTTTTTATCATCCTTTTTTCTTCGGATAACACCAAAAAAAAAGCCAAAGCAAGATTGTTTCGCAGTGACTATTGTCACAATTATCGATTAAGAAAGAGCACTTTTAAAATATAGCCTAAAAAGAAAAGTGTAAATTACTGAGAAAAGCTCGAACTGAGCCCGCAGTGATATTTGTATTAAATTAAGAAATAGTTTCTATGTTTGTTTATTGACTTACTGTATATATTAGAACACTGTATAATTGGATTAAATAAACATCTCTTAAAAAAAAAAAAAAGAAAACCAGTTCTCGTCCGATCACTGAAGTCAAGCAACGTTGAGCATGGTTAGTACTTGGATGGGTGACCGCTTGGGAACACCATGTGCCGTTGATGTTATTTTTGTTAGTTTAAACTGTAGTAGCAATTGAAATTTTTTTTTTAATGTACGGTGAAGAAGTATACTTTTATTAAAAAATGTCCGAATCTAATTAAAAAATTTCCATATTTTATTAATATGTAACATAAAAGAGATTTAAATATATCAGTATAATTTAAATTTATGTTATACATATATTTTTATTTTAATATTAAAACAGTTGTAGTAATTTATACAGTACACTTTTTAATTCTATACATACTCACATAGAATATTTTACATATATGTCATATTTTATAAGATATCTGTAAAAATTAAAAGCATGTATTTCGTCAACGGCCATATCACGTTGGAGATACCAGTTCTCGTCCAAGAGGATATATAATCAAAATTTTGAACCCACAATAGAAATCATGATGAAGGAAATAATAAATAACCACCTAAATCTAAAGAAAATAGTGGAAGCAAACACGAATAAAATAAACACAATAGCATCATTACTTGAAAAACTTATACAAACGCAGGAATCCCATGGATAGACAAAAAGAAAGAAAAAACAAAATCACACTAAAAGATTTAAAAATCCTATCAATCAACGTAAACTCCATAGTCACAAACCAAAGAAGAGCATCACTACTAAATATAATGAACACGCAACAACCAGACATACTACTGCTAAATGAAACTAAGCTCAACAAACAACACGTACTACGATTCGAAAAGTATGACATTATCAGAAACGACAGGAACGAGCAACACATTGGAGGAGGCACAGCTATAGCAATAAAAAAAGAAATTAATTACACAAAAATAACACTACCTGAAAATAACGAAAATAAAATACTTGAAAACACTATCATCAAACTAGACACGAATAATGAAAAATCATTATACGTTATAGCAGTATACGCAAGAAGTGGATACCATAAAGAATTCATCCCGCAAATTAATAGATTATTCAGTCATCTGAAACTAAACGAAATGAACAACTTCTACATTATTGCAGGCGACCTAAACGCTAAGCACACAGTATGGAAAAATGCAAATAACAACGACACAGGAGAAATGTTTCAAAGATGGATAGAAACACACAACATACAATACAAACTGAAAATGCTAAGCACAAGATACCCTTCATACCCAAATGGAAACTCATATATAGACATTGTACTACTGGATGCAAGACTAAAAGTACATAACATCAATAACGACCACGATCTAGAAAATATAATCTACGACAGCGATCACAATGCTGTAAAAATACAAATATCACTAGAGAAAGAGCACGAGATAATGAAAGAACACGAGACAAAAACAAAAAAATTCAACTATAAAAAAACAAATTGGGAGAAATTCGCCAAGAAATTAGAAGAATCAATCACAGACACCATACCTAACAACAAAAATCTAACTCTAACAGAAGTAGAAGAGTACCTTGACCAATGCAACCAAAAAATAATCACAACAATGGAAGAAACCATACCAAAAATACAAGACAAAAACACAATGGAATCATATATAAACCAAAAAATCAAAAAACTGCAAAAACAAAAAAATAAAATACTCACCTTAATCCATCACAACCGGAGAAATTGGCCAAATATCAACGTTGAACAAGCGGAAACCTGAAACAGAAATTAAACGAAATCAGAGAAAAACTAAAATTGAGTTCACATTATCAATTAACAAATACTGGAAAAACAAAATATCAAAAATATCAAAAAAAGAATCAGCGAATATGTTCCCTCAAATTAACAAAATTTTCAGGAAAAAAGAAATAGCACAAACCGACCCACTAAAACTGGACTACGACTCACAACTACTAGCGAACGCAGGTATCAACAAAAACGAATTTAAAAAAGACGATCAAAATGAGATAACAATCTCCAATGACACAGATAAGCTAAACATAATGGGAGCCCACTTTGCTAGCATAAACAATGGGACAAGAGACAACAATAAACCAGAGCTCAACGAAATAATTAATAAAAAAATAAAATGCTTTATAAAAGAAATAAAACAAGACGAAAACAACAATGTAACAATTTGTAACTTTAACAACACCAACACATCTGACAACCCAGCACCAGATCAACCTTTTATAAGCGTAAAAAAGCTGATAAAAATATTCAGAAAATTAAACAACAAAAAATCAACAGGCTTAGACGACATACCCAACATAGTATTAAAACATATACCACGAAAATTAATTAACATATACACAATACTATTCAACAACCTCCTAAATAATAACGCCTTCCCAAACAAATGGAAAATAGCAAAAGTAGTACCAATCAAGAAAAAAAATAAAGATAAAGAAAAACCAGATAGCTACAGACCGATAAGCTTACTACCAAATATAAGCAAGGTATACGAAACCATAATAAATGAACAAATAACCAGTTTCTGCGCAGAAAAAGAAATCATCCCCGAATCACAATTCGGATTTCAAAAAAATCTATCCACAATCCACGCTATAAACAAATTAACGTCGGACATCAACTGGAACCTGAACAAGAAAAATTGTATAGGAGCATGCCTAATCGACCTTGAAAAAGCATTCGACACTGTATGGCTTGAAGGCCTCTTATTCAAATTAATAAAAAAAGAATTCCCAAAAAACCTGACAAAACTAATCTGGAACATGCTAAAAAACAGGAAACTCATAACAGCATACGGAGAAGTAATGGCAAATAAAACATACGAATTACAAAACGGCCTACAACAAGGAACAGTCAACGCACCCATCTTATTCAACATATTTACAAGTGATATGCTAAAATTATTTAATCTAAATATACCAGAACACCCTCAAATTATAGCTTTCGCGGACGATGTAATTGTATATGTGGCGGACCGCTGGATTACCAATATTCAAAAAAAACTTAACGACATTGTACATAAACTAGAAGATTACTACGAGACCTGGCGTTTAAAAATAAATATAGATAAATGTGAAACCATCCTATTCAGATCCACACTAATGTACGCAAATCGCAACGTCAGAAATAACTACAAAAAATTCAAAATAGTAAGTAGACCCAAAAATGACGAATCTCAGACCATCCCACACAAAAATACAGTTAAATATCTCGGCGTATATCTCGATGAGAGACTACACTTCAAAAATCATGTAACCACACAATTAAAAAAAGCAACAAACACATTCATGAGTTTAAAAAGACTCTTCTACTCCAAACTACTAAACACAGATGTAAAAATAATATGCTACACTGCATTAATAAGACCAATCATAACTTATGGTTGCCCCATATGGTACAACATAAGTGCGTCTCTCATGGAGAAGCTTCGCCTCTTCGAAAGAAAATGCCTAAGAGCATGTCTAAACATGAATAGAACTGCCGAATCAAACTATACCAAATATGTAACCAACAATGCATTATACAGCAAAGCAGAAATTCAACGAATAGACAATTTCATGATATATCTAACCCGAGAACACTTTTTACAAGTAGGAAAAATAAAACAGAACAGCTTAGTATTTAGCGCGCTATACCCAAATCCATTATACTATGACTACACACTAACAACCGGTAACATACCACCTGAAGGTTTCATCTTCCTCGACCAAATGGGATACATATTAGACCAAAACAACATACCAATTATATACCATTACCCAAGGCATAATAACAATAAAAAAATTAAATACTTACCATTTTCAAATATACAGGACTCCAACATCTCGTGGAAATATGAAACGTCCATCCCAAATATACCTAAAAACAAAAAAAATAAAAGTAAAGATAGATACTGGTGGCTAACAGAAGCATAAAAGTAAAACTAGATAGAAAGAGAAAGACCCAAAATACCACACAAAGGTAACAGATTGACAGCACAACAAACACACACACACACACACACACACACACACACACAAGCACACAAGCACACACACATTAATCCCAAGTGAAGGGAGGAAAAAAAAAAAAAAAAAAAGTAATATTACAACTATTATAAGTACTATACTACCAAAGAAACAGGCCCAAAAACAACTACCTCATTAAGATAATAATATATAAAATACTTCAATACTTACCTAATACTCTCATCAAGTCAGTAGTTACTCCCACACTTAGTACTAAACGTAATTAAGCGAATATGATACTGTTACCTATATACATAATACATCACATCACGCTCATTAAAATATCACCTGTAAATATATTCATCTCATCAATCGCGTACACACCCATTCTCATAAAACACCTAGTTAGTAAGTAATCACCTAATTATAAGTAATAAAATAAGACAAGATATAGCGATTTTTTCACGGCATCAGCTGGACCCGCACTTTTTTGCGCTAAAATAACACGTTAAGAAAACATACAAGCAATAAATTACATTTTGTAATAAGCTAAATAAATCCTTAAATACATCGATTATTCTACAATTTAACAAACATTGTACGCAGCGACGAGAGCGAAAGGCCGTACCGCTCAAAACACAACAGTAAGATAAATCTAGAACGTACTTTTGATAGTTTTAACGTACGTCTCATATAAAACAATAATGTACTCCACTTACCAGCAATAAAACTATTTCATAAATCTAAATCTACCAGTTCTCGTCCGATCACTGAAGTCAAGCAACGTTGAGCATGGTTAGTACTTGGATGGGTGACCGCTTGGGAACACCATGTGCCGTTGATGTTATTTTTGCTAGTTTAAACTGTACTAGCAATTGAAATTAATTTTTTTTTCAAAAATGTACGGTAAAAAAGTGTACTTTTATTAAAAAATATCCCAATCTAATTAAAAAATTTCCATATTTTAGCAATATATAACATAAAAGAGATTTAAATATATCAGTATAATTTAAATTTATATTATACATATATTTTCATTTTAATATTAAAACAGTTGTAGTAATTTATGCAGTACACTTTTTAATATAATTCTATATAATACTCAAATAAAATATTTTACATGTATGTTGTATTTCATACGATATCTGTGAAAATTAAAAGTATGTATTTCGTCAACGGCCATATCACGTTGGAGATACCAGTTCTCGTCAGTTCTCGTCTGGCAGCCGTACGGTACGGACGTAGGGCACTTTTTCTCCGCTGGAGTTAATCCAGCGAATTGTGGTCTCAACATAAATGAGCTGATTAAAAAATTTCCGGCGCTGAGACCGGAACGAGCAGATGCGGCACTATATAAACTACGCCGCTCCCTCATAAAAGATAACAAGATTAGAAAACAAAATCTTACACCGAACATCAAGATGACAAGATTCAATAAGCAATCAAATCAGATGACGTTGACTCCCCCCCCCCCCAAAAGGAGGAAGCAAGAAAGCAGCTCTCCCAAAAAGATAGAAAAGAAGAATCATACCAATACACAAGAAGTCGCTAAAGAAGAATCACACCAACTAATATCTCAACACACCGATATCTAGTCAAATTGTAATGTGATAATTAATAATAAGTATGCCGCGCTCAGCAACAGCGCGGTCTCAATGGATACCGAACACGTGGAAAGCGAAAGCGAAAGTTTCGTCGAGTACCTGAAAAAAAAGAACAATACGATAAAGGGCCAGGCAACCAGCGGCAAAACAGACCTGACACAGCAGGACGTCGGAAACAAAGACCAGTCAATCCATACCCGCAATACGGAGGAAACTCAGGCCAATAGAGACACCTCAAATAACGAAAAGAAGAAGGATGAAAAACCCCCACCAATCAATATCCTGTATCAAAGCCCGAAAGACACAGAAAAGTTAGTAATAAGCGAATTAGGTCAGGTAAAATTCGTCATAAAAAGAATAAATAATACCAAGCACTCACTGCAGATGCTTTCAGCAAAGGACTTTTATAAAGCCAAAAATATTTTAGTTACAACAAATACATGCTTTTATACATATACCCCAAAAAAGGATAAATTAATATCTGTTCTGCTCAAAGGGCTGCACAATTCATACAGCCCACAAGATATTTTAAACGAATTACAGGCACTTGAAATAGAAGGACTGAACTTCGTTAGAGTAACACATTTTACAACTAAAAGATCTCTTGCTGAGAACATCTTGCTTCCGATATTCTTGGTGCAATTAGAGGCAAACGGACAAATCCATAAATTACAAAAAGTAAATAGATTATGCCACCATATAATATCCTGGGATAAATTAAAAAGAAAAGAAATTATACAATGCAAAAGATGTCAGAGATTAGGTCACGTCGCCTCTAATTGCAACTTGAAGTATCGCTGTGTAAAATGCAGCGAACAACATGAGCCAGGCTGCTGTAAAACACCTACGACGAGCAGGGAAAACAAAGAGAATCTATTTTGCATAAACTGTAAAAAATACGGACACCCAGCGTCTTACAGAGGATGCCCTATTTTAATAGAACTAAAAAAGAAAGCGAATGAAAAGAAAAAGCAAATACAAGAAGAAAGAGATAGAAAGATTATAAAACTAAATTCTTCCATCAGAAAAAACATCAGTTTCGCGGAGGTAACAAAAAACAAAGAACACATTATGCACACCCCTCCTTTAAACTCAGGTCAAGTCCCCTCCAACACGGCCACACATCCACAAGTAGGACAAAATGCAGAAAGCATAAACAAGCTATTCAAACAATTTCAAACTCAAATAATAGCCACTTTACAGAAACAACAAGAACAATTAAATAATCTAAGTAAACTAATAGAAAACACCGAAAATAAGACAAACTATATTTTAAACGTTATAGACACACTGATGCCTCAAAATGATTAACCACACGACCCAAAATAGACACACAGACAAATTAAAAATAATATCAATAAACGTAAATTCCGTTATTTCAAATCAGAAAAGATTATCTCTCTATAACACGATTAAAACACATAACCCAGATATAATGTGCCTATCCGAGACAAAACTTAGAAAGGAACATGTGATGAGATTCACGGAATACAACGTAGTTAGAGAAGATAGAAGTCTTAGACAGGGCGGGGGCACTGCCATAGTTATAAAAAAAATATTGCTTATCAAAAAATAAATATATACAATCCGAGCAAAAACCCGATACTAGAATATACTATAGTAAAAATAAAAATTAAAGCAAATGCAAACCTGTATATTATAGCAGGATACGCAGCATGCGGAAACCAAAAGGAATTTCTACCTGATTTGGAAAATCTATTTAAACAATTAAAATTAAATCTTGACAATAACTATTTTATTCTTGCCGGTGACTTAAATGCCAAGCATACCAATTGGCTAAACATAAATAATAATCAGAGAGGGATAGCTCTTGACAGATGGATAAAACACAAAGAATTCATATATAAAACAAAGTTATACTGCACACAATCCCCCTCCTTCCCCGGCGGATCCTTCCTCGACCTGATTCTAGCAGATACTAGACTCGATTTTCAAAATACGATAGACTCTTTCAAACTCCCGAATTTTCCATATGATAGCGACCATAATGCTACATTAGCAATAGTATCTATCAAAAATAATAGTCTCCAAATAGAAGCCCAAAAAGAGTTAAACAAACACAATTTCAGAAAAACGAACTGGGAGAACTTTACTAAAAAGTTAGGATACTCATATATGACAAACATACCACACAACAGAAACCTAACCATAACTGAAACAGAAACATATTTAAAAGAAATAGACGCATCAATAATAGCAGCAACGCAAGAACATATACCCAAAATATCGGCAAAAAATTCAATAGACTCATACATCACGACAGACATTATTAAGTTACAGAAATTTAAAAGCCGCATACTTACACAATTACATAAAACACAAAAGACATGGCCAAATAAGAACGCACATACAATTCAAATACTTAAAGACCTCCTGATAAACATTAAAGCACAATTAAAAAAAGAATTCTGAAAATCGATAAATACATATTGGGCGAGAAAAATCAAGAACATACCACTTAAAGAATCAGCCTCAATGTTTCCACAAATAAACCAAATATACAGAAAAAAAGCATAGCAGAAGTTGCAAATCTAAAAATACCCACTACTGAACAACATATCTTAAACATATACAATTTAGATAGCTCAAACATAATAAAGGATGCTCGAAACGATATACACATAACTGATACAAACGACAAACTAAACGCGATGGGAGCATTCTTTGCCCATACTAATAATAGAGAAACAATAAGAAAACCGAAATTTTCAGAATATGTAGACAAGCAGGTCACAACGTTCACTAACAACATGAATCACAACACATCACTTCCCAAATAGCACTGGATGTTTCAAGGACGTTCATTTTAAGTCCGATTCAGGTCCGCATGTCCAGGGACATAAAATGGACATTCATTGGATGTCCATTATTGGAATTTAAACGGATGTTCTATTCAGAACGTCCTGTGCTGGATATTTGATTTATATCCGCACTTGTATCTTACTTTTATATATAATTTATCTTTATTATTTTTATTATATACAGGGTGTTAATAAACCTTCGCATAATATTTATACCATCGTGTTGCCCACGAAAATCCAAGACGAAAAGCTCTTTAAATTTTTTCGATTCCATGCGTACAGTTCTTATAATTATTGTCGGAAAATAGTGAAATATTGCCAATATACGCACGGCTATAACGGAAACACGAGCGCGGTGGGAAACAAGATGATCGTCGTCGCTCGCCGCGAGGCGAGGACAGCGCAAATAAAATTCATTGCTATTCATTGCAATGTTATTCATAGCGATAAGCGATGGGAACTAAGGATGGTCGACGATAGCTCATAACTAAAATGTTTCACATAAATTTTTAAACTGTACTACATAAATTGGGAAGCTAAAAAATTAAAAGTTGATTAAAAACATTAAGAGAATCATTTCATTAGTATTTTCATTGATATACTTGAATTTTAAATCAATGAAAGAGAATAATTTGTTGGAAATCCACTACAGCTTATGCTCTTTCGTAATTTTGCAAGCTTATCAGAACTGTATGTAAAATTAATATATTTTGTTTATTTATAAAATGTAAGTAGACACACATTTTCACGAACAGCAGACTTCACAATTTGTAGACTTTATTCCAACGTGCAAAATTTCCAAAACGAATAGGAAACAATTAATTGTTCATGACTTATTCGCTTTTATTTCTTTAAAATTCAAGTATATTAATGAAATTAATATGACATATTCTTTGTTGTTAAATGGTCTACAAGTATAAAATATGTGGCCAAAAATATTAACCTTACATATTTAATCAATAAAGTTGGAAAATTGCGAGAAAAAATCGGAAGCGGCAGACTTTTAATGAATTATTCGGTTTTATTAATTTAAAACTGTAGTTCATTGAAAATACTATGGCGCATCTTCCGAAAGCTGTAAAGTGACCTGCTAGTATAAAGATAATAACAAAATATATTAATTTTACATACAGTTCTGATAAGCTTGCAAAATTACGAAAGAACATAAACTGTAGTAGATTTCCAACGAATTATTCTCTTTCATGATTTAAAATTCAAGTATATCAATAAAAATACTATAAAATGATTCTCTTAATGTTTTTAATCAACTTTTAATTTTTTTAGCTTCGCAATTTATGTAGTACAGTTTAAAAATTTATGTGAAAAAGTTTTAGTTACGAGCTATCGTTGACCATCCTTAGTCCCCATCGCTTTTTTACCCGGTTTATATATTAAAATATAAGATAAGTTTTTTACCAAAATTGCCGTAGCAATTATTTAAATAGTTTATAAGCACACATAATGTAATTACACTAAGATACTGTAACACTATAATACCGCTAAAATTCCTGAGAGTAGCTTGAAAAAGCCCGCAGCGATCTCATAAACTGTAAATATAGATAAGTTTGTTTATTAGCTTTGTAATGTCACATATTGTAATAAGGAATCCAATAAACACATATTTAAAAAAAGAAAAACCAGTTCTCGTCCGATCACTAAAGTCAAGCAACGTTGAGCATGGTTAGTACTTGGATGGGTGACCGCTTGGAAACACCATGTGCCGTTGATGTTATTTTTGCTAGTTTAAACTGTAGTAGCAAGTAAAATTTTTTTTTTCAAAAATGTACGGTGAAGTATACTTTTATTAAAAAATATTCCAATCTAATTTAAAAATTTCCATATTTTAGCAATATATAACATAAAAGAGATTTAAATATATCAGTATAATTTAAATTTATATTATACATATATTTTCATTTTAATATTAAAACAGTTGTAGTAATTTATGCAGTACACTTTTTAATATAATTCTATATAATACTCAAATAAAATATTTTACATGTATGTTGTATTTCATACGATATCTGTGAAAATTAAAAGTATGTATTTCGTCAACGGCCATATCACGTTGGAGATACCAGTTCTCGTCCGATCACTGAAGTCAAGCAACGTTGAGCATGGTTAGTACTTGGATGGGTGACCGCTTGGGAACACCATGTGCCGTTGATGTTATTTTTGCTAGTTTAAACTGTAGTAGCAATTGAAATTTTTTTTTAATGTACGGTGAAGAAGTATACTTTTATTAAAAAATGTCCCAATCTAATTAAAATATTTCCCTATTTTATCAATATGTAATTTAAAAGAGAATTAAATATCAGAATAATTTAAATTTATATTATACATATATTTTCATTTTAATATTAAAACAGTTGTACTAATTTATACAGTACACTTTTTAATATAATTCTATGAAATACTCACATAGAATATTTCATATATATGTCATATTTCATAAGATATCTGGAAAAATTAAAAGTATACCTTTCGTCAACGGCCATGGCTACTGAATTCCTCTCTGCTTTTGTTGCGTACACAAATCGTGCACGATAAAATTAATATAATATCAAAATATCACGAATACATTCAACAGCGTGTTCGGGCTCGAGAATCGTACGTGACGCTAGCATGCATGCATGAACATGTTCAGACTTGCTTGTAACAGCCGTCGCCAACGGTCGTTCTTTGTTTACGGATAGTGCATCGAGCAAAAAATGAGAATTTTCCAGAACGAGTTGAAATTCGTATAAAGGCATGCCCTTTGAGGGAAAGCGGACACTTTCTATTCGGTCCTCGGGCAGCAAGCATAATTTTCTTCTCTCCGCGAAATACGCAGTAAACGAATCGTCCGACCCTTCGCCGCTAACATCTCGTGCGTTAACCAATACACGACGCGATACGCGACAATCTCGAGTCACGACGCGCATTACAATAATAGCGATCCTAAGATCTACAAATCTTAGTCGATATTGTGAGAAGATGACCGAATTCGGACTCACAATTATACATGTCTCAATTTAAGTAATGCTAATGTCAGGAACACACGCGCGGCTTGTAGACACAAAGGATGATTCCAGAACGTAATTGAATCGATAACAAACATATTTCACCGACTATGTGTACATAAAGAAACTTAGGCAACAAAAATACATAAGGACCGTAAGGACACGCTACCGCTTCGCAGCGCGATCAGATTCTGACTGACTCGTCTTGCTCGCCGAAAAACAAAAAAACATCTCCGAATTGAGAGACGGCCGCTCGCAGGGTGCGCTACCTCGCGACACACCCGCGCTTCTATCGTCGCGCCTCTTACAATATCGCCAAACGACTGTCTCAGGGTATATACCTCTAGGCGGTCCATGACGGTCACAAACGCAACATCGCCAATCTACAGCGACTCAGAGCATACGTGCTCGTAGGCGTTGTCGCTATAACAACGTGAATACACGAGCGAAGTGTTACGATCATTTGTACTCTAATTGTGCACGTTCCGATTACAATAAACAATAAGAATACGGCAAACATATAGTTCGTCGTTATACAAACAAACTGGTATAAATAATACAAACATTATAAACGCGGAGTGTTGCTATGTCAATAAAATAATTACAAACGTAATAAATACCATAATCACAAGACTCTTCATCTACAAACCTAAACGCAGCGTGGATAGTAAAATATTCGCGTTGATACCATAAAACAATATATAATATAAAAAACAATTAAATATCAGTATAATTTAAATTTATATTATACATATATTTTCATTTTAATATTAAAACAATTATAGTAATTTATACAGTACACTTTCTAATATAATTCTATACATACTCACATAGAATATTTTACATATATGTCATATTTTATAAGATATCTGTAAAAATTAAAAGCATATATTTCGTCAACGGCCATATCACGTTGGAGATACCAGTTCTCGTCCGATCACTGAAGTCAAGCAACGTTGAGCATGGTTAGTACTTGGATGGGTGACCGCTTGGGAACACCATGTGCCGTTGATGTTATTTTTGCTAGTTTAAACTGTAGTAGCAATTAAAATTAATTTTTTTTTCAAAAATGTACGGTGAAGAAGTATACTTTTATTAAAAAGTATCCTAATCGAATTAAAAAATTTCCCCTATTTTATCAATATGTAATATGAAAGAAAATTAAATATCAGAATAATTTAAATTTATATTATACATGTATTTTCATTTTAATATTAAAACAGTTGTAGTAATTTATACAGTACACTTTTTAATATAATTCTATACAATACTCGCGTAGAATATTTAACATATATGTCATATTTCATACAATATCTGTAAAAATTAAAAGTATGTATTTCGTCAACGGCCATATCACGTTGGAGATACCAGTTCTCGTCCGATCACTGAAGTCAAGCAACGTTGAGCATGGTTAGTACTTGGATGGGTGACCGCTTGGGAACACCATGTGCCGTTGATGTTATTTTTGCTAGTTTAAACTGTAGTAGCAATTAAAATTTTTTTTTTCAAAAATGTACGGTGAAGAAGTATACTTTTATTTAAAAATATTCCAATCTAATTAAAAAATTTCCATATTTTATCAATATGTAACATAAAAAAGATTTAAATATATCAGTATAATTTAAATTTAGATTATACATATATTTTTATTTTAATATTAAAGCAGTTGTAGTAATTTATACAATACACTTTTTAATATAATTCTATACAATACTCGCGTAGAATATTTAACATATATGTCATATTTCATAAGATATCTGTAAAAATTAAAAGTATGTATTTCGTCAACGGCCATATCACGTTGGAGATACCAGTTCTCGTCAATTCGCCAAGAAATTAGAAGAATCAATCACAGACACCATACCTAACAACAAAAATCTAACTCTAACAGAAGTAGAAGAGTACCTTGACCAATGCAACCAAAAAATAATCACAACAATGGAAGAAACCATACCAAAAATACAAGACAAAAACACAATGGAATCATATATAAACCAAAAAATCAAAAAACTGCAAAAACAAAAAAATAAAATACTCACCTTAATCCATCACAACCGGAGAAATTGGCCAAATATCAACGTTGAACAAGCGGAAAACCTGAAACAGAAATTAAACGAAATCAGAGAAAAACTAAAAATTGAGTTCACATTATCAATTAACAAATACTGGAAAAACAAAATATCAAAAATATCAAAAAAAGAATCAGCGAATATGTTCCCTCAAATTAACAAAATTTTCAGGAAAAAAGAAATAGCACAAACCGACCCACTAAAACTGGACTACGACTCACAACTACTAGCGAACGCAGGTATCAACAAAAACGAATTTAAAAAAGACGATCAAAATGAGATAACAATCTCCAATGACACAGATAAGCTAAACATAATGGGAGCCCACTTTGCTAGCATAAACAATGGGACAAGAGACAACAATAAACCAGAGCTCAACGAAATAATTAATAAAAAAATAAAATGCTTTATAAAAGAAATAAAACAAGACGAAAACAACAATGTAACAATTTGTAACTTTAACAACACCAACACATCTGACAACCCAGCACCAGATCAACCTTTTATAAGCGTAAAAAAGCTGATAAAAATATTCAGAAAATTAAACAACAAAAAATCAACAGGCTTAGACGACATACCCAACATAGTATTAAAACATATACCACGAAAATTAATTAACATATACACAATACTATTCAACAACCTCCTAAATAATAACGCCTTCCCAAACAAATGGAAAATAGCAAAAGTAGTACCAATCAAGAAAAAAAATAAAGATAAAGAAAAACCAGATAGCTACAGACCGATAAGCTTACTACCAAATATAAGCAAGGTATACGAAACCATAATAAATGAACAAATAATCAGTTTCTGCGCAGAAAAAGAAATCATCCCCGAATCACAATTCGGATTTCAAAAAAATCTATCCACAATCCACGCTATAAATAGATTAACGTCGGACATCAACTGGAACCTGAACAAGAAAAATTGTATAGGAGCATGCCTAATCGACCTTGAAAAAGCATTCGACACCGTATGGCTCGAAGGCCTCTTATTCAAATTAATAAAAAAAGAATTCCCAAAAAACCTGACAAAACTAATCTGGAACATGCTAAAAAACAGGAAACTCATAACAGCATACGGAGAAGTAATGGCAAATAAAACATACGAATTACAAAACGGCCTACAACAAGGAACAGTCAACGCACCCGTCTTATTCAACATATTTACAAGTGATATGCTAAAATTATTTAATCTAAATATACCAGAACACCCTCAAATTATAGCTTTCGCGGACGATGTAATTGTATATGTGGCGGACCGCTGGATTACCGATATTCAAAAAAAACTTAACGACATTGTACATAAACTAGAAGATTACTACGAGACCTGGCGTTTAAAAATAAATATAGATAAATGTGAAACCATCCTATTCAGATCCACACTAATGTACGCAAATCGCAACGTCAGAAATAACTACAAAAAATTCAAAATAGTAAGTAGACCCAAAAACGACGAATCTCAGACCATCCCACACAAAAATACAGTTAAATATCTCGGCGTATATCTCGATGAGAGACTACACTTCAAAAATCATGTAACCACACAATTAAAAAAAGCAACAAACACATTCATGAGTTTAAAAAGACTCTTCTACTCCAAACTACTAAACACAGATGTAAAAATAATATGCTACACTGCATTAATAAGACCAATCATAACTTATGGTTGCCCCATATGGTACAACATAAGTGCGTCTCTCATGGAGAAGCTTCGCCTCTTCGAAAGAAAATGCCTAAGAGCATGTCTAAACATGAATAGAACTGCCGAATCAAACTATACCAAATATGTAACCAACAATGCATTATACAGCAAAGCAGAAATTCAACGAATAGACAATTTCATGATATATCTAACCCGAGAACACTTTTTACAAGTAGGAAAAATAAAACAGAACAGCTTAGTATTTAGCGCGCTATACCCAAATCCATTATACTATGACTACACACTAACAACCGGTAACATACCACCTGAAGGTTTCATCTTCCTCGACCAAATGGGATACATATTAGACCAAAACAACATACCAATTATATACCATTACCCAAGGCATAATAATAATAATAATAATAATAATAATGAGTTCGGGGGGCAGTCCTCAAATGGGTCCCGCCTCTGACACTCAGACAGAGTCCATTGTATCTCCCCGTTGTCAGCTGTCCTTAGCGGGGCCCCGCTTCCTTCCAGAAGCGGAGAAGATCCTCTAAGGGCAGCTGTCCCACCTGATCCGGTTCCAGAATGCCTGAGCCCAGCAGGCGTGCTCTTGGTCCGACCAATACTGGGCAGTTCCCAAGAATATGGAGACTAGTCTCCTCTTCTTCGCCACACCACCTGCAGTCGGGCGTATCGCTACTGCCCAGCTTATACAGGTGATAATTAAGGTCGCCATGGCCCGTGAGCAATTGCGTCGCCAGCCTGGCGTCCCTCCTATTTAGGGATCTCATGCTTCTGGCCAGGTCCTCACCGGGACAGTCTCCCAGCAAGGCTCCGGCCTGTCTGCATTTGACCCCCGTAACTTTCCTCCAGTGCTCAAGGTGCTGGTCCCGGAGCCAGCTCCCGATCCTCCTCCTGCCCAGGCAGAAGGAGATCCCAACAGCCGGCTCCGGTCCCACCAACCTTGTTTCTGCTGCCTCCTTGGCAAGCAAGTCGGCTATTTCGTTGCCCTCGATCCCCGAATGCCCGGGGACCCATACTAGGCCAACGTCATTATTCTTCGCCAGTTCGTCTAGTACAATTTTACAATCCCAGACCAACCGCGAGTTAAATCTCGGACCTTCCAGCGCTTTGAGCGCTGCCTGACTGTCCGAGCAAATTCTGATGCGCCCTCCTACCCTACCGAGCTCCAGTAGGTTCTGGGCACATCTCATGATAGCTACCACTTCCGCCTGAAATACCGTTGCGTGTTCGCCAAGCGGAACGATCATTCTTGCTCCATCGCGCTGGCAGTAGAGCCCAGCTCCAGAGCCCGTGCTCGTTCCGGAGCCGTCCGTGAACCAGACGTCCCCATCCCGAGGAACCGGTCCCTTGGAGCCGTCCCACTCCCAGCGCTTGGGAAAGCTTATCTTGTACCTTCTTTCGAAGGTACGAATTACTGGCCTTCTATCTTGCCCCATCGCAAAAATGGGGCCCGATAGAATTCCTTCAGGGAATCTTGTGTGCAGGGCTCCCGCCCTCCACCTTGATTCGCACCTCAGGCGGTAGGCCGCCGCTGCCGCCGCCGCCACTACTACCCGATCGAGGGGCTCGATGCCCAGCAGCATGCCCATCGCCGCCACCGGCGTGGTCCGCATAGCTCCCAAGGCCCCTCTCAAAACCAGAGCCCTGATATGCTCCAGCGCTGACGCGGCGGTTTTCTTCAGCACCCTCGGCCACCACACGACAGATGCGTATAGCAGCCTGGGTCTGAGTATCGCCGTGTAAATCCAGTGGACTATCCTCGGTTTCAGACCCCATGTCTGTCCGAATGTCCTCCTGCATATCCAGAAGTAAGAGCATACACTCTTACATCGGTTCTCAAGATGTTCCCTCCAAGCCAGCTTCCTATCTAGGATTACTCCCAGATATTTAGCCGTCCCGGTTGGGACTAATCTCGTCCCTCCAAGGACTGGCCCTTCCACCGGACCTACCTTGTACTTGCGAGTGAATACCACAAGCCCGGTCTTCAGTGGGTTTACCGACAAACCGGTCCTGCCACACCACTCCTCGACTACCTCCAATGCTCCCTGCGTGAGCTCCAGGAGTGTTTCCAAGAAGGGGCCTCGTACTAGGATAGCCAGGTCATCCGCATATCCCAATGTAAGAATCCCCCTCTCGTTCAGTGTTCCGAGCAGACTATCTGCCACCAGACACCACAAGAGTGGAGAAAGAACCCCTCCCTGAGGGCACCCTCTCTCCACCCAGCCACTGACACTCACCGTTCCCAGTGAGGCCGTTACCTGTCGCTTGAGCATGCCTTTGATCCACTCCACAATCTTCTCCGGCACACCTCTGCGAGCAGCCTCTTCACATACCACCTCATGCGGTGTGTTGTTAAAAGCACCTTCAATATCTAGGAAGGTGCCCACCGCGTAACCCTTCTTCTCCAATTGCTCCTCGATGAACGATACAGCAGAGTGAAGCGCCGTTTCGGTGGAATACCCCGTACGATACGCATGCTGGTTCGCATGCAGCGGATGCCGCAGCAGAACCACATCCCGTATGTAAATATCCACCAGCCTTTCCAACGTCTTTAGAAGAAAGGACGTCAGGCTGATTGGACGAAAATCCTTGGCGGAGCTGTATCCCGTTCTTCCCGCCTTGGGGATGAACACAACTCTCGCCTGTCTCCAAGCTCTGGGCGTATAGCCCAGGGCCAAACAAGCCCTCATTGTCCGCGTGAGCGGCCCCGTGATCTGTTCCAGCCCCTCCTGAAGAAGGGCCGGGAAGACCCGGTCCGGTCCAGCCGACTTGAAGGGCTTGAAACCTCCTACAGCCCTTTTGACCCTGTCGGGCCTCACAATTTTGGCTGCAAGAGACCAGTCATTCCCTCGTGCCCTGCATGGGTCCAAGGTTCCCTGCTGGATGTCTGCTCCCGGGTCTCTACAGAAGCCCGGAAAATTCGATTCCAGCAGGTAGGTCAGGCAACGTTCCCCGGAAACCATCGTCCCGTCATCGAGCCGGATGGCCTCCAAGGCCGCGTCCTGACTTCTAGCCAAGATCCTGCCTAGTCTGGCGGCTTCGGGTATCCCCTCCACCGACTCGCAGAATCTTCTCCAGCTCTCCTTCTTTGCCCTTACCACAGAGTCTCTGTAGACCTTCTGAGCCCTTCGGTGAAGGTCCCAGTCAGTCTGGCGGCCCGTGTTCCTGGCTCTATTCCAGGCCCGACGTGCCGCACCCCTGAGATCCTGCAGCTTTGGGCTCCACCAGGAAACCTTTCTGTCATTCCTTACCGTCCTCTCCGGACAGTTGCTTTCAAAGCTGTTGATGAGCGCCCTTTGCAGGTGCTCGACACACAGCTCGATCTCTTGTGAGGTCCCGTGTCTCTTGGGGAACTCCCTGAGACCGACAGCCAGGTCCTCACGGAATGAATCCCAGTCCGTCTTCCTTGGGTCCCTCACAGTCCTCACCTTCGCCTTGGCCTTTGCCAGTCTGAAGGTGATCTGTCTGTGATCCGACAATGAGGGTTCATCGGAGACCCTCCAGCCGGTCATCTCCCGTACCAACTGCCTAGAACAGACAGTTAGATCCAGCACCTCCCTTCTCACCGCAGTGACAAAGGTGGGCTCGTTACCTCTATTGAGAATTTCCAGGTCGGTAGACACCAGAAATTCCAATAGCTTCTCTCCTCTCCTGTTGGTGTCCGTGCTTCCCCACACCGTATGGTGCGCGTTCGCATCGCACCCCAAAATGAGGGAAAGCTGCTCCTTTTGGCAGTACTCCACCAGGCGAACCACCAGGTCCGATGGTAGTGGGTCGTCCTCTTCGTGTGGAAAGTAACCCGACGCCACCACCACCCTCCTTCTAGTCCTAGTCTCACTGATGGCCTCGATCACAACCGCCACCAGGTCTCTGGAACAGAAATTCGGCAGCAGTTGGGCTTCTAACCCCTTGACAGCCACACAGGCCCTGTACCCAAGGCATAATAACAATAAAAAAATTAAATACTTACCATTTTCAAATATACAGGACTCCAACATCTCGTGGAAATATGAAACGTCCATCCCAAATATACCTAAAAACAAAAAAAAAAAAAAAAAAAAAAAAATAAAAGTAAAGATAGATACTGGTGGCTAACAGAAGCATAAAAGTAAAACTAGATAGAAAGAGAAAGACCCAAAAATACCACACAAAGGTAACAGATTGACAGCACAACAAACACACACACACACACACACACACACACACACACACAAGCACACAAGCACACACACACTAATCCCAAGTGAAGGGAGGGGGAAAAAAAAAAAAAAAAAAAAAAAAAAGTAATATTACAACTATTATAAGTACTATACTACCAAAGAAACATGCCCAAAAACAACTACCTCATTAAGATAATAATATATAAAATACTTCAATACTTACCTAATACTCTCATCAAGTCAGTAGTTACTCCCACACTTAGTACTAAACGTAATTAAGCGAATATGATACTGTTACCTATATACATAATACATCACATCAAGCTCATTAAAATATCACCTGTAAATATATTCATCTCATCAATCGCGTACACACCCATTCTCATAAAACACCTAGTTAGTAAGTAATCACCTAATTATAAGTAATAAAATAAGACAAGATATAGCGATTTTTTCACGGCATCAGCTGGACCCGCACTTTTTTGCGCTAAAATAACACGTTAAGAAAACATACAAGCTATAAATTACATTTTGTAATAAGCTAAATAAATCCTTAAATACATCGATTATTCTACAATTTAACAAACATTGTACGCAGCGACGAGAGCGAAAGGCCGTACCGCTCAAAACACAACAGTAAGATAAATCTAGAACGTACTTTTGATAGTTTTAACGTACGTCTCATATAAAACAATAATGTACTCCACTTACCAGCAATAAAACTATTTCATAAATAAATAATAATACCAGTTCTCGTCCGATCACTGAAGTCAAGCAACGTTGAGCATGGTTAGTACTTGGATGGGTGACCGCTTGGGAACACCATGTGCTGTTGATGTTTTTTTGCTAGTTTAAACTGTAGTAGCAATTAAAAATAATTTTTTTTTTTTTCAAAAATGTACGGTGAAGAAGTATACCTTTATTAAAAAGTATCCTAATCTTAATTAAAAAATTTCCCTATTTTATTAATATGTAATATAAAAGAGAATTAAATATTAGTATAATTTAAATTTATATTATACATATATTTTTATTTTAATGTTAAAACAGTTGTAGTAATTGATACGATACACTTTTTAATATAATTTTATACAATACTCGCGTAGGATATTTAACATATATTTTATATTTTATACAATATCTGTAAAAATTAAAAGTATGTATTTCGTCAACGGCCATATCACGTTGGAGATACCAGTTCTCGTCCGATCACTGAAGTCAAGCAACGTTGAGCATGGTTAGTACTTGGATGGGTGACCGCTTGGGAACACCATGTGCCGTTGATGTTATTTTTGCTAGTTTAAACTGTAATAGCAATTAAAATTTTTTTTTCAAAAATGTACGGTGAAGAAGTATACTTTTATTTAAAAATATTCCAATCTAATTAAAAAATTTCCATATTTTATCAATATGTAACATAAAAAAGATTTAAATATATCAGTATAATTTAAATTTATATTATACATATATTTTTATTTTAATATTAAAACAGTTGTAGTAATTTATACAATACACTTTTTAATATAATTCTATACAATACTCGCGTAGAATATTTAACATATATTTCATATTTTATACAATATCTGTAAAAATTAAAAGTATGTATTTCGTCAACGGCCATATCACGTTGGAGATATCAGTTCTCGTCCCAAATTGTCATCGGACTTTTTTGCTCATCCTTTTTTATCCGGTTATCGTATTAGAATATGAGATAAGTTTAATATTAAGTAATTGCCATAAGCAATTATACAATTAATTATTTTTAAGCCACAATGTAATTACTTTAAGATATTTTTAATATCTCGATATTATTAAACTCCTGAGAGTAGCTCTGATGAGCCCGCAACGATCTTACTAAGCATTGTAAATACGGTTAAGTTTGTTTATTGGGTTTATATAAAGTTATATATTGTATAATGGATCAAATAAGCACTGTTTAAAAAAAACCAGTTCTCGTCCAATCACTGAAGTCAAGTAACGGTGAGCATGTTTTGTGCTTAAATGAGTGACTGCTTGTGAATACCATGTGCCGTTGACATTAATTTTGTTAAATTGTAATAACTACTAAAATAAATTTTTTTTCACATTATTAATAAAAAGTGCAATTGTATATAAAATATTAAAAAATAACTATATTAATATACCACTTAAAATTATTAAATTAAAGGGGAAATAAATATTAAACTACTTATATATAATATATAATTTTAAACTTTTTTTTTAAACGCGCTATTCTTGCAAAAATCGATATATCAAAAAAATCCTACGTACTTCTGTAGCTAGTCTCACATATAATTGAAAAAAAAGTTTTTCAGCTTAACTTAAAAATCGCAGATGCCGCTGGTCCGACCGCCCACCCTTAAAAAAAAGGCTTTATCGAAGAAAAGCTGTACAGCCGTCATTTTTTTGTTTTGTATCGCTTTGATAAAAATAATTTTTACAGTTTATTGATTGTATAATAAAGGACCTTTTTCAGAATTTTGATTTATTTCATTGTTCCGCTGAAAAATATTCCCAAATATGCTTATTTCTTCCGCCGCTAGAGTGGCCTAACCCCTTAAACAAATTATATTTTATCTATATATCGCTCACAATCGAGTATTGATTGTGTAATCTGTGAGGTGTTTTTTCTCGATAACCCTTCGCGGTATCGTTATTGTTCGTCGGCTTGGTATTCTCGTCGTCTACGTCCGTGTGATCTGATTGCGAACACTCCGCCAGTCGTTTTTTACGGTCGAACCCGGTGCATCCCTATCCCTGTTACCTTTCAGCAGGATGCTACCTAACGTAGTGTCATAATATGCGTAAAGTTAGTAGTAAATGACCGTCCTCGCAATATTCTCGTCCATGATTCCGTCGATTATTGCATCGATGAGATATACTTATTAGGTATCTCAACGTCCAATCTACGCAACTTAGAGTCGGTTGTTCCAACTTCTTGATAAATTTACCTATTAGATAAATATATGCTTGTCTTTATTTATTTAAGAAAAGAAATGAAGATAGACACATGCTTACCTGGTAGGTAAGTTTACCAAGAAGTTGGAACAACCGATCCTTACTCAACTTTTGAAAATAGCAATCGCCGAGTCCGGGTGCACTCTCGTGCACTTTCGGCGGCTTGTCGTAATAATTTAGTGAATGGAACAGACTTACGGAACTGCCGTCTCAGCGCTTTATTCATCTCTGCTCATGTAGCGGCCAATCGTGGTCGCGCATCGTACTATTGTCGTGCGTGCCCCTTCAGCCGGCCTGCTACCAGACGCATCACGGCTCGATCATCCTAATCATACTGTTTCACCAGGTCGTTCACGTGGACGATCCATTTATCAACATGGATCCGTCAACCAATCGAATTTCTTATGCATTTATGTTATGCGTTATACAAAAGTCTGTGCAAGGGCCTTTACATATGCAATTCTTTTTATGCTATGCAGGTAATTCAATTAAAGCGTAAATAAAAAAAGCCAATATAATTTTTTATTTCATAAAATTATTATATAAATTATTGTATTAATGTAATCAAAAAAGGTGTTTTGCGACATAAAATGA
Organism: Monomorium pharaonis; assembly: GCF_013373865.1. Classification (NCBI taxonomy): domain Eukaryota; kingdom Metazoa; phylum Arthropoda; class Insecta; order Hymenoptera; family Formicidae; genus Monomorium; species Monomorium pharaonis. The sequence goes on along the minus strand of NC_050470.1, from coordinate 21,638,957 downwards.
CACGTGATTAAAAATTTGCGTTTGTATACAAAATTTCGTACGGCAAAACTGTGTAATAGGGGCCTATACGAGAAATCAATTGAAAAGTGGTAGATCTTGTGTATTTTTAGTCCCCGAATCCAAAACTGTTGTTAGAATTAGGGGGTCACTTGTATTTTTCAAGATATATCGTCATGAAAATAACAAAAAACGGTAAATATTGCGTTTAACGAAGTATTTTCTATTATACAGTTCTACCTTTCGTACAAATAAACATATAAAATAAAAATCGTGCAACGTGCGACATAAATCACATTCTCCGTGATGAAACTCGCAGAGGGGAAACTCGCACATTCTTGAGGAAACTCGCGAATCGCGATGCATAATATTTATAAATCGCAACATCTGTAGGAAATCTCTAGGAAACCTTCGTCGTAAAGAAGCGTGCCACCAAATCGCGGAAGGAAAAAGAAAGAGAGAGGGAGAAAAAGAGAGGAAGGATTATCCAACAGTTTCACGTACAAATATTTGCCCGATGCAAACGCATTCGCGTCGGTACGTTAATGTGGCAAGCGCTAACGGCTACACGGGACAGTTTACACGACTATGTGCCCTATGTAAACGTGACGGCGCGTATCGTCGCTCATTTCAGCAAGCGCGAAGCGCGTGAAGCTGCGACTGCGTTTATCAAGACGCCCTCGTTCGCTCGGTGAATGATTCACGCTAATGTCCCGAGCGAGCAATTATTATTTGCCAAAGCTCGGCGGCGCAAGAGTGGCGCGGTTCATTTTTATTCCTTTCGCCTTTCACTGTGTGTGGGAAAAACGCAAACGCGCTTGAATCTCCCGCTTCCCGGACGGCACCGTAAGTGTCTCGCGCGTCTTAGGAATTAGAATATTCAAATAAGGGGATTATATTTCGCTCGTATAACGCGCGGGATTATATAAAACTGGACGGAGGTATATCGTGACTCCCCCATCAGTCTCGCTGCCCGTTAATCTTGTAAACATCGGCTCCCCGCGTGAACGATTACGCTTTCTAAATCGTTACGACGGACGCGGCGGCACTTTTGTCCCCCCCCCCCTCCCCGCCCCTCTCCCGAGTGTCCCGCGGCCGATGGACAATTACGCGCTCGAAATTCAAGCGAACCTTCAATTCTCTCTTGATACTCGCAAATTACACGACGCGAGCCGCGCATTATCTTACGTAATGAGACGCACGTAGTATTCTCCGCGATGTCTGCGTGCACGTCTCAATTTCTCCAAATTCCAGTAATTTTCAAGACGATATCCGTGCAAAGCGATGACGCTCGTACTTGAACTTGGGAACGCGGGATACGTTTCCGTGTGCTCTATCCTTCTCCCTTTTTCTCCAAGGTGACAATATGTCGCACCGACTTTCGCTTTTCGGCGGCCGCCGCGCGCGCGCGCGCGAATTTTGCACAAAAGGCACCGGCGAAATTCTCGCCGGTGTAAAAAGTTGTGAAAGTTTGAACTGTAACCTACGCGGCGGAATCGTGGTCAGTCGGGTGATAGTAATCACGCGGCAGTTGTGGCGGGTAATGGCGGCGGACAAGTGGCTAATCAGGTTCTCGCGGTGCACAAGTTAATTGCGCCGAGCGTGCGATGCGTATAATCGCGTATACGCGCGTGGCAAAAGTGTGTAACCCGGTAACGATTACGGGAGACGTGATATAACATTTTTATCGAACGAGGAACGTCTCTCTCCCCTCCCCCCTCCGCGGTTTTCCTCTTTTAAATCTTTCTTGCCGCCCTTGTGGAAAAATACTATTGGACTCGCGTAAAAAAAACTGTTGAAAATTATTGGCAAACCGTTCGCCATCAATATCGTTCATTAATTTTTTTTTTCGGAATAATAGCATTTTTCCATAAGGGCGCCTTCACAAAGTATATGCCGAATACTTTTATCGATACTCGACTATTAATTTATTGTATTATTTTAACTTTTACTCCTTATTATTATTACTATTATCTACTACATTATGTTAACTTTTTAAGTTTGTAAGTCTATTTTTAAGCGTTTTATTGTATCTAATTGTAGGCATTTCTTCTCAAAACTTTAATATATCGAACCATTTATATCATCTTGGGTGGCCTTTCAATTCTGATGCTACATGCGCGTAATTCTTTCCATAAGACAAAAAAGAATGTGAAAAACGAAAATCCTTACCATTCGATTTAACGGAGAAATTTTTTAGTTCTCACATTTCTGCTAAGGAAGGAGTTACGTGACTACCGGAGATCTGATTTTGAAACTGTAGGCGGCTCGAGAGAAATGGAAGCGATGATCGGCCTCGGGCGATCGTAATGTTTTCGTATATTCGCGTAGCGTCATAAATTTGAAAAAGATGAAATAAAAACTTGTTGAAGCTGAAACGAGTTCTTAATACGCACGGTCGATCGTGGGAGGCGTCCCACGGACGTGCGGGGCTCCGGGTGACCTCCTTCCGCTTGCGTGCAGCGAAAGATAAGATGCCTTGGCGAAACCGGAGATAAGAAACGTAAGCGGCGAGTCGACGAAGTCGAGTCAATCGTCGCGAGGACTGTTTCGCGGGAGGAAGTTCTACGGCGGCGGCGCGAACGAGAGGGAAAACGACGACGCCGCCGCCGCCGCGAGAAGAGGAAGAGACGCGGCGCGTGAGAGGGGAAGAGGGGAGGGCAGCGAGAAACGGGGTTTCGTCGAGCGAAAGTCAAGCCCAGGCCCGACACGACGACGAGCCCCCTTCGTTCCGCGCGACCCTGCAGCATTAATATCCGAGAAACCGCGGATGCGGCGGAGACACGTCGGGACGTGACTCGGGGAGAAGGAGGGAAGGGGAGGGGGGAAGGAGGAAGCCTTCGGGAATGTTACTCGAGCCATCGAGATCGAGGAAATCGAAATCGTGGACGCCGACGGATCGGTGAGAGGCCCCGGAGTCGTCGATGGTGACGACGCGTGAGAGATCGACGGATCGTCATCCGTCTGCCGATTGATCATCCGCTCTTCGAGATGCCGTCTAAAAATTAATTCATTGATTCATTGATAAAGAGGAATAAACATCGCGGGACAGAAGTATAGAAAATTTAAGCTTTTAACAAGAGAGAACACGCTATTCGAGTGGAAAGTTGGCTTAGAATCAGGCAAGAGTTTCAATTCCATTTACATTAAGTAACTCCTTTCTTTAGGTCTGAAGAGAAAATCATATATCCATTTCGTAAGATTTAATCCAATCAATTTTATGAAATTTAAAGTTGAAGTTATCGAAATCCTTTTACGCGGCGATATTCTTTTCTGGTTGCTCCTCAGCGAAGTCCATTCATGGTGATATCTTACAATTAGATTCAGGATAATCACTGACGCTCTACACGGAGAGAATTTTCTTTTAAAATCAAAATCCGATAATTGTGAGAATTATCTTAACATTAGTGTGATCTCAAGAAATGTTACTATACTTTTTAGTAAAATGTACTATACTTTCAGTAAAATTTACTGAAAGTATAGTAGGTTTTACTATATTTTTAGTAAATTTTACTAAGCAGTATAGTAAAATTCCTCGAGGTCATACATTACTCTACAATTACCAGATTTTAATGGTAAATTTTAAGAGAAAATTCTCTCCGTGTATAATTAACTAATCATGATGTAAACGTTGCATTTGTTTGCCGAATGATCGAGGCTCGCCAGATACAAATGGATGAGAGACCTGCGCGGGCGTGAGAAGCAAGGGTCACTCTGAGAGTTAATGTAAACATCAAGACTGGCCGCGGATCCATTAATCATCCTCAGTCATCACAATTCGTACGTCACTAGATAACCGTGAGAATTCCGAACGGAGACTAATTGCCGCAGAAAGATAGCGCGGCCAAATATAGCACAATCGAAGTAGTCATCTGTTGTACGTCGTATTTTTTTATCTTCCTCGAGAAGCTACTACTTTGCTTACCACGTCTACGCACTTTGCATCTCTCTTTTGCACGACGAAATATGATGCGCGCGAATGCGCGTGGCTTTTTTTTTTAATCATTAATTTCTGCGATCCGCGCATACGTTTGCTTTCTCTCGATCAATGATGAAATTCGCAAGGTAAATTGTCCTGCGTCAAACAAACACGTGTCTTCCGTATATACGTTAGTATGGTAGCACCGGCGTATACATTATCCAGGTTTTTGTCATTGACACCGATGATTTAAGATCATTCTCTCAGGCATTAAGGCATTCACGAATCTCATTATTACCCGTATCCGCGAGCGAATCAGCATGCCTGTGGGCGACGTATGTTGACAGAGGAGACTCAACATTAATCTCTGTAATTATCCATTAATATCTGCTTAAAAAGATTTCAGTGAGCAGCGGATTGTCCACCAGAAAATATCGTTGGAAACATCGTACATATATTTCGTAAAATATTGTTCAAGAATTTAAATATGCAATTTTTTCTCTTTCTCTCTTATTAGCTTTCTTTGGCACTAAAAATTATTATTTATTAATATATTATTGTTTTTAATATATATTACACACATACACACACACACACACACACACACACACACACATATGTGTATATATATGAAAAACGTTTTAACATAATGTGTTTTTAAATTTTTGTTAAATTGATATTCAACACCTTTTATTGTCAAAATAACACTTTGTAGGTAAATAAACAAATAAAAATGGTGCAGTTTTGGAAGAGAATTAATTCTTAGATAAATGAATAAGGTGTAAGTGTTAACATAATAATAAATGTTGATTTTGTATGTGTCTAAGTGTTACAATTTTTTAAACATTCTTGTATTACTTTTTAATATATTTAATTTTGTGTTAAATTAACACGAAAATTTGAGTGGACCATTTGAACGTGCAAGTATGTTGAATTTAACATAAATTTTCTAAGTGTGCACATATAAAACAATAGTTGTAGCAACTGTCGAAACATTAAATGCAATGGCGAGGCGTCTCCGAACATACGAATGGCGAATGCACGTTAAAAAATCCCTCTAGCGTACGAGGACCGAATGTAGAGTGCCGGTGACCGGGTCAGCGATTGCAGCTGCCTCACGATTTTTGCGTAATCGTAAGTATAATGCCGCTGACGCAACGGAGGCGCAAGCGTCCGTTTAAGAAAAAAAAGGCTCCCGGCTAACGCGCATGCACGCCGAAATCGGTTCTCCGACTGTACAATCGTACTACTAGCGAGCGAGCGGCAAGGACACGTGAAAGTGATCGTCGATCTTTGCGCGTCTTCGCGAGACCAAATCGGGCGAATCGCGGGATAAGAAAAAGAGAAAACGAAAAGGAACGTGCCGACGGAGGATCAGGCGGAGAATCGGATCGAACGAGGAGGAAGGAGGCGCGAAGGAGGGAAGCGAAAAGGAGGCAGGAGATGGAACGGCGGACCAGATATACAGGGTCGTATACGTGCGAAGAAGTGGGTCGAGAGTTCACAGGCCGGATAATTAAATTCCTCGCCGAAGAAAGCGTTTTCCCTCTCGTTTAGCGAGTACCATCACCCTATCTCCCCCCCTCCTTCCCGCCTTTGCCCCCCGAGGCGAGGAATGGGAGCCGGACGCATTGGCCGACACGCTACGTTGCTAGTCCGGTCGTAATGGACTTCCTCCTCCATTAGCCGGCTAGCAAATCCCCCGCCGCCGTCGCCGCCGTCGTGAATATTCAACGGGCCGAGTTCCCTTTTAATTGTGTTTTGGACGTCGATTAGTTCGAAACCACGAGTCATTAGTTTGAGACCTGTGGGGCAATTTCACCTCCAGGTTGGACGAACCCGGAGTGGACTTCGTCACGCGGGAATTAAGCCTGGGGGACGGCTGCCAATGCGGAAGATAGACACGTCAATTAATTCCAGCTGAAGCCGCGTATTCCCCCGTTCGATCTCCACGGGTTAATTTCTAAACGTAACTCGTCACATCGCACGGCATCAAAAGGCATCTGGCGTATAAAGTCATTACCGCTTAAAATCGCCAGGAGGATATCGTTCCTTTTACCTTTGGTCGGGTAGTCAATCCCTTGGGAAAAGGCTTGAATTGCATTAGATTAGCCTTTTACATATTTTACATATTTAGATTATCTAAAAATTTCTTCATTGAACTCTTAGATTCGTAAGGTTAAACCCTTAAAAACTCTAACTTTATTTAAAGTAAATTATCCCAAGCTGGATGGCATCGAGAATACTTGAACCCGACGCTAGAACTCGCGCCGCCGCCGCCGCGAGGAGGATCTCGATGATTACGTCGATACGAATGCACGGAAGCTTCATCGCGCGTATGATACAACGACGGCGAGCCGCGGCGAGTACTTTTCTTCCTGATGCCGCGGAGACTCTCTTTCTGCGAGCCAAGTGGCGACGATTCTACCGGATGATCGTGCAGCTCGCCGTACGGCTCTCATCCTCGCAAACAACCGCGAATTATTTCCTCCCGTCTCGGCATCTCGCAACTTCTCCTTAATAACCTTGTGTTATTGTCCCCTCACGTGGAACGATCGCGCACGATCGTAAAATATTGCGGCACACATCCGTCTCAATCGATTTCTATCCTTTATTACTGTACTAATTGCCCGCACACGTTGGAAACTGACGTGCGTTATGACGGACGTAAATAAGGTATTATGAGATACAAAGCGGCCTCTACTCTAACCCCCCGGGGGACATTTTATTTCCACACCGGATCCACGTGCGTGTCGAAATTAATTAGCCGGAGACGTTTCTCGATCGAGCGAACCGGTCCGGCGGTTCGTTTGCGAATCCACACGGGCTAAGTCGTCGTCGCCTAAAATGTTTATTGGAAACGTATTAACGGTCCTCCGCTGCAATGTCAATAGGTACGTTGACTGGCAATGGCAGTCGAAGTCACGACTTGCAAGGAGAAGCAGCTAATATCTAGAGGCGAAACGCAGCGATACGTTGTGAGAAACCTAATCGATGACCTCAATCGATTCCGTTTGAAGCGAGATACACGTGGATTTTCGCGAAACCTCTGCCCGAAGAAATGCCAAGACCTGTGTGCGAGGGATCTTTTTTTTCCCCCTCCGGCAGATTCCCTCTGTCACTAGCTGAATCGAGGGTGATGTGATTGCTGCCGCGTGACCTCTCTCAGTCTTGAAATTGCTGCTAACTTTCTTCCAAGTGACCTATTCCAATGTAGAATAATCCTTTGAGTTGTTCTTAGCAATCACCTAAACGATCCTTCTCTAAACTATCGATATTGAAAACCGACAAACTGAAGATTAAACATTTTAGTTCTTTATATGTAATATATATTTTCTCAGGTATATGACTAGATATTACCATTATAAATTATTTCCTTCTATTTCTTCAAATGGCATTTGTAATATTTTTTGTCAAATTTTAAAATTAAAATTTAAATATTATATATATATATATATTTTTTTTTTTTAATTTGAGTACAATGATTTTCTAATTTGAAACGATGAAAGTGAGATTAATAGCAAAAGGATATAATTAGGAAATCCTCTAAAAATGGATTATTCCTCTTCTTACGCACAGCTGTGCAAGAACGAGCAAGCAAAAGGTGCAAAAGAAGAATCACTTTGCGGCGTAAAGCGATTAACGGAAACGCCCAATGAGGAAATGGTTCGGTGCACATCCGGTGCTACGCACTGCACGAACAAAGAAAAGAATTGTTATATAATGTTTCCTTAAGTTCAGCTTCAATTACGTAATGTACATCTCGTAGCTTCGTCGAATAAATAATGTTTATGAACTGGAAGGTTATTAGCATCGCGCGACCATAAAGTCGCAGTAACTGTAATTAACGCATAAATTTCTCAACGCGTCTAGAATTGTCTTTTGTATGACAGTGTCTACATTTTAATTTGTGCTTGCACGTGAAGATTTGTTTATAAAGAGATATTAAGAACGGAGAGGATTTATCTCGCACGCGATGTGGTAAATGAATTCTAAATTATTCCACACTTGTTAATTAATGCTTTTATGATTCGCGGGGAATTTTTTGACGTACGTCAGTTATAATGTTTATAATGTTACAAATAATATACGTAAATGAATATAAGTATATTAATATGTATTTTGGAGCTAATAAAAAACGCAAGAATTTAATTGCGTCATTGAATATCGATCCCTATCTAACTTTCGAATGTATGACAACATCAATTTAGTTATCTTATCTAATGAAGAAGGAACATATTCACTGGCTATTTGCCAAGGTAAAAATTGTAAATAGAACGTCTCTTATAATGGGTATTCTATATTCCTGTCGCGCAAAATTAATACAGCAAAATGGCGCGCGTACAGCATTTTATTATAACGACTTGCGATGTTGTAACGCAATGCTACAACAAACTGAGCAAGGTTTACATAATCATAATCTGATTTTTATATTCTATGAAAAATTGAAAATTCTATTAAAAATTCACCTTTTTTTTCAAATATAGATCAATCGACAATGTAAATATATTATTTTTACGATAAAATTAATCTCCAGTTAAAATTGTCTGAATACTGCTACAGTTTTAACATATAAAAGGATTTATGAAAAACTGTAGTTAAAAGCTTTAAGTTTTTAATCATAGATTGAAAACTAGAACTTAATAAACAAAAATTTTCAAATATAATTTCAAATATAAATAAATGTAAAAAACGAGTCTTAGAATAGAAAATCAATTTCTCTGGGATGACTTAGAAATTTAAGATTCATTCGTATCACTTTTACTATTCGCCTATATATCATCGCGAGCTCCGGTAGGGAAAAAAAAACAAGAAAATATAAGAGACACGTATAAATTTCAAGCGACCAGCCGAAGCAGAATCCTTTGCCATTATGACAAAACACTCGACCAAACAAGTCTAGGTCTAGGACGCAAGTAGGGACTATCCAGAGGCCACGTTTCGCAAGAGGAGTCTCCGAAATCTCGAGTATGTCGGCGATCCTTCGGCGGAGGAGGACAGGTGGATGCTCGGAGTCCACGGAGAGCAAAAGAGAGAAGGACGAGGTCGGGAGGAGAGGGAGAGAATCGTCTCACAACTAAATTACTCTCACTCGAGAGGCCCCCGTCTCTTCTTCGTGGGGGCCCCGCGTATATCCCCCTGCTTCTCCCGGGGGTATAAATGACTCCGGTCTACCTTCCACGGAGTCACAGAACTGAGGCGGCATCGCAGAAGCCGACATGAATCCTCTGATCGCGGTAAGCACGCTTTTTTTTCCCATACTTACGTTAATAAGCAACACGAGGTGCGAGGTGGGGAGGGGAAGGGAGCTGAAAATAACGAAAAAGAAAGCGAGAGTTGGGAAAATGTGTGGTGCATGAGTCCATATGCGCGCGGATAAATGTATGCGAGAGAAATCGCGAGGGGGGGAAGAGTGTAGGGTCGAGTGATCGGAAACCTGATTGATGGAAGAAGCGAGTTTTTTTTCTTCATTTTTACGTTTCTATTATACTGCTACTCCATTATCACATATAATTTTGTGAATTCTCGCATCAATTGACGGCAAGTGACTAACCTGAGAATTTTCCTTTTTTATTTGCGCCTCTTGATTTCTCATAAAACACTTCGTGACGTAGCGATGCTCGAGTGGAATTAAAGATACACGATTAGATAACAAAATATAGATTTAAATTGGGGTTTCTTGACATTTATTAGAGAAATTATCTACTGACTTTTCGCACTTATCTCTGTTACATTTGCTAAAAAAGTACATCAAGGTTCGATGCATAAAATCTTAGAACTTCAAGTCAATCGACTAAATAATCTCTAATCTAAATTTGATGTGATATATAAATCCACGTTTCATAGAAGAAAAATTTTGAAGATAACTATGCGTCCAAATATCATTCCCATTTTTTTTTAATTGTGAAAATTATAACTGCGTAAAAAAAAAAGCTCTTCGCCAATCTCGAAAGTATTATAAGCAGTGCTTCGTAAACGATTGTCGCGTTAAGAATTAAATATGATCTGAAAAGTTTATGATAAACATTTGTGATCTGAAAAACTGGGTATTTTAATATTTAATTATTAAATATCTTGAAAATGCCAACCATCATATGAAATAATTCTACTTTAAACACAGCAATTTCGAAAGTGCGATTCATTGTGTATCAGCAAATATGTATTAGCGCATGTGCGTGTGTGCGTGTGTGTGTAATTCAAGTGCGTAATATGTATAATTTGATCATATCGTCAAAGAATTGAAATTCGAGTCGTCCTACTTAAAGAAATTTCTTTTCCGTGTTACAGTGTATGATTGTCGGTCTGGCAGGGTTCGCCCTGGCTGAGCCGCCGTCCTCCGGCGGCTACAGTTACAACAGACCAGGCGGCGGTGGCGGCGGAGGCGGCGGCTACTCCTTCGGCGGCGGTGGCGGCGGTGGTTTCGGCGGCGGCGGTTTCGGCGGCGGCGGCGGCTTCGGCGGCGGTGGCGGTGGCGGTTACACCCAGGTGTCCTTTGGCGGACAGACCAGCGAGGGTGCTTCCGTGGACAGCGCGCTGCTCGAGCAGATCCGTCAGATCCTCCTGAAGGAGGAGCTGCAATCCCAACAGTCCGGCGGATTCGCCGGCGGATCTGGATACGCCCCTAGCTCCAGCTACGGAGCGCCGTCCTCGCAATACGGCGCCCCGTCGCCGCAGTACGGCGTCCCGAGCTACCAGACCCGTGTCGTGGGCATCGACCTCGAGGGCATCAGACAGGCCATTCAGGTGGCCCAATTCAACCAGGTCAGCCAAGGCGCCGGGGGCGGCGGTGGCTACCCCAGCGGACCTAGCACCAGCTATGGAGCGCCCAGCAGACCGCCGTCCGGTAGCTACGGCGCACCGTTCTAAGGAATCACCTTCGTTTGAATGATGATGATGATGATGATGAAAGAGAGCGAGAGAAAGAAAAAAGAGAGAATGAGCGAGAGAAAGAGAAGGAGAGAATGGGAGCGAAAGAGATAGAGAGAGTGGATAATGGCACCGGCCGACGACAACGACTACTTTCCGAGACGCAGCTGCAAACGCGCAAAAAGACTCACGGGAGAAGACATCGGACATACTTGAAAGAAGGTGAAGATCACGATTGCTACGGATCGCCGAATACCAGTTTCTCCCCCAAAAAAGTGACACATCCTCGGGCTCGCAGCTCGGAAGGTCGTCGATGCCCAGGGTCAGATTGTCGCGCAAAATCGCTTCAGCGCAGATCAACATTCGAAGATCAACGTCTCCGAAATGGAACTGGATCGTCGTGTCATCCACGTTATCCGGATTCCGACCTCGCGACTCCAGAGCGTTTTCGATCGTCCCACCGATGTCAGTAGACCGGGACGAGAAAAACGCGCGCGAGAGACGGATCAACGGGGGTATCAACGGGACGGCGCCTGGTCCGTTGAGGGTTAAATAGTCGTCGCTTCAACGGGTCAGGGTCTCCCGAAGTCCGCCGCCAGGAGGGATAGCGCCGAGCGCACGCGGACCAGCATCCTTTCCCCGGGACCTCTCGACACTTGTCGGGAATCCAACGGTCGTCGCGCTGACAAGTCCGGGAGGATCCGCGGGAGCGGAACGTGGCCAGTTTCTCTTTCCCCTTTAACTCCCCCTCCCCTCCCACTTGCAGGAGGGACGGGGTGGTTAAGGGGATCCTGGGGTGGTCGGCGCGGTGCCGAAGTCTATCGTACCAAAATCGCATCAGTCGTCGCATCGCGCGAAGAAAATCGAGGATCAGTGATCAAGTCAAAAAGGGAAGGGGGGGGGGGGAATGAACACGAGTCGTCGACGCAGATACACTTCACACTCTTCATACCCGGTGACGATTGCGTTCACGCGCAAATCCCTCGCACCGGGGTCTCACTCATGTTACAAGTAATAAGATAAGAGGAGCGGGAGGAGTAGGAGGAGGAGGCCGACAAGCCGAAGACGTGATCGGCGCGGTGGTATCAGCGCGCCTTTGTAAATAAAATTCCATCGTCGCCGTGCCGCGGCGTACGCTGTTGTAACGCGGCCCGGTTCCTTCCGCCGAGGATATACAAGTCGAAGGACGACGGTCACGGCGAGGTCAATCCCCCGCCGGGAGGATGTCGCGCGGGAGGATCGGATTGACCCGGAGCTGAAGTTCGAAGTCTCGCACAGGAACATCGATCCCCTGAGCCGTCCGCGAGGACGGGGAGAGAGGACGGAGGAGAGGTTCACACCTCTCTGGCGGAAGGAGCGGGACCCGGATTACGGGGCGGACGCCGCCGTGTCGTGCATATACGACGCCACGAGGAAGAGATACACACTATTTTTTTATACATAACGCTCTACTCTTTAACCACGCATCTTTTTGTACTTGTATAAAGGCTTTTTTTTGTAGAAAAAAGAATAAAAAAAAGAACGTCGCCACCGTTGAAAAAAAAAACCAAGACCCGTGTGTTCTTCTCCTCCTCGCGCGAGCTCTACACGTCGGAAGCGAGCGACTCGCTTCCGGCAGTGCTCGCCGTCCCCGTTGCACTTGACAATTCCGTCCTTCCTCCCGTCTCCTCCCTTCGACGCGTTCTACGACCCCGCCGACCGTCGCCGAAAGCAACTTACCGCACCGATTTTTTTCCGCACGTCGCCGTGTATCTCCCGAAAGACCCTCGATCGTTTCTCTTTCTCTTCGTCGACGTTCCGAGAGATCGGCGCCTTTCTCCTTTCACTCGCGAACCCGCGAGCCGCCTGGTATCGCATTATCTTCCCCCTCCGTGGAGGGGGAGGGGGAGGGGGAGAGGTTGGAGCTTCTCACCGGACACGCGAGAGAAAAAGAGGCGCCGCTTCGCAAAAGGGCACCTGTGTTGCAAAACACGGAGAGAAAAGAGAGGGAAGGAGAGAGAGAGAGAGAGAGAGAGAGCGCAGGATCTGACCATCGATAAAGATTCGAAAGTGGCTTTGCGTGCGCGCGCGTCGAGACGACACGGAGTATCCTCGGATTATCTGGGCGAAGGATGTGTCGGGTAGGACGAGGGGAGAAGGAGTCGAGTTTCAGGAGTTTCCTGCACCGTCACGATCGCTCGCGCTTCTCTCTTCCCGCTGTCGAGCAGTAATGCCCGAGATTAACATCCGAGCCCGGCCAGCGCCGAGGCTCCTTTCTCGATTACCGCGGGGTGACGTAAGCCGCTTGAGCCCGTATGAACCCATCTCGCGCGTTTCGGAGAGATTTCGCGCCGGAAAACCTGTCTGAGAATTGATGCGTATCTGCTTTTGCGGCCGCATGCGCAACTGGTTACGTCTTCCCCAACGAACGTTAAGGCGCTTTCAGTTTATCTTATTTAATTATCGCAATTTTCAGTTTCGAGTTAGAGTTTTTTATGCTCGGGGAGTTCCTTTCGATTACGGTCAAGACGAGTAGCTGGACAAAAAATGCTTTAATCTATGCTTTTATTGTGATTAGTTGGTCGTTCCGGTCGTTTATGGACGCGCAGCTGTCTCGAAAACGCTTAATTAACATGTTTTGCAGCAGCCGCAGACATTTATGACGACATTCATCAACGGCGCGTTCCGTGCAAAGCGACGTCGCGCGCTTGAGACGACAAAGTCGTTACAACGATGGCAGGATTTTCTCCGCGAATAACGAATGAGCAATTTTGAATCTATTGTCTTCTACGCCGGAGGTTGCGCCGCGGTTGGTGGATTCACGGATCGTTTGCCGCGGAGCGAAATTGTCGCGCTCGGAAATGGCGGAAATACCTTGCACGAAAGTCAATTGGGATATCGCAGACTGCGGCCACAAAATTAAGAGTTAATCGGGAATGCGGTCGGCCTCGCATTGAGCCACCGCCTGAACGAAATTTAACTCCGATTAATTCGCGTCGCAGGCGACGTCGATATAAAAACAAATACGAACAGGTCCGAACTTTCTCGTTCGACGTTAAAGAAATTGTATCGTTAATTACCGAGATAAGAAAAAGATAAAGTTTAAACGTAAACGATAATTAACGATACAATTCTTTAATGCCGAAGAAATCGGACCGTATAAAAAAAAAAGTGCTGATCTGAAACTCGTTGCCATTTTTTACGCGGACGAAATGAATGTTCCTGTTTGGCGGAACCGTTATCGGATTACTTTCTTTCTCGCGAATTAAGTATTCGACTTACAAATGATTCATGACCGCGGACAGATTTTCTCCGGATTCCTCGCGTGTACCATCGCGCGATATCGCGATTTACGACATCTATGCGCGCGCCTAAGAAAAATTTCCATAAATTATAGATCCGCATGAATTGCGTAACGAGAAAACGCTGATATTACGTTTAAACGGTACGGACGTTCGGAACGATTAGGTAAGAGAGCGAGCGCCGATAAAGTGAAACATTTATTGTCGATAATGCTCCTTCGAGGCGAGCTCTCGAATGACTTTATCATGTAACGCCGATGAATAAGAAGTTACAGGTAATCTTCTCCCGTCGAATTGCATAAACTGTTATCTTCGTAGAGCGATGCTGCACAATCGACACGATATAGGGATTATTTCCGCGTTGCCTCGAACGTCGAGGGACGGATGCAAGTGCTGAGAAATAATGGGAATAAATTTAAACTGGAATTATTCACGAGCTTATATTACCGATATAAAAAAAATGTTCTCGTAAAAGCGTAGAAACTATACTTTCCACGCAAATTAGAAGCGTTCAAGAAAATTTGTGCTCAGTCAGATATTTTATTTAGACTTTAGGTAAACATTTCGTAAAACTTATTTCGTGCATTTACAAGAGGACTGCGTTAAAGTGTACTTAGTCCAAATAAAAGAATGGGGGGTGAGGCAGTACAATGTGCATAATTGAAGACTCTCCAATTGTCTGGATAATTTAAAAGAATTTTTCCTTAAACATTTAAAAACCCAGCTGCAGATCACGAAGAACGTGATGAGCAACGCCGCAAATAGCTTTGACATTCTAGCAACCAGTTTCAGAGGCTTACATAATCATTTTGATGGTTCTAACAAAGTCATTCCCCGGCTAAATTTTTCGACGCTTCACATACGGTACGGCATAATTCGTTTTCATTGTGCAACGATGGAAAATACGATATCGCAAGGTATCGTTTTGCGCGATTGTGAAAAACCTAAGTGGGATCAAAATGCGCGCGCGCGCGCGAGGCAGAGCCGAGAAACGCGCGATTTTGTAATTCCAAACGGCGATCTCCCCGCATACCCCCTGCCCCGATGGTAATAACACGGCTATCGTCGAATGAAGAAGCGAAGCGTCGTATACGTACGAGGGGGCACTTTCGTGACGACGGCGAGGCGCGCGCGGAGACACGGTGACGACTCCGCTACAAAGTGCCCATTAAAAATGGTTCCGTGGGAGACGGAGGAAAGCGTGGTATCAGCCAGACTATCTGTCCCGAAAGAGGCCTTACGTGTGTGTTACATGCCTGACGTCCACGGCAGGGAAAGTGCCGCGCGCGCGATTTCGCGTCGGGAGAGGATACACGGGTGAGATCCGGGGGGCGGGAGAGGGGAGGACGGGGAGAGGTGCATGTGAGAGCCTCCGTGTGGAATTTTGCAAGAGACGCGCGCGTCCGCCGACGACGTGCGAAAGGAGAGAAATATGTGCGGCGCGATAATCTATACGCTCCAGTTAGTAGACCTGGTACATGAGTCATTTCGATCGCGCGTACAATGATCCTTGACTGTGTAGCGATTACGATAATCCTTGACTATATAGCGGCGGTTTTTAGCGTCGTCTTCGAAAGTTTCGGCAAATCGAAGGGATTTGTAGAAATTAATAATGAAAAAAAATGAGCAAAAAAAAATAGATTCTGGTTTCTTGTTAATTTGTAGTAATGTACATTCGGTGAATGTACGCGGAGAGAATTTTCTCTTAAAAATTGCCCTGACAACATAAATCTCGAAAAATTTTACCATATTTTTAACAAAATTTACTAAAATTTTACTATACTTCTAACCAAATTTACTAAAACTTTGCGAAATTTTATTAAAATTTTCGTAAATTTTGTTAAAAATATAGTAAAATTCTTCGAGATTCACGTTGTCTCACAATTACCACGATTTTCAGAGTAATTTTACAGAGAAAATTCTTTCCGTGTATAGTTTCTCACGGAAACAATTTAAAAGTCGGTAGAATAAATTAAATGAGAGCTTAGGTTAAACGGTTAAAACTAGACTACCAAAGTAGTTAAAATGATAGACTTGTAATTTTTTATTAAATTCATAAAAGTGCATTTTTTAAGATTTTACGTGACTTTTACGATATGTAATTAATTTACTTTTTCGCTTGTCATCTCTTTTTCAAAAAATGTGTGCGTGTGCGTGTGACATTTAAATAGCATGAATCAATATACATTAAAGTAGTTCATCTATTGTTAAAAAAAGTAACTAATATAGGTGTATGTTAAACAATATGCAAACAAATTTTCTATTGGGAATTTAGACGTTTCTAATCTAAATTTAAAAAAATAATTGCTCAGCTAAATGTTTTTACTCAATAACTACCGTTCAAAAGGAGATAAGACCTGTTTTCCAAACAATGATAAGATATCTCTTTAGATCCACGCCATTAGTACTGATAAGAACTCCGGAAAAATAAAACACCTGTAATCATCTGCTTACTTGACATCATCTCCACGATGAATACGCATTATTATTGCGCGAATATGATTTTGTTACGCAATAATACACTATTAAATTATACATATAATACGAATAAAACACACACGCGCACAAGTCACATACAATAATACATACTTAAAGATAAATTCAATTTGGCATTTGACGTCATAAAGAGAGAGTCTTTCGAATCTTGCCAAGAACTGGTCTGAAAAGAAATCAAGTTCCAAAAGCGTCACTGATCGATTAAAAAAAAAAATGAAAGTTCGGAAATTTCAAGAATTTTAAAATGGATCGATTAAAGATCGCAAGATATCGGCTGTGATCGGCAAACCCGAGAAAGGAGTCCATGCGAGGAGAAGAGAAGGGGAAGAGGTACGCGCGCGGGAGTACCAACAATATCCCGACGTTTCCAATTATGGGAAGCAGATTTGTCGGGCCGCGTAAGATATAATGGACCGGACGCGCAATGGCTGCTGGCCTCTCCTCCCCCGCGTACTTTCTCGCCGGTCCCAGTTTCTGCCCGGGACTCCTGGCAGCGAGTACACGCGCGTATTGCCCAACAATAAGATCGCTCCTGGCGGCGGCGCGTCAGTCTGAAGAAAGAATCGTGAGGACACCTCCGACGAATTGCTCCCATCCTCTCCTTCCGTTTGTTCTTCTTTTTTTTCTTTTTTCGTAACCGCGACGCAGAATTGCGTCGGATTAAATTGCGCGAGCCTTAATTGGACGCCGTATTTCGCGATAAATCAAACCGGTGACGTGTTGTTCGCGTCGGTAGAATATAATTTCATTTTGCGCGAACTTCCCCCTTGGCGGGATGTGAGAGAGTGAAAAGATACGGAATTCTCTTGCGAGAATAATGTTAAAGAATAAAAGCCCACTTAAATCATTTAAGGCCTACAGACTTTCTCACCGTGTCCAATAATACTTTATGGCTGTAACTTGCAACTGCAGAACGATGTTTAGAGTCGGTCAGCTGGCCGTCGCTGCCGCGTTTCTCTCTCTTTCTTTTACCCGAAAGAGCGACTCTTGTGGTCAGTGCAACACAGAAAAATATTAATTCTACTTCCAAGAAACACTTATTTAATTTACTCTTTTTTCTTTTAGCAAGTCACAAAAAGAGATTTTAGACCTTGTCGAAGAATGTTTAAGCACATCAAGTTTTCGTTTTAGCTCAAATTAATATTCTTAATTAAAGTATTAAATTACAATAATTCAGAATGCCTTTCGGGATATATCAATTTGTAAAATATCTGAAATGATAAATACTTGTTTTTTTCATTTATGTATTTTCTGTGTATAGACAAGGACATTTATTTTAAGTAAATATTATTGGTTTCAAGTAAAACAGTGAATATAGTTTAAGATTATTATCAAGAAAATATTCTTTGTAAAGATAACCGTCTAAAAAAAAAAAAAAAAAAAAAAAACTAACATGAAGTAACCGCTCTCTTTGACATGAGAACATATTCTTCTACGTGTAAACCTCAAACTGGCGGAAATTAAAAAGCAGTAGCCGAGCGATCATTACGAACGTCGACTCCCGAAGTCATGCTAATTATGCCTACGCCTAATTACGCCCACGTCAATCTCACGGTTCTACGTTCGCGTTTCTTTTCCTCCGCGCGGACAAGGATCGGCCGCGGGGGATCCCCGAGGGGAGAGTTTCGCAAGTATCTCTTCTGCATGCCGGGTGAGCGGAGCTCAAAGCGGAGAGTACGGGTGAATCGGCAGCGAGCGCGTGTCCTGAATCCCGGACGGTGCTGAAGAACCATCAGCAACGAGCGTTACGATGTACGGTAAAATCGGGCAAGAGGCGCTTGCACAACCGCGCGATCGACCGTTGCATCTCGATCGGAACGCGCGCCGTTGGGGATCCGGTGTAAAAACGACCGTGCCGTTATAACATTACGCAGGATTATCGACGAATTCTTATCGACGTTCGACCTTTGCGTCGCTTCTGCGACCGATTTCACGTCGGTCTCTACACTGATAGAAAAATATATGATATTTACGACTATAATTGCATAGTAAAATAATTATAGTTAGGAATATCATTTTTATAGTAATTATTACTATAATATTGGTAATAATAACTATATATTTATGGTAAATGCTTATAATGATCATTTTATGGTACAACTAACTGTATAAAAATCTTCATTTTGGTTATAGCAACCATATCATAAGTTGCATAAACTAATATTATGGTTATGAGAACTATAATATAGTTTGGACCAATTGTATATTTATGGTCCATTGGGGACTCAATCATATTTTATAGTTATTCAACAATGTAAATTATATTATTACCAATATTATAGTAATAATTACTATAAAAATGATATTCCTAACTATAATTATTTTACTATGCAATTATAGTCGTAAATATCATATACTTTTCTATCAGTGTACGGTACTGTCGGGTTAACATTGATTAATTTCAAAATGGATTCGCTCAAAAATCCCGCGTAGTAATAAACACGAAATAAAAGTATTTCTTTAAATAAACGCAATATCCTTCGGTCGATGTTTAGAAATAACGTACGTAGCTTTCTAAATAAAATCGGGGATAATCAATAAAGTATTATCATATATTGTAAATAAAATCAATTAATTACATTTGAAGGTCCAATACTGTCAACGGGACGTATTGGTCCGTACATTGAAAATTTTTTATTATTAAGTAAATATATTAATTTTAGCAATAACCTAATTAATAATAAAATGCGTCATTAATTTTAGTTACGACATTTGAAGATAAAAATTAATGTGCATTAATTGAAATCTCATTACAAAAAATAATTTACATGTTGAATCTTGTTGAAAACCTCAGCGACGTTAAACAAGAAATTACGTCCGCAATATTTTTTTTTCATAAAAAATCTTAGGCAATCGAGACTTTTGATGGAAAAAGATATAGTCAGGAAATGTAGTCAGGCATTGCGAGGATTGTGCGAGCGCGTTGTTCGCGCAAGTCACGTTTAATAATGCTAACAAGTCTTTACGTGCTCGCGCACTCGCGGCGAAGCACACGCGGTGCAATAATCATTGATTGTCCCGGCAAGGCGCTTCTTTCATCCCGAGAAAGCCAAGGAAGGGGAGAAAGTTGGGGGAAAATCATCGAGCGAGTTGCTTCCCCGTGCCGCCTCGTTCGTAAATCTACGAGGAGGAAAGCGCCGGCTGGTCGGCGATTTATTTACGCGCTGGCCGTTGACCAGGCGATTTACGATTCAAATGATCCGGGAAGAAATAATTGAAATGGAAATGAGCGCGCGGAAGCTACGACCTGGGCTAACGCTCACTGTTCGAGCAGCGCATCAGTAACTGTAAGATTATGCAAGGAATATACTTTTAATCCGCTGGTCAATCTTTTCGCGCTACTTGCAAAAAGTCCAGTCGTAAATAGTAACAAAAACGACAAAAAAAAATTGGCTGAACAGTATTTGTAAAACAAGCGAGATCTTTTGAGAAAGATTAAAGCTCTTTTCAAATTTGTTGAAAGTTGCTGTATCGGAAATTGCTAATACACAAAATACAAACATTTTAATAGAGTTTAAAATTTACATACTAAATTTTAGAACTATATGAAATTACAACATGTACTCGTGTGTGTGTGTGTGTGTGTGTGTGTATTATGTAACTTTTTTTAATAAAAAATGATACGAATATTAATGGAATTTGATATGAATTTTTTTTTACGTTAAGTTGTCGGGAGAATTGCAAATAAAATTTTTGTATTCAAAAATAAATTAATTTCAAAGTGATTTGCAGACACTAGTGACCTCTCGCAGACTAGCAAATAGTTTATATCTAAATTTACAATCGATAATGATGATTCACAAATAGAAAAGAATATTTTAATCACTAAAAATCATTCATTACAAGATTAAAAATTGCATTTTTAGAATTTATAGTCTAAAAATCATTAAGTACTAGTGCATGAATAACTGTATTCTTAATCAATTTATTAATCACCATACATAAATAAAATGCATTTATGAATAATTTTTGTCTTTATGTGCTTGGATCATAGGATATCATTATAATTTATCTAAAATGTAAAAAATACAAGTGTCACATATTATTTCTTTTAATACAGAAATTGACACTCTCATAATCTATTCTCACATACAAAAGTACATGTAAGGTAAAAAGTGATTCATATTGAGGTAAAAATAGTACAATTTAATAAATTCTCTTGTATACACACATCATTTTCAAGACTTTGACTTACACACAGCGCATTCCATTTGTACATTTGTACATATTTTCCTTAGGTATCAGCCAAGCACGAGCTTCACAATTAATGTTAAGATATTGAAAAATATCAGAGGAACTGAAAATTAACGTACATTATAAGAGATATTTATAAGAATAGAAATGCAATAATGCTAAATGTCATTTCTTTGCGATATTTACCCCTCATCACAGTTCGTATCGACTTAATAAGGTTCAATATTTGTGACTTAGCTGTCGGAGGTTCTCCAAATCCTTGTACATTTTGCCACGACGCCCAGCCAACTGTGATAAAAGCATTCGACATTAAATCCCAATAAACACAACAAACTTAGAAAAAGGAAACAAAAAACAGAGAGCTTTAGTCTTCAAAATTGAAAATTATAACCTACAATATTAGTCTTTTTACATTGGATGTCAAGTTAATTACGGACTAATTAAAATAAGTAAAAATAATAAATATGATTAATTATCACCTTTGGCGAGAAATCTCTCCTCGTTCAAAACACAGATCGCATTCAAGCATAACAAAGTCGCTTCGAAAAGTGTCCACAATGTGAACGCCATGTTGCTAGAATCTTCATATCGACAGAGAGCAACAGAGAGAAGCCGACAGCGCTACAATCGCGACAAATTTTACTTTGAAGCGCCTCTACATAAAATATGGATAACTACGTAAACAATGTCTACGAAATGTGTAGATATGTTCATGATTTTCTGGTTTTCTTCCGTGCTATGACAGGAACAGGGTTTGAATACTTATACATAAAACATAAATAATTTATATTACGTCTAAATTTTACTTTACGGGTTAACCGACAAAAAAATCACGTGATAAGATTCTAGATTAAAATACTTTTATTTTTCTTAGATTTTATCATACATAAGATTCCGGAAACTCGAACGTGACGTCCCGGCCAGTCAGTTGCTTGTATACTGACGCAAAAGTGTCGACCTGTTGAGAAACGTATAAAAATGTAACGATTGTTTTGGAACAATATAACGGAAGCGACGTTCCACGCGAAATAAAGGAAAGTAAGTGAATACCTTATGCTCGATATTCGTTTGCTCATTTTTATCGAGATGCACCTTAATAAGCTGCGACCCATCGAGCTTAACTCTGATACGCTTGCCAACAATCTCCACAGGATACACCAAATCTTCCAATATCGCGTCATAAACTGACGTCAGCGTACGGCTGAAAGAAAACGTGGGATATTAATTACGCGCATACATTGTGCAAATATAATCATTTCATTCATGTAATTACACAAAGAGATGCAGGTAATATTTAACGTTTTTTTTTTTTACTTTCTTACCTTCTGGGACGTTTCTGCTTGTTCTTGGTTCGCGTCTTCCTTGTCGGCTTGGGCAGGATTTTACGCTCGCCAATGAACATCACATGCTTGCCAGAAAACTTCTTCTCCAATTCACGTACCAGTCGCGTCTGAATTTTCTGGAATGCTTTCAGCTTTGGCATTGGCACGTATATGATAATTGACTACAAAAAAACAAAATTCTGTTTTACTATACAGTTCCTAAGAATATTATATATAGGAACATATAACAAAGGTATAAAATCTTTAGCAAAAATCCTTATTACTTTAATCTATGCATGCAATTGAAACATATAAAATCATAAAGAAAATTAATTTTAATACAAGAAACTTGTGTAACACAGCTACATATAAAAACAGTATCGATTCACAGCTCTGCATTTAATTCTGGCTTGTATTTTATATATGCTTTAGTTTTAAAAGAAATTGATCAGAAAATTAAAGATTGCGAGTGAAAAAAAAATTACATGGACAAATGTCGAGCAGTGACTACATTTACACGTCAGATTTAACATCGAAGTTATAAAACTGGCCAACTACAGCCATTCCTCGGAAGAATGGAATGATTATAATTGGCTAGCTCTAGAAGTATTGATGTTATTAAATCTGTTTAAGGGTGTCGTGTAAACGTAGTCAGTTTTGGGAACACATATTTAAACTAAAAATAGAAAGTGACACAAGAAAACTCGAGGCTTAAAATCTTAATGTAAAACATATAGATGAAGATAAGAAGCAGGTTATAAGAAATGAGACTTCACCTTTTTATTATTCGTTTCAATCTCCTTCGCCTTGGTGATGTAAAGTTCCCTCAGCTGCGATTTCAGATCGCTGTTCATCTCCAGCTCGAGGAGGGCCTGGGAAACGCTAACCTCGAATTGGTCGGGCTCGGCCCCGTTGCCCTTGATTATTTTCGCGTTCGTCGTCAACATCTGAAAAGATGGTGAGGCCAAAACATTAACTTGTACCAATAACACAATCATAAAACTTCACAGAATT
This sequence comes from Monomorium pharaonis, assembly GCF_013373865.1. NCBI lineage: Eukaryota > Metazoa > Arthropoda > Insecta > Hymenoptera > Formicidae > Monomorium > Monomorium pharaonis. The sequence continues at coordinate 21,615,867 of NC_050470.1, read as the reverse complement.
CACTGCAATTACAGAACATGTGCGATCTAAAGGAGAAAATTTGTCGCATATTACGAGGCTTAAAAAAGCGTCCCATCGTAAATGTTTTATACACTCTGCAAAGTTTCGAAATCGAATTGAATCAAAGTAGAATTTTCAAAAGTACGTACCTTGCCAAGACTCATTTTCCACGAGAAAAATGTTCTATCCCGTTGATTCCCACCAGGATGCGGCTAGCACACGAACGTGCTCGACAGAGAGAGAGCTTAAGCCGAAATTTCATGTAGCGTTTACCACCACTCCACACTCCACTCCATTCTGATGTCTTTTGACGCTGAAAATGAGCGTCAAGCGTCAGCGTGAAAAGGCACCTTAAGGCCTGGTTCCACAACTCACGGTTAAATTAACTGGCCAATTATTCCATTGGAATTGACCAATCGTATTTGTCGTTAAGCAAAATTAACAAATACGATTGGTCAATTCCAATAGAATAATCGGCCAGTTAATTTAACCGTAAGTTGTGGAACCGGGCCTAAGAGAAACGACAAAAACGCGGATTTTAGTTAACTATTTTTTTCGCGTTTCATACAATAATGGCACTGAGGGCCACTTGCACCAAACTCTGATTAATTTAATCGTTGGTTAGTCCATTGGAATTGATCAATCGTAATGCGATTGGTCAATTCCAATGGACTAACCAACGATTAAGTTAATCAGAGTTTGGTGCAAGTGGTCCTGAATGGGATATACAATTTACTAGGGACAAAAGTCGAGCAGCCATCTTAAGTACCTACTTTTGTGACATGCGCATCAACTGCATATTTTGAATTGCTGCTCGTCAGGTACAAAAGAAAGTCATTTCTCCATCGAATTGTGACTGGCGATAAAAAGTGGATATATTTTGAGAATCCTAAGCGTAAAAGATGATAGGTAACTCCAGGCAAACCATCAACATCGACTGCAAAGCCAAATCGCTGTGGACGGAAAACAATAATGCTCTGCGTTTGGTGTGATCTATTATAAGCTACTAAAACCTGGCGAAACCGTTAATACTGAACGCTACTGACAACAAATGATTGATTTGAATCAAGCTTTGCGTGAAAAATGACCAGAATATCAAAAAAGGCAACACAAAGTGATTTTGCTTCATTTTTGATAATGCACCATCACACACAGCAAAACCGGTCAAGGAAACGATTGAGGCGTTTGATTGGGAAATACTTTTGCATGCGGCTTACTTACCAGACTTGACTCCATCCAATTATTACTTATTTGCATCGGTGGGACACGCACTTGCTGAGCAGCGCTTCACGTCTTACGAAAATGTACGAAAATGGCTCGATGACTGGTTTACTTCAAAAGAGGAAGTTTTTTTGGCGTGGCATTTACAAATTGTCAGAGTTAGGAAAAATGTGTAGCTAGCGATGGGCAATACTTTGAATCAAATATTGTTTATCATTTTCATACAATAAACGTGTATTTTCTATACAAAAATTCCGGTTTCATATTTACATACTTATATCCCCCCACCCCCCAGATCAGAAAAGTTTAAAATAATTTAACAAAGCTTTCTACTTTATATAATTAATAAACAATCAAGAAACAAAATATTAACATTAAAAGAATAGTAAACACGAGTTACAATATAATTTGTTTATTCATATTCATACATTTTCTTATTTCAAGAAACTTATAGATTTTATAGATCATAGATTTTCATTACGAGCTATTATCACAGTGGTGAATTTTCTATTTACATTATGTGTTTACTTAATAAATGCTTCTGATGGTACTTGTCCATGTGCAAAATATTTTTGAAAAGCGGAGAAGGCGTTGCAGTAATTCCACTGCAACTCTTGCAAGCATTTGAAACTCCATTCTAGATTCATATTTGTTTGCTGGCTCAAAGTCATTGTCATCTGCTGTCTTATATCATCGTTGAGCTCCGTTGCCATCGGTTTTGCCTCTTCTATGGATCTCAGCGCTTGTGTCGCTAGTTGAGCTTGTTGATTAATCAGCTGACTCAATCGCTGGTGCAGTTGCTTCGATTGCGTCTCAGGCGTCTGATCGATATGCAACTGCTCATTTCGAATACGGTATCCTTCACCTTCCGAAACAATTATGAATGTCCGGTTAAAGTAGTGGATGGGCTCGTTTTTATTATCGAGTTCTTGGAAGTAGCCCGTTATCGTAATGAATATCATCGTTTGCTGTGGAAAAATAAAACATAATTTTCTTATTTCTTGTGTAACAATCATTATGACAACTTGTAATAACAATTAGCTTACTGTAGCAAGAGAAATGTCCATTGTAAAGGTGTCCAATAAATGTCTCGTTCGTGGCAATTCCGATAGAAAAGAAACTACAGGCAATCTACCCTGTTTTAATAATTTCCGTCTTCTGGTTGTGTCATTTATTCTGAATAGATTCCGACTTTCTCGGAGATACTTATTTAATCTGCATGACAAAAATAATTTTAGTTGTGCTCAATAATACACAGAAAAAACTTTTGCATTAAATTAAAACTAATATATTGTGTTTAGAATTGAATAGTAACTAGTTAAAAAGTTAATTGCTAAAGTAAACTTTATACTACTATAATAATTTTTACTTAGTTAATTAAATTAATTTAAATAAAAACTACTTATTTTTAAAATAAATTTTAGCTTATTAATTTTTTTTCTAAATTAAAAATTTACCTATGCAAACAATATAGATATGGATAAATATGGATATATTTCTATGTAAAAAATAATTTCTTGTTTATTTTATATAAACTTAACGCACGTTGAACAATCACTTACTTGTTATTACGAGATGAGGATAGTGTTACACTAAAATATGCATATTTTTCATATGCATCTAGTAAATATGCCCTATCATTGCCATCAAATATTAAAAAATATTTTTCTAAGAACTGATTCATGTCCTCTTGTATGCTTGGATCAATTATAAATATTCTTTGTGACGGAATTTTGGCAGCATCATGTACATCACTGACTATTGGTTCAATACCATCCTGTAACAGCGTAACAAATTACATTTGTTACATAAGAAAATTTAGTTTTAAAAATACAACAATTATATAATACTCATCAGATGCAGACTTAGGGAACCTTTTAAACAATCACAAATTTATGAATTAGATTTTTACTTTTTTAATTATCAAAGCAGATCATGTTTTTATTAGTATTACTACAGTGCAATGATTATTCTTTCTCTATTCTTTTAAAGAATATTGTAAAATTTTATTGATAAGTCAGAATACGTAAAATCGAATTTTGTTTAAAATTAATATTCTCTCTTAATTAATGTATTAAATTACTAAGCTACATGCTATCATTTAAATATCTAATATTTCAAAAAATAAAAATATTTTTGATATGAGAAAAACAAATTCTTTTTTCTTCTGCGTAAAATATAAATATAAATTTATTCTAATCTATATAATCTGCCAAAAAATTAATTTTACTCTACATATGCATAATTGAATAACGTAATTATGCACTTACGATTCTATTGTTATTCAACAGTATAGGAACAAGGCATATTTTAGACAAACGCATCTGTTGACCCCCTTTGGATACCACAAGACTATTTCTCTTGTAGGTAACATTCCGCCAATTTCTATTGTTAAATCTATTATATATAATTATTATTTATATGCTAAAAAAGCTGCGCAACAATAGTATAACGATACCGAACTATTGTTACAGTTACAGAATAGGCCTACAGTAGTACGATTCTGTAACTCGTTAAGAGGTGTCGGTATCGTTATACTGTCGTTGCGCAGCTCTTTTACCACATAAAATATCTGCATAACTGTCGTTATGAGCATATAACGACGAGATAACGAGTTACAGAATTCCACATTCAATTCTGTACTGCCTACCGACGGGAGCGCCCCGATTGACCACGTTGCAATTGACCACAACCATTTACAGCAATGAATGCTTAGAGTTTTTCCGTTGGACCGCCAATTAGAAAAGCGTTGGTCAATTGGGACGTGGTCAATCGGGGCGCTCCCCTTACCGACAACTATCGGTGTCGTTGCGCAGGCTTTTTGCCATATAAAATATCTGCGTAACGACATTTTATATGGCAAATGACGATATTTTATATGGCAAAAAGCCTGCGCAACGACACCGATAGTTGTCGGTACAGTCGGACCTCTCATTTAGCATAGCCACGGGACCAAATATGATAAATGGGAGGTTCGTGTTAGCGCCGCCCAAAACAGGGCCGTACGTACATGTCGTCAGATCCAGTTTCAAATTGTGGAGATTAGGGCCTTAGCAGAATAGCTGACTTACAATCCTGAGACATGTTTTATGGTTTAAGTCTTATGTCTTGAAGCAACGCATAATAACTGTCTTAATGGCAATATTTTTTGCCTCTTTTTGTCGTCTTCGATATTGCCATTAAGACACAAGACACAAGACAGTTATTGTGCGTTGCTTCAAGATATAAGGCTTAAACCATAAAATATGTCTTAAGATTGTAAGTCAGCCATTCTGCTAAGGCCCTTATAGAATATGTGATTCTTGCATTGGCAAGTACGGACCTGATGCAGACGACTGCGCATCGTGTACACGCAGCGACTGTGATCACGTGGTATACTGAGGCTGCGTTTCGATATTCACTGTGGGTCTGTTCGCGTCACATGCTCCGACATGCTCCTATTCACCCCAACGCACTCCAATACGTTGATTCCGATGACGCCAACCTATTAGAATGCGTTGGAGTGAGTAGGAGCATGTCGGAGCATGGCGACGCGAACAAACCATGTCAGTACTGAAATTCTACAGTGTATGTGACGTAAACTACAGATTTTCAGTACTGGCAGTGAATATCGAAACGCAGCCATAAACAGAGATCTTTGATATGCTAAATGGGAGGTTATGCTAAGGATGCGTTCGGGGAGACGCTATTAGCGCTACCAGCATCAGTCTATCTTCATTACTCATTAAAAGTAGAACAAGGATAAACTGATACTGATAGCGCTAATAGCGTCTCCCCGAACGCACTCTAAATAGGAGGTCTGACTGTAGCTGGTGCAGAATAGAGTTCTTGCTACTGCTATTCCATACACGATTACCGATAGTTATCGGTTCAATAAGTGTCGTTGCGCATATATTTTGATATATGAAAATATATGCGCAACGACAGTTATCGAACCGACAACTATCGATAACCGTGTACGGAATAGCGGCTCTGCATAACGACGAGATAACGAGTTACAGAATTCCACCACTGGTGTAACTAAATAATTAACTAGTTTCTTTTTTTTTTAATACCAATCAAGAATCTTAATATAAAATGTTTAAACAAGTCACAGGACGGAATTCATAGACCGATCTTAAGTTCAAGAGCAGACTTGAGACTTACTTAACCAATGAAATAACAGCATTGACGTCTCAAGATCGTGCTTAAGATGGATCTTGAATAAGATTTGACTATGAATACCGGCCACAGTAATTTTAGAAAACGGTGATGAGCTCGATTATCTTACCCTTGTGTACGGCAGAGAATCACGTAAAATAACACGGCGATTGTATCCTCGTATGACGCCACCGTTGGTTCTCTGTGGCCAGTATGCCCTGCGTAGTATTCCTCGACGGAGTAAATTGCCGGCGTTTCTACCGCGTCTACCATCGCTGCCGTCGCCGGTTCTCTGTTGCCAGTGTGGCTTGCGTATTCCTCGACGGAATAAACTGCCGGCACCTCTACCGCGTCTGCCACCGCTGCCGTCGTCAAACATAACTACTATGCGAGAGAAATACCGAAGTAAATCAATCTCTCTCACTGTCGATTTTCGTCGGTGTGATGATGACAGTAAAACGAAGACGAACTTGAAACAGCGCCGCAGAGCAACCTGGGATATTCTGGGATTTCCGAGTAGTCAGGTACTGCTGGATAATTGGGTATTGCTCCGATCAGTGCCGCCAACCCGCTAGAAATAAGGCTTTGATACCAATCATATAAGGGCGTCTTTTCATGGGTAACAAAATCGCGGCGACAAAATATCGACAACTATCGATAGCCTTGTTCGTTTTGTCTGTTGGGTCTCGGAGCAAACCCAAGCAGACCAACGCACTCTAATAGGTTGGCGTCATCGGAATCAACCTATTAGAGTGCATTGGTCTGCTTGGGTTTGCTCCGAGTAGACCCAAAACGAACAAAGCTGATGAGTGTGAAGCGAGAAACACATACTTTCCGTAAGACGTAACAGTAAGGTTTTGACGCATTGGATTGGGCGAACGTAACTGTAACGGAAATTAGATTACTTCCGTTTTAACCAGTATAACTATTGGCTAATTGGCCCGACTCTGATCCAATTTAAACCCTCAGTGAAAACTTACTCGATGTCGTTAAGTGTTTTTGCTTACGTATTTTGATATATGAAAAAATATGCACAACGATACATTAGGGCCCCCGCACAGACTTTTGCATAACGCATAGTGCATGACGCATAAGAAAATTAATCAATCAGAGTCGTCTATTTCCCTCCCTAGGATAGAAATAAAGATCTCCGATTGGTTAATTCTCTTATGCATTATGCATTTTGTATTATGCAGACGTCTGTAACCAATCACAGTTGATCTTAAAGAAGAATAATCGAACATAATTGGTTAAATTTCTTACGACCAACGACTCATTGTAGACCGGCTTTAAGCCTCGTCTACAGAAGTAGCAAACAGCCAGTTGCGACTTGCGACAGTCAATGACTGTCGAGCTTTAACTAGAAACTAAGCGCTCATTGGCTGCCGTAAGTCGCAACTGACTGCTTGCGACTTCTGTAGACGAGGCTCTAAACTTTAAAGAATAGGCCTACCTGGAGCTGAACAGCTCGTGATCACGCGTGTGCGAGACGAACGTTTGCGCTGTGTGACGAAAGAGAAGTAGGAGGAGAAGCAGGAGAAGGAGGAGGAGGAGGTCGGCGAGCAGAAGACAGAGCGGTCGCCATTTTTCTTCTGACGTTGCCGTAGCTGTTGCGGCTCACGCTGTGCTATCTGCCACGGTGTGATTAGTGTGTGCCTCTTTCTTTCTCTCTCTCTCTCTCTCCCCCCTTCTCTCTCACTCTCTTTCTCGTCCGACGGTGAACCGACGACGACGGTAACGAGGAGAAGGAGAGGAAGAGAAAGAAGAAGAAGAAGAAGGAGGTAGTGGTGCAGGAGGAGGGAACAACGTCGACGACAACTACGACAACGACGACGGCGACGACGACGACGGGGCGACGACGACGGCGACGACGACGGTGGCGACGGCACCCGGACGGTCTCCGTGTGTAGTGCGCATTAAGATAAAAGCCGAGTGCGAGGATAACGATAAAGCGAACGCTCAAACGTCAGTGATAGATCGTGCCTGTTCTATCATCATCGGCGACGGCAACGGCAGCGGCAGTAGCGTCGACAGAGGAAGAGGAGGCGGAGGAGGAGGAGGAAGAGGAGGAGGACGAAGAAGAAGAAGAAGAGGAGGAAGAGGAAGAAGAAGAAGAAGGAGGAGGAGGTAAAATAGCAGCAGCAGCAACGGCAGCAGCAGCAGTAGTAGCGACAGTGTGACGGACGTTCTCACGCGAACGATCCGATCGCGCAACTCAGGGGGGGGAACTCGGTTTCCTCGCTGTTGGTTGACGGACGAACAGAGTGAGAGGTGACAGCAGGCGGTCGCGGGGGGTCGCGCTGCCGCAACAACGAGAGACGAAAGGACGACGGGGACGACGGGGGCCATCATCGTCGGTCTTGGAGCGCACGAGCATCGCGCAGCGACCACGGTAGCAGCAGCAGCAGCAGCAGGCATCGCTCGTCCAGGTGCCAGTGCGTAGGTCCCTCTCTCGACGTCGACGACGACGAGGTGGGGCATCGTGGGAGCTCGCCGTTGTTAATCGTATTGCCGTGCACGGTGCACACGGTCACGCGCCACCGCGTACATCGCGCAGCAGCGCCACCGGGATGGAGAGGCGAGCCGCTTTCGTGCTGCTGGGGATGCTATATTTAGCGGTGGGCACCCTCGTCACGGTCCAGGCAGGTGAGTTTCTCTCCCTCCCCCCTTTCCTCCCGCCCTCCTCTCCTCCTCTCTTCGAGGCACGGCCGTGTATACCGGCGGCTACCTCTCTCTCTCTCTCTCTCTCTCTCTCTCTTTTTTGACACTCGCGTTCGTTCGTTTCGCGATGTGCGACGGATGCGCCCGTTTCTTCCTTCCTTCCCTTCCTGACTCCTGAGATGCAGCCAGATACACCAGAATGTCATTCCATCTTTGTTACTTACGGAAAGTTGAACAAAGATAGAATGACACTCGAGTGCATCCTTGTATCCCGACGAGACACCTCCTCCTTCCCCGATTCTCGATGTTCAAGGAGATTTCCTCTTGCAACACCGGACACCGTCGCGGTCGATAACGCACGCGGCACCGTTCGCGATTCGTACACAGTTGACAGTTTCGCCAATCGACGTTTACGACGATCGGGCGAAACGCAACTCCGACGGAAGGAGAACGGAGCAGGAAAGACTCGCCGACGTCGCGTAAAGACGCGGCGTCGTCTTTCCGAAAGTGTTGCCCTTCGCGCGGTTTACCGTTCTCCCATGACGGGTGTTTCGTCAGTTAGGACCAGTCGACAACCCCGTCCGTGAATGAGAAAGTCCCATCGTCGCGCGCGACGACGGCGAACTCGGGGGAGGAGCAGCCGGCGTCGCTTTTTGATCACGGTCGTCCCTCATCGATTGGACAGCTCTGTGTACATATATGTCGACCGTTTTCCGTAGCACGGACCTGTAAGACCTGTAGAAATTTCCCTCCCGTGCCTCGTTAAGACCCCCCAACCGGGTGCGACCTCCCTGAACGCGGACAGGCTTAATTGAACGCGCGTTACACGCGCGCGATCGTAACGCCAGCGAGGATAATACCGTTGGTAATCGGTGCCAAGGTGTGTTGAGCGACGCGCTTAAAGGTCATACGGTGCTGGAGCACGCACGTTTCGGTAACCCCAGTATTCGTAGTTGATCCTTGGGGATTCGAGGACCGTCGGGTAAACTTGAGCGCGGTCTTAAGACGTCACCAACCGATCCGCATTAGCCGTGTCTTAAGACATTATTTAAGACGGTCTTGAGCTCGATCGTGGATACCGGCTTTAAAGTAGAAATTACTTTCGCGCGAGATGAAGCTCGAGTGCGCCCGTATGGACGAAGGAGTGCCCTTAACCTCGGAGTGCTATTCCAATTTTTCTTACGTTAACGTTACACGCTACTCTGATGGGTAAAGATTCACCTACAAAATTATAAGTTGTTCCTGCGCTTTGAAAAAGTTTTTATACATTCTTTTGTAGATTGCAAGATGTTGAAACAATTTAAGCTAACACTCATGAAAAAAGAATAAAAATTCTCAAGAAATTCTTTCACAAAATTTACAGTAAACACCTTGTAATATTTAGCAACCGATATTAAAGCATTTGATTAAATATTATTATACTTGATTGTTGATAGAGTTACAAAGTGTTTTTAAAGACTGATGTTCATGGTCGATTCTTATATTTAAGATTGTCTTACGCATTAAAACATCATAAATTATTCATAGAGCTATTAAAGTTAATGCGGTAAGAGTAATGGAAATTTTGGCTATTTTTGAAATGATCATTGAAATGGTTATTGTAAAAATTTGTTTAATATTTATTGAATTATAATAAGTGTATATCGTAGGGACAGTTGAAATTATTACATTTGCACATTTTGTCTTACTTTCGTTTACGTAAATTGGTAATATTGAAGTAACATATCGTGTTTCGTTAAGGTAATGGTTGCGTTCAGTAGAAAGAGCAGTTTTGCAACTGCTATAAAATTTTTTTATACGACTGGTTTATACATTTAGATCCGACAGGAGCTAAAGGCAAAAACTAATCGAAGGATTTTGCAAGACTGCCTTTTCTGCCGAATGTAGCCAATGCCCAACCAGGTGTTGCGATGAATGCGTAACAAAAATTACAGGAACTTGGATTGGATATTTTGATACATCATTATAATTTCCGGATATAACGTTCATTATTGATTATTTCAGTCGTTGCGAGCTTTTCCTAATGGTAAAACAATATAATAATGTTGACGGTTAAGCATGCTGTTGATATCTTTTTTGCTTCTAAACCTGTCAGTTTTTATTGAGAGGAAATTTATACACTTGTTGACAAGTAGCAGCGGGTTGTAAACCCAGTAATGGCAACTATATTACTAACTAAATAAAATAGTATGTTTTATGAATACAGTTTATTAACATTTTAAGTCCTAAGCCCGAGCACAGGGCGTTTCTTTTTTTGCAGTTTTTTTTTTAGAATGAATTAAAAATTAGAAGTGAAAGTGTTAACAAAACTGCAACTGTTTTCATTTTATATGAACCTAATAGTATCTTAAGAAATTGCTTAAGATGATTTTCAAGTAAGAATTGACTGAACACTGAAAAAAAGGTTTGGTTATAATAATCCAGCCTTGGTTAAAGTTACCCAGCGCCCTGGTGAAATAGCTTCAACTAAACATAAGGTAAATATAACAAAATAATGTAATTATAACAAAATGTTTACCATTACTACCAAATGTTTTGTTAATATTATTATAATTTTGTTATAACAACCAAATATTTCAACAATATCATTACTAAATAATTTTACAAATTTACCAAGGATTTTTTTCTTCAGTGAATAAATACCGAAATATTTAATTTAGTTAACATAACAAAATATCCAATCAAAGTTATCTCACCAAAGCTCGATTATTGGTCATTAAAAAGGAATTGAATAGATAGAGGGTGACGTAGACGAAAACTTTGTGCCATTCGGGATTAAACACGTCGGGTCTGTCGTCGATCGTTACTCTCCCTATTTCATATCTGAACCTGCACGACAGATAGACGAAATGGGAGAAACCAGACGGGCGGGCGCGTCGAGACCTGAATGTAGGATGTGAATTGCCGGGCCTGCCGGGTTCTAGATACGAAAATGGAACATCTCGAGCCGCGTTTCTATCGAGCGCGACGTGGATTAGTGCTTCTGTTTAATTTCCGAAGACCAAACGGACGTGTTACGTGTCGAATGGTCGCGCCGAGAAAAGTCGCAATCCACGCTATCTCGAGTGCATTTTATTACGGTCTATCATATCTATCGTGTGGATTTCACCTGTAGATTAGATTGCTCGTTCGACGATAATAACACGCGCGATACGACATTGTTTGGAGCTGCCCGAATTCTCGCAAGTGCCGAGGAACTTTTTTACGTAGTAGCTTTAATGCCGCGACGTTCTTGCGATAAGAATGCAAGTATACAATGGCTGCACACAATGACTGAATACACGAAATTAGATATTTAAAATCCTTTAGATTTTGTTATTACATTAAGCGTATTTCGCGAATGTGAAGATTAACAGAAAATTAGCACTTTATCACGTTTGTTGGATTTTATTAATTTTACAATTATGGTAACTATTCTGCACTTTTGGTTTTTTTTTTTTTTCTCGAAAACTTGCAACTTGAACTTCCCTCGCTCCAACGTTATCGTGATAATCAAAGATGCAGAAAGTCAAACATCGCGAGGCAGACGAAAATGTAGATATAAATCAATAACTGTCTCAGAGGATTTTTTTTATTTTATTTATAGGAAGATAAGGCTCACGGTTTTATCGCGAAAGAACGTTAAACTGACATACGCGTATTTGCTTTTCGACATTCGCTTTGCTTACGGTTGATTACCTGTAAATAGCGGATTTTCTCTCGTTTTCACGGTACGATTTTTCCTCGCAAACAAGCTCTAACGCTTGCGACGCTATTCTGACGCGTCTATAAAATTAAAAACAAGAAAACGATGCGCTCGAGGAACAGCACCTTGAACAAGCTTCCCGGCGCGACGAAACCGAAAGTTTCGACTCTCGTTCGATTACTCGCGTAACACGTGCTCGTCACGCACAAAATGTAACACGCGATCGCGCACTAAACACGCGAAGACTAAATAACGACAGATCTTTCTCCTTTTTTTCCCTTCGGAGCGTACGTTTCGTTTTCTAACAACCTATAAGTACGTACGCGCTACGCGAGGAAAGTAAACGATGAAATGTTTTATTCCTGTTACCTTGAGGATGTTGGCTTTACAATATCAGCTAAAAGTTATTGAATTTAAAAACTGAAGGACGTTTATTCTAATGAACGACAAATTTTGGTCCACGAGTTTTGGTCCTGAAATCACTTGCAAAAACAATGAAAATGTTTTTATAATGACTATTTTGCTGCAGTTTCAAACGAGGTAAATAAGTTTCAAACGAGCAAGTGTGATTCGAGGGAATTCTTGCGCGAATATTTAGAGTTTTTATTAGTATACGCAAAAAAAATTTGCAAATAACTTTTAAACAAGAGCTTAAAGAACTTTTAAATAAGATAATTGCGCTCGAATTTTACACAGACACTCTAACGTAAACAAAACAATTCTGTGAAATTAAAGAAATTTTGATAATGACGTGACACGTACAAATCCGTAAGATGTAAAATGACGATCTTTACATAAATGCGAGGACGGGTATATCAATAGTTGTTCTCACGACTTTCGCGGCGGTAGCGTTTGAAATTTTAACGATGAGATTCAATGGCGGACGAACGGAAAGTTCCCAGGCAGAGGCGTCAACGGGGCGTTTATTAACGTAATTTGCGGTTTGTTGAATATCTCGCGGCAAGCCGTCGCTTTCTAGGTCGCTTTAATGAGAGTTATCGACACCGACGGGACGCGTTCTAAAAAAGTTTAGTCGATAATGCTGCAACTGTGCATCCTGGCGAGTCATAATATGCTGCGCCCGTCGCAAAACCGTCGCACCTATGTACGCATTCTTTCGACGTCGTTCTAATCAATCTTTATCTCACGGAATCCACGATAATTTGGAACTCGTTCATAATTTCGTGATTAAAAAAAAATTTTTTTTACAATTTTACATTATTTAATAATAAATATATATAGTAGAATATTAATTTTGTAATTATGTCAAGATCGGTCCTTGTTAAAACTTTTATGTTAAATTTTTAACGTATCCGAGTAATTTAACGTGATGTGATTGTGTTGTTTGAATAGTCCGTATTACATTTTTTATTAAAAATAAATACAAGTTATGTAAACGAACAAAAATGTAAAAATAATGTAGCTTTGAAACTACATCGAGTATAGTTTATTTCTTCAGAGTGTATAGTCAGGAAAAGGACTTTGCTTACATTGTAATTTAACCGCACACATTCGTCCATATCTTGTTGGCTAGTTAATCACTCCATTCTTTCCTTATACCTATTACTTTAATTTGCTACATCGTCCTACTTCAGACGTAACTCTATTTTTATATGCTTATAATATTTTTTCCAGTCCTCTCCTCGCTAACTTCTGTTCTTTAACTGTAACTTAATCATACTCTTCTATTCTCTTCTTTCTTTTTTCTACTTGGTTCCTTTTTTATTCCTAATATCTTGTTTCCTTTAACTTTTTAGTTTTAAAACTACAGTTTTAAGAAAAATGAATAAAATATACAAGTTAACGCTTATTATAAATGTTTATTTCACCGAAGAAATATGCGGCCATAATTTGTCAAAATGTAACATTTTTGTGCCGTTTTTTTAACATAATATTTGTTATTTTTTAACATATTTATTTTAATATAAAAATTTCAGTGCAGTATTTAAATCCACATGTGATATGTTAAACTTAACATAAATGTTTTTTTTTAACTAAAGAATGATATATATGACACAACAATAATAGACATTAGAATTATATATATATATATAAAATAGAGGGCATTCTGTGATAAATAATAAATGTGAAATAATCTCCTCAACGTGTCTCGTATCGATCCTCACAATGTTTCTGTTTACGGTCGTTAACTCCACATTAATCTTCCGAGTATTAACATTTCAGATCGTTACTTATACACGCCCCGATCGCTTCAGCTATCAGCGTTTAGAATTTGCAGCTATTAACACCTAATAAACCTTCCTAAATATTTGAAAATTCTGTTTGCGATGCTCGAGACCTTCGATAGCTCGGGCTATAGATCTATCTTCAGTATTGTAAAAGACCACATCGTCTGACACCTGACATTTTTTGTACGAAGAGCATGCGTAAGCCATTTTTATCAAATATTTATTAATTAAAGATATAAAGTGATCGAGGGAGAGGGGAGAAGAATAAAAAACCTCTTATCGGATCTTCCTTGATCCCGTGGGCTCGCTTTGTTGGACGTTTTTCGAACCTGTGTGACACGGAAGAACGTTTTTCCTTGATCTTTTTTCTTTTATCGGCAATAATAATCGGTGCGGCATAATAACTCGGTGCGTCATCGCGCGGACGTTACTTTCACGACGGGGAGGGTGCCGTCTGTCAAGGTTTGCGCCGTTCAACTCGACGTTCAATCCGATTCCGCGTTGTAGAGTATCGCGAGAGACGCGAGAGAGTCCGCGTGTTCCGCCGATCGCGACAGTCGCCGTCGGGTCGAGGTGGAGGACGGCGACGGCGAACTTCTATTCGCGCCCCGCGGTGACTTTCGTTGCGCAACGATCGACCCTGTTTTCCGCTCACCCAGAAAACTCGACTCGTTTCCCGCGAATGGTAACCCATATCTGATATCTGTCCGTCGAGGGGGATCGTTAGCCATCATCAGATATATACGCGGCACGAGGAGACCTAATGTCAACGGGGAGAAAGAGACGGAGAGGGAGAGAGCGCGACGCGTTTTGCCCTCCTGCCTTGTCCGCTTGCGTTTGTGCCAGACGCGTTGTAGAGAACGCTAAAAACTTAACTCCGAATAGCTTGCGCGGCCCGCCTATTTTTACATCTAAAAACCGCGAGAGAGACACGCGGCGAGTCATAGCGAGTCATAGCGAGTCGGTTCGGACACCGGCGGCGGCGCTGTCCCGTTCGAATGTTGTTTGATTATCAAGGTCAGGCTCCGCGGAATTCGCGCACATCCTCGGGAGAGACCGTTGATGCCGCTCCGCACGTGGATGACACGGGAAGTTCGGGAGGATTGAGAGAGCCCGACTTGAGCCAACTGAGAATTTTCGAATTTCGAAGCATTGCTGAGAATTGATAAATTTTTTTTAATACAAATAGGACTTGTGAACACTTGTTCACATTGTGGACATCTTATCAGCATGCTGTTGACTAAGAGTCAACTCGAATTAAACAAATTTTCTAAATAATTATATTAAGAGTTATACTTTAAAGAAAAAAATGGCATTGCTTTTTAATTACCTGTTCAATCTATTAAGTTTATAGCAAATATTCTACACGGAGAAGATTTTCGCTTAAAATTTACCCTCAAAATTTGGTAATTGTGTAAATTTTAAGAGAAAATTCTCTCCATGTACTAGGAATTATAATTAAAAAAAAAAATTGTTTCCTAAATAGAGATCTGTTACCGCTTTTAATAACAAATTGATTCTTTTGCATAAATAATGCTTATACGCGAAATACAAGCGCTCGACATGCGAGGAATTTGATTTACGACCGGAGTCTCGAAACATATAATCTCGTCGGTAGAGGAGACACCTGTGTTTTGTCTTGAAAATATACTATCGCAAATTTCGCTCGAGATACAGTATTCCCGCGTACTATATACTGTTTTCGTAGTAGCTCTTTCGCCCAGCTCCGCGATATCCATCGACACTATATAGTCTGTGGTAGTCAAGAAATTCTATTCCCGAACGCCAGATGAGCGAAACGCTCTCGCGTCCCATCTTGCAAGGACGCGTCAATTTTTACGGTTCACCACATACTCGCAACGGGCGAGTTCCCATAGTTTTTCGTGACGCGCTCACGGAATACAGAAAGAGAGGAGGCCACGTTCTTCAAGATTACACCTCTCGAAGAGGGCGAGTCTAGGAATATATCCCGAAAGTGTGTCACATCTTGCCTCGATTACCGCACTCAAAAATCCCAGCACTGTGCTACGACGCGAAACTTCAATGGCACTCATGCGCGTCGGGTTGCAAAAACAACCCCTCCCCTCTTCGGGTTCTGTCGTTTTACTAAAAGGTGACTGACGGGTCCGACCGACGAGCAGCAACACTGATAGAAAAATATGTTGTATTTGTAACTATAATTGCATAGTAAAATAACTATAGTTAGGAATATCATTTTTATAGTAATTATTACTATAATATTGGTAATAACTATAATTTACATTGTTGAATAACTATAAAATATGGTTGGGTCCCCAATGGACCATAAATTTATAGTTGGTTTAAACTATATTATAGTTCTTATAACCATAATATTAGTTTATGCAACTTATGATATGGTTGCTATAACCAAAATGGAGATTTTTACACAGTTAGTTGTACCATAAAATAATCATTATAAGCATTTACCATAAATATATAGTGATTATTACCAATATAATAATTACTATAAAAATGATATTCCTAACTATAATTATGTTACTATGCACTTATAGTTACAAATACAACATATTTTTCTATGAGTGAAGATGTAACGAGAGAACACGTAACGGCGCGAAGGGAGTCTTTGATTGGAAACAAAAACTATGAGGGAATTATACAAGGCTATATATTGTAAGATATTTGGAGTCGAAAGGACTCATGTCGAATAAAATAGAGAATCCTGTGGTTCTAATTTTGGGGTTTATAAGCGAACGAAATAATAAACAAGAGCAGTTGGAGTGGTCTAGCGGTGAGAGGAGCTATCGTGTGGAACAAGGGATCCCGAGTTCGAATCCAACCAGCGCTCCATTAATTTTTCCGTATCTTTCAATATATTGATTTTTCGCTCTCCTGCGAGAATTCTTCGCGTGCGTTAGCTGCGCCTGATGCAGTCACGCGTCGGGAATGCCAAGTCGTGACTACCGTTCGTCGAAGGATACGTCCTTCGACCGTAGAACTCGGCTCCGCCTCAAATGTCATTCACCTAAAAATCCAATCCGCTTATTCCAGAATCGCGTCACTCACGATTCTCTCTCTTTCTCTTTCTCTTTCTACCGTACGATCCGAGCGTACAAGCCGCGCCTCTTCTCGAGAATTCTTCGAGGAAAAGGGCGAAGGGAGGAGGAGGAGGAGGAGGAGGTGAAAAACCGAACAGTGATCATTAGGATTCAACGCTTCAATTGAGAGGCGGTTTTGTCTTCGGGATCTCGTGTGCGGATTTTCAGCTGTGTGTGTGTGTGTGTGTGTGTGTGTGTGTGTGTGTATGTGTGTGTGGTGCCGTCGTGAAAGCGGGCTTAAAATAACATTCGTAGTTTATTGATTTTCCCAGCGTTACCCCGCCGATTCGCATTTGAACGCCGTGTCAGTCCGGCCGGACAATTTCCCCCCTCCCCCTCCCCCTCTGTCGCCGGACTTCACTCTGGGCGAGAGCGAGGAGAAAAAAAAATCAGAATCACCAATGAAATCGTTCGGCCGCGACGACCACACGACGTTATCGAGCAACGGCCGGGATAATTCAATAACGGGGATCATTGTTGGCGTCACGATCAGTTATAGCTTGCTTATGGACTACGACGGACTACGACTTGTCGTCAAGACACGACGCTGACCGTTAAACGCCACTTGGCCACTGATTATCATCGCGTCGGGTATAAAGCAATCGAGAAGATTCAGAACGAACATAAGGAATTGTTTTACGGTGAAATCAAATGACCTGCGATATGTATATATACATGAGTATCGACTTAGAGCTTCGGCAGTGGCTCTACGGTCTTCGTAACTTTTTAATGAACGAGCGTCCTCAAGTATAACAGGTTTAAACAATGGTTATAGCTGGAGTGTAAATGAAATGTCATGCGGCAAGATGCCCGAATTAAGAGAGGGATCTGAATTATTGACGATTATCATACGAACGTATTTGATAATTTAATTTTTCGAAGGATGTTCGATTTTATCTTTAATAAATAAAATTTGTATAATAAATATTTAGAAAAAAGTTTTAACATGTTGAGTTAAACTGTAAATTGTGAGAATTAAAATAAAACACTGAACGCAGTCGCGAATAATTCTCCGCGAGAATTTCTGCACGAAGAGAATTTTCTCTTAAAATTTAACCTCTTTTTATTTTTTATTTAATCTCTTAAAATTTGACCTCGAAGAATTTTACTATACTTTTAGTAAAATTTACTAAAAATATAATAAAACTTACTATACCTTCAATAAAATTTCCTGAAAGTATAGTAAATTTTATTAATTAAAAAGTATAGTAAAATTCCTCGAGGTCACACATTGTCCCACAATTACCAGATTTTGCGGGTAAATTTTAAGAGAAAATTCTCTCCGTGATGAGAGAATAATGGAACGAGTGCGTCAAACGTCGGAATTTTTTCTTGTTCGTCAGCTAGTTCTTTAAGCAGTGTTTATGCGTCTGTTATCAGCGCGTTGAATCTATAGTCAATTTGAGTCTCAAAGCCTCGATATGTTCGGTCGACGTTAATGACGCCATTAACACTTATTTTGACCACCGAACTGTCGTGCCGCGACACGAAAATAACGATTTGCGCTCTGATTCATATTCTTACTGGCCATGCCAGATCGTGCTTTGTCACTATTTATCACTGCGAAACTACTATGACGCATATAACTTGCACGCACATACACGCACACCTACGTCATCACGCTGGTAATAATTCTGCTGATTCGTCATAAACGCAATGGCACTTCTGTCTCACCACGAGTTTCACTCGATCTGTTTGCGCGCATCCGAAACGCGTAACCATTTTGAAGACGGTTTATAACCGAGCGACTTGCAATTTTGCATTTTTTTTTCTAAACACTAAAAATAGCCTGACGGAGAATTTTTTTACGACGCTTCGTTCTTCATTGCAGTCGACAAACGAGCTAAATTTGTACTGAAAAACTGCTACGTTGACCAGCTGCTATTTTATTTAAACGTAGTACTTCGAACAAACGGCTATGCCAAATCGAAGCTTCAATTTTATAATGCTTATGCCGTTTTGCACTTTAACGAGTCAGCAGTGATCATCGTAAATAATGTAAATTTTAAAAATTCGAGTAGCCATTTCTTATTTTTATATTTTTTGTTATTTTTTAAATATATACTATTCAAGTGTCAATAGAGAAAAGTATTATTTTTATAATAAAATAAACGTAACTTCTCTCTTTTCGTTTCTCTATGAAAATTATGCAAAGTCAAAATTCGTTTTGCCCCGTTTAGGTGTATATATCTCCGTAATCTTTCTTGTGAACATAGTAATCTTACTGTTTAGGAACAGATTCGTTTAGATATTAAAATACATAATCAGTTTATATGAAAAGATCCAAATATCAAGTAATATAACAAAGTAAAATTTAATAAAAAAATTAATTAATATAAAACTAATTACTTTATGTGTTCCTACGTGTTATCTGAGAGAATAATCCATGATGAAAGTCACACATAGCAGTTGTCCACTATTACGGAAATGATAAATATTACTGAAAGCAATCAGTTAAATTACTACTTGTTCTCCCTGCGAAAGAATTCCGGGGCATATGTCTGTAATATACTCATTGAGATAATTAACTGGACACATATGTGCGATCGACATCCAGTTTATACGGACGGCTAACAATAACAATCAACAATCTGGGAAAAGCATTCTCGCATCTTTAGAACACGCTAAAACGTAGACGTATGTAAACATGCGTTTCCCCGAGTGCGGGCAATCGATATTCAGATTAATCTTCCTCACATTCGAGATAAGAACAAATATATTTCCGCCACGCCTGTTCTCTACAAGGCACGTCTATCACGTGAGTTCTCCGGAGTTCAATATCGATCGACCCGCGCTGCAGATACGATGTCGTGGGTCTCGAGAGATTTTCAGTTTAACTTAGAGACGAGAATAAACTAGTTGATTCGACTTGCGGAATATTTAATATTGACGGATTTAACCGAAACACAGAATTTCTCCGGTTGTTATTGAGGAAGTATTTGATCAATATTACCTTGAGCGCAGAACCGCGCAATAGTTGTTAATGGTGCGTGTCCATGATGAGGACTATTCGGTGCCTTAATTTTGCCTTTTATCCAATTAAAGACTTTCGAGAGTCATAATACCCAGGATTAGCCTTTATTCGAATATCAGTTTGTCCTACGTGACTTCTTTATAGTCACGCAGAGAATAGCAGATAATAATTTTTCTTTGAAATATAATTATAGGTATTCTTATAATTATTTTAACTTACGAATTTTCCAGACTTACAACTGGAATATCGGTCGCAGTAGTTTTGTTTCTTAATCACTTTTTGAACTTATGTTTAACCCTCTGTCGTTTTTCCTACACGGTATCTTCTCTAGAAAGTATTTGCATAATTGTTTATTAAAGAATTGTATATAATTCGACTCTAGGTTTTTTATTGTTACAAGTGTGTCCAAACTATTACTCGTTACTCGTATAGGAGTAATCCCATCGCGCGTATGTACAGAGTTAAATATTAATTTTACAATATCAAATATTCTTAAGAATAAACTTTAAGAAATTTTGTGTTGTTATTTTTTAAATTAAAATCTATATAATTATTTCTAATAATAATTATTTTCCATGAATGATGTTTTATTTATATAAAACGGTATCACTAGTATATCAATTTAAATAATACGTATATACCATAACGGTAGTTCATGCACTTAATGCTAAATAATTGCATTGTTATTCGACTTATGAGTCATTCGATCAAAGTCTCGGAACCTTGTTGTAAGTAGAGGGATCTTTATTTAGTGCAATAAATATTTATAAGGACACGTGACACTTATTAACTTTGTCATAAAAGGCTTTGAAATGATTAATTTATAATTCTGTATTCTTATTTTGTTGTTCAAAATGTTAATTGCTGAAAATTAATTTAGCAATGCTTCTCTTTGCTATTTCTATATTTCTTAAAATTTATAAAAGGAACTTGTATAAACTTATTTGATTGACAATTTGACTTCACTAAATTAAGATTTATATTTCGTTATAGTTCTTTCTGATTTAGCTCTGACCTAGCTCTTGAATGTTTTCCTTTTTAATTAAAGTGACGTATACGGGGCCGACAATCGTGCGCGAAGGACAACCTTGGAGCATCGAGTGTACCGATTTGAAGGACAATGATAATGTTAAGTGGACCAGGAACGGCCAGACGCCGGAGGAGTTGTCCAGCGGTCAGCTGGTTGTCTCACCGTTGGCCCCTGGCAAAAGCACCCTCTCGGCGACCCAGGCGACCGAGAGCCACGAGGGAGATTACAAATGCACAGACAATCCGGACAGTTCGGATTCTTTCCATCTATCGATAGCTTTCGGTTCGTAGCATTATCAGACGTGTATTATATTTTATTTGATTCGACTTGAATCTCTATGATTTAAATTATACTTAAAATGACATTAATATCATATAATTAATATTATTTTTCTTACAAAGACTAAATTTTCTTATTATTAATATATTAATATTCAATCAATAATTATGTTGTTAATTTAAAGTTATGTATCAACGATTTGATTCGGATAAAATTTTTTCAATTTAATTCGTGACTCGAACTCGAGTAAAGAAATAAAATTTGATTCCATTTGATTTGGCGTCAAAGAAACTGATTCGCGCATCTCTAATTATAAGTTCAGCATTTTAATTATCTGATAGAAAACAAATTCTACTTATATAATTTCCTTGCGACATCTCGCTCATGTTTATCACTGTGTCTACTACAAGAAAATTAATATTTCTTTTATTATTATAGTTACACATAAATTTATATTGTTTTATTATACATGTGTCTGTTTCGAATCCCTGTAAGTCCGATACTAAATATCGATTATCGATAAAATTAATAAGTATTTACACCTTTATGAAGATACGTGGCCTATATCTGAAACCTTTTCTCAACATGTGATAAATATTTGATAACTGATATTCTGCCTCGATAAATTCCCAGTTATTGCTTTATTGCGTGTGTGTACCAGATTATTTTATTCACTTTCCTTCTCGATATATTCTCGACACGAATTTATTAACATTTATTTAAAAAATAAAATGAACGTATTCCAAAACTGGTAACATTAACCAATCTATAAAAACTAAGAATATGAAAGTTTTATGTTATTTACATAATAATAATAATATGTCTCATTATTATGATATTCAAATTTTGTCCTTGTTTAATATTTATAAATAATTACTAATTTATGTGAATGTTTCATTCAACTATACATATTAAATTTTCACAAAGGATTTATTGATCATCGTTATATTAATCACATATCTCCAATCATATAAGATAATGTCGATGTCTTACGTCATGTTTTATTATAGATAATAAAAAATTCAATTTCGATATATGAAGTATCCAACATATATTTTTTATTTGAAAAAATTAATGAGATCACAATACATTCGAGAACACACACACACACACACACACACACACACACACACACACACACACACACAAAACTCGCATAGAAATGAATGAACTTATAAAAGCGGAATATATATGAATTGTTCGCGTCTCTTCGCTCACCACGTTTCTCGGCTATTATTATAGAATATTTAGGACGATGCGGATTCTAAAAATATGACTGCAGTGATAGTTGTCGCCGTCACTCGTTCATTACATTATTTGAGTAATTTATGGTGAAGTTGTAAATTAATTGTTTTATATTATTTGAAATACACGGAAAATAGATTTTGATCGTTATCTCGAAAATCTTTCTGATAAAATACGCGCGTGCATTATTTTTCTCTGATGAATCTTCATTTGACGCTGCAATTTTTGCACAGTTGTATTTAGACGTACACCAAAAGACAATTCTTCTTGTTTGACGCAGATATTAAGATTAGAGTACTTACGGCCAAAGATGTACCTTTGGTGCTTGAATGCGCAAACAAAACCACCGGTGATAAAGTGCAATGGCTGAAGGAGAAGACGTCGTTGAGCACGGCGCTGGCTGAGAAAGAAGAATTAGTCAAGATTGATAACAGTACTGGCAGCTTACATATTTTAAAGGAAAAAGAAGAGGTTTTTGGAAATTATACTTGTAAAGTGGCTAATTCCACGGTCGAGTACAGAGTCGTACGTGAGTATTCCGGCGCAACGTTTCTAAATTTATATATGAGATTAGATAGATAGAAGTGTAAGCGGCTTACGCGGGAAATATTGTATGAATTTAGTCACCACTTAAGATATTTACATATAAAAAAAGAGAACATTATTTTTTTAAGATTTTATGTCAAAAAGAATGTCTCACATTCGATGCTCTAAAATTTCAGCGAGGCCAGTGGCACATCTATCTGAATCTATTAGCGTGGTGGAGGGCGAAAAGTTGCACTTGGTGTGCGGCGGTAAGCAGAGCTACCCCGGCGTAAAGGTACATTGGACCTTTGGGGATCAGAATTATACGCGCAGCAAGGGACGCGTGAAGATCGCCAAGGACCCAGAGAGAAACATTTACGGCGCCATCCTGATTGTCGACAACATCGAGATGAATGATCGTGGTGATATTTTCTGCAGGGTGTCGTATAATTGGTCCGATCCCATATTAGAACACTCATCGGAAGCCAAGACATTCCTCAGGGTGAAGGACAAGCTCGCCGCACTCTGGCCCTTCCTAGGAATTTGTGCGGAGGTTGTTATTCTATGCGCCATCATTCTAGTTTACGAGAAGAAGCGAAATAAAGCTGAACTCGAGGAGTCTGATACCGATCAAAGCCCTGATACGTAAGTGTTTAGGAATAATTATCTTTCCTTTACAGAATCCTATTAGTTTATGAAATAATAGTACGCGGTAGAGCTACGATCTTGTATTTTTGTTCGACGTAGTTTTATCTTGGTACCAAATCCTGCCGATGAACCCTTGGAATGGTATGTTCCGCTACATGGATCCCTCCCATCCGATATACCTCCAACACCACAATTCCAATTCATCAAGAGCGTTCGCTTTGCATCTACCTCGGATAAGTTTCAAAAACACCGTACTCTGAAATTGGCTCCAGCTAAATTATTTATCTCATTTGCTTACAAAAAGAGAAACACAGATGAAAATTATTTTCCTTACTCCATTTCAATCCTATTTCATTTCTTTATAATAATAAACTTATAGTATTTGTACTTACAATACTTACAGCTTTATAAAAAATCTGACTTAAATAATGTAAAATGTAAATTTTATATTAGTAGAAATGCTTTATATAGATTTTGCGTATTTATTATTACGTCTGATATTTTGCTTTTATTGAATTTATAGTAAACCAACACCCAACAAGGAGTCCGATGTCAGGCAGAGAAAATGAGACAGCAAGCAAAAATTAGAGCGATGCGATAGAAGCGGGAGAACGGGTCATTATGTGTAGAGTGCTGTAATGGAAACCTATAAAGACAACGGAATACGGCTTTTGAATGAGAGAGAGAGAAAGAGAGAGACGTGTCGTCACAAACGTGAAATAAACACTGCAAAATGGACAGCAGCGGGCTTGAGTGGGCCATTCATAGTGCGCACCTGTGTGAAAACAGGCTTGTGCAGCAGAAGCGTAAGGAGCAGGATCACACAAGTTACTAACAAGTTAAATTAAGCCTTATTACGGTGTTCACTCCGTTTATCAAATGTTCGCCTGTTCATATTCTTTAACTACACCGCTTTGACCGATAAGAAGGAAGATGTGTTTGAGTTATGTACAAATGCTGATGATGACACGAGTGCGTGCCAGGAAATGAAGGATATGTGTGCGTGTGTGTGTGTGTGTGCATATGTTCATGTATGAAAGAGAGAAAGAGGGAGTAAAAGAGAAATAGAAAAATAATGCATGCATGAGTGGCAAGCTAACAAATATAAACAGATAGATATAAAAGAAGCAGAAATAAAATAGCGTGCCTCCCGAGCGCGCATACGCGCGTGATTACATATAATTTCTTACGAAGTGCTTCGAAATACGTTTTGACGGGCACTGTAACTTGATCGCGCGTTTATTCGTCGCATACATTGCTCTATTGTTCTGTGCGGCGTTTGTATTCGCGTTCGTTGGGCACGCCACATATTAGATTTGCGTAGAACTCGTTTCTCAAACTTCGCACGTGTGACCGAAGAAACAAAAAAAAAAAACTATGGTAGAGCCAAACATATGTGCTCGATGCTAGTTATGTAATAATAGGAACGCGGGCAGTGCGTGCCATAATTGACTTCCGGATACATGCTCGTGTACTTTTAGAGATCGAAAAAGAGAAAGAGAGATTGAGAGAAAAAGGAGAGCGAAAGGGGAGAAGAGACAGAGCTTATGTCTTTGGCGTCGCCTTATATTCCATCGCTCGTAAAAATATTCCGGAAGTCTGGTTGCACGCGACGCCGTTGTTAATGACATTAATGTAATTAATACTGTAATATTGCCATCGTTACTACTGCTGCTACATCTATCGTTATTATGATTATTACAAGTATTATATCGTTAATTTTATCACTATTGTAATAATTTATAATCCGTACCAACACGATTCTCTATATCGACAGTGTCGTCATTGTCACAGACATTACAATTTTTATCCATAATTGATTATCAGCAAAGCAACAATCGCTTCGCTGATGTTTCGCTTGTTTATTCCTTATCGTTATGATCGTGCTACCACTTTTGTTGATATTCTCTGAGTATCGATAGACCAATTACATCTATAAGTAATGAAAATAGTATGGAGGTAGAGCTTTGAAGATGAAGGTAATTCATTAAAGAAACACAAAACGCGTCAACTTCGTTTAAAAATGTACAAATGTTTTATTGCTCAATACGCGCGTCCACGCTTGCTTTGTAGAGTAGATGATGTAGATGCATCCATTGAGTCGTGTCGATATTCTGTTGCGCGATATAAATAGACGCTTATAAGTCGAGCGAGATAAACTTAGGTACATGCTTTTTTATGGGTCTTCGAAGTCTCGAATTTCAGGTTGAATCCTATTATTCTTGGATCCATGGGTCCTTCAAGTCTTATTTTCTTGGTATTAAGTTATATGGCTTCTGGATCTTGAAACTTCGAATAGATACATGCTGCTAGATCGTAAGATTTGTTTTTCAGACCCAGGGATCCTCGGATTTTCGGCTACTACACATGAAACTTATTTAATATAATTATACGGTTTTTCCACCGCAAAAGCACAAAAGTTTGACAAGAGTTCATGCGCTCTGTACAGAACTATAGGGCGCGCGCCCTATGGATATCTTCTTTGGTCGTAAGCGCCACTTCTATGCTTTCGTATGGGGCGACTTCCCTCCCCATACGTCAAACCCAGCGCGATTCGATCCAGATGGGTTCTCGGGGAAAAGAAGTCACGGGGAATGGGAAAGAAGAAACACACAGAGATAAGATAGCACCGCACAGCGTAGTCTTTTTTTCCGCGTCCTCTGTCACTGCAACTTGAATATATACAGATCGCTTCGGTCGGAAGCGGATAAATCGTTCTCGCGATTTAACCTGTATTCTTTCTTATTACTTCGGTATCTGGTTACCGTAATCTACATAAACACGCACGACCTCGCCGCTATACTTTCGCTGACTGGGCATGAAGTAGAAGTCTGGCTGGTTTGCCTGCCCCGCGCCCGCCGGATGGTGCATGCTCTTGGGGCGTCCGTAATGATCCCTACGATCTTGCGTGTAGTAACCGTGCTGGATGGGTGCCGAGTGTCTGGCACCGGGCGCACGTGGAAGACTGTAGGTCGCCCTAGGTCCGACCATCCTGTTGGGTCCCTCAACCGCGTCAGTACCATTCATGCCAGTCATGCCGTTGCCGGTCATCTCCCTGGCTCTCGGCAGGCTGGAAATCGGTGGCGGTGGCGCTTTCTCCTCCGTCTCGAACGCCTCAAACGCAAAGTTCGTGTTCGCGCCGGAAGCATAGTCCTTCCAAGCATTACTGGCGATCAAACGTTCCTACGCAAAAAAAACCAACGTGTTTAGAATATGCGAAGAATGTAGATATGTAGAAATTTTCCAAAATTTTATTTTTTATTTTTTCAAAATTATGCTTTTATTTTTTAAGTAGAAATTATGATGCTTTATGTATTTCAAATGTGTTTGTTTTATAACACGTAAGAAAAAAGATTTGTCTACGATAGATCTATCGATGCATACATTTAAAGAGTAGATAAAAACACAGTTAATTATTAACTTAACAATCCCATATTAGTATAAAAAGTCGAACGGGAAAAGCTTGGTAGCGAGGTAAAGGCGCAGAACACATGCAGAGAGTGAGAGACAGTCGGATAAGAGAGCGAGTTAGTAAGATATCTGAATTAGAGCGAAAGAACGTGGGGACGAGTGTGTGACATTGCGCACCGATTATGCTCGACGAGAAGCTCTACCAGCTGGGATTAGGCCGATGCATTTCAGACGGGGCGTAGTGATGTCGAGGCTGATGATGGTGATGATGATGGTGGTGGTGGTTGTTGGTGTTGTTGTTGTTGTGATGGTGGTGATGATGATCGCCGTTTTGTTGACGATGATACCGCGTCGCGTTCGTGCGATGAATCGGGTTGGGCGCGTCGGAGGAAGCCAGAGGCAGCGAGTACACCCTCTTTATTGGTCGCAGGGAGTCGCGAGTCATGCAACACAAGCGAAGCAAAAGATGTCGGGTTCATTAGGGGGTGGAAGCGTAGTTTTTACGCTACAGGATGTCCCAAGAAGACGTAAGCGAACAGTTCGATCTTTCAGGCTGTTTCCATGAAGTAAAAACGAAGAAAGGAGCAATGCAGTAACTTCAATATCATTAAATGACTTTATGAATCAATTAGGGTCTTTAAAATAATTGAGTTATTCTAATTACTCGTTAAATTTGTTACGATATTATAGTTATTTAATTACGATATTACAGTTAATAGTTGCTATAAGTTACGTCAAAATTTTAATGTTTAAGAACTACATATTTTTCTTGAGAATAGAATTTGGACAGCGTTATACATCTTTCTTGGAACACGTTAGGATTACCACAAGTTCGTTAGAGAAAGAGCAGAACACAACACTCACAGGAGGAAGACCTGAGGATGCGAGAAAAAGTGGAAAGAAAAAAATACGTGAAGAAGTCCGAGAAGTTTCTAACGCACACAGAACATACCTTGGTCGCTCGTCTCTTCGAGCTCCTGTAGAGCGTACAACTGGCTTGGAGCAGAGCGAGGGCCAGTAACGCTGCTACACAACCGACGACGATGTAAAGCTTTGTCGCGCTCAGGAACAAGACCGTCGCGGAAGATGGTCGATCGTTCTCGTCTTCCGTCTCTATATCGTTCACTGAAAATAAGTGTAATAATATATTTTAATTTTAAGTGGAACTCGTAACATCGACGGAGATGAATATCTCGATTAATCTAAATTAATCTTCATTTCTTTATGCTGTTAGCATTAAAAAAACAATGCTTTTTGAACCTACTTGAATCATATGCTTGTTAAAATTTTAAAATTATGCCGTTATGTGCATTAATTTAAAAAAAAAAGAAATTATCTAACTTTGAATCTCAATCTAGAATCGGAAATTTATCTAAGGGAAAGAATTGTGTGTTATATTAATATACTCAAGCAGAACAACAAATCGTGATTACGTCAAAATAAATCGTGATTAATCGAAAGGTAATGTTTAACCTTTTCTGGTCACTTGTGAGATGTACAGCACCCCAAGCAACTTTCAATTATAATTTACATGCTCAAAACATCAAATTAAAGCTAAATTTGACTATTATATTTGCTTATTCTCACTATTTTAATTATCGGGACATATTTTTAAATCCTATAATAATGTATCAATAGTTAAATAGTTACCAGTATCAAAAGTTAAAAAATGCAAAGTAATTATAATAAAACCCTCAAAATGTCAATAGGGTGTGACATACCCCATGTGATCAACTTGTCACAAATCCGAAGTGCGACCAGGGAGGGTTAATAATCATTTTCGAGTGATTTTGACGCCACATAGCGATTTTTTGTTTTTCTTTGGTAGCGTTCGGAACTCAATGCTTACCTCGGGGTGCTCTGACTATTAAGTACTGCGGATCGACACTGAGTGCCCCGACCTTACCGGTCACGAGGGCCTCGCGCAACGCTTTTTCCGCTTCTAAGCCGGTGTCCGCGGGTTTCAACGATCTCCCCTTGACCTCGTTCTTGTCGACGATCAGGTTCATACGCGCGATCACTCCCTGTTCGTTATCTCTGCAACGGGAACGAATGGGAATGACTGGTATCTTATCAAACATAGTTGCAACTACGTTACTTTTATGTTTCATCTTTCTTTTTTGTTATCTTACTTGCGCAACTCGTCGAGTCGGACTTGATAGTAGCCCGGGAGCTTCTCGAAGACCGGTCCGAAGCTCTCCGATATCCGGTTCGAGATCACTTCGAAGTCGGGACTGTCGGGTGTGGGGGCTATAAATCCGTCACCCAAGTTAACGAGCTTGACTTCAATATCGTAATGCAATCTTGGTGGCGCGGGCGTGGTTTGGTCTTCAATTCCTAGATGGGCAATTGAATGATACACTTAACGGTAGTCGGAAATATATACTTTCATGAAAAGAACGGTTTTGCTAAAGTATTTAAAAATACAGCTGGTTACAAATCTGAAAATAATTTTGTCGATCTGCCAAATAATTATGGAGAATGTTCGAGCACGATGAGCAATACTCGAAAAATTTTTTTTTCTAGCAACCGGTCCGATATAATTATTTTGATGGTCAAACAAAATCATTTTCAGATCTGTATTCAACTAAATTTTTAGATACTTTAGCAACATTTAATAAACTACTCTTGATTATTATTAATTATCATACATTAATAATTACAAGAAAATCTTTTAACGAAAAGATTAATTAATTATACGATAATCGCAATCATTCTAATAATAATTGAATGAAATAAATGCCGATACATTATCATTAAACAACAATACGCGCGGGTTAATATATAGTTGCATCGAGCAGCAACTATAGCGAGTAACAAAAATGCAGTGATCGATAGCTACCTTCCAGTCCGCAAGACTTAATGCATATTCTGTCTGACGAAACGACCGGTTTCGCGTCGTGTTTTCGAATCTTCTTATTGATCGGATTGAATACGCCCCCCTTCACCGGAAACATCATATACAGGCAGTGCTCGTCCGTAAACGAGAGATCCCTGTTGTCCTTCGTTGCGCGTTTTCTCGAGAACCGGAGGGTAGTTACGCCATTCTCGATGCGGCCGCTGATGTTGTAGATGTCCTGCGACGGGTCCAGCAACGGCGCGTTGTAGCCGCTAATCCAGGTGTCCATCACGAATGCCCGACCATTCGTTTTATCGACCCAGCCGAGAATGGCATCGGTTTGCGACTAAAAAAAAAAAAAATAACAATATTATCTGAAAATTTCATAAGCGATTTTGAGACTCTTTTTAAGAAGAAATGATTCATCTAAGAGTGACGGATCTTCTCAGCAAATTGTAGATTTAATTCGTGATTCAATTGAAAGGACATCGAATATCCAAGCGATTTATGGAGAGAAAAGACAAAATCTCCCATTTCTTTTTATTTGACAAATACTTACCATGTTACTGTCGTCGGAAAATCCAACTCCGGTCCACATATTGGTATTCGTCGTGGAGATTACGAACGTTATCAGATCCTACGGAGAAAAGTTTTTATGGTATCGGTTTCGTCGGAGTGGTTTCCGTAAAAGGAAAACGCCGAGGAAATATGAGACAAATTACCTTTTTACCCTTATACGTCCATTGTATGGCGTATTCGCAAGTGCCATTTTCCGGTGAGCAATTTCTCGGATAACGCCACTGGCCACCGCAGGTACCATCTTGCGACGCCACACCGCCGGCGAATTCCGGGTTTTTAGCTTCATCTGTGCAATGAAATTATTTATATTAAATTTATATAAAATATTAATATATCGCATGAAATATTTAGTGAGCGCGTTAAAAAAAATTTTTATTTTTCTAAAATATTAATGTGGAAAAAATTGCACAACAATTTTTTTCTATAATGATTTAAATATAGTAACCAGCATTATTGTCATTAATAATATTTTTATCAATATATAATCATTCAAAAAAATTGTATAATTAGATGGATATTATATAGATATTCAATATTCTTATATTTTATTTGCGATTATATACAAATATATATATATATATATATATATATATAATTTTATTATGTATAAATTGTAATACTTTCTATAAGACTTTTTACATTTTATGTTATAGAAAGTTATTTACTGTACGATAAAAAAAATGAAAAAATCCAGAAGTCTATATATAATAGTCGTAAACTTATTCTCAAAATTTGATCAAGTTCTTTCTTATTGAGAATCTTACCGAAAGAATTTCTTTAAGGAGATCCTAAAGCTGTTCTGTTTTACCGATTATTTTGATTATTCTCAATTCACTAATCTTTTAATTGTATTTACAGAATTAAAAATCCTTTTCCACAATTAAAGTACAGACGGTAACATAATGCGTAAGAATTTTATACGTAAGAATTTTATACAAAAACGAAAAAGAAATGTAATATAGTTTACAAATTTTTTTTTCATTTTTTATATAAAATTCTTACGTGCGCATTATGTTACCGTCTGTATTTTAATTGTGGAAAAGGATTTTTAATTCTGTAAGTACAATTAAAAGATTAGTGAATTGAAAATAAGCAAAATATTTGGTAAAACAGAATAGCTTTAGGGATCCCCTTAAGAGCGAATGATTTTGCTAGAGAATGCCGAGCTCGCGCTGGACGGTTTACGATTCGAAGTATCACGCTAAACATACACGCGAGCATCGGTAATCTCAGGATAACCGCGGCGGAGGCTGAACGGATGACCTCACCGAAGAAATTCATGGTGACCGCGCCTCTCTGCATTCCATGGCCGTGATATTTGAGCTCGTCGACCTTGTAGAAGTCTTTGACGCCGACCTTGGCCTTTTCGATCCCGCTAGCCGGCTGGTGTATGTACCTGCCCGGCTCTTGACCTTTCGCCCAAATCACTTGCATATTGCCGTCGCGGATCTCGTGATCGGTCGGCTCGTTCGCGGCCAATTTCCTGCGGAAGAGCATCGTTGTGACGCCGTCGCGCTCGTAGCCGAACGCGGCCGTCAGGCTGTCCCTCCCGTCCCAGTACGCGTCCTTGCGCGGCGTCGACCTGTCCCTCGTGTAATAATCGCCGATCCTGTAGCTCGTCCCGCGCGCCGTCCCAATTATGATGTCCGTGCAGTCCATGGGGTTGAAGTCGTGCTTGGGCGTGTACTTATGCCCCGGCGCCGGCAACGATGCTTTGTGAGGGGCGCGAACAAATTTAAATTAACACAAAGAGTTGTGCGGGCACGGTTTTGCGAAAAGAATTCGCCGTAGAATTATGTAGAATGCTGATGAGATTTTGAACGATGAACTGAAATGCGTCCGATGTTGCATGTTTCGTTACCCGAAGTATGTCTGTAACTTTGTTTTCGCGTCAGAAGAGAAATCAAGGCTTTACATACGTACGTCTTTTGGTATCATTTTCGTACTGTTCGAGAATTCGAAACTGTAGGTTGTTTTTGTCTATACGGTCTTCCTGTTAATTGAAATTTTTTTGTTTGTTTTATATACACTTTAAGTTTTTCAAAACCTCCCGTTCTCCCGTTGAGTGCACTTCAGCCCCAACGTATAAGAATTGATTATTCGTCCGGGTGAGATGAGTCGATGTTATGGTAATGGCGGGGGTTAAATGGTGTCCTACGATGTCGTGAGAGAAGTCGTGACGGATATCGAGACACGTGCAAATTTCGTGTCGAAGTAATGCATGCGGCATAACCCGTAAGTTATCGATATTTACAGGAGAAAATATAAAATTTTCATGGTGAGTGTGGTGTAGCGACGGGGGGGGGGGGTGGGCGTGAAGCGTAAGCGTTATCAACGTTAACTCTGCATACAGTTGTTTTACTCTTCTCTGTTGCGTGCAAAGACGCAATTGGGGATTAAATTAAATCAATCGGGAATTTATGCGAAGTCAGGGGAGCTGCAATTATCATTTTACAATCCGCCGCATCCGGTGGAAGCGGCGGATGGAATAGATTATCTTATCAACACGCTAAATACGCTTTCACGGCAAATATTTATCGTTGCGGTCCTCGCGTTCCTCTCGTGCAAACTTTTACCGGCGACCATACGGTTATCGTGAAAGTCGCGAATATCGAAAGTACGATGTATACACTACTGGTTGAGATGTTATACAACTACGAGAGATTTTATATATATATTTTTTATTGAAAACTTATTTTTATTAACGTAATGCATTCGTATAATACGTATTAGAAATTTATAACTTGAATTTGTACTTTTTTTTTGTTGCACGTCCAAAATTAAAGTTAAATAACTAAAAGTTAGAAAGCGAAAAATCTCTGGTAGCCTGGGAGTTAATGATATGATAATAGCGTGGCGATATGTGCGGAAATAAGCGTTAAATCGATCCTCGTTACCTTTCGTCGCTCCCGACTTCGGACCCACACTTGGCTCCGGTTCCGAGCTCGGCTCTGGCTCAGATTTCGGTTCCGGTTCAGATTTTGGTTCCAACTCGGGACTAGGTTCCGGCTCGGATTTTGGTTCTGGTTCAGAACTAGGTTCAGGCTCGGATTTTGGCTCCGGCTCGGACTTCGGCTCCGGCTCAGAATTGGGTTCTGGCTCGGACTTTGGCTCCGGTTCGGATTTCAGCTCTGGCTCGGAGATAGGTTCAGGCTTAGATTTTGGTTCGGGCTCGGATTTTGGTTCCGGCTCAGAGCTAGGTTCAGGCTCAGATTTTGGTTCCGGTTCAGAGCTAGGTTCAGGCTCGGATTTCGGCTCTGGTTCGGAGCTGGGTTCAGGCTCGGATTTCGGTTCTGGCTCAGAGCTAGGTTCAGGTTCGGATTTCGGCTCCGGCTCAGAGCTAGGTTCAGGCTCGGATTTCGGCTCTGGCTCGGAGCTGGGTTCAGGCTCGGATTTCGGTTCTGGCTCGGAGCTGGGTTCAGGTTCGGATTTTGGTTCTGGCTCAGAGGTGGGTTCCGGTTCAGAAGTGGTTTCTGGCTCGGTGACACCGCTGGACTCGCCGACCTGTTTCCCTGTGCAACAAAGCATCGTACGTCGTGCGAACTACCTACTTATTGGGACCATCACCTCGTGCGTCGTGTCTCGAAAGGAGGCTATTGTTACAAAGACTACTGGGATTTCTCGGGTAAATCTACGTATTGCTATTAAATTCTTGAGCAAGCGAGCGACTCATCGGAGCTGTCCTCGACATAAATACATAATACATACCGAGCGCAGGGACTGCGGCTGATTTTGGAGATCTCCTCTTGCGACCTATGTAAAAAAATTAATTATCAATCAAACACTCTTCTGTAAAAAATTAGTATATTGAAATCACAAATAGTTAATTTCTCTTGATATTGAGAGAATAACCTTCAGATAGACAAAAAGAAAATTTCTTAAAGATGCCTTGTTTAGAGATGTCTTGCAATTTTTTCAAAAAGTTTCAAAAAGATATTTCTTAGAGATCTGAAAGTATCTTATGTAATATTTTAAGATATTTTTCAAGTATTTAAAGTTATCTTGAATATTATCTTATGTAACTCTAATCCTAATGTAATATCTTGTAAGATATCATTTAAAGATCTCTAGAGATCTCTCTTAAAATTCTACAAAGATATTTTTTACAATTTTTTTACAAATATGTTTTAGACAGACTCTTAGACATCTTTTAAAAATATCTTAAAAAGATATCTTTAATGAGATATTTTTTATAGGTTTACAAGATCTTAATGTCCTCTAGGATATAAAACTATTTATGACAATTACGATTAACGTCTCACGGCAATAAACGTACAGAAAAATGTTCTATCGTTACATAACATAGAATTCGCACTTTGTGAATAACAATTACGTATATTTTTGACATTCGTATTATCCGACGCTTGTCGCACGTAGCGTATCATTATTCGAACGCGTATTACTTATGTTTGCATTGTGTTACTTTTTGCCGTCGTTTATGTAATTACAAACTCCTTGAACTCTGCACGAATCACGTATAACACGTCGGAATACATTAACTAGCACCGATAGCGTGTTAATGATTGTGTACCTTGCTCGTGACATAGTGAAAGAAAAACCAAGTAAAAAAAAAACACTTCTCCGAATACATATCATGCATATGTCGTCTGTTTTTTTCTTTCTAATGCAGGAGCACGTAAACGTCCACTTAAGCGCGTAAAAATACTACATGCCGCGGAGAGCTACGTAAATTTTAAGAAACCCGAAGACAATTTATCAAAGCGCATTGCAATTTTCAGAGACATAAACATTCTGCAATATCGACAAACGGGTACTTTCCTTCCGGAGAAATAACGACGTGATATAATATGAACAGATTTTACCTTGCTTCGTGCTGACTTGATAGGTCACGCTGGTCTGCACAGTGACATCAGCATCCGGTCGCGATGTTACATCGAAAGTCGCGGCGTCCGCCTTTGCCGATCGTCTCTTCGCTATCGACTTCTCACCCTCCAAGCCGGGCTCCGGCTCCGGCTCTGGTTCTGGCTCCGGTTCCGGTTTGGGATCCTTCGATTTGCCGACCGGTTCCGATTTTGGCTCCGGCCGCGGAAGTGGCTCGGGTATATCCTTGATTATGGGGAACGATCGGCAAGACGGACCGAGATCGCTGGGCCTCCACCCGATACCGATCCACGTCGTGGAGTTGGCCATGAGAATGCCCTCCAGCTCCTTGCTCTCCTTTAGGATCCGCCAGTAAAATATGACATCGTCGGAGAATCGCTTCATCGTGTATTCGTCCAAATTTACATCGATGCTCTTCACCGGTGATCCTGAAAGTGGAATCGTCGATGGAGCAAGAGCGAGATTGTTACGGACGGTTTCACCGCAAACTCGTCGTGACAACAACGCTCGCTACGGCCCGAGGCTTTCTCAATCTTTCTTTTTTTTCCTCCATTCGCTTGATGGATGCTCGTTTCGCACTGGCAGCTATTAAATCGCTTCTGTTTTTAGAGATCCATTAAAAAAAGTTAATGGATCGTCTTCAACGTAAGGTGATCAAGAATTTATAGTCGTGAATAAAACTAATGGTTATTAAATCTTATTTTTATATATATATTTTTTTTACTAAGATTTAATAACTTATTAGGAAACATGTATAAATTCTATTAATTCTGTAAAAAAATCTAACAATAAGTAAAAAATATACAACTACACGACAAAGAGAGTGTTTGTTAAATTTTATTTTTGATTGTTTAAGAAATCGAACCGAAACTTGAAGATCAGATACTTCATGTACAGACTACAGGCAAATAAGAGAGTAAAACCAAGCGAACCTCTTTGATGTGTAAGTAATTAAAAAAAAAAATCTAAATCATATTCTTTGTCTAGAGAAATTTAATTCAACATAGTAAGACTAAGTCAATAAAGAGAGGTAATGAAAAGGGCTAATTATGTATTAATTTTATGCTTCGGCACAGGAAGATAAAAGCCGGAACATTTCTATTCTTTCAATCGCGTCTCTACACCCATGGTCCACGCCGATGGAAATGGAACGTCGGTCCGGCATAAGTGTCTCGGAAACAATCGTCGCGGCCGATGATGGCCGGTACGCGAGGAATTCCCGAGGGGAAACTTACTCTTCGCGCAACCCGGACCGAACCAGCCGGCGTTGCAGTAGCAATGCTTGGTAGGCGCGGTCGTGCCGCCATTGTCGATGCACGTGCCCTGAATACCGCAATCCGAGTCGTCCAGGCACTCCTCCTTAAATTCGCACCTCGTGCCGTGATAGAGACGGTCGCACCTGCACCTGCCTAGCAGGTAACGTCCGTGACCGCTACAGTCCTCCCGATAATCCTTCCTACTGTGAATCTGATCGGCAGAAAGATTACAGATCACTCGGGAGGAAACCCGAAGGTCGAGGGGAAAGAAAACTCTCTCGTTAACTGCCAGACGTCGTTGACTTCATTCACGAGGAATACTTTACACGAATTGACGTAAGGAGCAGAAGAAAGTTTAAAAAAAAAATTGCGATAACGTGATCGTGACTTTTGGAATAATTACAATAATTGTGATTGTCAATCCGGGAAACATAATCGATAAGTTAAAACTTTTAACGATTTTATACATTTTCCTCTATTTTATTTATGGAATTCTTTTTGACTGCACAATTTTCTTTATCGCAATTTTTTTTTAATCCTGAAATGCTAGAAGTTCACCCACATAATTGAGAATTTTAATCACAAAAACAACCACTAAACTTGACAATTCATCTACAGTAGCATTCCAGGGTTAACTCCAGCGAAGTGTCCGTTAACATCGCGATGTCGCGATGTAACATGCTACTCGCATCGATATTTTTCCGTGGGTTTCACTCGTACATTAAATTACTGCGCTTAATCGGGTTAGAAGCTAGATTTTCCAAGAGAAATCATGAGAAACTCACGTCGATGTCAGCGCACGACCAAAATCTGTAACTGGAGCCCCATTCCTCGGCTTCTCGCAGCAGCCTGATGGTGCAGTCCGTGCAGGTGAAATCTTGCGGCAGCTGCACGGCGTAGCTCTGCGCCCTGGAAAATCGGAAATGTCAGGCTCAATCGAGCAATCCGGATCCGGGAGAAAAACGTGTCGTGCGCACTTACGTAGCATCGTTCTCGACAAACTCGCTGTTTTGCGTGATGGGCGTCAAGTCGAGCAGAGGTCTGTCGTAAAAATCTAAGATCTGAAGACGAAATCCTCCCTGAAAAAGCGCGCGCGTGAAAAGTATAAAAAGAAAAAAATATTTATTTATGAAAAAAATATATTTAATCCTCTATTGTGTTGCATATCAGTAATGTTCACTTTGCACACGTAAATATAAGAATATACAAATCTGGGATCTAAAAAAAAATGCAATTTAATTGTACTTGAAAATTGAAAATAGAAATGTAAGTAGTAAAATATAACCATCTTTTTAACATTAAAAGAGAGACAAAAAAAGATATATTGATAAATTCTTCACTTGCAAGATATTTTTGATCAGTTAAACAATTAATTAAAAAAATTTTTTTAATAATAATAAGATAATGCGATTTTTAGAGGATTAAATTTTCATTTATTCTTAAATATTAATTCGTATATTTTATTACTTGTTATTAATATTGAAATCTTCACTTTATTTCAACTTTTCCTCGCTAAAATCTTTACGTAATCACGCTGCTCAATATTAAAGACAGAGGTTCAACAAAAGTACGGATTGTATTTTTATGCGGAATAGATCAGTGCACCTACACTGAGAAAAAATAAGTTGTTAATTTGATTAAATTTTTCAACTTAATTAAATTTGTTTAATTCGAATATTTATGTACTTCGGTCATATAATGATTTGATTCAAAATTTAAATATTTTATATATTTAAGTTAAATAAATAAATACTTGAACTAAAGAAATTTAATCAAGTTGAAAAATTTAGACAAATTAACAACATTTTTTTTCTCAGGGTATACACGTATCTTAGAAAATGAAGACTGTGCTCCATGAGTCGTGAACTGAATGTCCGTCCATCCATCCGTTTCTATTTTGTCCATTCATGCCATTCCGTTAAATTTATGGCTTTTTCCGTGAGTTCCGCAATAAATGACACATCATCAGAATGAGGCAACGCGGTAGAGCGGCTTCGATACCAGCCAATGGACGGAATCGATGCAAGTAGATTCCGGTCGTCCGATTTGTCCATTTCTTTTTTTTTTTTTTTCATAACTTTGTCGAGTTGCAAGAAACATTGCGGATGATTCGTTCCGTCGCCGTCAATTGGTCACGCTATCCTCAATAAATCAACAATAACAAATAAGGATTTCTCCATTTTAAGTTTATTGGCACAACTAATGTTATTGTTCTATAATTTTTCATTGACATATTACTAACTATTAATAACTGTGTTAAATTAAATATATAATATATAATTATTCTAGCAATTTTTATTTAAATAATTTAATATTTCTACAAAAATTCCAACTATAATTCAAGGTGGCCAATTCACTTTGACAAATACACAACATTGTATTTTGATCTCCAGATATTTCGAGAATACAATTTTTTCGGCGTGCGAGCTATATTATTATATTACTACGAACTTTTTCAAAAATATCCATATCTACACTAAGAAAAAAATGTTGTTAATTTGACTAAATGCTCCAACTGAATTAAATTTTGTCTATTCAAATATTTATACATTTTAATTAACTATATAAATACTTGAGTTGAAATTTGTACATTAAGTTAAATGCATAAATTCTTGAAGCGAAACAAAATTTTAATTTAGTTGGAAAACTTTGTCAAATCAATAATATTTTTTTTCTCGGCGTAGAGTATCGATAATTGGCGCTAAACGGAATCGCGTTACAAGTTTGTCGTACGCGTGAAACAGCGCTTTTCGGTCACGTTATTTCTGTTAACGTTTACCCGCGAACGCGAGCCTCGCAATCACGCGCTTGCGACACCCGCACTCGGCGGTTTATGAAACGTGTCCCGAATTGAGAGCGCGCGACGCGGACTCGCGGAGGGTCCGGTGATGTCCGCGGCATGCAGCAGCAGCAACAGCAGCAGCAGCAGCAGCAACGGGGCCTAATGAGCGGGTCGGTCGACCGATTGATATGCGTCACCGATTGCGACAGCGTGGCAACCGATTCTTCATAATCACGTCCCCGCGGATATACCGTTAGAACAGCGCGCGTTGTATAGCGATGGGCCCCGTATGCAGGCCGATGCAAGTTCATAAACGCCATTGAGTAACATCCGTATCCGTCCCCCGCTGCCCGTAGGAAGTAGCGACAACGTAAGGATTATCGCGGTGTAATAACCGCGGATGCTATTGTAACTTAATCGAGGTGTGCAACGTGTAATTTTCTTTCCTTCTCGGAAATCGACATTTCGCGAGATTGTGTGGTCACCGGTAATATTTTATTACGTAAACTCGCGATGATCCCTTAAAACTCGGCATTGTCCCGATCGTCCTAATTCCTACGCGTTTCGAGTATTTTTAAGGGTCCTTGGATTTTGGGAGAAATTAATCCTTTTAACGCCACTTTGAAGGCTATTTTATATAATGCTATATAATAACTATTTTATAAAATGCCTCATTTGTGTGATTTAGTTTTTCCGTTAAAATAACACACCATATTGTATAAAGAGATGAGTTTACATTATCTAAATGTAGTTTAACACATTTTTTTATACAGAAAATTAAATACGTAATGTCAAATTGTATTCAATTTGAGTTATTTCTAATTATTTCAAGATTGCCAGTAAGTTGTCACAGTTTCTATTTACATTGAGAAAAATATCTGGTGAGATTATCCTGAATTCTGGTTACACTGAAGAAAATATCTGGTGATATTAACCAGAAATCTGGTTACATGATTATTCACCAGAATTCTGGTTGAGTTCACCAGATTTTCTCAGTAATAATTAATTAAACTAAAACGCAAGAGACATTAAATTTGATTTAAATATAGTTTATTGGTTTATTGTTCTTTAATTAGTTTAAATTTGATTCTTTAATAATTAACAGTGCGAATTCAGATTTTTATTTTATATCCTGAAAAAAAGAGTCTTGTTGAATTAACTGGAATTAAACTGACGGTTCAGATTCCAGTTAATCCTATCAGATTTCCAATTAAAATTCAGCAAGAATTTTTGTTGAATTAATTGGAAATCTGGTAGGTTCAACTAGAATCCAAACCGTTAGTTCACATCAACCAGATTTCCAGTTAATTCAGTCAAATTTTTTTTTTTTTTCAGTATGTGATCTTTATTTCGCGGATCAAATTGGGCCGCTACTTTTTGAATATCTCGACACCATCGAGTTCGTGCGGATGCAAAACCGGTGGCCGGTTTTTCGTCGCGAAACGACGGTGTTTCCCCCCCTCTCTTTCGACAGGTCGCCGCCGCGAAGGAGAAAGGGAAGCGACGAAGGAGCCGCGGCTGTGTGGTACCGCTTCGCACGGCGAAACACACCTGCACTCTCGGCTGCAGGCACGGCTGTTATTGTCGAATTTTTCTCGTGCCGCGTATATTTTTCACGGCGATGAAGAGAGGAGGGGGAGGGGGAACTGCCGAGCCGCCGGCGGCCAAGATTTCAACCTGTCCCTGTCGTAATTCGTAATCCGCGCGGATGTTCATTGCGGGTGTATCGGGGTGTATACCTCCCATCTCTCCCTCTCTCTCTCTCTCTCTCTCTGCCTCGCGAGAAGATCTTCCTGCGAATGACTGCAAGAAAAATCTTGCGAAATTAGGTGCGACCCCGTTCCTCGCATTTTTTTGTTGCGACGGCTATTGGCATTTTTTTAATTACACGCAAGAAGAGAGCGTGGAGTTCGTATTGCTGGTGGAACGACACACATAAATGACTTTTTAAATTAAGAAAAGAAAAATGAGAGAGAAAAGAATTTCTATCATAAGTTTAAAGCCGAGGTGTGCTTTTGAAATCTAAATATCGCGTTTGAAGCTCGGAAACATTTTTGTTAACAAAAATAAAGATAAAAAGAAAACACACTTTTAATGTTTTAAAATTAAACTTACTTTTTAAATCAATGTTTTTTTAATATTTCATTTAATGCGTTCTTCAGAATTACAATCTTTATTAAGAATCGATTTTTTTTTTTTCATTAATACGTTTTATCCTTTCCAATATTTCGTATTAATTCTCACGGTCTGAAGGATTAAGAAGAAAAAAAAAATAGTGAGAATCATAAGTTAAAATTAATATGAAATCTCTCCCACGAGTTTTTTCAAGTTTACACACAGATAAATTGTCCATTGTTCTATTACCGTGTACAATAATATCTCCGCACGATGTTCACTACATCCTGAATAATGTGATATCTCTTTAGAGAGGCATAAGTCGACTTCACTTTTACATTTACTCAAGAGTCGCGGACGGGAAAATGTAAACACTCGCCGATAATTCGAATCCGCGAGGACGAAAATCGTTGCCGAGAGTCGCTGCATATATGCATAACGAACGGTACGAACGTGGACACGCTTCGCCGGGCAGGAGAATCGCGCGGGGGGTTTTTGCACGTTTAGCCGAAGGCGAGAGGGACAGCGACAACGACGACGCCTCCGTG
Organism: Monomorium pharaonis; assembly: GCF_013373865.1. Lineage (NCBI taxonomy): Eukaryota > Metazoa > Arthropoda > Insecta > Hymenoptera > Formicidae > Monomorium > Monomorium pharaonis. The sequence continues at coordinate 21,573,821 of NC_050470.1, read as the reverse complement.
CGATCGTCATCGGCGGCGTTTTCGAGTTACGGTACCCGGCATACCGATCCGTTCTATCTCGGAGGCAACTCCAGGCACCGCGTGTGCGCGCCAGGCATGGACTCGCCTCGCGCTGGGTTGCCCGACTCCCTCTATACCGCCTCTATTCCGTCCTACTCGTAGATCTACATGCCTACGAGGAGACCACGCTCGTGAATAATTCAGCGCGCGTCACCTTAAGCGCGTAGGCAGAGAGAAGAAAGCCTCTTCGGCCACTCGACGTTGTCGTCGCGCTCCTCTCCGTTTCGTAGAACCACGTGCGGACAAATTCGCAATGTACGTCCTGCCGAGTGTTCCGAACGCTCGTTACGTTGAATACGAACGACCAGCGGCGATTTATATATCGTTTCGAGCGTTTCCCCCCCCCCCCCCCCATTTGCCTGACGATGCAGTTAACGAACAATGAGGGAGGCTGTTATTACTTATTGCTGTACTATTAATATTTTTATTATTGTTCGGCGATATCCGGGCGCGCCTTTACCGAGGCAAAAAGGAAGGTGAAATTTCAAGTTTCTTGTTATCGTCAGCTGAGAACTGCTGCTGTGACGCTCGTTAGAAACGTGAAATAAATTATTACCTATAAGCCGTGACGTTTTAATGATTTGTAAGCCTTCCGATTTGATGGATTTATTAGTCGTAGCTGTGCAGGGATGGCCAACAGATTTGTAGAGAGACTTCTATCTCATTGTTAGTTGAGAAGTTTACAAAGCTCAAGCTTGCTAAATGGACTTTTATATAGTCTTATGAGTTTCTGATATAATATGTAATTGTTAATAGATCGCAGCAACTCGCGTGTAAGAAAGGTGACAAAAATATATAAAATGTTCAGAAGAGAGAATAAAAACTGTATTTTTTAAATTAATTATTTACGATAGTATTAAACACAAGTTAGGTAATTTCAAGCTAATATGAAAAAAAAAAACTGCTTGTTTCAACTCTACTTTTTAAAAGTAATATAGATATTAATTTTATTTTAATGTTGTGTGTGCATTAAAATAAACCTTTTTAAAAACCAGTCTTTTGATGTAAAATTATTGCGTCGATCAGTCGTAAAATATTTACCAATAAAAAATAACTATTACCAAGAAAATTATTAAATAATAAGAATTCAGAATAATAAACTGCCAATTAATTGATATTTTTTTAGAATTGATTTTGATATAAATTTGATTGAAACATCGTGTTAATATTAAGCTGTTTTTACTTGTCCATTGACCTTTTACTTGGTGCATTGATCCCATTTCAAGACGCGCAATCCGCGCATAAAACGCAATTCGTAAATATCAACTTGTGTCATCCCTTTCCCGCGATATGTGATCTAACTCCTCGTAATAACCACTTTCTGCGGGGCCTCGTAAAAGTTTTCTCTCTCTCAAATTTTAATAAAAGAAAAAACGCTATATGTCGTTTACGGTCCTGTATAATTCTCTGATGACATACAGTACCCCTGCAATTCTCGGCGCTTCGTTCCCCGCCCATGCTTTCGACGAAAGCTCGTAAAAAGTATAAGTCCCTCTCTTTCTCTCTCTCTCTCTCTCTTTCTTTCTCTCTCTGTCTCGCTTTCTTGCAATTGAAACGACAAGAAATTGATTTTAATAGAGCAAGGGCCGGTGTTTACAGCCCCCTAAAGTTTCGATGACACGCGGCGCCTCTTTAATTCCACGCCTGACGATCGGTCGATGCTTTCTCCGTGGTCTCGTAAAGCTTTCTCCTACGGTCGGGTCTCGATCATAGAAATCGTGCGTTCGACAGGCACGCGCATACAATCGATGACTAATTTAAATTTCAATCTGTCCGGATTTAAATCTAGATTCTAATCGCTCCACGAACTTCAATTTCAGCCGCCTTAGAAAGGCCTACGCCTCGGAAACGTACGTCATTATAACCCACTGTGCGCGCTGTGTAAAAGGGTATTAATTATCGAGATGTAAAAAAAAAGAGAGGCAGAAAGAAAGACCGCGGAGCGCGTTACGCGGACACCCGCGGTGCACGAAGAATGCTCCATTATGCCGAACGCGTTTTACGTTCGCAACGTGGGAAGGGGGGGGGGAGGAAGCCCGGAAAGTGGTCGCCGCTATACGGAGAAAGTGGTCCCGATGCGAAATAATAAAACGCACGGTGCGCGATTTTATCCTGTTCTTCACGTAACCGCTGACACGACTTTTAAGCAGCCGAGCAGTAGCGGCCGCCCCGGAGGAGCGCGAATGTGTAACGCGGCGAATTTTATGGCGCGACGGCGACCGGGCCGGCGTGCGTTACGTTTTTGTTTTCCTTTCTCCCTCGCGCGAATTCGCGAGAAAACGGGAGCGAGGCATTTCGTGCGGCACGGGCGATGCGCGACGTTAATTCATTCAGGAACGGGTTTCCTTGCCGTACTTTTTGTTGCGCGGCGCGCCACAACGCGGCGAATAAAGCGCAATAAGATAACTCGAATGTTGCGTCGCAGAAGGTAACGTAAAGCAGAAATTCTCCTACGGCGCGTGTGCCCGATGTCGTAAAAAAAAGTTAAAATGGAAATTTCAATATCGCAAAGTGGGCATGCACGTATATCGCGCACGGCGTGACGTTGCGTCAGAGCGAATAAAAAGAATGTCGGTTTCGTAAAATATTCAAGGAGTTGAAATTCCTCCGGGTTTATTTTCGAGATGCTCAAGAGAGATTCCCGTTACTCTCGCTAATTAATTTTCCGTCGATGACTCGCGCGAGACCTTTCTACGTGCCGCTACGAGGTTCTGAGTGATTTCGTCTGGATCTACTTTACAATTGTTATATTGCATATGCACATGTATGAGCAATCGTGTGAAAGACAATACAAATCAATTCTTTTTCGAAATTTAAATATTTGATGGAAATTATGTATCTATTTTTTTTTCTGATTTCGAATTCCCTAATTTGTCAATTTTAATAAAAACTATAACTTGCGTTGTTTCTCGAATGTATGCAATCATTGGATTCCGATGGCTACATGGAAAGAATTTGTTGAGGTATTTCAAAATAATAAATATAAAATCGAATACAATTTCGTTGGATCATCAAAATAATTGTGTAGAACGCTGAAGCATAATGAGCAAAGCTGAAGTTGTGATATTCTAGCAATTAATTTGAATATTCTACATAATTATATAATTCAAGGAAGAAATTTTCAGATCTGTATTTAGCTAAATGTTTTTAGATATTCTGAAAAACCATTTTTTCGTATCTTAACCGAAGACTCATTCTTAAATTTATCACTTAAAAAGCGTACTTTACTGCCAGAGTATGCTAGAAAGATGTGTCACAAGAAGAAACAGATAAGCATAGAGACTATAGAGAGAGAGTATTAAAACCGGCAGTAATGCGTCTGTTTAGTGCAACAAAAACTCGTGTCGAAATGTACCAGTCGTTTTTATACAAATTCACAGCAATGTTTATTAAGTATACGTTATGATTTGTTTTACGATTTGTCATAAATATGTTTCATTATGTTATAACGTTATTCAATGTTCCTCTAGAAAATAACAAATATATGTCAATTTTGGGAATAACTAGAAACAATACCCATTAATTATAGAATTATATAGAAATGTTTGTTTTTTATAAATATTTTATGCAAAATATTTCTTTTGTGAGTGATCAAAATAAAAATTATATGCTTTTATTTAGTTTATTTCGGTATATATTCCCGTGAATAGTTGAAAAAAAAAATTAAGTCGGCCTCATTGGACTCAAGTACCTCAGTTATTCATTTCATTACATCTTATAGATCGCGTATAATGCGATAAAGATCTCAAAGGACTCGTGAGAGCCTTACTCACCCTGTGGGGATAGGCGAGGTGCCACGTGACGTTGAAATTGCTTCCTGCCAGTAACGACGTCTTGACGTGGCCTGAAAAATGACATTTCAAATATCAAAATTTGTCGGTGACCGTAAATCAGCGAATAAAGTGAGATCGGACAGTGATAAATGGCCCCGCGTTCCGCATCATTGGCGATTAATTCTGAAAATTCGTCGCCATTAAGAGTCGCGACGAGGCCTGATTCTGGCCTCGTTTCGGGTCTGTCACAACCTGTTCCGGAGGTCACGTATCGCTAATATGATACGTCACGATCCAGAGGCACTACAGGAATATTCATTCGCGAGACATTTCTCGCCTATTAATTTACATTCAGCCTTCTATCGAGCGTTCCTTTCGAAACGAGACGAAACTTCGATTCGGCGGAACAAAAATATTACCAACTAGTGGAACACGAAAAATTTCACTGCCCATCTTAAGAAAAAAGTTCACGTAAAATGAATCACGCGTAAACGATTTGAAATATTTAAATCGTACATACACGTTTCTCGAAGGTCATTTGTCGAACGAATGGTAATTTTATCTCTTAATAAAAATCGCGAGAGAACATCCAGATAGATTTGTATTGATGGCAAAAGTTTTCCAAAACTTCCGAGAGTATAAATTTGTTGGCGTTATTTCTAATTCAAGCTCGAAATTATAATTCGAATTAAAAATTGAACGAACACTTCTTATCAAATATAAAATGTGCTTTCTTCTTCTACTTTGCGGCAAATTCCTCAATTAATTAAAGAAGAAATTAAATCGATAAGTAATACAATGATACACCAAGAAAAAAGTAATTAATTCAGCAAAACCTTTTGTTGTAGGCTGCCAACAAAAGGATATACTTAATATAATAATATTTGCCGTTGATGCAAGTACAACGATGTTAATTGAACCATGTATTTATATTGCAATACCATATTGTTGTATTGAGAATATCTTTTGTTGAGGCAACAAAAAATTTTGTTAAACTAATTACTTTTTTTTCCTCGGTGTACGTAATTGGACCGCGAGATAATCGAGACTTCGAGACAGAAGAGAAATTGGAAGCAAATATCTTCCAGTGCAATACAATCACAATACCACACGTAATTGCATCTCCTTCTTTTTTTTTTTAATGATAATTACCCCAGGAAGAAGGGAAGCAGTCTCGCACCATAGGACGCGCCAAATCCGCGAAGCTTATGCATTAATTTAATAAAAATGCAAATAACCGATTACCCTCCGGTACTTTTAATCAACTTTTCCGGCATTACCGTAATAGCGGCCCCTTCCGCTTCCCCGAGCGCCTCCGGAAGGAAAGCGGTTCTTCTCTACCACTGACCGGGCGCGGAGCCGTCGGAGCGGCTCGATTAAATTACAACCGCGGAAAGGAAAAATTTATTGCCGCGTTCGCGCAGCCGGGAATGCGTTTTCGCGCAATCGTTAGAGGCAGTCGAGTCAAACCGCGGCTACGGCTTCAGCTCATTACAATCCAGAATTGAGTGGTGAGGCAACGCTAATAAAAATCGCGCGAGAACCAATCCAGACGGACTCGTGACTCGCGGCCAGAAAACCCTTTCAGGAAAATCTTTTCCGGGAATGTAGATATGTCAACGTCATCACTCATTCAAGCTCGAAGTTATAATTGAAACTGAAAATTGGACAGGCAACTTTTATCATAAAAAAATTTTCTTCACGGTATCAATGTACGACGTTTATTGACTAAAATCCATTGGTACAATAAGCTTTATGTTAATAATACAAATATTACATCTTTTCATTAGCCATAAATAAATTTATTAACATAACGAATTATTCTTTGTTACAATAAATAAAACATCATGATAATAAGATAATTCATTGGACCAATTTTAATAAATTTTTCATTAGTAGAATGAATGTTTCATTGGAATTTATGTACAGTTTTGATTCAGTGCACGATTTGCACGGAGAATGTGTCTCAATTAATTCGAGTACATCTCGAGAAGTAATATAATAATTTCTAATTGGATCTCGGCAAACGAGAGAAAGATACAATCGCAATCTTTTAATTCGTCAATTACGGTCGGCGTAAATGTCGTCAGGCGATCGCACACGCACTTGCATGGATGACGCGCGCGCGCGCGCGCTCGTTCGAGTCGCAATTTTCCACGACTGGTTACGCGACTTTTTCGCAATTTCGTGCGACGCGTGAGAGAAACAAGTGGCGTGGCTACAAATTAATCGCCGCCCCGATAATGAGCGGGGAGGTGGATAAATGAGAGCGGCGGAAAGAAAAGAAGTCAGTTTCTCTCTCTCTGCGAGAAGACGTCTCTCCTTTTCTCGAGTAATTCGCGCAACGGATAATTCGCGTTACCCACACGGGAGAGAACATAATGACACGTCCTCCTTCTCTTCTCTGTCGCTTACGTAACCCGCGGCGGTGCCATCTACGGCCTGGTCTTAATTGCGCTTTCGCAAAGGAAAAATGAGGGGGAGGATGCAGGATCGATGACACCGTGCAAGGTAATTGCGACGACCTCGCGTCGTCATTCGCGCCGCGAAACAATGTGACAACGTCGAATCATAACGGTCGCGATTTCCTCTCTCTCTCTCTCTCTCTCTTTCGTTCTTTCTCAACTTTCCACCCCGCTGGCTTCGTCATTAGATCGACGAACGGTTCGAAAGAAAATTAGAAAAGTTTTAGAGCCTCGAGAGAGAGAGAGAAAGAGAGAGAGAATAAATGATAAATTCCTTCCCCCTTCCTCGGTTTTTCGAGACGCGCTTCTTGTTCGCGAAGGTGTTCGAGAGGCGCGATCGCTTCTCCGTCTTAATTCCCTCGCCTTATAGAGCTTGGGAGGGAAAAAGAGAGAAATGCGAAACCCCTGGTACTTTCTTAAGTCAAGCGATTAAATGTCTAATTAACCGTTTCTAATTAACGTTTCTATCAATGTCACATCGGTGTTCGTCTCTTGCATGTTACGCATGTACATACGAATTCTCGAAATTTTCCGAGGGAAAGGAAAGTCGCATTGCGATCTTCCCGACTGGGGTCACGCAGTTGCCGAACGACTTATCGGCAGATAACTGTTTGAGAAAAATATTCAAATAATAAATTTCGATAATTAATCGATCGTATTCATAAAGACTTAACTAAAATATCGTTTTTTCTTGTTACTTGTTCATTGATTGGTGCACATAGAAAAAAAGAATATTCTTGTTTTGACAATATCTCCAGTTTCAAAACGGAAATCTTGAAATGAAATTATATCGCGTTAAATCAAAAAGATTTACTTGAATAAAGATTTATTTCAAAATTTTATATAGTTCAACCGAGAAAATAATATTCTTGTTATTTAAGAATAATTTTCTTGAGTGGAAAAGAAAATAATATTGGATAGGAAATACTACACGTTTAAATCGAAGATTACAATTTTCTTAGAATAAAATTATCAAAACAATTTAATCATATTTTTAAAATAATACTTATAGCATTGAAATAAGACTGTAATATCTTAAAATTCAAGATTTTCAAATTCTTCGAAGAAGATTATGGAAGGATCGCGTTAATTTGAATATATAAAGTTTCAATTTGAAAGTAATCTTTTTTTCCGTGCAGTGACCCCACCACGGTCAGCCTCGCTTTTCCCGTTAACGTAGATGCGGCCCTGGGTATCGGCGGCTTAGGTACGTGTAAAACATGAAAGGTAATGCCCCGCGAGTACCGAGAGGCTCGCGCTCCCTTCATGCAAGCCGGTGAAAGTCGCTTCGAATCGTATACTGACTGGCGGCGACGTCGGTCGGCCTGGCTGTGTCCCCCACCGACCGAGAAAGATCGAGCGTTCGTTAATGTCGTTTTCCCATAGAAACTGTGCCCGTGCGCCGTTCAACCCTCCCGCGCTCCACACCATCCCCCTTGCCCCGCGCCGCTCGCGATCCATCGGTGCGACGAGAGTCTGAAAAGTGGCTTCGCCGCGGTTTCCGGAGAACGCGAGAGGCGCTCTCTCGGTCCACGATGTCCACGGGCTTCCGACAGGAAGCTCAAGTCCCCCCCCCCCGTCTGTCGCGCGCACATTACGTTTCTATCTCCCGTACGATTCCGCCGACGATTGTACGTATATTTCAGGGAATATTCCAAACTACCAACGTCTCGCGGTATTTTCTTTTATTACGCATTCTGCCTTCTTCTAAAAGGAATTAATAACATTTAATTTTACTGTAATAATAGTAAGGGCTATCCCGAGCAAACTCCGGTTAAGTTAATCGTTGATTAAAGGGTTATCAACATGGCAAAATAATTCAGACCAATTGTATTTTTGAAGATCTAATCGTCAAATTTAATTTTTATCTCATTCCGAACAACACAATGTCCCGACAAAATCGGGAAGGGTTGGGTAGTAATTAGTTAAAAAGTTGAAAGTTAATAGTTAAGTTAAAAAGTTAATAACTTTTAATTTATTTCAATTAATTTTTTAAATGATTTTTTTTAAACCTAACTAGTTATTTTTGAAACGTATAAACTTTAACTTATTAACTTTTTTCCTAAATTAAGAATTTTATCTGGGCGAAAGAAAAAAATTATCAAATAAAAATACATTTCTGCATGGAAACAATATTTTCTTGTTATTTCATATAATTAATATTATAACTTGATTTACAAATAAAATATTAAATATATTCGATGAGCGATACTGTAATTATGTTGGCAATCTGACTTAAATAAATTATATGGCTATTTAATTTAATATAAATAAAGCTTCTCAAAATTAACTTTTACTTTTACTTAAGTTAAATTAAATTAATCTTAACGTAACTTTAACTGAGTTAGTTTTTTATTTATGTAACTTTAATTTATGTAATTCAACTGAATTAATTTTATAATCAATCAACTTTAATTTAATTTAGTTTAAAAAATATATTAACTTACCCAACTCTGGACATAAGACGTCTTAAAGATGTCTTTTAGTAATACTTTTAAAACCAGTCTAAAAGACGTTTTTACGAATTCTTACGTCCCGATTTTAGACATCGTGTTGTTTAGGATAGATCTTAAAGAATCCTAAAAATAAGGAATAATTGCGTACAACAGAGTAAAAATATTTTTCTCCAGAGGTGCGTTCCAAAATTAACCTTGGATAACCCCTGAGGTTACCCCATGTAGAAGCGATAGATGGGTTATCTGATGTTGGATAACCCCAATAACCTTTCAATTTTATGAGGTAAGAAAGTTACCTTCGTGGTCAACTAACTACGACGTTTTGGAACGACATTATACTCCTACCATTGGTAATCAATTCTCCATATTAGTAATTTTGGAACGCACCCCATGACCAAAAAACTCACTGCGCGGCGCGGGCGAGTCACCTAGAATTTCGGCGTGGCGCCGGCCGCGTCTAAATAAATCTCAGTGGGAAGCTAACACCAATTTAACCTGTTAAGGAATCCCACGATGAAGGTGAGCGCTTGAAACTCGGGACGTACGCGCGGGACCAATACGGAACAGTAACAACAATTTAGAGTAGAAAACTCACCACGCGGCATGCCGCACGGCGCCGGCGTCCTGGCGTTATCCAGGAAGTCGAGATCGTAGTGCCTGGCTCGCGGGAACGTCAGAGCCACGTGAGCGTGGGCGAGCCGCCAGGACGTCACCGCCACCAGCAGCAGCGTCGTCAGAAGCGACGCGAGGAGCGTCGGGCGTCCCGTTCTCCGCGACATCCTCTTTCGCGCGGAGGAAGGGGAGGAAACGATCTCCGGCAAAAAGTAACACGCCTCCGCCGGTGGAATTTTCCTCCTTACACTCCCTGCTAGATCCACCTGCTGTTGCTGCTGCTGCTGCTTTTGATCTCTACCGCCCTGCCCATGGGCGAAGTCCAGCCGCCGCTGCTCGCTTCGGCGAGGCCGATCTGAAAGTCGAGCGATGAACTTTGTTATTTACGTTCGATCCACGATCTCAATCGCCGTTCGGAGCGATCGGCCAACGGCCACGGCCGCACTTTTCTCCGCGTCCGGATAAGAGAGTACGGTGCGTATTCTCACCGTGGTAAATATGTTGCTGTCCGATTTTCTCACCTGTTACGACGTCAGAAACGCAGACTCGGAGTCCGCAAGCCGAGCTCGCGATAATTAAAAGAGATCACGACGATTGACGTGAAGTGTATGTACAAGTAGAAGGAGAAATATTCTATAAAGACATTGCAAAATGAAAACGTCATTCTAAAAAAGTGGTAATTAAGCTGGCGCAATTATTCGAACGATTTGCCACTCTAACGATCACTTCCTCGTGGGAGTTTTATATGAACGTAAATTTTACTTTCATCTTTACAAAATGCCAGACTACTCGAATAATCGCGCAATTTTCGCTCTACGAGATTTAAAGAAAGGAATCGTAATTTTTATAAAATTAAATTTTATATATGATAAACACACGTGACTTATTTCGAAGGTATCGAACATATAATTTTCTCTCGGCAATGAGAATGTAAAACACAGTGAAAGTTTTGCGTGTCAAGGAATGATAAGAAGTGAGAATCTTCACATGAGCTTGCCGAAATCGTGCTCGAGTAACTCTTTTCTTTTTCGGCACGCGAACACGTAAGATTTCAATGGAGGAGAAATTCGTGTGTGAGAGAGACGAAAAGGTGAAAAGTGAAAAGTGTAAACGTTCACGTTGCAGATTGCACGATCGACTGCCTGCCCGGTCGCGTGTTAAACCACCCGCTCGCGAGGATGCGTGGGAAATGGCTCATGTGAAGATGAGATTCCTCGCGCTTATGCGAAGAATCGGCTCGCAGGAAGAAGACGCACGAGTGCCGTAACCTTGCGGTTTTATTCTCGATTACGCAACGCTTCGACTTGTGCAACGTTCAGTTTTATATTGTTATATTATCTTTTTGTGTATATTATATTGAACCTAAAACCCGAGGCGTCACTTTATCCTTAAATATTAAAAAAAAAAAAAATTCTTAAATCTTTAAATTTGCCGAGTGCTGAATAGGAAGTAAAAAATGAGTCGAAGGATGTTTCACGAAAAGCAAAGTTCACAAATTTAAATTTCCAAAAGGCAAAAAGAACTTCTTATATTGAAATTGTTGTAATGGTATAAATAGGATAATTTTTGCTCGAACGTATAATTGATATGAGAAGTTTTAGACTTTGATTAGTTTTTGAAGTTTTTAAAACTAAACTTCTGGTTTAGTTTGGTTTTTGTAGAAATTTTGTATTTACATAACTTGTTTATGTAAATATTTCTTGTTTTCCGTTTAATCCTTGCCGAAATAAATTTGTTCACAATAATATTTGGTATCATAATTCATCCTAAGAAAAAAAAGTAAACTGACCTTTTCAACTTAAATTCTTCAGTTCACGTATTTACGGTATTTCAGTTAAATATATAAATACTTATGTATTGAAGTTCAAGTAGTTGATATATTTAAATAAAATGCATAAATACTTGAACTAAAAAAATTTAATCAATTTGCAAAAATTTACTTCGATGTTCGAGAAAAATCTTTCGCCCCCGCGGGTATTGAAGAATCAGAATTTCATAAATCGTTATTCGAAATGCGGAACGGAATAAAAGATCATTGGGCGTGAGTCGTTTGGTGGGGAAAAAAAAAAAAAAAAAAAAAAAAAAAAAAAAAAAAAAAAAAGAGCGTGCTTCCGATAATAATGACACGTTTATCTCCGAATGTAAACAAAAAGGGGAACGGATTTAGTAACAGCAAAAACATCCGGAATATTTTACCGGAAGCATGCCACTGGAACAAGAAGCGTACCTATATAAATACATTCGCAAACACGCCCGCCAGTTCTTCGGTAGTGCTTTCGCCGTGTTAGACGCTCGTTTCTTTGCACAACTCCGGCGTCCGTTAATCGGCGATGATGTGCGTCGACATGCCAGGCGCGAGAACGTAATAATTGCAAAATAAACACGTAACGAGTGGATCAGAAGAAGAGCCTGGCATACACTCGACGCGTGGAGCGGAGGAGGCAGATGCAGAAAAAGGAGGAGGTGGAGGAGGTGAGTGAAGAAGCGTACTTTTCCTCGACCCGCTATCGATCCTCGCGATCGCGCTCGGCGAGCCGGGATCTTGTGGCGGATCGTATAATTCGAAGGATACTCGCGTCTCTTACACGAGCGGCTACCTTGCCACCACCATCGCTACCGTCCACCTCCGCTTCCGTTGGCTTACGTACATAGAAGGAGTTCCGAGAGTCGAGTCGTCACGGGACAAACGGAAAGAGAAAGAAAAAAAAAAGGCTAAACGCGTTTCGTGTTCCCGCGCGGCGTCGGACAATAAAAATTATTAAATTTCACAGCGTGAATCATCCACTTCGCGGCGTCTTCTTTGTGGAAAAAAAACCAAAAAAAAAAAAAAAAAAAAACGGTGTGCTGCGTCGTCTCTAAATAAGCGATATGACTGACGTGGAACTGATTATACCCGCGTCCGATCATCAAATTATAGAAGAATAGTCGAATTCTTATTTTTCGGGCCTTCTTGCCTGAGGGTTCTTCGGTTTTAAGAACTGGGTCATTAAGATACGATTTTATATTCAAACGGTTTTTTTTTTTATAAGGATGTTTTTTAATAAAAATATCTCTGATACCAAGAATATTCAAATTCTCATTATATTATTTATTAAAGAACTAAAGAGCTCTTTTTTCAAACACTCGGCATTTATTCATATCACAAAAAAACATTGTTATTTCGAGAATATTTTTATTTTTACAATACTAAAAATATTGAATGAAATTATATAGCATTAGACGGATATAACTTGCTTACATAAAGAACTTTTGTATAATTATAATGAAGAAAAAATATATTATCCTTATTCAATAATAATGCCCACGAACCGAGAGAAAGAAATATCGAATAAAAAAACAATATATTTTCAAACCATAGAATTAATAGAATTTAGAAGCTTTAATTATATAATTAACATTTCTTCTGCGCGTGAGTCACTTGGCAGAGTCAATTAAAAATCGAGCCGGTAAATAAAAAGCCGGTAATAAAAGTAACGGAGGAAACGTTTTACATTTCCGATAGAGAGGATCAGGCACAATTTCGCAACGCAAATTCCGGCACGATTTATTTCTTATGGGTATAAAGCATTACTTTCCACCGCGCATACGTTATTCGTTGCGCATGGCACGCTTATGAGTCATCGAAGTCGACATACTGCCGCACGTACGGAGGAACGTGCGTTATGTGTATACATCAGGATCGGTGGCGAACAATGGCTGCGCTGCAGCCGCCAGCCGGTAATTATCTCATCGTTAACTTCTCTTTCACGACTCGCGGACGTGAGAAGCGGCCGTCGTCGCGGGAACCAACCAGAGCCTCCCGAAAAGTTGCTCGATAACTCGCGAGCAGCCGCACACAAACACAGAAAGAATATCAATTGTACTGACAAGAAAAGCGATTACTCAGTTTTATTTTTTCTTCTACGTAAGAGACGGTTATTTTTAAAATATTTTCTTAGTAATCTTAAGATGTACTTATCACATACCGATATGAATTTTAGAGAAACTCATATACTTGAAGAAAGAATTTATATTTTTTTTTTCCTAAGAATTATATGAAATTGAATTTAAAAAATCAAAATAATAAGTAAATTGTATTATTTTAACTAAAAATTCATGATTAAAGTATTGAATTGTTAAAATTGAAAATATAATTTGATTATAATAAATTTGATGCTTACGACACACTTGATTGCGAATATATAAACTTGTGAATTATTTAAAATATTTGTGATATTTATTTATAATTCCAATATATTTTTTTTTATGTGTGTATGTGTATGTGTAAAAGTTTATTTTAACTAAACATTACCTGTTTTAAGTAAACTATTAATATAAAAAAAAAAAAGATATTTTTTTTGTGTATGTAATATAAATAAACAAAAACATAAACAGAAAAAAGAATGTTATTTTGACAATATTTTTAGGTTCAAAACGAAAATCTTGGAATAAGATTATATTGCGTTATATCAAAGAAATTTTATACTTGAATGAAGAATTATTTTAAGATTTTATCTAGTTTAATCCAGAAAATTCTTGTTATTTAAAAATAATTTTCCTGAATGGAAAGGAAAAAATTATTAAAAAGATAATTGTATGTTCAAATAAAAAATTATAATTTTCTTAGGGTAAAAATTATCAAAATAATTATATTATATTCTTGAAAAAACAATTATAGTATTGAAATAAGACTATATATTGTTGAACTTCGAGATTTTAAATTACTTCTAAGAAGATTATATATTGTTGCATGTATATTTAACAATGAACGCGTTCGTTGTTAAATATCGGTACACGGAAAAAAAACTCTTAAATTGAAACTTATGTATTCAAATTAACGCAATGCTTGTTTCATATATGTATAAGTAACAATATATAATCTTCTTAGACAAATTTGAAAATCTTGAATTTCAAGATATTATAGTCTTATTTCAATACTATAAGTATTATTTTAAATATATGATATAATTGTTTTGATAATTTTATTCTAAGAAAATTATAATCTTCGATTTAGGGCCCGTTGTTCCAACTTCTTGGTAAACTTACCTGTCAGATAAGCATGTGTCTATCTTCTTTTTTTTCTAAATAAACAAAGACAGACACATATTTACCTAATAGATAAATTTATCAAGAAGTTGGAACAACCGGCCCTTAAACATGTAGTATTTTCTATCCAATATTTTTTCTTTTCCATTTAAGAAAATTATTTTTAAATAACAAGAATATTATTTTCTTGGTTAAACTATATAAAATTTTGAAATAAATCTTCATTCAAGTAAATCTTTTTGACTTAACGCAATATAATCTCATTTCAAGATTTCCGTTTTGGAGATATTGTCAAAACAAGAATATTCTTTTTTTCGTATGTATAAAAGAGTTAATTTGACACTTGCTTTTCTTCTGTGTACTTCACTTTCTAGCATTCGTGGAATATCTCTGGCAACACGACGCGCGTTCGTATGCCGAGGAGCTGTTTTGTCGTGCCCTGTCACGCGAGTGTGGTCAAACGGCGTGAAAATATCGCGGATTGGAACCACCTGCGCGTTGCATAATTCACAACTGGAACGGAACCGAGTGAAGACGAGATACGGCGCAACGGAGGACGATCATTCGCCGGTCGGCCGCGGTGACACATCGAGCGACGTCGATTGCGATGAACGGTCCTATTCAGGCGTCGGATTTCCCCCCGTGGGAAGCGACGCCACGAGGGAAATAGATATGCGCACAGCACGGGGCATTGTTTCCTCAAACTGGAGGCGGCAGGCCTAATTGGTGAAAAGGAAGAGGCTTGTCTGCGTAATGCGTAATTAAGAATTTCGCAGCGCGCACGTTAGACCTGAAGTGAATCTTTTTTGCCGAGAGAGACGGGAAAGTATATCCGACAGATTGGAGGGGAATTATTCTAAAACGCGTCTCGCGTGGCTGTTTAATTGAACGAGAAGAGAATTGTCGACATGATGTAAAAACTATAACTTATCGAGTTTCATACCGCTCGATTCCGCGCTAAGGCCTGCTATTGAAATCGCGGAAGAGAGGAGTGCAAGCGTATTTCAAATGATACGTCGGAGAGAAGCCTCGCGACGGGCTTGAGAGGTTCTACGTGCAGGGGGGTAGCGTACGATGTGCGTTTTTCCCTTCCTCGCCACGGAAAGCGAGCACCAGGGCATTCCGATGAAGTTCGTTCCCTCCGATGACTTTGCTCGTGAGAAGCGAGCGCATAAAAATAACAGCTATTACGGAATCGTCCGGAGCGGAACAGCACGCGAGAAGGAGAAGAAGAGCTCGGACTTGATTTATTACCGATTTCGCGTGCCCGGAAAATGGACGGGTCATTCGGCCAGGAGGCTGTCAACGACGCGAACCCTGGTAACAAAAAACATTGGCGCAATATCGAGAAGTAATGTAAAGACAATATTCAAGATATTGGTCCAATATTGCAAAGTGGACGGTTTCATCTTATTCAGTTAATTTGTCTGAGCAGCAATATTGGTTCAGCATTGGGTTCAATGTTGAGCCAATCTATTTTTCATATCGGACATTAATTGCATTCTAATTTGGAACCAATATTTTATGAACAATATTGAAGTTACATTGAGAAACATTAGGAAAACATTGGCCAATGCACTTCCAATATATAACCAATATTCAGCCAATATTAGCCAATATACTGTCAATGTATTTGGCTACTAGGAAAGTGGCGAGATAGAGAGGGATGAGCAGATAATTGATGAACAAAGTATCGGTAAGGATAAACTGCATGAGAAGAACTAACTCTCCTCCCCTTCCCCCGCCCGGCTGTTTCTCGCGCGCCGAGTGCTTTTATTGATGCAAGTCATTATTTACGACAAACGGACGTATCGACGATCCATTACTTCGAAGTTACGATAAGGCTAGTCGATAGAGACAACGGAAGACTAATTTTCTCCCAGCGCGATTCGTGTTACAAGAAGGGACGTTAGATGCGTTTTAGGAAACTCTATAATTTCTGTCTGAATAAAAAATGATTCCGAGTAGTCTGGGATCGGCGAACAAAAACATTTTGCAACGTGCGTGACGGATTCGATTAGTCACCAAAAATTCTCTCTGGATATACGTAGGCGTGGATATTGCAAAAAGAGGACGAAAGGATCGAGGTCTCAAGGACTCGATTCATTTTTATGCATCTCGTCACGGATCGGATTGGCCTCCGAGAATTTGATCAATCAAGAGAAAAATCAATTTGCATAAGTATACACAGAAAAAAAATATTCAATATTAATATTAAATTATAAGGAAGAAATTATAATCTTGCTTGTATATAATTTTATTTTTTTCAGGAATTTGAATCAGCGAAATATACTTTTATTTTAATATTATCATAGTTAATTAAAGTACAATACAATTAAATTCTTTTCTCCGCATATAAAACAAAAATGATTTATTTTATGTAAATTGTGAAGTTAAACTGTTTGGAAGTTGGAGGATCTGATAGAAGACCGATTCATCTCAAAGGTGCCTTCTGTAATCGCGGGAAGAAGTCGCCGATCGTTCTCATTGATACATCGGCCCGCGTGCACGAGGAGCGGCATAAACGAGCGAGCGAGCGAGCGGCGACGGGAGAAGAAGAGGTGGGAGATTAAGACCGCAACGTACGTGGAACGGTTCTCCTTCGTTACGTCCTGGAAAGCTACCTGGCATTCTGGCGAACGCGATGCCGTTGATCTCGTTGACTTCCCGTTCACACTGACGCATCCAGCGCCGGCGCTCGGAGGAAACTCGATCGCGACGAGGCGAAGAGGCGGAAGTCGACGCGACGCGCCGGAAGTGGCGGGTGTCCTCCGCTCTAATCCCCGGGACGCCGCGCCGCGCCGCGCCGCGCCGTCGTCCTCTTCGAACGCGGCGCAAATTTCGTTCGTCCTTGGGACCTTTTTGCGCGAGTTCTAACGACAGTTTCTCTCAAGGAGGTTAGAAGTTAATAGTCGATTGCTAATTTGTCTCGAGCTAAATTGGCAGATCTCTTTGTGGACATTAATAACATATAGACTTTTGCAATTTGTTTGTAGGCTTATCTAATTAATAATTATTCAATGATATGCATTACGTACTCATTTATTGACGCGTGTTATTTTCGTTTATTATTATTATTATTTAATATTACTAAAAATCAGGGTTGAGTAAGTTCATATATTTTTTTAACTAAATTAAAGTTAATGGATTATATAATTAATTCAGTTAAGTTAAAAATTACACGAATAAAAAACTAACAATCAGTTACGTTAAGATTAATTAACTCAAGTTAAAGTAAATTTTGGGAAGCTTTATTTATATTTAATTAAAACGCCATGTAATTTGTTGAAGTCAGATTACCCCAACATAATCACAGTATCAAATATATTTAGTATTTTATTTGTAAATTAAATTATAATATTAATTATATGAAATAACAAAAAAATATTGTTTTTGCGCGAGAAGAAACTTTTATTTTATAATTTTTTTTTTCGCCCAGATGAAATTCTTAATTTAGGAAAAAAGTTAATAAATTAAAGTTTATTACGTTTCAAAAATAACTAGTTAGAGTTAAAAATTAAATTACTTAAAATTAACTAAATTAAATTAAAAGTTATTAACTTTCTGACTTTATCAATAACTTCCAAATTTTTAACTAATTACTAGTCAACCCTGCTAAAAATAATAAAAACCCAGGAGAACATCTTTCTGTCCCAAAGAGGAAGGAAAGAAAAACCAATAAACAATGGAGACTCGAGCAGACTTTGCGACGTCGTCGCCGTCGTCGAATCACGCGAGGACGTTATTCGCGCGGCCTTGGCCGATCGGGGCGTTCCTGCCGATCGCGCGCCGTTTGCGCTCCGCGGCTCTCCTACCTACATACCTGGACCGGTCGAGATGTTATCTCGCTTATGCGAGAGGAGAAGGGCGGCGGGAGGGAGGTAAGCGGCGCGAGGGGCACGCCGCCGAGACGTTTATGGTGAACGCTGCCGCCGCTGCCGCGGGCCGATGTGTGTATTATGGAAAGCGAGCTGGCGCATTCCAGCGAGCGTCGTCGAACTCATTAACATCCCGCGCTCGTTGCGCGGCGCGGTGCGCGGCGTCCCGTTTTTCCCTCCCCGACGGAATAAACAAACCCGCGTCGGGGGCGTTACGACATGCGACCGCGCGGCCGAATAGAAACTTAACGTTCCTATACGTGACGTCCGGCGTAAATCCGGCGGCGGCCCGCGGAGAAAATGATACACACCGGAATTGGATTGCGTACCGGGAGGCACCGATCCCGCGGTCCCACGCGGTATTTCGTTATCTTTGGTATATATTTCATAAATTGAGCCGTGTAGCCGGCCGCAATCGTTTTGTCCTTTAACGCGAGTAAATATTACGGGGTCTCGTGAGACGGTCGACCAATTTTCTCTTTAGTTTTAACAGCACGTTTTCTCTGACGGGTGTACAATTATTTAGGAACAATAGACCGCGTTCTCGTGTATTTATGGGCGATACGGAGTGCGGTGCAAGGATAAGCGCGACTATTAGTCTATTTTAAACGTATCTGTTATTTTCTCATGAATTTTCATCTCTTGTGAATGTACAAGTTCTAATTATTAAGTACTATTATGAAATGTGTTTGCTATATTATTTTATACATTAGCCAAACTCTCGTTTTTTTAACTCTGCTGCTCCGTTTAGGTCCGTTTGACCTAAGGTGCGTTTTAGTTTTTAATAATATTATATGTTATTCGAAAACTTTTTTCTCTCTGGTTGCTTCAATGACTTTGTTTTTAATAGATTTCTTCTATAAAACTTTTTACTTCTTAAAGTTCTCTTTTATCACATCGACTTAGGTCCGTTTTTATTAATTTGTTTAGCATATTGATGCAGTAAATATTACTGAACATAATAATAATAATTAAAAAAGTAAAATTAACTAACATTAATTCTGCTGATTTCAATTGACCGAACATCTGCTCTTGAAATTATTTTACCAAACCTGTAGTGATTACCATCTAGGCTCCATTATTGTTACCAGCTAGATTGTTTTCTAGTATACGAAAAACTCTTATCTTCCAATTAAATAAAAAAAAAACAACATCGAGAGGCAAAGGGACGACTCTTGTTGAAGAATCACGGGAGCGAGATAGTCAACTCCTACGGTTGCGTCACGTTTCGACGGGCAGTTAACGTCAGCTTATTTCTCATGGAGAACGTAACCAGCTACCAGATGGATGCCGTCGACCTCGTCGGGCCGATGTTATCGCGCGCCGTATGTATTTTCATTCAGTGTGTCGATTGTTTTCAGCGGCTGACTATGTACACGCGACTTCGGAAGTCGCCCGTCCGAAGCCCGTTTCGAGTTTAGATAAGATTAAAAACGGTTTTACCTGGCTTCGGTCCGCTCTTCGGTTCCTCCGGCTTCCTTTTTCCTTCCTGCCTTCCTTAGCGCGCGGAGGATCCTATCCGAGGCGTTTCCGCGCTGACATCATCGTCAAGAAGGAACGAGCCCTCGCGCGAGGACGAGCACTGTATGGTCGAAGAGACGAGTCCGCGGAGAGATAGAGAGACAGAAAGACAGAGAGAGAGAGAGAGAGAGCCGGCGGCACCAGGTACCCGGAGGAGCTCTCTCAGCGCGCGGCCATTTTAGCAGCGGTCGACCGGATGCTCGCGTCGCACGTCCGCGCGCGGGAGGCGAGAAATCGCGAGAGATCGAGCGGACGGGTATAGGCAGAGACAGGGGAAGGCAGCACTTTATTACTCGCGGTATGACGGTATCATCGGGTACCGCGACACCGCGGAACCGCGTAGACGACTGACGGGGGACTCGCTTCTGCTACGCGAGCGAGCGAGCGAGCGAGCGAGCGGGCGAGCGAACGCCGCGAGCGAAAACTCACTTCACGCTCTCCTCCACTACCACTTTTGCCTCCCACCTCCGCCGAGAAGCCGAGGACTCGCTCGCCCGCTTTCTTACCTGACTGCCTTACCTCCTCTGTCTCTCCCCGACCTCCCACCCTCCCTTCCTCTGCCTCCCCGCTGCGCCTCTGCTAGAGCTCGCGCGCTCGCCCGAATACCTGCCTTCCTCGCGAGCGAGCGAGCCCGACTTGGAAAAACTCCGGGATGAATTACGCCGGCGAGTAGACGGAGAGATACTCCGCGCCTCCGGACCTTTACTGCTATTACTACTACTACTACTACTACTACTACTATTGCTACTTACGTACCGTAGTAAATTCGATAGCTGCGCGAGAGAAGAGCGGCCGCGCTCGGCATTCCGCGCCTAAAGCCGAGCCAAAACGGGAGTTCCCCGGGGATACGAATTTTTCGATCGTTTCGCGGGCGCCTCGCGCAATAACAGGCCGCGCGGACGGGCGAGAGTGCCCCGAGCGCGGGGAGAGCGGGGGGAAGAAGGGGGCAAACTATTTGTTCCGCGAAATAGTAAGCGCGAGGCTGAGGAGCGAAGCGATTACGGGAGAGAACGTGTATATACGATGGAGGAGCACGCTGGGATTCGCGGGACCCGAACTGTGCGGAGAGCTGCTCCTCGCCTCCTTTCCTCTAAGCTTCCTTTTAAAGGAACTCAATCGCGGGATTTTAGTTCCACGTACGAAACCGTCCGGGATTATATTCGTTTTCCTTAGAAGGCACGATAGAGATCTGAAAGAGTGGTGATTTCCACGGGAATCCATTCCGAAAAATTCCACGTAACGCGAAACGCGCCCCGGCCAAGTTTCTAAAATGTAGAAAGCGAAATCACAAGACTATAAGGAACCGTTGGCCTGGATCGAGCGATGTGAATTAAAAACCGATAAATAATCTTACAACATATGACTAATCTCCGAGGGAATTTCTGTTGCGCGATATACGCGCAATTTTTAGTACAACAGGTGTTGTAAGGTAGCCGGCGGGGACGTAGCTGCGGCAACCGGCGCGGCGCGGCGACAACATCGCGACAGTTCTGATCTTAAACGTGCCTCAGAAATAGCCTAGATCCAATGAATCATGAATAAGCGATACAGCCGGTTTTCGTAACGCAGCCGGTGATAACGTGAATACCGCGATAAGAAAAAAAAAAGAAGCAATTAGCGCGACACGCGTAATAAGCTTCTCCGCGTGGGGAAATACGATAAATGCACGCCCTGCATCTATTTTATCGCGTGGATGTATATATGTATTTCTGCTTGTTATAATATTATTGCACTCGAGATCTTGTGTAACCGGAACAGTTTGACAGATTTTATTATAATCCTCACAATTCTCGCAAGATTTATGATTTGTCCGTATTGATTAAAATCTACTGTATTTTGAATTAATCCAAGATTCCTTCTTCGGTGTGTTAATATTGTGGGCTTTGAAGAATTTTATTACACTTTTAGTAAAATTTGTTTAGACTCCAAGTCCAACTATTTTGTAATTTTTATTATAGTTTGTTAAAAATTTTACTGCAAATTATGATAAAATTCCTCCAAGTTCACGTTGCTCCGTAATTTAGAGGATAAATTCTATGGAAAAGAAAAACACACGGGGGATTAATGTGAGAAAATGCGTGCATTCCGTCCGCGAGCTGCACCCCGGCCGTTTCTCAACGAGAGACGTGAAAATATTTACGCGAGTGGAAACTGTACTCTACGCCACTTCCGCGAGTCCGAATTACCTTGAAACGTCACGCGTCGCGTAAATAAAAAAAAAAAAACGTTGCGTAATTCCCACGGATGCAAGCGTGATCTCGCTGGTGAATCGCGCGTCGAGCTGCACTCACGCGCGGCTGTCCGTGAAATTTTGTCAGGTCAGCTCTGACCCGATCGCCGATTAATCCGCGATCGGAATTTCAATCGCGAACAAATCACAAATCGTCGCGCCCACGTTGGGCAATCGCGCTGAATCGGCGAAAAAGAAAAACGTTTTTTTTGTTTTTCGCAAGCCTTTCAACGCGTTTCCTCCACGATCGGAATTTCGAGCTTTTCGCTTGTTTTCCAAACGGTCGCGCGCTTCAAATTGTCGCTCGCGTTTCCGTCTCGGAGGTGATTAAGATTTTTCGAGGGCCGACGCTTTCATTCGGAGCGTTCAAACGTTGCGTCGGTATGCGGTATCGCAGAAGTGGATCGCAGCACCGATCGCCGACCGATCGGAACGCAAAACGAGTAATCGGCATCCCGTCTCGAGCGACGATCGAGGATCCGCCAGGCCTGGATTTCCGATCCTCTCCTCCGCGGTCTCCCATGCCTCTTTCTTTTCGAGCGATTGCGAGGATCATCTGGGCGCCGGGGGATCGGTAACCCCGATACGACGCGCGTTCGGCGACCGACGGGAACCGCGGCCATTCCGTAGTTAGCGGTACTCCAGTCCCAATATCGTTATCCAATTAGACGGGCGATCGGACCGACGAGGCGCGGCGCTGCGTGGCGCGCACACAGGTGCACGCAGGTGCGCCCTGTTTTCCCGTACGGCGTCGCTCCTTACCGGCGATCACCGGGAGATCGGAATGGAAAGTGGTGGGCGCGCGCAATGGGACGCGATCTCGCTCGCTCGCTCGCTCGCTCGCTCGCACCGATCGCCGTGATATCGGCTTGATACGCAACTCCGCTTTTGCGTACTGAATAAAAGACTTTAGTAATAAGGTACATGTACCCAATATGCCCTCCCCCTCTAAGCTTTGGAAAATAAGGGTCAGATTTAAAATAGGAAACATTTCTGAAACTAAAAGAAAATATATATGAAATATTTTTAATTGTTTATATAAGTATAATAAAGATTTTTAAAAAAGATAGCGCTTGAGCCATGTTGATTACGTATGTGTCCAATGTGGACCTGCTATGTATTTTCCTCATTTTCGTAAATATTTTTGAAAAAATGCAAAATAATAAAATTAACATGTTTAATTAAACATTTATTAACATACTTGTGAAAAAAATTACACATACAGCTATTAGTTAAATAATGAAACTGTGTTTATTTACTTTATTTACTTTAAGGGGCGTTTATCTTAACTTTTATCTGTCAAAAGAGCTTCAACTAACTAGAGAAAGACAAGAAATGCTAATCAAAAAGTAAACATTAAATAAAGAAACAGAATCCTAACTTTCTTGTATATTAATAAGATATATTGTGTTTTTAGTAGTGTCCCTGGTCATAATGGTTTCACAATACAAAGAACTTCTTTCTTTAATTATAAACGAGATGTTTTAATAAAAACCTAAAATAAATACAGTGTTGAAAAAGCATAAATAAAGAGCTACGATAATATGAATTGTGGATATTCATAATTGTTACATGATAATTACACAAAGCAAAAACTTACCTCTGAAATTTTAGATTCAAAAGAACACAATTTAAATAAAGTGTAATTAGAGTAGAAAGGAGATATTGAACAGTTGACTAGCATAAATACATCATATCGACTTCCTGAGCGATATATTAGCGTTATCTATAAAATTCATTGCGTAACTATTTGAAAATGAGAGTTGAGCCAAATTGGGTATCTTAATTTCTACACTGAAAAAAGAATGCAATATATTCAATAAGATATGTAGTTGCGGGCTGCCAACTTTAGATATACTCAATACAATAATATATGCTATTGCAGTATCAACATTGTACTTGCATTAACAGTAAATATTATTGTATTGAGTATTTTATGTAGTTGGCAGCCCGCAATTACATATGTTATTGGCTATATTATTATTTTTTCTGTGTATTGAATATTTCATTAATGTGACTAAAGGTCTAATGATATTTAATTATATTAATAAAAATCAGAATTGGGTGTGACAACTAAAAGTTAAATAATAAAGTTAAAAGTTAATAACAAAGTGTCATCTTAAGTTTATTATTATTATGCTTATGAAAGGCAATGGCAAATTTATCGAAAGTATCTTTTGCCGAGACAATCACGATTAACTTACGTAACTCCGGTTATATAACAATTATGTTATATACATGAATATACAAATCTCTAAATTTAAACTTGGAAAAGAGAAAATTATTGGTATAATTAAATCCGCTTAAAAATTAAAAATAAAATCTACCAAGTACATTTGCTATTTATCGCTGCAATTAATTTCAACTACTGCGTCTCATTACGCTTATCTATTGCACTTCATATTCTCATTTTATTTCGCCGCTCTTTCATACATTTTAAATGTCTTCCTTATCCTAGCTGTGCTGAGTTTACGGCGATTGTGAGATATAATGTCCGTCCACAAATTAAAATTGTTTAAATTATACCTCACAAGAAATTTCTCAACAACTACTTGCTTAAAAGAAATTAATACTTGGAATAATGTTGCTATACTTTGATGATTACAAACGGGGACGCGTATTACAAGTTAACGGAACATAAAAAGAACGTAAACACCTTTCTCGCGGATACGACGACGAAGATGACGCGACGTATCGGCGGAGCGTTGCGGTGGCACGTTGCGTTCTCGATCGACGAGAAATTTCGTCGGCGTGTTACGGCAAGACGGTATGTTATGGACACAAGCGAGTATGCGAGAAAGAGAGACAGAGAGAGAGAGAGAGAGAGAGCTGAAGAAGCTCTCTCGCTCGCTCGCTCGCTCGACCTCCGAAGGCCCGCGCCTGCCTGTCGTCCCGTAAGCTAAGCGCATACGAGGAGAGGCTTTCTCCTCCGCGTGCGTGGCTCGGAATGCGGCCTCTCCCTCGGTCGGCCTCGAGGAGAAGTCACGGAGGCACGTCGTCCTTCCTATCCCGCCTCTCCCCCTCGGCGCGTTTCGCCGATCGATCGGCGCCCCCGTCTCGCTCTCGCTTCCCTCGTCGGACGATCGTAACAACCGCGCGCGCCTCGTATTACGTGTCATCGATCAATCGCGAATACCGCGAGGGCCCCTCGATGCCGATACGTGGTATGCCGCATCCATCACACGGGTAACGAGTAGCGTTCGCCGGTGAATGGGACCGGCGATTCTTTGTATACTTTTGCGCCGCGCGAATCTCAGTCCCGGTCTCGGCGCGGCTACAGGATACGCCCGGGATCTTCCTCCTCCGCCTCCGGAGGAAAATACCACCGTCCGCGGCATCGGTGGGATATGCGACTGCGAATGCGGCTTGTATCGTCGGATACAAATGCGATTCCCGTGTTTCATTTCGCGATTTTTAAATCAGTTATATAATTGAGTTATACAACGCCGGTCTTGGTCTTCCTCTTTCGTTCTCTCGCATTCCATGCGAGTTTACAGGAGTGTAAAATTTTATGCGCTCGGCGAAATTTGAAAAATTAATTTCGCGCCGAGAGAACCACCGCGGCGCTTAAATATTTATACTGGATACAGATTGAAAAATAATTTCACGTCTGGACCCATCGGAATAAAAAAAGTGGAAAACAGTTTTGACGCAAGTTGTTTGACTAAAAAGCTTGTAGCAACGTTCAACTATTTTCAGATTTGTACTTCAGCAAAATAATCAAGCTTCTAAATATTTAATTAATATAATAAAATATTTACCAACCGTTTAGTAATAATTGATTGTTATTATTATGTTGTTTGGTTACTATTAATATAATTACTAAATGTTCGATTATACTAATCAAACGTTTAATTGCGATTATTTCCATTCGAAACTCGATTGTTATTATCATCAAACGTTTATTTTCAGAGTACACTATTATAACATTCGTTTTACTATCTGCATTTTTTCAAATTCTCCTTCGTTCCTCTCTCCCTGGAAAGAGCTTCTCTTTAACGAATGCAAATCCTGATGAGCGCTGCCCTCGTCCGCTGCCAAGAAACGGAGATAACGACGTGTCGCCGTTACGATCCAGTTCCGCTTCTCTGGCAGAGATCGCGCAGAATCGTTTCGCCGAGATTCGGCGCACCGCGCGCATTCTCTTTCGGACGCGTAATTAGCGGGCGGCTACTGGCAGCTCGGAAATCGGGCTCCGCACGCGATAGTTGCGTAATCGCGCGGCCTGTTTCGCGCGCGCGCGCGCGCACGCACGCACGCGGCGATTCCGATTTTCGCGGCGCAAGAAAGGCGCGTCGAATCGCATTCCATGCAGAGGTGGTGCTCGGCAGGGTCTTCCGGCGCCCGTCCTCGCAATCACGCCATCCCACACTTCCCGTACGTAATTATTTAGTTGCGACTTGCGTTTCGAAAAACTCCTGCCGCGAATGGGATTGTTATTGCGCCCAATCTGTACTTTCTATTTTTTTTTTTTTTTTTTAGAACGCGAACTTTAATCCGTGATTTATATCGTAATTTTCTTTTCCCTCTGTCGTAATTACAGAATTTTATTTATTTTTTAAATTTTTGTTTGTGTATAAAAATTTACAGCTTATGGATAAACAAGTCAATGCCACGATCAAATAAGATTAAATGTAATCTATAACAGAGACTGGTCTTGTTTCTACAGACATTTTTCGCGTTACGAAATAAGACATTTTTTGAAATCTCGCTACGTT
Organism: Monomorium pharaonis; assembly: GCF_013373865.1. NCBI lineage: Eukaryota > Metazoa > Arthropoda > Insecta > Hymenoptera > Formicidae > Monomorium > Monomorium pharaonis. The sequence continues at coordinate 21,547,083 of NC_050470.1, read as the reverse complement.
ATATCGTAATTACGATATACACGAAATTCCTAAATTACGATCGCCTATTAATCTTTTATTAATCAAGATATATGGTCGCTTAGATATGTAAATTTTAATAGAACAACTTCGTATAACCTTGATTAAATATGTCCTTTCCAATATACCGTTACTTAATTTGTAATAATAAAATATGCAATACCGTAAGTAATGCGACAGCTGAGTATAATTAGAAATCTTTTCTTAAAAAAATTCAAGAAAAACAATTGATAAAAAATAAGAGCCAGGCTTCGTCGGGAGAAGAATTACAAGACGCAAATTAGTGTGTCGGGATTGTCTTGTTCACGGATTAGGCAAGCCTGTTGCGCCTTAATCAAAGATCCACTTATCAGATCCCATCTCGGAACGTTTCTATCGTTCAAACAAACGAAACGAACGTCGTTCAGAAGTCGATTAGGCAATATATCAATCGCGCGCGATCATAAGTATGCGCGTATGCTAATGACGAACCTTTCGAAAGATCCCAGATTGAAGAATGGGAAATTCGTGGGCCTAATGGCTAGAATTTTGACGCGCTGTCAGATGCAATGTCTCGCCGGGAGCGTGTAATGTGCTCGCCGAACGAGAGAAAGCACGAGTACCCTCCATGAGCGTGAAGCAACGCCGTGAATGATTGTCCCTAAGAGGGGCTACTACTTTCGCTCTTTCCGCCACTCGACCGTAAATTCCAATTTTCGCTCTTATCCCGCCCCGCTCTTACCTGAGATTTCCATACCGTTAGCGTCTAAATAAATGAAAGCGAACGATCGATTTGCTCGGCCAAATCGAGATTCGCTTCGTTTCGAGTGCGCGGTATTCCCGCTTTTGACTTTGTCGTAAGGAGAAGTCGTAAAAGTTGCGCGGTTTTTGTACGTCCGTGTCGAAAATTTGAATATAAATCAAAATCGTAATTTCTTACAAAAATAAGGAGAAGGGAGCGTTTACTTTCTATTAATTAAAAAAAAAAATGTAAGAGTTTACCGCAAACTGCCCGATCTTCCTCGGTAAAGAAGAAAAGTGAAACCAATTAATTGGAAGTCGTGCCTTAAGAAAAATAATCATTTAATCAGAGGACATTCTGTTCGAGATCAGCTATACCGATGAGTAATTTTCCCTGCAGTTTATCATTCGCAGCAGCAATCGCGTTACCTATAGGATTCTCATCGTTTAAGAAAATGATCCTTAACGAGAGGGATTATCGCAATTACTGCACGGGTAAACAATAATCGAATACAGCTGTGAAAGAATAATGTCGCATAATTAGAAGGTTATACTCACGTTAAACCGTCTCGGCCGTGCACGCGAATGACCGATTATAGGGAAATAGCCATTAGCTTTCAGCGATACTCGATAATCAGCGCGTACTTTCGGTCGTACTTTCGTTTCGCAGCGGGTAGAATGCCAATGGCAACAAGACACACGGGGTTTATTATCATTGTCATCATGTTATTATTATCAAATACATTAATAGGGTATTAAAAATAGAGGGATGCGCGGACGCTGGCGGACGCGCGTCCCGGAAGAGAGCTCACAATATTTACAGAAATAAAATGAGTATTATTTTCACGTTGCCCACGTCGTTACACGTCCACGTGTGCCTCGCGTGCGTGCGAGACGTGCTGCGATGCCGCAGGCGTCGGCGACGCTTCGAAAGGTAGCGAGAGGTGTGCGCGTCCAGTTCGTAGGAGACTCCTTCCTCCGCCCCTTGATTATCGTGACGGTGCAACGACGTAAAAACCGATTTGTACCGAAGGCCTTATCAAGATATGACGCATTTCTCGGTGTCCCTCTGAGCCTGATTCGGTGACGAGGACGCGGGCGCGCGTTTCCGCGCGCACGCCACCGCGTCGTTCGGCACGTAAGAGATCCGGACGCCGCCGTAAGCTCGTCGCGGTGGCAGTGCGTAAGCCGCGGCCTCGTCCGAGCTGCTGGACGAGCTGCACGTCGAGCAACAGCTCTCGGCGTCGTCATCCTCGCCGTCCATCCTCGACCTGGACGTACCTGCCGTTCCTGCAAATATATTTAGTAAATGAGAACACAATGTTTTTCTTTGGATCTCAAAATAAAGACAATAAAATCCACATTTAATCCTTTTTTTTTTTTAAGGATAATTATTTTACGCACCCCAAGTTGACGTGCTGGCGACTTCCTCGGGTTGCAGACTCCTCGATCGAGACACGTTCGTTCTCGATAGCGACGTGGGCGAGGGCGACGACGACGAATTCCGGTCGTTCGCCGGCGAGAGGGGAATGCGCGACGTCGCGCCGTGATCGTTGACGTCTAGATCCCCCTGGAATCGCACTCGTCGCGACGTCGGCGTCGGCGGATCCGTCTGGCTGGCTCCAATCCCGGGATTGGCCGGCGACGTCGCTGACTCTTGCGCTAATACGCTGGCGGACGTCGCGCCGGCGGTCGATGTCGACGCCGAAGCTCCCGACGACGGCCGCGGGGGTGGCGGCAATTCCGGCATGCTCGACGCGTGAGAAGGCGTGCAATTCTGGATGCATCTCAGGGGCTCCCGATCCCGCGCTTGCATCAGCCTGCAATGCAATTGCAATTTGCAACGTTAATGTATTTTATTAAAAGTGACAAGCGCTAGGCTGTATTTACCACATTGCTAATTTGCTAATTTCAGATTTGGATATCTTATTTTTAAATATTCAGGTTTCAAAGTTAAAAAAATGTTTGATAAAAAATGAGTTTTTCTATCAAAAAAACGAATGTTTGCCAAAATCATATAATTTTTTTTAATAAAATATTTTAAAACTTATTTTAAAATACTTTTATGTTCAATTTTTCCGATGATGTTTGATGAGCGAGCAATAGCTCCAAAGCAAAAATATTGAAAAAAACAATTCTAATTTTTAATTCTATATAATTCAAAAATATCGTAGAGATAAAATTAAAATACGGTTTCAAAGTCCTATCTTTGCATTTTAAAATGTACTTATGTTTAAAAACTTTTCCAGGATTTCCTTTCACCAAGATATTCAATATACTTTAACTTTTTGTGAGATGTAAAAAAAAAAATCGTAAATGTTTCCAAACTTTTAGTCCGCAGTGTAGATAACTTGTATTTAAATCGCTGCCAGCTCGAACTTTCGCAAGTCGTGAAGAATGTAATCGTACCTTCCCAACTCGCTGCAATTTTCGTCGGGATGAGAGCCACGTTCCTGCAACAGTCTCTCAAGGTTCCGTTCCAGGAGTACTCTGTCGAGACCGCTGGGTCTAGAACCGCTGGAAGAAAGTCCTTCCGCGCCGAATTCGGGGTTCATGGTGTTTTGGGTGGGCGTCGTCGCCAAAGAAGCGGACATTTGCTGATGTCTTCTGGTCATTCGAGGTGAGTTCCTAGGGGATCCGAGGGTATGCCTCGAGCCTGGAGGGAGCGGAGGTGGAGGCGGTGGAGGTGGACTCGACGAACCCTCGCTCGCGGCCATCGTCTGCCTCCTACCGCTTCTAGACAATGAAAAATATGAAAAATTAGATTTTGTCCTCTAGTTTTTGTTACACAATATACTTTTAAATATGGATTCAAAGAAATTTTTGCAGAGATCTTTCTTAAAGTTTTTTTTAGTATATGTAAAAAATTTAATTTAATTTGTAATGTGACTTATCAAAGTTGCAAATAAATATTATAAAACTTAATTTTACATGAACATCAGGAACAAATGAAAAAATTAATTAACTTTTAAATCAATAGGAAAATTGTGTTCATATTTTACGCAGACACTCAAACGTAATAATAAAATAATCTATAAAAAAAGAACAATCTATATAATTTTTATATTTAAAATTTTGAAACACGAGACGCAGCATTAAATCCCAAGTAGCACACACGTCGAAAGGGCATTAAAAGATGTGCGTGCTGAGAGTGTCTTTCATATTTTAATTAAGTATAACGTGGTCTTTATTAAAGGAAAAAATTATAAAAAATTTTATCTTGTTCTGTTAAACGGTTACGTTGCACGGTTAAAACGCCACTAATTGCTTCTCATTCTGGATTTAAATTATGCCGGCATTTGCGACAGGCTGAAAATTCGCGACAATTAGAAGCGTAATAAAATTTAAATGCGACATTTCGGCACCTTCTTGTGCACGCCTCCGAAACGAGGTTGTCATGTATATAAGCCGAATTTAAATTCAACAACGAAAGTAGCCGCGCACCTATAGGTGATGCATTAACATATGTTTAAGCATATGATTTAAATGGCTCGGCGCCTTGTCGATTCGTATGCGTATGCCAACTCGATTATAAAACCCGTCTATAAAAAGCGTATACGTAAGTATCGCTTGAATCACGGATCTGTACGAATACCTGAGTAATTTTCTGGCACCTGCGTAACAAAATTAAAATATTTCAAGCGCAATAAAATAAAATTATCAATAAACGACACTTGTTTCTTATTTCTCGCCATTTCAGTTCCTGATCGTCCGGATTGAGCACAAGACCACAGTTTACTTCGTTAATAACGTCGACAAACTTTAATCTCAGTTTCAACGATTCTCCCGTCCCCCGTCTACCACACGCTTCGCAAAGCGGAACAAGTTAGACGGCGAAACCGGCTACATTAGTGCAATTTATCGTCGTCGTAATAATTTCTCGGCGTTGTAACTCGCGAACCGCGGGAGCGCGTTGCCCGCGCGGGCTCGCGCGTAATCGCGGGACGTTACCGGCGACTATAATTTTTGCGAGGACAGATCTGTGCGAACCCCCCCCTCGGAGGCAAGACAATGAAAGCAACCCTCTCTCTCCCCCCTTCTCTGCTCCATGACCCCACGAGGTCTCGAGGGGCGGTGTGCGAGGGAGGGAGAGGAGCCGCGCACGCGGAGCACACGGTTTTTACCTGAGGAAGGACGGCGGGAGTGGCGGCGGCCCGGCGGAGGAGTCGCTCGGTGTCGTCGGCGGTTCTCCCTTGCTGCACGCTATGCTGCAGTAAATGGCACCACGTCGCGGCAGGAACGGCCGGCCCAGGAGGGAGGTGCGGCAAGTCGCGCAGCAGAAGCAGGCCTCGGTCGCGTGCCAGTGTTGACCCTCGTGCGACATTTGGCCCTGGTCGACGCCGATCGGCTCGCCGCAGCTGTCGCAGTACTCGGCGAAGGAGGCGTCGAAGCACCTGAGACAGTACGGCCGGCCCTCCCTCATCACGTACCGCTGGCCGCCGAGCTGCGGACAGAAAAAGGACGCGCGCGGTGATTTCACGATGGTGGAAGTAGACCAAGCAAACCGTGACAGCGAACGAACGAACGAACTAGCTTTAACAAGAACGGACGGTGCGCTTGCAGGTGCAAATCGACTGCGATCTGCACTGAGAGGGAAAAAATAGTTGCATTAACCATAGTTTATAGTTATTTTTGGCCGTAACAATATTTTTATAGTTAAATTAACAATATAAATTATAGTTAACTTAACTATATTATTGTTACAATAGCTATAGCATTCGTTCATACAACCATAATGTATAGTTAAACGTGCCATAATGGTGATTTATGTATGGTAGAATATTTGTATGGTAGAAATTATTATAATTTATAGTAAACTTTTTAGTTTATAGTAAAATTTTTACCCCGTTTGGCACAACTATACATATATGGTTATTTACACTAACATTATAGCAATAATAACTAATAAAAATGATATTTGCAACTATAATTATTTTACTATGCAATTATAGTTGCAAATACTAGACACTTTTCTCTCAGTGTGCGTTGATGAATACGTCGTGTTGCTTGTACTCTTTGTTGGTTTGATCTCGAATCGCGAACGGAAGAGACAGCGAATCCAGAAAAATGAGAAAACGAGGAACACACCGATCTTTTTGCCGATCTTTGTGTGCCGTTTCACGCGTGTCGCACTCTATTCTCTGTCTACAGACGTCGGGAAGAGGTTTAAGGAGCTCGGAATTTAACGGGGATAGAGGGGACACATTGATCCGGAGAAACGGTAGCGCATTCCTCAATCATAGGCGAACATTGTCGTCTTATCTCGACGCGGTGAAGTAAGCATAGCTTCGGTGATAATGGCGCTCCGGCGGTGACCGGTTATTCACTGGAGCATGGCAGCTCTACATACGGCGGCGATCTGATAAAACGTCAGGTTCTTAGGGTTTCTCGCTTCTCGCGTACGTCCGCGATATAGATACCGCGTTATCCCGTTCCACACTCTCCGGCCGGAGAGAATAACTCTCGCATCACCACTTAGTAAATTGCGCCGAGCGCAAATTTAAATAAGACTCTCTTTCTCTCCTCCTCCTCCTCCTCCTCCTTTTCCTTTTCCTCCTCCGTCCTGCACACTCCCACTGAATTTTTCCCAGGTTTCCTTCGCGCGTGATGAATGCATTTTCACAAGTTCACACCCGGAGCGGGCGGGAAGGCAAAGGCCTCTCTCTCTCTCTCTCGCTGCTGGGGCCTTCTGTGTGCCTCTCGCGAACGACGCTATCTAAGTCGGAAGACGTATCTGGAGATAGAGTCAGCTGGCGCGGAATTATGAATTGCTACGCAGCTGTAAATTCGATAGCGACGTAATCATTAACTCGGCGGCGAGCGCGCGCGCGCGCGCGCGTTTCCAATGCAGCGCGGCGGCCGTAAGTAAAGTACCGTTAGGTCGCGATGCGATTCGCCGCGGAGTATCGTTGTATGAAAAATCCGATATTCTACATTTATATATTTATAAACCCGATCTCACGTCGTCGCCGGTGCTCGGCCGGTCTCCCTGCGCGGAAAGAGACGTTATCTGCCGTTATGCCGCGCGTATCCCGGTATTTGTAACTGACGCACGCGAAATCTTCATTCGTCGCCCACGTTGACATGGAACAAATTTGATGGTAAACATACGTATAGCACAGTCTCGCGATGGCGGGAATTATAATTCTGAAAAATGCATGTTCTCCATTTTAGAAAAGTGTTTTTTCTCTTTTAGTCCTACCGCTTTAGCTAAATTAAGGAGTTAGGCCACCTTAAAGTTTTCAATTAAAAATCGATTTTTTAGGGGGGAGGGGGGGTGGCTAAAATCAGCAATAATATGGTGCTGGAATAGTGGTAAATTAAAGCTTTTTTATTTTACTTAAGAATATTGTTATAACTTTTTCTAAAGTTTGAGCTCGCTGGCTTACCTGACGGTCGCACTCGAGGCAAGCGAAGTGGCGCATATGCCAGGCCCTACCCTCGGCCTCGGTGCACTCGTCGGCGAGGATGATCTCGTCGCAGGCGCAGCAGCGCGGCTTGAGGGTCTCGGCGTGATGGCGGCCGCAGTAGAGCCTGCCGTCCCGCCAGAAGTAGATGAGGTCGACGAGCAGCTGCCGGCACACGCAGCAGACGAAGCAGGCGGGGTGCCAGAGGGCGGCCGGGCCCGCGCGGCTCGCCGCGACGGCCATCTCGCCGGCGGCGATCGCGCGGCCGCACTCGCGGCACCCGGCCCCGTGCGGCCGCTCGAGCTGGCTCGCGTGGCCGCGCCCGAGGGCCTCGCGCTTCCGCTGGGCCGCGAACACCCGCAGCTCGCGCTTCTCCTCCTCGGTCAGGCCGCTGCAGTAACGCGCCTCGTTGTCGTGCGGCGGTAGCTGCTGCAGCAGCTGCTTAACCCGCTCCCGCTCGCCGGCGCTACCCGCGTACGGGATCTTGTCCTCCGGCAGCGCGCTGAAGTACAGATGCACCTGCGAAAAACAGCAGAATCGAGATTATTGGGGGTCTCGCCGGGACGGAGAGCGTCGGCGTCGCTCGTATGTACCGTAAACGCTAATCGCGCGCGCGAACGATAATGCGTGCCTATCGTGAAAATTGCACGAGGCGACGACCTGTGGTTATTTTACGTCGAGCGTGAGAGACTTCGCTGTATCCGAAGCACGCTCTGTCTCTCCTCTTAACGGCTCGCGCACGGCGAAAGTGGCGTTTACGAGTGCTCCGACAAACAAACAAACAAAAAAAAGGAGTATCACCTTTTTCGAGATTAATCGAGAGGATGTGAAAAAATTGTGTGATCGTTAAAAAGAAATATATATACATATATATATATATATATATATATATATATATATATATATATATATATATTTCAGGACTCGTTTGCCCTTATAAAAAAAACATATTTTAATATCAGTGATCGATATACATATGTCGTCGATTACTCACTGACAAGTGGAACCGCGCGACAGACCGCTAACTAATAGTCCGGCTGACTATCTGTGTCCCTTCATTTGATCGCATCTCCGTCGGATAAATGATTTATACGTGCAGGCAGGGGCAAAGAATTTAGCGTCAATCGCGCGGTACTGACGTTTAACCGATGGTCGTTGAGACCATCTCTCGCCCTGACCGTCGCAAATTTAGATAAGTATCGGGGACGGGTACTGTCAACATACCGAAGAGTCCGAAGGAAAACACCGACGAGCGCGCGCGCGCGCGCGCGTTTATGTTAACCGAGAGGACGGGAAACCTGCTGCTGCGGCGCGGCCGACGATAAAGGGAGTTAGTGGTGTAAGGCACGCGGGGTGTAAAAGTGCGTACGGTTTTATTTCCAGCGCGTATACTCTTATAGCGCGACGGTGTATGTATATCCGTGCGCGAGAAGGGTTTTCGGTGTCAACGCGGACGTGTTTCCATAAGAATATCGCCCGGCAGAACGGAATACCGCGCCTGATAGGAACCCGCGCGGTAATCGAGTTTCTGCAAAATCTTGCGGTAAATTTCTCCGCGTTACGAGTCCCGGCGTCTCTCCGTTTACGAGTGGCAATAGCCAACGTCAGCGCATGCCATTAAACACACTGGCCGGCGTGGCGCGCGCGTGGGTCTCACACGCGCGTTCCTTCTGGTTTGTGCCAGACGTTCACCTCGCGACTGTTGTAAAATATAACGTCGATTAATTACAAATTGTTACAATAAAACGGTATGAAAAGGTAGATACAGGTATCGCATTTGCACAAGAAAAGTGATACAAGTATATAATGCATCTTTTCAAGTTTCGTATTATGTACGGGCTGTGTTCTAATGTAGATCCCCAAATCGATTTTTAACATATTAAAAATGTTGAAAAGTTACAAAAAATTTTTTTCGTTGTTTACACAAAACCCTTTGCCGTTTTCACTTCTGTGCAAACTTGGATCGTGTAAAAGAATTTTTCATTCCGTAAAGCCAATTCAAGGTAATTTTTAATAAAAAAAAAGTTAGTGATTTACTTCAGATTCCTTTTAAAAGGCGTGTAATATAATATTATCACAATATTTACATTATTAGAAAACTTGAAACAAGGAGGGGAATCTTACAGATGCTTTTCAATGTTAATACTATTACATATTGCTCAATTATGTATGTTCCATCTTCATGCAAGGCCTGCGTTTTATAACGTTTTTTGTTTGTTATCAGAAACTTTGTTATCGGGATACTAGTAATATTTCCGAACACTAGACAAATAAAAAAAAAAAAAAAAAAATAAAAAAAAATAAAGGCAAAGAAAAGAATATATTTCTTCTTGAAATTATTACGCGTGTTAGTGTCTTTAAATGAAATTTATTAAAAATGCACTGCAAAATTCAAAAGGCTAGACGTGAACTTCAAAAACGTCGTCAAGAGTTACTGATTCTAAGGATCGGTAAGGATATTGCTATCCTCTCTGATTCGCACGTGAGGATTGCACGTATTACTGGCTGTCGCTCGTTATGGAGACGCAAAATCTTCGCGAATTGCCGCGCGAATTGTTGTGCTTTCAGATACACTCGGGGGATCTTCGCGCGAAAACGCGCGAATTGACGGCATCGTCGTATACGGGGTGGAGAACGGGGGGAGGGTGTCTTAAGAGCGCGAAAAGCTTGTTGCGCGGGATTACCGTCCCCTCGCCGAGAACGCCGAGTCATAATATATAATGCGCGTTAGACGTAATGACACTTAAAATGAGTAAAGAAAACGCGCGGACGAACGCCGCTAGGATGCGGAGCGAAAGCGGGAAATAAAAGCGGGAAGGGGGAGAAGGACGAGGCGAAAGGGAGGTAGAGGAAGATGAAGAAGAAGAGGAAAGGAGAAGCGGATTTGCACGCATCGCGTCGCGTAGTCGCGAAATAAACGACGATGTTGGCGCGCGGCACGCAGAAGTCCGCACGCACCTCGTCGAAGAGAGAGAGAGAGAGAGAATACTCTATTCCGCACCGCCGTGCCGACGCAAAACGCTCGCGCTTAAACCAATTAATGAACGACGAGCCGTGTTGGTTAGTTCTTTCGGCGGGAGGGAATCTAACGCGCGGGCGATTATCCGATTGTATCCGCCAGCGTGCGTTTAATTAAATAAAATGATTTCGTTTTTCACACTCCGCAACGCCCCGGGATGTCCAGCGCGTATATACGAAGGGGTGCTCCCTAAACTTTTTCTAACGAGTTGTAGGACAGCTTGATTCAGAGATGTTTTTTTTTTTAAATTTTATTTCAAGAGTGGGATCCCTCGAAAGAGAAGGCTAAAGGGCACCGACTGTACGCCGGTGCGTTAATACATTTTGTATATCTTCTACGCTCTCTTCTTTCATGCCCTTTTTCGGGTGAACCCCTCGATTACGCTTTATCATCGTTATACCCAGAGCGAGAGCTTTCACCGGCGCGCAGTCTGATGACTCACTGCACCGTCGCCGCCGTCGTTCACGATCGGGTAATCGTCCCGGGGCGATCTGGGGGCCCCGCTGTCCGCGGTCACTGGTCCCCGGCGAGACGAATCGCCGGAGACACCCTCGCATTACGTGCATACACGACGGTAAAGAGGCCTCCGTCTCCACCTTTTTTTTTTTTCTCTCTCTCTCTCAATGAATTAATTGATCTCCGTTATCGCATAAAGTATAAAGCCTTGTAAAAATGCCTGCCCTGTTTACCCGGTTAACGCAGCCTCATCATTTTAATTCTCGGTCCTTTCCGGAACACCGCGCCGCGTGCGCGCTCGTCGTTTATCTCTTGGAAGTGTGTGTTCAGGCGACGCTCGAATTCGTGCGCCCACCGGATTTTATTATCACGGGATGAAACGAATGTGCATAACGCGTATTCGACTCTACCTGATCGGGCCTGAGCCCGGGTGGCACCCACGTGTACTCCTCGAGCGCGCAGCCGCTGTCGTCGTCGCTCTGCGAGTGCCTCTGGTGATGCTGCATCAGCGCCTCCTGCAGCGCCAGGCCGGCCGGCGCGGCTTGCACCGGGCTCTTGAACGGCTCCTGGTGAGGCGCGCCGCCGGCGCCGCTCGGGAAGGCCATGGCCATCGCCATCGGCGGGCCCGGGCCCAGGCCGAGTCCCGACGGACCGCCCGCCTCCGTCGAGGCCCGCTGGTGCTCCTCCCGCGGGCACCTGCAGCTCCTGCACACTTTCCTGCAGCAAGAAAAATATATAATCGTGAGAATGACATTTATTTCGTTAATGTCAAAATATTTCTTCCAAATTAATAGGGATTTAAAGCACCTCTCTTAGGGTCGGTTGTTCCAACTTCTTGATAAATCTAGCTATCAGGTACATATATGTTTGTCTTTATTTATTTAAGAAAGAAGAGAAATAAAGATAGACACGTGCTTACCCGATAGATAAGTTTACCAAGAAGTTGGAACAACCCTTAATTGTTTACACGGTCACCATAATATCGCTGTTGCTGGTACACGAAGAGAATTTTCTCTTAAAATTTACCCTCAAAATCTAGCAATTGTAGAATATTGTGTGACCTCGAGGAATTTTACTATACTTTTTAGTAAAATTTACTAAAAGTATAATCATTTGTCCACAATTATATATATATATATATATATCAGATTTTGAGAGAAAATTCTCTCCGTTTATCTGTCATATATACGTTAATTGTTATTCACGTTATTCGACCTGGTCAAATAAATTCCCAATGCCCTTATTGTCTAATGGGAAGGAATTGCGAAAGAAAAATATATGCTGAATTAATCTGCAATTTATGTATCAAGATCTCGGGATAGATGCAAACGGATTCTCACGGGAGTGATCCTCGAGGCGCGCAATTGTGTTTCCACGTTCATGTTTCCCTGAATTAAATTATACAGACCTACAATTTAGGATCTTCCTATTATTAGAGACCTGGAGTCTTACCTAATTACAGATCTAAATTCTGTAAAATCTACCTGACTTAGGGGAGGTAGCCTAGAATTCTGGAATGCAGACTTATACGCGTAGGTCCGAAATATATCCAGAAATTTCGTTTATAATCCAGAAATATTTCCGCGTGTACCAGTCACGTGTCACGCGCGCACGCGCGCGTGTGCGTGTGTGTTAGTGTTGGAGGATATAAGTGGAAAATTGAGAACGCAGTAAGACGAGAGAAATAGAACATGATGCATGACAAAATAGAACGAGCGCTGAATTATTACACCGCCGAGAGCGTCGGATTCCCCACTCGAATGAATCGATACGTTTCAATCTAAAATTCTCCGTTCCGCGTACGTGTGTAAGGAAATCGCGCGTACTGTTCCACATGTTCCGCATCAGTGAGCGCTATAAGCTATCGGAAACATTCGTGCGGGGATGTCTTCCACTGATTGTAATACGACCGAGAAAACGATTCTTGATTAATACAGGTTTTGCTGTAGGCTGTGTAAGTATGCCCGTTTCCAGCTGTCCGAGGACGGTAAGGCTGTTAAATGGAGACTCGCGCTCTAGATAAGCCCGCATAAAAGTAGATAAGGTATAATAAACACAAACTGATGATAATACGTCCACGGCATTTGATTTTCTTTTTACTTCTTGAAATTCCCGCGTCGTTAAATTCTTGGCTCGTTAAATTTAATTTCTATGAATATATATCGTGTGTTACGCACGCGCTCTCCTCCGTTTCCCAATAGCGGCGTTGTAATGCGCTGTAATATATTATTCGGAATGTAATTCTATGCTTCCTCACATGTCTCTAATTTGTAGCACTGTATACTTGGAAAATCATTCTGTAATTCAGATCGATCTTGTAAAACTAAGAAATACACTTAGAAAAGTAAAAATGAGGTAAAAGGGCTCAATTCGATTAAAAATCACACGAATAATAGGTTTCGAGCTAAGCAAGATTTTAATGCTATAAATGTGAAGTCGGTGCAAAAATAATTGCGATTATTTTAAACTTTAATATTTATTTTAGAATAAACTTTTATTTTTAACAATGTTCATGTAATATACATTTTAAAGCGCGAAATTCATTCTACTGAAGATACATCACATTAATATAAACATAAATCAATAGAACGTATTTTGCGCTTTAAAATAACATACTAGGTAAAAATAGTAAAAGTTTATTCTAAAACGAGAAAGTATCAAAGTTTAAGATAATAAAAATTGCAATTGTTTTTGCACCAATTTATAATAGAACGTGTATTCTAATTATATAAACGTTTCGTGAAACCTAAGATTAGATGCTCGAAAAATTAATGTAGAATAAAAAATTATTTCTTATACCTGTTAAATATAAAATTTACCAAAAGTAATTTTCCTCACGCGTACACACATAAACGTAACTTAAAATATACGGGCACCTCAACTTTAGCATCGCGCTAGGAAATTTCAGATTCTTTAGAGGAAAAATATTCCACTCCTGAATCCAGGACACAGATTTTTCAGAATAAACGCTCCATGGCATCATATCGCACTGTAGCATTTTCGTAACGCGGCTTCTCCGAATGCCTAAAGGGCAAGTTTTACGTACGGCGGAAAAAAATTATAAAACTCCACCCCGGCGGCAACTTACTCCGAACAACCGGCGACCGCCGCGTCGTAACCCGAGTGCGGCGAACCGCAGTCGGGTACGCGGCCGCATTCCGCGTCTCCCGCGGCACGGCGACCGAAGCTGCTCGCCGTCCTGTGATCGTGATGGGCGCCCTTCAGGAACTCCACGCACTTCTCCGTCGGGCTCGCGCGCGACGCCGTCAGCGCCGGGCGGCCGACCACCGCGGCGACGACGACGTCGTCGACGTCGTCGTCGTCGTCGTCATTGTTGCCCGCGTCGTCCACGCGACTTCTCAGAAACGCGTCCAGGTAGTGGTGCTCGGTGTCGGCGATGGCCGTCGGCAGATCGTAAACGCCGGGGGTCGCCCAGGGCGCGTCGATCCCGGCGGAACGTGACGCCGCGACGTCCTCGTCGTTCTGGCCGCTCCTGGCGTCCTGGTTGTTCTTCCTGCCGTAGAGCTTGCGCAGGTACGCTTCCTGGTGGCTTCTGGTGGCCCAGCAGCCGCCCTGCCACCATCGCTTCGAACCGAGCACCGCCGTGCGTCTTCTCCGTGCCAAGCTCGACATGATTCCTCCAGCAGCAGCAGCAGCAGCAACCACATCCGGATCGACGAGGACGGGTGGTCGTTAAGATCGATTTCCACCGGCGGTCTCTTCCTCTGTGCGCGCTTCGGTGTAACCCCGACGGTAATAATCGCCGTGGCCGAGACCTTCTAATCTAAGGGAACGCCGGCGGGGTTCTCTCTCCTTCCTTCCCCCCACGGTCCCTCCCTCCCTCTCTCTCTCTCTCTCTCTCTTACCCGTTGGTATATTATGTCCCTTTTCGCGACCACCGCCGCTCGTCCTCTCGCAAAAGCTAATAAGGCGACGCTCCGGGGCACTCGAGACACCCAGCGCCGGGGTTTTTGCTTCCACGTAGAGAAACCCCCTTCTGCGTGGTGCGAGCGTATTAAATGCCCTTCGTGGTATACGCTCTTGATTGCGTCCGAGGCCTGGGACTTTCCGGCTTTCCTGGAAGCGGCGCGCTTTTTGCGACGATACGTCCGATCTCACGTTCGAGGTCCTTCTCTCGAGAAAGCGTGAGGTGTACGTCAATTTAGACATTAATCCACCAATAACGTCGTCCAACGGATCGCTTCGGCTCTCCTCGCCACTACTCCTCTTCGTTTCCCTCGAGCGCGTTTCTCGTCAGTCGCCACAAAGATCACTTTCCGATCCGTTCACCGCACCTTCCATTATCGCGAGGTGTCAACGGCGCGTTCGCGAGAGAGAACTCCTCGACGCCGAACGGACGTGGGGAGGAAATGAGAAAGTTCGCGAAATGCCGTCGCCGCCCCGTCCCGCGAGCAGGAGGACGGTGGTGTCTCGCGACGCGCGATCGCGATAGCTAGAGTTCGCCTCTTCGCGTTCAATCGCGCGATTCAACCGCGGCACCGCCGCGCCGTCGCCGTCGCCGTCGTCTCGCGCACGTCTCGCCGCCACCGGCGTGAGGATCGGGCTCATCGCGCCGACATCCGTTCACCATCTCCCGATTGGCACGCGCGCGCTCACGAAACGCGAGCGACCTCGGTCTCTCGCGGGCAATAAGGGCGAGGGAGGAGGAGGAGGAAGAGGAGGCACGGGGGACGGGATGATCGAAGAGAGAACAAGAAAAGGCAGAGGATCGAGTGCGCTCCGGCGAAAGCAGCCGCCGTAGGAGGTGAGGAGCACGGGAGGAAAGATCGTGAAAGATCAAGAAAGAGAAAGATAGATGAAGCGAGAAAGAGAGAGAGAGGCGAGAGACGAGGAGAGGGAAGGTGGGTAAAGCGGGTCGGAGGGATGAGGACCAATCTGTACGTATAACCGGTAGTACAGCACGGATTAACGTTTTAATACGCGACACCTATCGCGCGGTACAAAGGCGATCGGTCGACCGCGGATCCTAGATACGCGATCTCCAGGTAATGTCTCTCCTTCTCTCTCTCGGGGCCAGCTGCCTGACGCGCGGAAAGTCGTCGCGCGCGCGCGCGCGCGCGAAGAACGATGACAGCCGCGAACGATTCACGCGTAATCATGCGGAATGATCGTTCGTAGATCCGTCGACACGCGCGAAACGACGACACTTCTCGAGGCAGGCTTCCCCTCGTCTTCAATCAGAATCGTCTTCGATCGCGCGACACCCGCGCGAAAAACTTGGTAAGTGCACGAGGGAATGCGATTAACGCGCGGCGCGACGCGACGCGCGTTAAAACGGCTTCGGGAGGCGGCGTCCTCCTCCGTCCTTCGTTTCTACCGGCACGGGGCGTGCTGAGGCCGAGCGGACACTGAGCATACTCTGGGACTCAGCGGGCCCCCGTGTCTGCGGGACGAGAGGAGGAAGGGGGGGGGAAGAGCAGGCCGGGGCCCGCAAGCGCGAGTGCCGGCCCAGCGCGAGGAAGGAGGAACGAGCGAGCGAGCGTGCGAGTGCCGCGTCGTCGGTGCGTGTAACTCTCCGACGTTACCAATACGCGCACGGACTCCCCTCCTCTTCTCCGGAGAAAGAGTCACTCCTTCTCTCTCGGTCTCTCGCTCCTCTCGATATATTTATATTCGTTTCTAATACGCGCGGCGGCGTGTCGGGGGCCCGACGCCTCTCGCCCGTGGGCCTCAACCATCGTCGGAATACGCGCGAGGTTCCGCGTATGCGTGTCCCGCGACGAGCGAACCCGAGGACGCTCCGCTTTGCTCCGCTCCGACGTGCTCCGTATCGTTCTGTTCTCCGCGGGGAAACAACTTTTGCTACTTCTCTGCAACGATGTCCCAAGAGGACGCGTTTCTCGACACGCTACACGCAACGGGCGATTCAACATTTCGCTCTTCCGTCGCGATTAAGTACCGGCTGGCTCGAAAACGAAGATAAAGAGGAGCGTATCTTTCTCTCTCTCTTTCTCTCTCTACGCGGCGAGACAGCCGGTCGCATTACGATCCGCCGCAGATGAGAAGATTCGTCCCGCGCGGAGAAGATAGAAGACTAATTGCTCGCAAGTAGTTCGTGCTAAATGGAACCGATAACGGACTCTTCGTTTCATGCAGTTTTTATTTCTAGGTAAGAGGCTTTCGGAGTGCAAGTGCAACGAAAGAACGAAATAAATGTACAATCTGGGAGATCCACTTGGGATAAGACACTTTGCGTTTAAAGTGAATTTCGCCTTCATAAACTCGGCTTATGCTTGTCCCCAAGAGTCTTCGGATATGTATACATATACATATATAGTAGACGGGAACCCTTTTATCAAAGTTTCAGAAAGAAGAAAACTAAAATTCAGCTCTCGGGATGCCGTTTTTGTCTAAGTCGGTGTCAAATCGGGATGTGTAAAAGATAGGCTAATTCTTGTCGATCGTGTTTAAGATATATAAA
Organism: Monomorium pharaonis; assembly: GCF_013373865.1. Lineage (NCBI taxonomy): Eukaryota > Metazoa > Arthropoda > Insecta > Hymenoptera > Formicidae > Monomorium > Monomorium pharaonis. The sequence continues at coordinate 21,530,021 of NC_050470.1, read as the reverse complement.
TCCAAATTAGTATTTCGAAGGGGCTTCCACTTGACTCGCTGTTCGAGTATCGTCAGTTGCCTGTACCCCTCGCAGGGGTATCAACAGATCGAGATAGAGCTCGGAAAGACCAAGACCACCCAAATCGGAAACCTTATACTTCTCGTGCGTGCTCGTTAGATTATTAGCTCCTACTTTTACTTGGAACGTCGCTTATTTCAACAGCATCTCGTACTCATTCTTCACGCTCACAGGTAAAGCCCATCTCCGAATTAACATGCTAATTAGATGTATAATATATATTAGCGGCGCGTACTCGTCGATTTCATTTCTCCGCACATCCTCGGAAAATTATGTCTTTCTAGACCACAGTTTCCCAACCAGGGGTCCGCGAGAACTAAATTAAGGTCCGCAAAATAAAGTTATAAGCCTATAATAAATTAATATTGTTGCACGCGTCACCTGGTACGATGCCCGGCCGCTTATTTTCAAATTCTCGGAATGTTTATTCTAAACCTTGGGGTTCCTGCATCGAACAAAAAAGTCCTAGGGGTCCCTGGTAGAAAAAAGATTAGGAACCACTGTTCTAGACGATATTAATCACAAATGGATTGATTAACCGTGAGAAAGATAAAATTCTACGACAACTTTGTGCTCCTCGTTCGGTAATTTCGAAAGTGTTTCTTTCTTCACGTGTCACGGCTAAAAAAAAAGATTAATGAACGGTAATGTGTAGCACAAAGGTCCGCCCGTTTATAACATGTATTCGCTCTTTACGCTGTCATTTAACTGTACATCCATTACGGTATTCATTTCTTATTTGCGTGTATGTTCCTATTCTCACGGAGCTTTCCCTAAAACAACAAAGTATCCAGGCTACCTATTTCCCTCGCATGCCCGAGCACGACCGTGCGGCGATGCCTAAAGTAGGCCGCGTTGTGTGTCCGCGATGTTAAACGTAAATCGACTCGTGGTCACGTCGGAGACGCGGTTTATCGCAGCTCAGTGTTTCAGGCCTCCGTCCATATAATAGAGGCGTCCGTTGCGAATGGCGTGCGGTTGAAAAACACGAATGTTCTCTCGTCGGATTGTGGGCACGTGTAATTGGGTCCATTCGTGAGGGATGTAACATGGCGATTCATCCGTACGTGCGCGACACGCCTCCTCCATGACACGCCGACCGGGTTCCTTAAGTGGACCTTAAGGTTTTCCGAAGGTGCGATCGGCGGAAGCATCATCCTCGCCGCGGAGTTTACCGCAAAAACTGTCACACACGCGCGGCGAGGCGGGGCGAGGATTTCGCTCAATGGACGGCGGCGCAAAAACATTCCGGCGGAACGCCACTTGGCGCTAAATAAAACTCACAAGGGAGGAGGATATAGTCGAGTGGCGTCGAGCACAAACGTTCCATTGTGGATTATTTGATTATTGATTAATGCTTCATTCTCAGAGATTTTGTGGATTATTTAGAATATATATCTAAATAATCAAAATATTTCTAAAAGACATTTTTGTCACATAGAATGCGTTTTAGATTTTTAAAAAGATGTCTTCAAGATATCTGCACAGATATCTGAAGTGATATCTCAAAATAAGGTACCTGTACCCAATATGTGTGATTCCCCCTGCGAGGTTCGTGATGCGCGATCATCAAGAGGTCAATAAAAAATCAAGAAACGCAATTTGATTTCTAAATCGTAATTGAATTAAATCGGAAGGTTTTGCCTCCGCGAGCCCGTCACCGCCCGGCTCGATTTATGAACGCTCGAGGATACATAAAAAGCTAATGATCCCGATACTGGACAAAGTTTCCTCTTCCTTCCCGGGGTATACTTAGCACATCGTTTCACATTCCCGCGGCGGCACGGATTTCTCCGTCTCTCCGCGGCAATCTAATCGTAAAAAAAACACTTTAACGATTCGTTAACGATTATCGCTCTTGGCGGGACGATTTCCCGCGGATCGATAAACTTCTTCTTCTTTTTTTTTTTTACGATTCTAGGCGAGATCCGAGCCGTCTCGTCTCCTGCGAGTTGCCGCGCGCTTCCCATCTCTTTCCTTTCTTTCTTCTCTTTTCTATACCTGTGTCCGATTAGATACCCACAATAAACCGATACAAGCAGATTCCGCCACCGCGGCATTTTTCTCGCGGGCTTGATTTCCTGCGCGGTTAATCGCGGGCCGTCCCGCCGGCCCTTCGACCTGACAGGCAAACGCGATATCCGGCCTGCGCCGTGTAAAACTACATTGTGGCGATCGGCATGCCTGCTTCTTGCGGCTGCCGCGCAGATAGAAATTGCTATTACTTCTCTTCGGAACGAGAAGAAGCGGCGAGAGGCGTAATCGCCGCGTGCGCTATGGTACCCTCGGCTTCGACGAGCGGCCGCGCAGCGCCGGTACCGCAACCACGGCGCGGCGGCGGCGGCGGCGTGGCCAATGTCGCACGACGGAATTACCGTGCCTGTCCTGCCGTGCCCGTGGCGTGCCCACACCGAACCCCAGGGTTCTCAAACCGCGGAGTTTTTGCGCGAAACGGCGGAAACGCGGTCGGCCGCGGCCGGTCGGTCGGCATCGCAGCGCCGACTTCCGACGCGCCTGCATCTTAATTGGCTACTGTACGTCTCGCGGGAACTGAGAGGCGCGCCGGTAACGCTGGGTAAATGTACGACGTGTCTGTTAACTTTAATATGCGCGAGGAAAATACGTTTGTACGTCGTCGCCATAAAATTATGCGTAAATCAAGAAATCCTGCATGGAAATCCTCGATTCTGACAGCCGACGGTGTCGATTATCATGGAGTTACCGTACTACGAGTATACATGTAGTTTAAAACAACGCGGAGAGAATTTCCTCTTAAAATTTAGCCTCGAAATTTGGTAATTGTAGGAGAATATATGATCTCGAGGAATTTTACTATACCTTTTAGTAAAAATTTACTAAAAGTATAGTAAATTTTACTATACTTCTACACACATTATCCCACAGTTATCAGATTTTGAGGGTAAATTTTAAGAGAAAATGCTCTCCGCGAATGAAATTCCGACGCATAGACGCACGAGGGAGTCCTATGTTTTGTTTTCGTGGAAAGCCGGTCGTCGCGCGGTTTGAGTACCCCTGGCATCTGGGTGCATCCTGCATCGTACACGCGAATAGCTCGACCTGTGCGATCGTGCGCGCCGCTTACAACGCGTTCATCAACGTCGACGATCAAATGGATTTTCGCTTATACAGACTGATGTATCGCTTATACTTAGCGTCATCGCCTCGAACGACTATATCCGTTTGGACATCACATTGAGTCATATCATTTGAAAACGCATGGTTTTGCAGCGCGCGGCGAGGCTCTCCGTATACGCAGATTGCCAATTTGGCCTTGTCCCTCGCACGCTTTGTTTCTCGCGGGATTCGATTTCAACGCGGCGCCTTCCGATCAACGGTCACTTTACACGGTATATATATATTTTTTTTTGTGTGTAGCATTATGGCGGCCTTAAGAATGTTTTGACTTTAGTACCAGCAAAAAGTTGTCGACCATTTAAAAAGCAAGCTTAGATTTGGTTGTTTTTCTCTTAATCGACAATAAAGAATTTTGATCACGAATACCTGAATGAATACCCTGAAATTAACTGTAAAAGAGGAAACGATAAAACTATTGATTTATAATGATTCAAAGCCACAAAGAACGACAGTAAAAATCATTTTGCTAAAGTTTTAATTAAATAACTTTTAAACGGGTAAGTGGATTTAAATAAATTTTTGCAGGAATATTAATTGAATAAGTATATGTAAACAATTTGATTTAATTCATAATGTGCTATTTCCTCATCAAATTTGCAAATAAATATTCTACAATGATTTTTACTAAGAATTAAGATCAGTGATTTCATAGTGATTTTAATTAAGAATTAAGATCAAATTAAATAGCTTTTAAATCAATAAGAGAATTATGCCCAAATCAAATATTCAACAGAACATAGTAACAGAATTAGATTTATGAAATTAAAAAAATTGTTAATAATACTTTGAGATGTGACATATCTTAAATATTTCTGAAAAATGTCGTTGCGTGATGCGATCTATTAAATTTTGTTCTTCTGCGTTACGTTCGTAAGAATTGTGCTTGAATCAAGCTAACGTTTTCGAACAAGCGGGTACGAATACGCCGCTACGCTGTGAGTCTTCCGCCCATCACCTGTTTCGCTAACACGCAGGTGTTCCATGAAAGTTACTCTCTACTAGAGTCACCGTACATTATATTATATATTAGCTAGGGTAGCTGTGCAACATCACTCATATAATTCTATTTCATTAGTATATAAAAAACTTATTTCATTATTAAATAAATGACATGTCGATCATCTTCTCGTATATCTTGCTACACATGCAAATTATCCTATAAATATAATTAATAAGATAATCAATGTAATATTTCTAATCGCCAATTATCTCTTTCTTGTTCATAACTGCAATTTAAATTTCAGTTCTTTTACGAATCTCAAAATTGCATATTATTGACAAGAGAACACGACTAAGTGATTTTAATAGGTTTCAGACGCGTTAAAATACCAAGGTAAGACAAGTAAGAAACGCGTTTCTTTTAAGTGTTTCCTGAAACTTTAAAAAGTTTTTTTAAGAAAAACATTTTTTAATTAAAATTTGAATAATGTTAAGAATATTTTATATCATTATTTTTCTATTTTTCAATAATTTTAACCATATTCGATTAAAAAGAAAATCCTTTTTCTTTAAATGTTATTTTTTTCCTTAACGTGCGAGAAAACACTTAAAAAAATAAGTATCTCTTATTCTGTCTGTATTTTATAAAACACATTCAAAATTGATTAAAATTAAGGGGGTAAACTTGTTTGTGTTCCCTCGTGGGATGAATTTCAAGGACATTCTATTCACCTATTCTTCGCGGAAATAATCAGCACCGGCTGACCGATTTTTCTGTCTCCGCCAACGAAATCGGGGCCCCTTTGAGAAAGGTGACGACGCAGGTGCATCGCGGCGGGCGGTGCGGTAGAGCGAGAAGAATACGGGGAATACCCGACGTGTCGCGCGTGCGCCCGCGCTCGCTTTCCTTCTTTCCCGCGCTTCTGGAAACGAGAACCGACGACGGCGGCGGTGGCAAACGGTGGTGGCAAAGAGAGGACGACGACGTCGCTACCTCGCTCCCCCGTTTCCCACGACGGCTCATTACGGCTTCCCGACCCGCCGGCGCGTCTGCCGTGGCATTCCCGAACAGGAACGCACGGCTCTCGCGAGTAGAAGTAGAGAGTGCCCCCTGGCACCAACGCTCGGCTTCTTCTCCGTTAAGAACCTGGGCTAACACCGCACCGGTCTCGTAGAACGGGACCATGCGGGGAAAGAGGCTCGTTTCAATATTTATTCGCTAGAAACGCGCGCGGGGTGAGCATCGGCATGAGCGCACTTGAATTCCCGCGTGTTTTCCCGGATCCGGGGGAGGACACGGCGGCGCGAGGCCACCGTCAGCCGGCGAGGCCTCGACGGGACTCGGCGCGGCTATACCGGGAATTGGTTTTGCCTTATACGATAATACTCGCGCCGAGTCCCGTCCGGTGTGCGCGAGGTGTCGGTCCGCAGCGGAAAAGGTGGTAGCGGTACCCCGACGCGCGAGTAATTTGCATCTGATTTCTTTTTAGCGGATAGTCACTTAACTCGTGACTAATTGGTTAAATTATTTAACACACCGAGGTATCGCGCGGGCTGGGGGGAAGGAGGCTCCGGTAGGCAGAGGCCTTGGATGCAGGTTTTTATTGGGAGCGAGTTTACGTTCGGGATTCAGACGGACGGGGAGCGACCTGCCTGCTTGCCGCTGGCGTGAAACTTTTCGTCGGGACGGCTGTACGAGGAGTGCACTTTTTCAACAAAAGCCGAGCCACATGTTGCGTCTCACGGATTTTCATAAGTTTGATATTAAAATACAGAGATATTAAAGTACAGTTTAATGTCGTAAAAGTGGACATTCAGGTGCCAATGGGTCATAAAATTGGAGTTGAAAGGTTTTATTCTTTTTCAGTTCGAGCTCGACCGATGGCACCTCGTATGACCGATAATATCTCCTTACTTTGCTTTATGATTCTACAAAACGTACACGTGTGTTTTTTTTTAGATTTATTCATTCAAATGTAAAACGGATTATTAAAAAGAATTAAAACACATTAAATTATTTCTTAAAATGTACACTGTTTAATAAAAACGAATTAAAAAGGGGATTCTAAAATTTTGTATGTATTTCTTTTACAGATTCGGAAATCCTTTTCCAGAATTAAAGTATACGTATTAATATCACCATATGAACTGGATTTTATACCGAGAATAAACAAAATGTTTTCCAGGCTGCTCTTTTTCTAAGCTATATCTGAATTTGCACTTATAAAAAGTTCATAAAAAAATTTTTTTTGTCTAGACTTTTAATCTTAATTTTAATTACACGATACATGTTATCCCTAAAGGAATACGGTTTCATTTTGTATATATGTATCGTAGAGTTTGTATACCAAGCAAATATTGTCATCAAGTGACAGCTCTACGTACCAAAAATGAAAATTTTTTTCGTTTTTTATATGAAATCGACCGTATTCCCTTATAGATTTTGATGCATACTTTAATTCTATAAAAGAGTTTTGCGATTCTATAAAGCGCATAATTAAAAGATTAATTTAATGAAAAAATGTCGGCAAAACAGACGACTTTAGGATCCCTCCTGATCCCTGCCTCACACGTAAACAAAAACATAAAACGTTTTTTTTTCAAAGATTTGATACTAATTTTAATCTGTGAACGTCTTGTTAAACGCTTTATTTGGGTATACATTTATCGAAATTCTTTTCGAAGATCTCCATTCGGCAAATACTATTTACTGATAGCACATGTTGCACATTACGTAGAGTACCCCTCCCCCTTCCTTGAATAATGCAGATACAGCGTACGCATACGTAAGACAAGTATCTTAATTAGCTGACGATCGAGCCAATTGAGATAACCGCAAAAATAATTTTCCCGCCGTGCCAAATTGCACGGCTACAAACGGCGTTAATTAGTAATGTATATCCATAAATATAATTGTTATCTGTTTCTCCATATCAAAGCCAGAACTCGGAGCCAGGACTGCCGTGGTGCGCAGGTAGGACGATTTTCTCGGCGGACATCTGTCGACGCGCGCGCGATACTCCTCTACAATTCTCATTATACCGCATTCTTCGGGATAGTACGGTGTAAATCCACGGCGTGCGAGATTTATGGTGCCGTACCGGCGCCGACACTGCCTTTCAAAAGGTTTCCCTTTTTTTCCCCCCTCTCTTCCCCTCCCGATCTCGAGAGGCGATCCCGCTATTTGGGATGCACGGGGGAATGCACCGGCGGACGAATTACAAGAATCCGATCCGGATGAGAGCTATCGCGCGTGTATCATCACTGAAAATAGGCACGTCCGGGCTCTCTCCGGGGGTTGGACCAGAAACCGCAACGGGGTAACGTTACAGTGAAGGTTGCGGAAAAACTAGCGAGACGCCCTATATACGCGGACGCGCGATGCCAGCATACCGCGACGAGTATTTCCGACGAATGTACTTGTCGGGCTGTCAGCCACACCCCACCTGCCCGAAAGAGAAAGAGAGAGAGAGAGAGAGAGATGCCTGGCGTCGTTATTAGAGATCGTCTCTCGTTTAATTCGCGCGTATAGATTTTCATTGCTACCTTGCGAAGCGTTACGCGACGGATGCGCCGCGCCGATATAACGTAATCGCCGGGATCGCCGGATACTTGTCGAGGTACTACGAGGGCGGAGCGGCGATCTCGGCGGAGAGATTCGATTGCCAATCGATGGAGCGTGCGCGAAACGTTTAACCGGGAGCCTAAATTGTATGGGATGAGCTTCTAAACATGTCATAATCAGAAGGTACGTTCAGGGGCGTAGCTAGAGCTGCACGTGGTTTGAGGAGGAGAGGAAGTTAAAAAGTATTTCTCTGTATTTTTTGATGGCGAATACGAGACTGCCGTTTATTTCTCATTGAAACAAACTATTTTTTTTAACAACAAATCTACATTAAGTATTACGAATTAAACATTCAAATACTAAGGCAAGCACCTCTCTAGGCAAAGGAATTACACACAGCTCATCTCAGGTTGAATTTGACATAAACAGGTGTGAAGTAACAAAAATAAATATTTTAAATATCAAGAGCTCTCGGTATAGAATGGCATATAAATTGTTAAGAAGCTCATAAATTATATATCTATACTGTTATTTAAAGGACAAATTGATGAAAGAGTTTATGAGCTGTCGCTAATGAGATACCTTGACTTTCGATAATGCAAACAGTTACCATGTAAAACTGTCCGAAGGCCGCATCGGGGAGCCTTCGCTTACGCTATGAAAAGGTCAACCCGGCCATTTGGAAATGCGAAAGAAAGAAACGAAGAAGAAGAGTCTTTAATCACGAGAATCCGTCCTAGGCGCTTATCTCCATATATATATATGTATGTGGCGCGGAAAATAACTTACGTTCGCGAAGGGTCAATAAACACTCCCCGCAATATCGTTACGGTCGTAACGCGCCTCTCTCCGAGGCGAAGGATTTCTTTCCGCGGGGAATAGCGCCGCCAACTTCGAATTCCCAATTATACGATATGGGTATTTCCGTGAGGTCCTCCGCCGTATCGTCGCATCGCCCAATCTTACGACTCCCGTAATTTACGTTAACGACGATCGCCGCGGAGCGATCCGCCATTAACCGGTGGAGCTCTAGTCCCCGCGGTAAGCGCCGAAAGAGCAACTCTAATATTCCCTCATTCGCGATAAATTAATTCCTGGAAAGACCGGTATATCGCCAAGGCACGCCGTATCTCAAGCTACCAACGCATAACGAGCTCTAAGGGCCCAATAAAATGTAAACTAGAAGATAACCGCGGAATCCTATCGACAGGATACATTGGAATAAAAAGGATTTTAAAAACGTAAGAGGTGCGTATGGCCTGCTATATCGTTAAGACTCTTAATCTCTTTAACTTATTAGGGACGATGCATCAATCACTGAACAATCACCTGTTAGTAAATGCTTAAAAAAAAAAATTAAAACAATAAGACCTCAAAATAATAAACTGCAAATCGATTGATCTTTTAGATCTAATTTTTATTACTTCATATCACTTTTTACTCGAAAATGTGGTATTAAGGTATCTGTATTCAATATGCCTCTCCTCGTTGAGCTTTGGAGATTTTTTCAAGTTTTGGATGAATACGAAAATTTAAAATAAGGATCAGATTTAAAATAGGAAACATTTTTGAGAGAGAAATTAAAAAATATATTAAATATTTTTATTTATTTGTACAAGTACAGTAAAGATTTAAAAAGAGGATAGCACTTCGATTATGTTTATTACATATACTATACTCAATGTGGCCCAGCTATGTATTTTCCTCTTTTTCGTAAATATTTTTGAAGAAATGCAAAATAACAAAATTAACATGTTTAATTAAGCATTTATTAACATACATGTGGAAAAAATTACACGTACAACTATTCATTAAATAATAAAACTGTGTTTATTAACTACAAGGGGAGTTATCTTAACTTTTATCTGTCAAAAAGCTTCAACTACCCAGAGAAAGACAAGAACTACTAATCAAAAATTAAACATTAAATAAAGAAACAGAATCTTTACTTTCTTGTATATTAATAAGATATATTATGTTTTTAGTAGTGTCTTGGCCACAATGATTCCATAATACAAAGAGCTTTCTTTCTTTAATTATAAACGAGATGTTTCAATAAAAACTTAAAATAAATACAATGTTGAAAATCATAAATAAAGAACTACGATAATATGAATTGTGAATGTTTATAATTGTTACATGATAATTACACAAAGCAAAAACTTACCTCTGAAATTTTAGATTCAGAAGAATACAATTTGAATAATAAAGTGTGATTACAAGCCGTAGAAAGGAGATATTGAGCAGTTAACAAGCATAAACACATCATATCAACTTCTTAAGCGATATATTAGCGTTATCTGTGAAATTCATTGTGTAACTATTTGAAAATGGGAGTTGAGCCAAATTGGGTACATGGCCATATTGAGTACAGGTGCTTTACATTAAGTAGTTTACATTTGTTCATTAAACGACGCAACTCTGTCGTTATTAAAATTGTACGCTAGTGTACAATAGAATAAAGCCAACTTCCAATTTAATCGGAGGCATTGAACGAGATTCAATCTGAGAACGAGCCTCTTTGTTATTCATCGCCACTCATCCTGTGCAGCGCGACAGTAGCGGCCGCAGGAATTCCCCCGGCTAGGGAGGAAAGGGGGGGAGGGGCGGGGAGGGGGAGAGTAAAATTCCGCGGATATTCGCACCTTACGAGCGGTCGGTCTTCCCGAGGCGACTCGCGCGTCTCGCGCTGATCGAAAACCGCGGTTTTCGATCGACGGGAACCGCGACGTGCGTCATCCGCTTCTGCACTAAGCGGCGGAGAGTTTCTAATCTCGGTTCGGACGGTGGACGGAACAACTCGTTCGGTGCCCGGGGAACCGGAGGAGGTTCCGCGAATCGCGCTCACGCGAGTGCGAAGGGATAAGGCAATCCGCCGGCAGGGGAATTATGCAGATTGCCGGTTGGAATCCATCTCCATCGGCTCGCCCGAACGTACGTGAGTTCATGCGCGATGCGCAGGGCTTGTGCGAGAACTGCGCGGCCGTCACGAGTTTATATACGTGTTGCTTTTCGCTTCGTTCGTTCGTTCGTATGTACGTACGTACGTACGTACGTATATTTGTCCGTCCGCTCGACCTTCCGCGGTCTGCGCTTTAATGCGCGCTTACGCGCGACGCCGATCGTATACGTCCGTGCATATAAGTTTTCTTTTTTGCGCGCACGCGCGGACTTTGCACACCGAGATGCCGTCCCGGCGTTCGCACACGGCTTGATAAATGAGCGAATTAATCGCCGTTATTAACGGTAAAATTACTGCCTCTTAATCGCGCTGCGTTAATCGCGCCTGATCGCGCCTTTGTACCTCGGCCGACGTTGTCTCGAGGGGGTGCAAAAACCGCGCCGAATTACATATGTATATCCGTAATCCGAGATACCCGTCGAGTATCGCGGGGCGTAGCGAGTTATACAGTCAAGGGGGGGGGGGAAAGAAGGGGAGGAGGAGAGTCGAAAGGGTCAAAAGGGGCGGGGAGAAAACGCGAGGCATTTCCTCTCTCTTAAGAAATTTCTGTTGATGCAGAAACGACGGAAATTTCGCTCCGTACAGCGTCTCTTCCCCGCGGCGGCGCGGCGGCGCGTTGGGATGCTCCTCCTCTATTTTCATTCCTGAAAGATCGCCCCGCGGCCCTGCTCGCGCGATCCGGTTTACCTATCTCGTCCAATAAACATCGGTCCGTCTCTCGGATGGAAAGTCCTGTGGCCAAGAGTCCTTCCCTCGCGTGCGTCGTCGTCGCTTGACCGTGAAAAGCGCGGCGCGGACGCGATCGGACGCGCGAAAATAAAAGCGCACTCGCGAGAGTACCGTTCGCGATCTTACTTCCCCTCCAGTGGTCTCTCTTCGAAATGTCGGAAGGAATTATATGCCCCGTTGACAGCACACCGCTAGATTCTGCGATTAAGTGTAATAATAATGTCTATGGGGGTTATTGGGTTGACGGACTTTGAACTTTTTGCTCGACTCGACGCGAAATCCACGTCAATTAATTGTCATCATACGGACAACATTTTTGTGAGATAAACGCATCTTTTTGGTCTATCGTTTTTTCCTGGCCGTCTCATAGACTTTATTTCGGGGCTAATCGACTTTATTCGACAAGCAATATCTCAATCGACGGCATTGACAACGTGGGCAGTAAAACGGTTTATTTGTTACGGGATGATTGTCTTCTTGCCTCCGTATAATTTACATTTGATATATTTTCTAGTTTTAATTAGAATTACGTCTTTATTATTTAATGAGCTGGCAACATTGCTAAGAGAGTTAATCCGAGTTGGTCAAAGTGGCTCTTAATCCGGTCAATTTTCCAGACAACTTCATCTACCTTGATTACACGACAGATTTTAATTCTCTGCTTTTAATTAAGTGTAAATTAAAGCAGTTATATATATATAATTGGACTAATGAAAACAAATAAAATTAATCCTTGGAATAGCGACTTTAACGCGGATATAGTTTCCTATATGGTTTCCGATTTTCCGGGCGCAAACAACGGCGCCAACGATAATGGCCGCGATCACCCGTATCTAGGGAAGATCACCGCGATCATGGGAGAGAACTCGTGCGAGGTTCAGGTAGTAGCGACGGCCGGCTGTACCTGGGCCGGCTTCTCGGCAGGGCCCCGCGGGGAAGGTACAAGAGGAGAGGAGAGAAGAGGAGAGGACGGGGGAAGATCGCAGCCGAGAGAACGGGTCGGTCGCGGCTGTAATTTAGAGAATAATATACTCTCCAGAGGCATGCATTAAGCTTCCCGTCTCCCCGGGAAACCTCGAGTCAGACTGAAACGGAAGGAAAGAGAAACAGAGAAATGACAAGAGAAAAAGAGACAGGGAGAAAGAGAGAGAGAGAAAGACAGAGAGAGAGAGAGGCCTCTTGTGCGCGTATGAAATCAAAAATACAATTTGCCCCGTTAATTTCTCCGCGCTATTAACCGAACGTTAAACGCGGTGACGGCCGGCGAGGACGACGCCGAGGCGTCCTTCAACGTCCCGGAATTTCGCGTCGGCCCGCCTTGGCGCCGTGGAACGTAACTCTTATTCACGCGCGGGCTCGGAACCCGCGAAGAGAGATCGCGTCGCGCTCGGCAATTCAGGCAGCAGTTCGAGGCCCCGGCTTGTCCGGCTCGGCTCTCTACCCCGCGGGGAAGAGAGGAGCGAGAAGGAGAAAGAGAAAGAGAGAGAGAGAGAGAGAGAGAGAGAGAGAAAGGATTGTGAGAGGGAGAGGGCGAGCTGTAATTTAGAGAAAAACGTTCGCCGGAGAAGCCGCGGGGCCCTACTTTTCGTGCTGCCCGCCGACCCGCCTACCTGGCCTCTATTACGCGCGCCGGATCAAGAAACAACCTGCGCGTCCATCCTGGCGAGTCCAAGCAACAGCAGCACAAGAGCATCAACAGCAACCTACATCTCCCCTTCCCTCCCAAGCCTTCCCCGTCCACTCTCCCATGTTTTCTCATGCGGGGCCCTATTCCTCCCCTCTCTATCTCGGCCCGCGGGCCCGTTCCCTCCTCTCCGCGCGCGCGCGAGCTGCTGCTGCTGCTGCTGCTGCTGCTCGCTCCGGATCCAGCGAGCGTTGTTGTCTTGCGAGCGAGAACGCGCTTAGAACGCGCCGCGGAGAGAAATCCAATCAATCCGCGATTATCCGCGCGGAGGCAATAAGGGGATGAGCGAGGACTGCGTGGATGCGAACGGGGCGAGTTTCCTATCTCGCGCCCGCACTTCCAGGTGTTTGAGAGGTGTCCGGGGGATGGGGCCGTGGATTAACGCCTGCACTGGAAATTACATTTTATTTGCTCGCCCGTCTATCCCGTCGAATCCATCCGCCAATAATCGCATTTTGCCAGCCCATTGCTAGAGAGATGGATCATTATTTTATATTATTTGATACTCGGGCCGTCGCCGGCAATCAGCGAGTATCGCGGTACACATTCCCGCCGCAAAATAAATTTCCACTTCAAAGCGGGCTCGTCGAAATAAAATATTGTCCGACGGAAAAGAAAATAAAGTGGGCAATGCGCGTTGTCCGCGAAAAAGCTTGTTATTTGCTTTTAATAATTGCCAATCAATTGGAGACCGAGGAAATTTTCGAAGGTAAATCTTGGTATAATTGTTTTCGTTTTTCTTCTTCGTTTAGTAAAATATTCGATAAAGCACGGTTCGCTTTACCGTCAATGCCGTCTATTTTCGTTCGCCATCTGTTCGCTTTACTTTTAAGATAAAGTAATTACTCGCGTCCAAAAGAAGTATCCTCCTCGAGGACCCTTAAGCAACCGCTTGAAAGTCTTGAAGCAAAATGAAAGAGGAAATAGAATCTTCGCCCGTCCGTAAAATCTGACCGTGTACGGTCGTTAAGATTACTCGTCGTAATTCGTTTAATTGAAACGCCAGTTTCGTCGAGAAACCCATTGTCGAAACGTCGATACGCCGTGCGTGTGCGTATCGATCTCGCCCGGCTTCGCCTCGTCCAATATCCCCCCCCCCCTCCCCTCCCGCTTAAAAAAAATTATTGCACCACCGCGATTAATATTGGACCGGGCACATCAGGGCTAATGAAACGAGAGAGCGATGCACTCCTTCGATATAGAATGCGCTATACGTTGAGCGCCGGTTAATGGCTGAAATTCCATAAAACGAAGCGAGAATCGCGCGGCGGCCAAGCGGACCGTGGAGGAATCCGTCTTGCTTCGGTAAGCGGAGGTCTCGGCCGCGATTCGCAGCTACTTTAAGGCTCCGACGTCTTTTTCCACCCGCGAGATTTACCGAGAAGAGACCGGGGAGGGAAACAGGAGCGGTTTGCTAATCCCGCCGGAAAAGGGAGAGAAGGAGAGTCGCTTTTTGCCGCTCGCTCTCCCGTAGGAAAACTGTGAAACGCCCGCTCCATCCGAGATAGTCCGCACCGGGGGTTTAATTATGAAGCGACGAGGGTAATAATTTCGAGACGTAAAGCCACGTGTTTGTTCTACGGGAATTTATTTATTAGCGGGTTAACGATCACCTCACTCGCGATCAACCGAGCCGACCGAGGAGAGGGATTACCGATGCAAGAAGTCCACGGCGGTTGGATGTTCTTTAACGATCGCTGCGACCTCGCTTCTTCGCTGATTGAGTTCTTTCCTACGGGACCTTCTGCTCCCCGCAGGTGCACTCGTCGGCAAAAAAAGAGTTGGGAGTGCTTCTAATGAACTGAGTTCTAGGTACACTCCTAGTTGCAGAAGCTCTTAAGGATGGACTACATCGATCAGGCGCACCGATACACGGATCGTGCGAGATATACATTCTTTATCGATAGATCTTCAACTTCAAGGTCTTGGATCGTCGGATGATAGATCAGGGTCGTGAATTTTTTATCTCTTAGATTAATTGAGTTTTTTTTTGAAGTCTTTATTTTTAAATTCTTTTATATTAAGATCGTTAAGCCTTTTTATTTTTACGTGTGTCATTTTTTAGTCCAATCAATCTTAAGGGACGAAATTTTATTTCCACCATTTGTGGTTATAAATTCAGTTATACCGATTTACATATTTCTCCTCGTTATTTCTTCACTTTATTTTAACATTTTGTTATATTAACGTATTTTTATAGCAGCTTAACTATGTGAAGTAAATAAATAAAAATTGGTTTTAAAAATGTATAACCAGTCGCATAAAACTAACAAATATAAAAAGTAACATCATTCTCTCCTTCTCAGTTATCATCAAAAGTTCAAGTGATGTTTTAACTGCTCTCTACAAAAAGAGATGTTTAAATTCAAGATGAAGACATAGCCGAATGGACAAAGATAGCGGCGCGGCATACAAAAATACCAGTCCGACGATGAATATATTCGTGTCAGGAGAGATAAAAGAAAACGAATACTCGGAGCTTGTCTGCGCGGGAGAGATTCTCGTCGTCGACGATGTGGTAGGAGCGGGTTACCTTTGAAGATCGGTATCGTCGCCAATGACAAAAGTTCGTCCCGTCTTTCATTCTGAACCTATCTCAACTGTAGACTTTCGCCGTCGAATAATAGATATTATCAGAGTGAGAGAAATCTGTCTCTCCCTTCAAGAAAATTTATAATAGATCCGTGACAAGTGCACATATTCTTTCATGACTACTCGGTTCCTTACGTATAAATATTTTCACGCAAATGTACATACGTGCACTGGAAAAGAGAGTTTGATAATAACAATAAAGCCTAGATGACTACTTTGATAAAATAGTTTTAATTAAATAATAAGTTAATATTTTGTAATGTTTAGTAATTGATTTATAATCGCTCGATTATTATCATATTTCGTTATATTAATGAACTTTTGATTACAATTATTTCGCCAAAGTTTGATTATTATTACAAAACTCTTTCTTTGGTGCAAAATGCAATTTTCAAGCTCTATACGGAAAAAAATGTAATATATTCAATAAGATATGCAGTTGCGCACAGAAAAAAATTACTCTCAAATTGAAACTCATGTATTCAAATTAACGCGATCATTGTTTCACATATAAGCAATAATATATAAGTAATCTTCTTAGAAGAATTTGAAAATCTTGAATTTCAAAATATAATCTTATTTCAATACTATAAGTGTTGTTTTAAGAATATAATATAATTGTTTTGATAATTTTATTCTAAGAAAATTATAATCTTCGATTTGAACGTGTAGTATTTTCTATCCAACATTTTTTTTTCCATTCAAGAAAATTATTCTTAAATAACAAGAATATTATTTTCTTGGTTAAACTATATAAAAATTTGAAATAAATCTTCATTCAAGTAAATCTTTTTGATTTAACGCGATATAATCTCAAGATTTCTGTTTTGAAGATATTGTTAAAACAACATTATTCTTTTTTTCTGTGCGGACTGCCAGCTACAGCTATACTTAATACAATAATATATGCTATAACAGTATCAACTTTCAATAATAGCAAATGTTATTGGCTATATTATAATATTTTTTTCTGTGTACATACACTGAAAAAAAATTGTTGATTTGATAAAATTTTCAAACTAAATTAAAATTTTGTCAGTTCAAGAATTTATACATTTAACTTAAATGCACAAATTTTAATTCGAGTATTTATATAGTTAATGGAAATATATAAATACTTAAATAAACAAAAATTTAATTTAATTGGAAAATTTAATCAAATGAAAATTGTTTTCTCATTGTATTTAATTTAAATTTCTATAATGTTTTTATAACACACACGGAAAAGCAATGATTAAATTAACAAGATATGTCCAAATCTTTTCAAATCGGAAATATTGACAGGAATTTTCGAATTATAATAAAGTCTATCAGACTTTCTAGTTATAAAATTTCAGATATAACAAAAATTCTACTTAATTTTAGCAAAACGCACTTAATCGTAAATGTCTTGTCGATACAATCAAACCAATTTTTCTCGTTGTATCAACACGCAATTACAATGTTAAAGTAAAGAATACTCCAATAAGCAGCTCGAATCAAGTATAACCGTCATTCGTAAGGAGAGCCGCACGAGAGAGGGGGTACCTTCTTGACAAAAGAATCCGATGGTATCGCGCCTTGATTCCCTCGCGGACAGGTATGTTTTATAATCATGCGGGGCCATTACCCACAATCGCGCTCCCTCGCGCATCCGCCTACGTAGTAATAATACGTGACTTTCGGCGATGAGTTACGTCGCGGGCGAGCGGCTTCTCGGGGCGGGCGCAGGCGGGTGCGGTAAATCCGTCACGGGGCCGTGACAGATTCACCTTTGTCAGGGCGGAGAGTAAAGGCGAAGAAAGCCGGCGGCACGGCGACGACGAGAAGTCCGGGGGAAGAACGGGGCGCGAAAATGTCTCGACATCTGCTACCTCCCTCGCCCGTTGGAAATTATTAATCCCGTCAAAAGTACTAAATCATATCTCTCGCACGGAGAGGCCTCGTGTGCCTCCGGAGGAGCAGCGGCATTTCGAGGATGACGAGGGGGGAGGGGGGGGCGAAAGGAACGCCGACGACGGCGACGGCGGCGAGCAGCGAAGGCGACCTTGATTTAGGGTCGTAGAAACCCTTCTTCCTTCGCGGACTAAGAGAGCAGCACGCGGACCACCCCGGGTGATATTTATTGCCCCGGAAAGTATTTCGTTCGAGAGCGGAGAGAATCCTCGGGGACGCAATCGCGAATTTTTCACCATTCGGACGGGAGCAATGACGAGAGCGCTTAATACGAACGCTTATTCGCGTCTTAATTCTTCCCTTCCCCCCACCCTCGGGCGGGGGAAGGACGGAGGGATAGCACAACCGGGAATAGCGCTTAATATCCGTCGTTTATATCTTAACCTGGTTACCGTGTAATGGACGCCTGCGGGGTGGCGCGTCCCGCTTTTATGATAAACCGTCCCGAAAATGGAGACACGCGAGGGGTTAACTTCTCCAGAAGACGAGGGGGGGGGAGGGGGGGGCGGTGTGTAACGAACACAACGGGTACATTACTAACTGTCACGCTGTCGCGATAAGAGCCACACGACGTTTACCGCGCGCGGTAATGCGTGTTAGGAGGCTAAACGCCTTATCCCGTTTTGATGAAGACGTTCAGGGATGACTCGACAGAAACTCTCTCTCTACAATATCTCTCTCTCTCTCTCTCTCTCTTTCTCTCTCTTTTACAATTGACACAGTGGTCGTCGAAACAACTTATGTCGCCTCATCAATTTCCCGTCTCTTTTGGGTTTTTATCGCGGCAACAGAGAATTAATGAAACTTTAGTTAGACGCGATTGCTAGGGCGTAAATTGATAATCAGCGATCATTCATTATAATACACCGTCGTCCTTCCCGCTTACCCTGGCTTCGTAGAAACATGGAGGCGGAGATAACAGGACCGACGGAGGAAGGAGAACGACTTCTGTAATTTGTTCGCTATGCCACGACCGTGACGTATACCTCCGGTGGTGCCTTTTCGTTTTACAGATCGTCCCCTTTCGGCGCGAATCCACCGGGGACCGAGAGGAAACCGACAATTCGGCGGCGGGGACCGACGACGGAGTCAGGGTATACGCGTTAAAGCAGGTAGAGAAATGCACGAGAAAATATCACGCTTAATGAATCGCTCCCGTACACTGACCTCATCTCGCGCGGTAATGGAATTTCAAAACACGCGAAACGCGTCCCTCTGTCGCTCCGCGTGACGTTCTCAACGGCGGCGTTACACCCTGTCGTCCCCGTTCATCATCTTCCGCCGCCATCTTCCTGCCCCCGTAGCTCGGCGTTAACGTTGAATTGCATTTTTCATTCCCTTCCTGATTACGGCGATTACGCAGGCGAACATGTTTAACACGGCGGTTTACCCGGGAATGCCGAACCCTTTGCCACAAGCTTGTCTTGCACATTTCTCGTGCTTCTGTAGTTTACATATCGATAAATATATACAGTAAAGAGATTTGTGTTAAATTTAACAGATATCGCATGTTCAAAACGCAGTCCACAGAAATTAGAGTAAATTCAATATTTTTTTCTGTCAGTTTTAACAGATAAATTCTGTCACTAATAATAAGGAACATATTTATTGTGTAAAATTAAAAGTACGTGCACATTGTGTTACTTTTACACTTTTTTTCAGTTATTCTAATAATTTGACACTTTACTTGAATTAACACAACAGCAATATGTTAAAGTAACAAGCAAATATGTTAAATTTCAACATAAACATTTTAACCAGGATATTTTTTAACAAGAAAACAAAATTTTTTACTGTGTAATATGTATGAGAAATAAACGTACGAATAAAAATAAGCAAATGCTGAGTCTTTAAAAGACACAAAGCATTTGTTTTATATAAACATGAATATTTTAAACCCAATCCCTAATTATTACAGGTTTTACATAACGTCCAACAGTTCTTATTGATATCACCACGTCATTAAATCTGCGATCTTATATACAGCAACAATACGCGGCATAATGTCCGATGATTACACATCATTCATCGTTAAGGCGTTAATAAATACACATTACACTCCAATCATCTTCTCGGCTATAGTCAGGGAGGAGGTCCGCAAAAATTTCGCAACAATTTTATATCTCATAAATATCGGACGGTATTTCAAGCAGCGTCATCGAGCGTGATCAAGGATGCGCGTGACGGAGCCTCCTCGCCCGTTCGGCACATACTAATCAGAGTCGCGCGTAGGATTAACTTAATAGCGATTTAATCGAAAAGCGGAAACGGCCGTTTAACTCACGGGATTCGATCGGGATTCGAGCGCGTCCGTCTTATCGTTAAACAGTCTCTTAATCGGGGCCCGCGCGGCTAAATATTATACGGGGCTAAATTGCAGTTGTTGTCGTCTGCCCCGCGCATCCACAATTATTATCACATACGGAACGAGCGCGTGTGATCCGTCGACGGCGACGGGTTGCGTGGTAACGGTACACCACGAACGCGCGCGGTAATTTTTAACGCGAGCTTGGGGACGCGCGCGTTAAATTACGAAGCGTCTTCCTCGAAGCGCCTCCAGCAGCCAGCAGTAATATCACACTTTACGACGTCCCGGGAAGACGAGAGTAAGCAAATCGAAGCGATTCCGAATGGCCTGGAATCTGAGAAACATCGTCAGATCCGCTCGACGTTCTCTGTATAACGTCCTCCGGTCTCATAAGGAAATAGTCTGCGCGTCCTCTCGCCCATTCGCGATACCGCGCCGATGTGTGCTTCGCGTAATAATTTACGACAACCACGTGAATATCTTTACGGAGCAAAATGGGATTTTTAAGGCGTCGCTTTTTTAGGAATGGCGGAAATTAAAGATAAATACGATAGTCGTTTGCAGGACGTGATATTTCACGTAGCTTTTTAGTTAAGCGCAGTCTGTGCATTCATAGCATGAAAGAATGCGTTTCTTATGCTAAATTTACCTTTACGTTACACATCGATTTTATTTGAACTTAGTACACCAAAAATAATACACCCATTTTTTTATCGGAACATGCTTGAGCTGAATTAGTCCTCAAAAATTTTTTAACTATGACTTCTAAAATAAAATATGATAACGTAATTTCAAAAATGTACAAAAATCTATAGAATTTTATTTTAATTTTAAAATAATCAAAAAACAAAGGACTAATTTTATCTCCTAATATTTCGTTGCTGATAAAAAACAAATCATATTTTTTACTACTTTATGAATGTACTGAGTCTCAATAAATTCGACGAATAATACAAAGATAGGTTGTTTACTTATTGGACTCTGGTTGAATAAATTTGATAACCCCTTTGTTTTCGTGTGTAACATTCCTACGGGTGATCGAATCGGATTGCCAGAGTCTCACGACAAGCATTTTGAAAGTCGGATTTCTGTAAGCCGGTCACGCTTGGAGCAAAGATGTCCGTGGTTTCATAAATTCAAGCGGACCTATGGTCAACCCATGTCTTGAATTGTTACGACAAGCAATATAAATAATCGTGCATTATTTTAGACTTTGAAGATATTCTTATCCTTTCTCCCTCCTCTATCTTCCCATATTTATTTATCGTATTAAAGTTTCATACAACAATTTCTCTAAAATAACGAGAGCGGATAGAAAAAAATCGATAATGTTTCCAACGGTTTTATATATTAAAACATAGATTATTATTTTATTACACGCTCATACAAATTTGCAAATCATTGTAAGAAATATTTTTCAATGTTAAAAAAAAGAATTTATAAAAAACGTTCAATTACAAAAAAATTAATGTAACCAGTTTTAAACTCATAACTTTTTAATATATTTTTCCAGCTCAAAAAAGTTCCTAAAAATAACAATTAAAAGCAATAATATTCTCTTAATATCTCTGTTATGCACTATTCTATTAAATCATGTAATAACTAAACCATTTAGACGAATGTGAAGTTCGATTTAGGCGATAAGTCAACCTGAATAATTGCGATTTCCGACACCCTATGTACGATATATGTTTTGTATTTTCACAGCACACGCCAAATTGCGCTGGTCTCGACGGCTAGTTCTTTTGCAACCCGGTCACGTTCGCCTAACGAAAATCCACGGTGTTCCGTAACCGTCGTTCCACTGACGGCCAGTTTATGATTGGTACGACTCCCAGGACGGTCGTTCATAACGAGAGCGGAGAGCCGGAAGCCCGCTCGCACCCTCGCCGCCGTGCGCGACGTCCGCTCCGAAGGCGCTCCGCCGCCCGCTTCGCGCTTAATTCGGCAGTATCACGAGATATATTAATTAACGATGGGTCCCGGACTTGCAACCCAATTTAGAAACAAGCGCCTTGTTTGCATACGCACCGGCCCGGGGTTCGCGCCGGCACCCTCGCAGTGGCGTACGCGCAATCGACTCGATATAAATAGCTTTCGGGCACGAGGGGCAACCAGGAGGCTGGGGAGGATATGGAGGTGTTTCGCACGTTAGAGCGAAACCCTTCGTGAGTGTTTAACGAAGAATCCCGCTGTTAGTAGCCCGGGCATTAACTCGCGTTCTCTCTCTCTCTCTCTCTCTCTCTCTCTTTTATTCACAGCCACTCGAGCGCTTCACCGCCGGAACGCGGGACCGGGATGCCATCCTTAAATGCCGCGTCCGCACTTTCGGGCAGCTCCGACTTCGCAAACAACGTCAGGTTTTCAGCGCCCGCCGCTCGAGCCTCTGGTTCCGTGTAATGAACCTTGGAGAACCTCAAGAGAATTCGAGAGATGAATGAACTCTTAAGATCAATCCTCGGCGCGCGCGGAGGAACTGAAGGTCCTGACATGATCGTAAATCAAGTGAATTGTGAAATTTTGTAAAGAGAAAAAAAAAACGCCGAAATATCATACCCTATTTTTATCAAAGTATACAAAAGTTAGTATCGTATCAACGATCATATAAATAAATGTGTAAAATCGTTAAAAAAATTGATAATCTTAATCCTAAGATTAACGAATAAAATATACGCAAAAATGCGTAACACTTCCACTTTAACGTAATACTTCCAATTGTGTACCAACCGTTACAGAAGTTGTAATGAGTTCTTCCACGGGATCGTCCGCGGATTTAAGAACGCGCTCATTCGCGGGGGAATTCGTACGCGGCATTCTTGCGTTTTTTAAAGTCAACGATGCAATTAGTGCCTGTATTTTATGCATTCAACTAGCCCCGAGTCGCCCGGGGACCTCGCGGAATTTCTGACGTAGCGCGCGTCTGACGTAGCGACGGAATTATAATCGCCGGCCGGAGCATATTAATTGCCCCCCGAGCCACATTTCTTAAAAGTTTTCAACCCGGAGTCCCGTTTTTAGCTTTACCACGTCGCAATTAAATTTCAACATGTGTAATTATATTCCGATATTCCGACATAGACCCGCCGTGCGTAACGTGTACGAGAATAATTTGGCAAATGTTACATAATTACAGGGTAGCGTCGGGATGTTTAACCCCGCTTTCGCTTTCACTTATAAACGACATAGTACCTTTACGTCGTGTCGAATTATAGAACTCAATTGACGGGAGATTATATAGATCATCCTGTGTGCGAATGTACGGTCTCATGAATATTATAAGATCATATCTGGTATATAAATACTATACTCTCGTAAAATTTCTACACGATTGCGTTACAGGAAATTTATTATTAAATGTAGTACAATTATTGCAGTTTACTCAGGATGACGTATCTACTAAACTTGTACGTGCTCGTCCTAGTCTCTTAGGTAAATGTAAATTACTAAGGCTAACATAAAGAAAAGAACAGACCCATGGATTGCCTGCGCGGATTTATACGTTACTCTAATCGAGGCAAATCAAATTGCCATTGCGATTCATTAGTCATAGATATAATACAATACTATGAAGGATATACGCTAAGATCGCGTGAACGCTAAGAATACATTAAGATCGCGTGATTAAATGCCTTTGATTGTATACTATGCTTCTTACAAACTTACTTTCGATCTCTCGAATAAAATGGTACTGTTCTGAAGTCAATTATTGTAGACGAGATAGATATTTGATAAAATTAACATTGCAATTGTGGTATGATTAAAAGTAATATTCTGTATCATATAAATAAGATATAATGTAATTATACACGGTGAGGCGTTTAAAGTATTACAAACTATTATCTCTGAAATTCATAGCAAAACATGTTCCAAACAAAAGATGTGTGACAACGGAGACAAATACATGCAAAATCAATTTTAGAAAAATCAGTTTTTTAAAATCACATAAAGATTATCATCATTTGTCTAAATAGAATTGTATAATTTTTTAAATATAATTTCTTTAATTATTTTGCATGTAAAAGCGATAGAGTTCAAAAATCATATTTTATATTTGTATATTTTTATATTTTATTCTGCCATATTTCATTATAAAATATAAAATATTTTATAAACTACCAATTTTTTAAATTTAGTTTAAGTTTAATCAAATTTTAATTGTATCTTAATATTTTTAGGTACAAAATAGTCACATTAATTAATTAAAATGTAAAAAAATACATAGTTATTTGAAACACGCGTAATTTTAGAGATAATAATTTGTAACATTTTAAATGCCCTACCTTGTATAATCGCAATCGTGATTTAATTTTATTTATTCCCTAACTCCCTCTGTTTTATATAAAGTATTCATATATTTAACTTATAAAATTATAAATTAAATATATCAAGTAAAAAAAATTAATAAATATAATTATTAATGTACAATTTTTTTACACTGTAATCTAAGAAATAACATTTTTATATTTAATTCGCATTCGTTGCTACAATACAGTTATCAAACTTTTGTAAGTTATGCAACCTCCGGCGTTCAAACCTTGATGTTACAATGGTTGCATTCCATTAGGCGTCTGTTTCAGTTCGCAGAGTAGATATACTATCATGTTTCGCTTTTCCTGTTCATCCTGCCCTTACAACATAAGTAACTGCAGAATGTTTATTTACAATTCTAATCTTTAAATATTCAGACTTTATTTTGTACGCTGTGAAATTATTAAAAATTGTTAAATAATTGAAAAAAACAAAAAATAAAATAAATGTAACTCTTTTTTATTACTAGTTTATTTTTTAATCTTTACTTTATCAAGTTTATTTTCCTTGAAATCGTGGATAACAATACGACTTTATTTTTGTAACATAAAAATAGTTGTATTTAAAAATTAAAGAAATCCAATTAAATCGATTGAGTTCTAGTTTCAAATATAAATCTGATTTCTCTTACTCATTAAATCACAATAGCTCTTTCTATACGAAGCTGTTTAGTCTCCTAAATAGAATTCTCACTGAAAAGCCCGAAGGAAGGCGCGGCGGTTTGACTAAAGTGCTTTAAATCTTATCGTGTGAACGCTCTTCGACGGCGACGCGGGAATAAGGATGGGGACACTGATTAGGTTAAGCAATTAAATTTGGGTAACCCGCCCTGGGTAACGTCCCAGAGGAAGACTTTTTCCTCGGGGAACGATGCCGGGTCCACGGAATCGCGTGTAGATTTGCCCCGCAAACAGGATATGCGGGGGACAAGTTGCGGCGTTATCTGAAATTTAGGGCGCAGCCAGAGCGGAAATTGAGCCAAGGCCGTGGCTGGGCTTCCCCGCTTTACGCGGGATATATGCCGTGGCGTCATAAATTCAAGAGCTTTCGTTCGAATCACGGTAAGCTCTTTTGCTTGCTCCCTCTCTCTCTCTCTCTTTCTCATTCTTTCTCTCGCTTCTTCTCGTTGAGCGAAAATCGAAGCGGTATCTCGTTAAACTCGAGTATCACCTTCGGTAATGAAGATGAAACCCTTAAACCCTTTAATACATTATATTTCATGTGCAACTTTTGATGACAAAATAAGCCAGTTAGATATGCATCACAAACAGATGAAAAATTTATTATATTATTATTTTATGACGAGTGCTGTGTTCTAACATTCTCGTGTTAACAAAAATTTATATGTATGAGATAAATAAGTTATAATTCATCAGTGTCATGAGAAATTTTAATAATCTTCAGAACTACTTCTCCGAATTATGTTTCCATTCATTCTACTTTACTCGAGACTTTTTGTTTGCATGGAATTAAATTAATGCTTTGTGTCACAGCTGCTCATGAAAAGTCTGCTTAAAATTTAGTCCATTTAAAAGTTATGTTAGCCTCGACTAATTTTTTTTTCTCCTTTATGCAATACACTGCAGTTATTATAATGTCTATGAATTTCATACACGGTACAGACGTTACGTCCGTTAGAAGCGGCTCGCGATGCTTGCCGCCGAGTAGCAAGCTCGACTAAATGCAAACGTTTCGCGGCAAGTGGCATTTAGTCGCGGATCGGGGGGGGGGGGGGAAGCAATCTTGCGAAAGTAGCGTGTATAAAGCGTAGTGCCGGTATTACGCGCCGGCTCTCCAAAGCTCGAACGAACGATCCGTCTCGCCGCGACTATACAGGGAGACAAAGAGAGAGAGAGAGAGAGAGAGAAAGAGAGAGAGAGAGAGAGAGAGGAAAAGGCGATGCGGTTCGGTTTACAGCTCGAGGGCCCGGTCGCGAGGGCCGTAATATAGGGGCTCGAGCATTTAGCTTATCGCGACCGACTATCTACCGGTGGCATACGCCCACGTTGGGGGCGCTTTTCCACCCCTGCGGGCGAGCTGCGTAACGCGCTCTTGTTGGAGGAACGGGGGCGGCTGCGGCGGTAAGCCCTTAAATCAGGCCGCAGCCTCCGGCGCAACGCGTTGCGACGCAACGCGACGCCGACATACGTTACGTCGGGATTTCAGGTCGAGGCGCGCGTTATCACCGCTGCCGACTTGCCCGAGCAAGCACCCAACGACCCTGACCGGAGATAAGACCGACGACGACGACGACGACGACGGCGACGAATTAGAGGAGCTTTATCGGCGGGGAGGCGCACGGCAATCGCGCGGGATCAACGGCGGCCAATCGCAGTTGTTACTAATGTCTTCATTCCGCTTATTGATGATTATTGGCGAGAGAGCCCCGCGCTGATTCCGGGGGATCCGCGGCGATGAGAGATGAAATCTGCAGCCCCGTAGGCGGCTCGCGCCGTATAACGTTTAAGCCGCGTCGCTCGCCTTCTTCTGGAGGAAGTGCAATTACACGAGTTTATCGTGACCGCTCGAAGATAGGCCCTTATTTTAATAGGAAGTCCCCCCCATTAAACACGATTAACGGCGGCTCGTGTCTCATTAAGTGGAATGTGGAGTGCAATAAAATCGGCGCGAAGGGGTTGTCCGGAACAGCGCAAAACCCCCCCCCCCGCTGTTATTAGCAATATCTTTATTCGCGTGTACGACATGTTTTATATACGTGTCCGTCCGTGGATTCAATCCGCGATTGAATGAGATGAGGGGGTTGGAGGGGGGGAGGGGGAGGGCTGCCCGTAGCCGGAAGACACACTGTCGTATCATTACCGTCGCTTACTTTTGCGCGCGAGGCGCAATTACATAACTTGTCGTTGTCACTTGTTGTCGCCCGAGGACAAACGATCTTGCTTTAATAGAATGTTTTCCCATGAAGGAGGGAGAGAGAGAGAGAGAGAGAGAGAGAGAGCTGTAAAGTACATACAATAAAACTTGATGGCTACTCAATACAAGTAACCTTTAAGAGCATCCCCGGAACTGCGTAGATTTTCCGTAACGACGGTTCTTCGACCGCGCGCGCCATACTTCTATATACGATATTGTAAATAACTTGTGAGGGTGGGATCACAGTCACCTTGGTAAACGTTGTCACGTAACAAATCACGCGCCGGCCACGTTTCTCAACGCCGTTAATCCTCGAATCTCCTAAACGAGCGCGCGGCAACGTTTAACGTGCAAACAGTAATTACGGCCGAATTTCTACAAACGGGGCGCAGAGTCGAGAGAGAAAGAGAGAAAAAAGGGGGAGCGAGGGAGGAGAGGCGAAAGAAAGAGCTGACGTGGCTCTTACGTTCGCCTAAATAAGAGTCGTTGAATCTGTTTTCTTTCTACGCGTTCGTTTTCCGCCCGCTGGATGTTCCCGTTTAATTGGAACGTCGCTTGACATCGATGCGATATTTATTGATTTGTCAGAGGGAGGATTTTACGATCGATCGCAGAGGTCTGTGTGTACCGAGGTAAATTGGCGCTCTCCCCGCTGCCAGTTTTCGTGTCGTCTTGGCGAAAGCGAATGAAGAGGCACGAAAACGCCGGCATAAAATGTCTAGTCGGTAAACGTTGAGAGACGGTACAGTGATTTCTTACGCGCCACCCTTTACCCATTCGATGACGGGAAACGAGCCTTCGTTCATTCCGCTCCTCGTATCCCCGGTCCCTCCCCCGCCGGTGATCGGACATCTCGGCCACCCCTTGGGCCATTGGAAGGCAGCTGCTTACGGCGCGCGCGTAAAATACGAGCAGCAAGGTATTACGAGCGCCACGTTCCGCAGGCAATCGATCGGAAGAGCGAAAGAGAGAAAACAAAAAGTGGAAGGAGCGGCGTCGTTATTTACGCCAGATTGAATACGCGACATCGGATCGAAAGCGGTGGAACGCATTAACGGACGAAGGGGGACCGTTGAAAGTGAGGCACTTCATTCAGGCGAATGTTGTTAGCGAGACCACCGCGTTAAGCGCGAATTAAAAAGAGGACGGCGAGTAAACTTAATGAAGATTTTATACGGAGCATGGGCTGTAAATGTGCCATGCTTATCGAAATGGTATTGAGCTATTCAATTAAGCCGCATTTAAGGCACAATGTATACCTGAAGAGGTCTGCACGAATAATGGATGCGAGAGAGAATGAACGACATTATCGATAAATAAACTGAATGGTTGTAATAAACTAAATGTAATTTATATAATTATACAAATTCAATTTTGTGACTCAAGTTTACTTTGTTATTTCTTAAAATTCTTGCATCATTCCAATAATCTCCAAAAACGTTCTCCTTTGTTCAGCATTTAACGTTAATTTACAAAAAATTTATATGAATATGATATATCATATTTTTTTCTATTGTATTTATACATAATACAATATTTACATAAAAAAGAAGTGCTTTGTTTGAAGATATTAAAATGATTTTACTCTATCTTTGTTTTCCAAATACGTAAAAATGTTTTAGTTTAAAGCTATCAAAAATTTAAATGTTTTAATACCTGAAATCTACATACTATTTAAAACTACAAGTTTTTTAAGTATTTAGAAACAAAGACAGACATAAAACACTTTAATATCTTAAAATTAAATCCGCCTTTCTAAGTGTATATATTATAGATTTTTATTTTATACATTATCCTTTTATATTTTACGCTAAATAAATGATCCTCTTATTGTTGTAATTTAACTAAAATAATATCGACGCCTGCATCTGTAGCTAATGGATGCAAAAAGAAGGAAAGAATAACGTCAACGTAAGTTAAACGCGTACGGCAGACCCCGATAGGCGCGGATAGGAGAAATGGCGGTAAAGTCGGATTTAATAGAGAGAGTCCTCGTGCGAGCTTATACCGTGTCGTGTAACCCCCGAGACCTGACGTCGGCATATTGCATTATCGCCCGACTTATGGGATTTCATATTCAATATGGATAGTAGACTGGGAGGACCGAACGATCCTCCGAAGGTGGAACATATTTCAAACTCGACGACTCCTTACGACTCGGAAAGGACCGAGCGGCGGGTTCCACTTGCAAGAAGTATATAGTATACTATATTACATCGAGCGATATGACCCATACATCAGCTCAGGGACCCGGTGAACTTTCAAAGTGAGAGCTTATGCTACCGTCGACGCACTCTTTTTTAGCGCCCCTTTTTATTTTACAATGTCGAGCAGACTATCCATGTGATTTGCAGAACGACGGTAGTGCGGTAACTGTTAACAATAAATGAACGTATTTTACGCAATTTATGTTTTACATATACGGAATATTATCGCGATTTTATATTCATTTCTTTTTGTCATTAAACATCGTTGCATTAAATCGAGGCTCGAGATACGTAAAAGCAAAGTGCATGAAACTATATGAAAATGTACAAAATTTTGTTTATACATATTTATATAAAATAGCGATTATATTTTAATAATAATATAAGATTTTATCGCTAAGACAAGTTAAACTGCAGATTAAGTTGAAAAAGACAATTGCAAAAAATATACAACTTTTAGTGAATAATATATAATGAATAATGTTCACGATGTCAAAAAAAAAAAATTGACTCGAAACGTGGGACGATATATTATAAAGGAAGGAGAATAAAAATGACATAAATCTCGTGAGATTCGAAGGGATAGAGAGGATACAGAAGTGCTTTCTCCTTGAAGTTGACGCCTGTAGCAAATCACTTCGATAGTTTCATGCACCACGGTTTGCCTGCGCGTAGGCGCATCCTCTCGGCAATGCACAGGGTGTCCTAACAAAACTACAATAGTATCGTATTATTTTCAATCAATTTTTGCCTTTGTCAAAATTTCTTGCTATTTTTATTCTATTTCTATTCACTTTTTATTTATTACAAATACAATTATTAAAGTTTTTATTATGAAAACTCATGTGAATGAAATAAAATATCACTATTTCATATCTATAATCGAAAATTATTTTGTTTAGTGAAATACAATTCTACTCCTTGCATGATGACATCTTCAAAAACATGGCCTAAATAAACAGTGAAATATAAAACATGTTCTATCAGAGTAATAATCCAATATATGTATTTTTTCGACTCATAAACTCACAACGCACTTCTTGTATTCTATTAAACAATTTACCTGCAAAGTACCTATTCTGCCAATCGAACGCGTTTTTGCGTTACACTTTGTAAACAAGTGCTTATTGCAGCTTACGCGTTTACAAATGCCACCGTTTGTCGGCACAGATAAATAACGTCGAGAAAAAAACAGCAAGCTAGAGAGGAAACAGAACCGGCGGTAGTTTGCAGTGTTGCTTATTTTCTTATTCTTGATATGCGACTTTTAATTTTTCCGTGTTTTTTTTTAATTTTAATTATGCAAACATTACATTTTATAATCAGTATGTTAAAATATGTCAAAGTAACTTGTTATGTATTGAAATTAATAGTAACGTTTAATTTTAACGTTTGAATGGACAAAGTAGCTCATAAGTGGTTAATTCTTTTTTTCCGAGAATTATGCTACTTCGACATTTTAGTCATTCCATTTTTTAAATTTTAATTCGTTTTAATGGTCCCCAAGAGTTTTTAAAAATATGTATGTATCTCTTCATTTTATTTATTCTTAATTATCAGAGAGAGAAACATCTATCTTTATTTAAAAAAAAATTCTTAGGGCTAGACATAAACGATCACGTTCCTGATGAGTTGAATACTCGCCGAAATTATATGAGAAACGTGCGGTACGGCTCTGAAAGAACGTCGTCGGAGACGTCGTCGATGAGGGCGTGCGGCATGGTGTAGGGAAGGCGATCGAGGGCGCTGGGCACCATGGGGTTCCCATCCGCGCGTTATGGTCAACGCGCTCGCTATAATAAAACTATTCCTGTCGTAGCTTACGCAACGACAGGGGAGGGGGACGAGGAGCGGCAAGCAGGCAGGGTCCGAATCCCGTAGGATATAAATGCCGCACGGGGTGTTTCCTTCACCCTGGACCGTGGTCGGCAGTCCGCCACCTCCTATACACCTCCGCGTAGATTCAATCACGACCCCTCCGACTGTACCGACGTAGCTCGCGTCTCGAATACCAAGCGGACCTTCTTTTCCCGGAGTAGTCCCCTCCCTCCCCCGCTCGCCCCTGACATTAGAGCGTCCCGTCTTTTTTGATCGTGACGAGAATCGCGTTTCCCGCTCGGGAATTCACCTTGCGCTTCTCCGCCAGCCCACGATCTCGACAATGACGACGACGACGGCGGCGACGACGACGACGACGATGGATGAATTTCCTCGCTCGTTTTTGTCGGATCCGGTTAAACGTCGGGGAGACCGCTTTAGAGATCGTGCCCCTCGAGAAGATCGTACGCTGAAAGAACTTTCCTACGTCGAATACAATGGGTACGTGAAACGTAACGCATAATTCAAATCAAAGCCTAAGAAGCAGTCGATCAATTTGAATTAAATCAAATTGAATTAGCTTCCTAATATTTTTTTTCCATTAAACCTTCCGTTAGGTCTATTTAATCAAAATCAAGACTTTTATAATTGGAAAAAATATCTCTTTGAAACGGTTGCTTTTCGAGATCGCGACGAGTAACTTAGGAAGAGGATGCTAAACTGCCCGTTAAACTTAATTGAGGTCGATAATATAGAGTCACTCGTTTATCTTTGTTCATGAAAATATTTGTTTTAAAATATAAGTTATGTAGCTTGTACGTACAAATGAATGGTGTCCCGCGGTTTGAAATAGATTAACGACTAAGACTATATTCGTCAAATTACGATTACAAAGCATATAAAAAAGATATTTATGTGTTCAAATTTTATTCATTTAAGCGCTTTCACTACAGATTTCTCACAAAATCTGATCACATAAATTTGATCACATAAATATCTTTTTTTTACGGCTTGTAATCGTAATTTGACGAATATAGTCTTATTCTTCAATCTATTCCAAACCGCGGGACATTATTCATTTGTACGCATAAGCTACATAACTTGTATTTTAAAGCAAATATTTTTATGAACAAATAAACTTAAAACATTTTTGCATTCTTGGTTTTTATCTACTCGTTTTTGGGTTTATTTGTGTACGTACTTTAAACGTCGAAAAAGAATTTTTGATTCTGTAAATTTAATTCGAAACTAAATGGTTAAACAGAATGTCGGTAAAACAGACGGCTTTAGCATCCTCTTAACACTCAATATTTTTATATCTAAACATCCTGCGATAATTTTAAAACGCGGGGTGACGGATAATCCTTTTCTGTCGTGCGCTATATCATCGCAAGATATGTTTTATCCACGGCACAATTAACATAAATCGTACACGAGACAGTCTACCGGGGGTTATTAAAAGTCCAAACTCGCAGGAGAAAAGCGGCCCGGCGCTTCTACTTATCTAGGGGGAACAAAACCACTCGTTTGCACGCACACACGTTTGCGCCCGCACACAAAAGCACGCACGCACGCACGCACGCACAAACAAAACGAAGAGCAGTGCCGATCGATTTTGCGTACTCCGCTTTATCTCCTCTCCACCTCCACCTCACCGGTTGGTCCTCATATTGTTCCTGCGGCTTCTTCGCCACGACTTAGCGGGGCCGTAGATCCAATAAGACGTTTTTCCCGCGAAGTTTCGGCCCGCGGCCGTTCAAGTTTCGATGGGAGTCTATCGTCTGAATACCAAGTACCCGCTTGTCTCGTGCCCGAGGGAAAAGCGAGACAAAGGGGATCGGGAGCAAGATCAGCGGGTCCCCGGGGATGGCTGTTAGAAAAGAAAGCGATCGCCCGCACGCGCAATTTTGACAGCTCCTGGAATTTTTATTGATAGCAAACTTCCGCGTCGCCGTTCGCTTTGAATCTCCTACGATATCGTATCTGCAAACATACGGTGCACACCTACCAGTTTGCGAAGTGTGACGGTCAAGTTTACCAGCGATTCAAGCTTACGAAGTAAATTTATATAAAAATAATCAAGGTTCGGTAACTAAATGTATGTTTTTTTTTAACTATTAAGGTAAAAAGTTAATGGTTCACAAAATTAGTTATGCTAAGAGTTACATGAACGAGAAACTGACTCAGTTGAAAGTTACGGTAACATTAAATTAACTTAGGTTAAATTGAAAGTTTATTTTGAAAAACATTATTCAAATATTAAATTAGAAAGTCCTTAAAAATTAGATTATCCGAAACAATTACAATTGCATTTACTGTAATTTAATTCGATTGAGATTCACTTTATAACCTTGAAAATTATACACACGACAAGAAAATCTTATATGTTCCTTGATACAAGCTGCATCATATTTTGTCATCGGATAAATTCCTGGGATAAGTCGCGGATTCTAAATCTTGGGAAGCGATCGAGAGGATTAAGCGCGAGGCGGCGCCAAGTAATAGCTCGTTTTGACTTCATCTAAAGTTAAATTAAGATGGATTATCGAAATAATGGCAAGGGCCGAGAGCCGAACGAAGCGGCGAAGTGTACGCGGTAACGAAGGGTCTGTGTGCAAACGAGTTAATACGCATTATTCTCAACCGTGAGAGAACGCAAAATCTACGAACGCGCGCGAAACGGGACATTAGTTTGTCGCGCGGAGGATTACCGGTAGCTGTATCACGTCCTTAATCCTGATTTAGAGATTCCGAAGCGCATCTCCTCAGGCAAGAAGCCTGTACAAACGTATCGGTACAGTCGCACCGGTGGGAGACTTAAATTATCGTCGAAGACGTTCCAAAGCAGGATTTTCTTTGTTTGATTTTGCGCAGGGTATTGGGATATAAGTTCATTTCTTAAACTAAATTGAATTTAATTTAACGGCTTATAAAATTAATTTAGCTATATTAAAAGTTACATGAACTAACTCAGTTAAAAGTTAAGATTAAATTGAAAGATATTAAGAGAAATCAATAGAAATTCTTTAAAGTTAGTACTTTTACATTAAACATAAAGAAAAACAATATACAAATCATAAAATAAATTTATTATTTTAATTATAAATAAAGTTTATGTAAACTAACAGAGACATCGTTTTTCTTTCATAATTTTTTCTTTTACAATTTCTAACTTGGAAAAACAGTTAGTTAAAATTCATGTATCAAAAATAACAAATTAAAAAGTAACCGAGTTGAGTTACAAATCATTAATACATTATTCAATTTATTACTAAATTCTTAACTTTTTAACTAGTTACCATTTGGATTCGTAAGACAATTAAGAAGATTTATAGGCAAGCGCACGCTCCGTACATGCATGTAATGCATACTATTAACTTGTATATTTAAAGGATCCATATATAAACGACATGGGATATGTAAGTACACCGGATATGCAAATCTTTCCGTTTGAGAAGGCACTGATTTGTGCGTACATAGGCAAATATGAGCGGCGACGTATACGAACTTGTAGATACAAATGTACCTTGTATCCTTGAATACGCAGACAGTTTTGAACGCACGGATTTCCCTATCTATGAACATCTAGATTTCCAAGA
This sequence comes from Monomorium pharaonis, assembly GCF_013373865.1. Classification (NCBI taxonomy): domain Eukaryota; kingdom Metazoa; phylum Arthropoda; class Insecta; order Hymenoptera; family Formicidae; genus Monomorium; species Monomorium pharaonis. The sequence goes on along the minus strand of NC_050470.1, from coordinate 21,495,285 downwards.
GCGTGGTTATCTCGAATTTATGGAACCTAAAGAACTTTGTGTAGGGTTGCGAGAGCGGCTTTTACGAATACGTAAGCAATACGTGAGTGTGCATACGTCACATGTATCTCCGCGTATCGCCGCGCGTAAATGCCAGGAAACAGATTTACAAACCTGTGTTTACGCGTGTGCGGTACGTTTTTTTTTTTTTTTGCGATAAGGCGGATAAATAATTAGCGAGAGCAGCCCGTGTAGAAGTACAAGTGTCAAGCGGTTTCGACTTGGTGGCTGTTTGGCGCAAGGGCCAATTAAGATGGATCGGGTACTTCGCGTTACCTTCGACGAAAGCACTCGGCGAGGGTAATCGCGACCGATGTCGGCAAGAACCACGGTGAGGGAGAAGAACGGGACCGACGTCGTCTTAGGGGATTTCGAGACCGCGTTAGTACAAGGTGCTTCAGAGCTCCCACGCAATTCGCGATTTACGATCGACGTGTCGCATGTGCCTTACAACAATACCGCCTGCGAAATTCTAAACTGCGTGCGAGTTTAGGGTCGTTTGATCTAACGTAGGTATAAACGCGCGTCGACCGACGAAAAAGCGTCGGCATGGCAAACAATGCCATTTTCGCAAGGGCGAAACTATCGCGGGGTTAAGTGTCAGTTCAGGGGTGTGGTAAACGATAATCAGTAAAATATATTTATCAAAATAAGAAGTATATAGAAAAGAATTTTGTAGCTGTGATTCAATTTTTGGATGTATATAATTATTTTATATAATTATGTTCTAACACGAATCCCGAAACGATACTTAACGTTTTTCTCAATTGCGAATTTATAATGGATAAACATTGAATGTAATAATCTACCCTGATAGAAAAATATGTTGTATTTGTAACTATAATAAATGCATAGTAAAATAATTATAGTTAGGAATATCATTTTTATAGTAATTATTACTATAATATTGGTACCAATAACTATATATTTATGGCAAAGGCTTATAATGATTATTTTATGGTACAACTAACTGTATAAAAATCTCCATTTTGGTTGTAGCAACCATATCATAAGTTGCATAAACTAATATTACGGTTATGAGAACTATAATATAGTTTAAACCAACTATAATTTACATTGTTGAATAACTATAAAATATGGTTGGGTCCCCAATGGACCATAAATTATAGTGAAATTATGGTTGTCGCAACCATTTTCTTCTATCAGTGTACCACCGGTACGCATTTATATTATTTGAATTATTTATTGTTTGATCGGAATTGTGTGAAGTTGTCTTCTGTTTATACGTCTGGTTCTTATTGTCGTAATTATTTTATTTAACTTGAAATTTGCTCACAATATAGAATATAGAATATCTCAATTCATTGATTTTGATTGATTCCTAACTTCCAATATTGTGTATTTTAAACTTTTTCAGCGTTTAATTTCCATGATGTTATATTTCAGTGATAAACTCTGCATGCTATTTTTAGCTCTTTTAAATGTAATTAAACCGTCTAAATCCGAATGTAGTAATACGACACCCTCGTATTCGTGTATGGAAAGTGAATGCTGCAAATATACAAACCGCCGGTCGCTGGAGGTTAATAGTAGGGTTTCGGTATATCGATCGTCAGGATGAATCAACATCTATCGGGTGATGGGCGCTCTACTGTAAGCTATTTCGAAGAAACATAAAAAAGTCACGCACATCGGAGGATGAAGGCTGAGGTATAACATTACAAGTATACGGCGACAGTTCGCAGCGGGGAGTTTATTCTCGTTGCGGGAATATAGAAATTCAATGGTCCAACGTTGAATGGAAAAAGAAGAAAGGAGAGACAGCGTCGTTCCGCACGAGGTTCCGGGGCATTGATTCGATATCGGGCGGGGGATTTACCTCACGTTCGCGAATCCGATGCGATGGTGCTGCACGTTCGTCATCCGCCATCGCAGATGTTCGCCGACGGTGTAGTAGGGTCTTTGCGAGAAGCGACGCATCCTTTTCGCGCGCCGGGTCCTCTTCTTCTTCCTCCCGACACCTCGCAGCGCCTCCCGATCGAAGGCTCAGAGAAGCAACCAACGCGTGCGACGACGCAAGGGCGACGCGCGCCATGATCCAAGGGTCGCAACCCCCACAGCGGCGACGGCGGCGGCGGCGCCCACCCTCCGACTCCGCGTCACGGCGAACACACTTCCACGCGAGCCAATATTATTGTTGTCGCGTGATATAGAAGCGTCAGGACGCGCTTGATGCACATGGCGATCGAGTTCGCGCGTTGCCGGCGTACAGGAGGACGCGGTCGGCTATGACGCGTGCGGATTTGTGGACGCCTGAATCATAGATGCGTTGATTTATGGATATCGCAGACGCGTAAATTTATCGCCGCGTGTCCGTGCCGTGGAGGCGTAAACGCGTCGATCGTAAGATTTACCGCGTGGGAAGCGTAAATTTGTAAATTAACTTTGAGAAGCGTTATGGGGCATTTGCCCGCTTGCGGACGTGCGAATTTACGCGAGCTTCTAATCGCGGTGCCGGAGAGGAATGGAGAATGAATGGGAAGGGTTGCGCGCGGATTAGTCGATGTGCAAATTTGCCGATAGGCGCGCGCGCGCTCGCGCGCCCATACACGCGAGATGAAACGTATACGTAAACCCACGCGCGTCGCTCGAGCGTGTCACGCGCGCGCGCGCGAGTCCTTCGAGCGCGGCCGAAATCGCACAGACTGATTACAACACTTTGTGCTTTTGCGTGATGCAGTTTCTTCCCTTTTTTTCCTTTTCCGTCCGAGAAACGCGCGGCCACCGAGGCGAACGGGTAAGCGTCGGGCGAAATACTAGCTAGCGTCGGCCCGATATTGGGGGTGCAGTCGTAAGGGCGCGCCCCTCGTTACCGAGCCCCCCCTGCAAGAGCTAGAGCCGCGCTCGCGCTTGTGTGTATGCACGCGCGTGTACACATGCCCGGTATATACTTCGTGTCCGCGAAGGGCTCTCTCTCCCCCGACCTGCCGTTGCCTGTGTTACGGCCACAGCTCCGTCCTCCCCTTTGCCGCGGCTATGACTAATAAGAACTAGAAGGCCGTGTCACACGACACGGACGTGCCGCACGTTAAACGTTGCGGGCCGAGCGTGTTATATCCTAATCTCTTGCAGGGGGCTGAGTGAAAAGACAGTTCTCTGTAAACTTGCTAAGAGAGCCAGTTGTGAATTGCCCGTTGTTCGCTTATGATGAACTCTTAACTTTCAATTTACTTTAGATTTACAAAATCGAAACGATTTTGAACAAATCGCATAAAGTCAAATTTTGGGAAAATTATAGCGAGTAAACGAATTTCAAAATAATAAAAATGAATAAAGAGATATTGTTTAGAAAACAATATTTAGCTGTTTTTTTTTTACTCTTGTGTTCAATTATGGTTGTGTTTCAAAATTGTTGTCAGCACTGAAAATCTATAGTGTACGTAACGGAAACTGTAGATTTTTTTTAAGTACTGACTAAAGTAAATTTTTTAATAAGCTAATTTTTAATTTATTCGTAAAAATTACAAATAACATGATCAATTTACAAATAACATGACATAACTTTTAACAAAGTTTTAATCACGTAACATTTTAGCTAATAACTAATTTCATAAGAGCCGTTAGTTTTAATTTAGTTTAGTTGTAAAAAATATTAACTTATCCTAGAGTTACGTAATTCAATTGATGTTTACTCATCTATTGATGAAGAAAAGGAGTAAACAGGAAATTTCAAAAATGAAATAAAGCACGATGTGTAAAACGATTACATGTTAACGAACGGCGCTAACTCCGTAAGCGTAAGATATAACTCTGTTTTCATTTAATTTTTCACAGGTTACGTGCACAATGTACCATCTCTTTGTTAAAACACACGATATCGCAATCGGCGTTGCAGCAACCTCAGCAACATCGGGCGCAACCCTACCAACTTTCACCCTTTCTACGCCGCATAGATGGGCCTATCTCGCATCGCCCTAGCGCTTTCCTCTCGCAGGCGTGCGAGCGACACACCATCGCGCGCGTCGCGTTTTTATCGCGCGCACCATATGCACGACATATATATTCTAACCCCCCGGAACGGTTAGTACATCAAATTTTCTCCTAGAGGAGAGGAGGGACCCCATGTGTCGCGCGAACGTCGTGGAACGTTCGGAGGTGCGTAAAACGTGAATCGAGATTCGCGTCGCGTCCCACGACGCTCGCGAACGATCCTCCGGAGAAAAAAGTGTCGCGCGGGTGAAAGCGGCGGTTACGTTCGATCCCACCGGAATTGCCTCTCGTTCCGCGAAAACGGCGAGAAGGCATCCAAGCTGCACGCTACAATTTCCATTTTCAAAGAATATATTTTTCCTGTTATGTTACTCGCAGAAAGGCCACACTAATAGAAAAAAATTGTTGCGAAAACCATAATTTCACTATAATTTATGGTCCCAATCATATTTTTATAGTTATTCAACAATGTAAATTATAGTTGGTTTAAACTATATTATAGTTCTCATGACCATAATATTAGTTTATGCAACTTATGATTTGGTTGCTATAACCAAAATGGAGATTTTTATACAGTTAGTTGTACCATAAAATAATCGTTATAAGCATTTACCATAAATATATGGTTATTATTGCCAATATTATAGTAATAATTACTATAAAAATGATATTTCTAACTATAATTATTTTACTATGCAATTATAGTTACCAATACAACATATTTTTCTATCAGTGCATCATCTTAAATCTCTATGTCCAATCTATTCTTCTTTCCTGTATAATTGTAGGACAGTAAGAGCAGAAAAATAAAAATCAAATCAGATTTTTCAAATCCTAACTACAACCGCAAAAGATATTTTACAGCCGTGAAAAATGACACGTGTTTTTATTAATCATTAACGCGTCGGTGCGGAAAAAAAAGCACTGCGTGTTAATTATGATTTATAACGGCTTGCTCCATTCTTCGGATTTACTTTCTCGCTCACGAGCATTAACACGTTAGCTACAGGAACTTCGTATTTTACGGCAATTACGTGGATTAGAGCATGTGCGTGTCGCATAATTCCGCCGCTCGCATAATTTCGAAAGTCCAAGCGTCGCGCGCTCTCCCCTCGTGAAGGTTCGGCGACGTTATTTTTTTTTTTCCCGCCCGCCAAACATCAAAAGTGTCAGCGGAACGTCCGAATGCAATGAATCGTGGGAGAAACGGATGACACGGACAACGCGATAAGCGTGAAAAAGCGCGAGTCGACCGACGGGAACGTCGATTTGGTGCTGCAGGTGGATCTCTCCTCGTCGCATTTTCCAGAATTAGCAGCTGCGATGGGAGTGAGAAAGGGAGAGACAAGCTAGACAGATCGATGACTAGTCCGTCTGCAGCACGAAAAACTCTGGGAAACTCGATGTGAAAGCGAAAGTACAGAGAATGGGGAGAGAACGAAACAGACTATTGATAGGTTCAATAAATAAATCAAATATTATATATTGTACCGTAATTTTATGGCAGAAAATGTCAATAAGCGAGTTAATTAATAGCGCAAAGAAAGGGGAATAATTTTATACAGATACATACAAGTAAAAGAAATATGAGACACATAACAAAATGAAAAAAGAAATAACAACGGTAAAAAATCGATGCGTATCAGAAGGCGATAAGAAACGAAAGGAGGGTAATAAATAACGGCGACGAGGGAGTAAACATTCCGCTGGATTGTGGAAACAAGACGGGAACCGGACTCGTGGAAAATGAGGTAACGAGAGAGGAGGAAATTCGCCGGGCGAAGGTCCGAGGAGAAGATCTGACGAGGGGTCGAGCGAAAGGGCAGAGGGCTGGAAGAAAAATCACGTCAAATATTTGTTCCCGCGCGGTGCCGAGCCGGTGTCGTCGAGAAAAATCGGCGAATCAAGAGAAACTTCCGCCCGGTGACAGCGAGAGAATCTTATTCGAGACGAACGCGAGGAGGGATCGACGCTCTCGTCCAATCTTATGATTTCGTTATTTGCCGCAGCCCTCGTGGCCTCAGCAAAATGGGATAGCCCTTGATGCCGCATACCGGTGATCAAATCCGTCACCAGTTCACGGATTCGTGCGTCCGTAAATTTAAGTGTTTGCCAAACTCAAACATTTTCAATTGAGGAATAAAACCGACCGAATGGTCGTCCAAGGCGTTATCGAGTTAATTCTAAGTATTGTGATTTTTTTACTAACGTGATTCGCATCAGAAAGAAATTTCTGATAAAAATTATCAAAAATATTTCTGAATTTTTACATACAGGATATATCAGATTATGCGTACCATTTTTTTTTCGGACAATGAATAAAATATTGTTGGATAAATCTCTTAAAACAAACTGTTGCTTAAACGTTTTTTTAAACATTTACAATTTTTTAGAAAAATAAGAAAATGTACTTTACTCATAATCTGACATTTCTCGAAAATCGTGAACATAAAAAAAATTTTTTTTTTAAGTTGCTTATTTTTAAAAGACTTATCTAATGATACTCTATGAGTTGATGTATGTTAATAAAAACTTTTTTCCAAACTTTCGATAGTCATTGTCGAGAAAAAAAATTGATCCTGCATATATGCATGTAAAAAATGATATTTCCCACCATAATTTTATATAATTCGTTTCTACGTATTGTAAAGTCGTTCAAAACAGCTACTTCATAAATAAAACGTGAATTACTTCATTTTTCTGATTTATAAGTAACACGACGCAATGGAAAAAAATATATTACATGGACGAATGTTCAAAAGCTGTGAAATTATCACGAATTTATATTTGCAGATTTATGTTTTTAAATAAAAATTTTCTATAAAAATAGCGATCTAGTTATCTAAAGACCTGCATATACGATCTGTTAGAATATAAACTCGCATTCGTCACAGTTAATCCAGGATACGTCACAGATAATCTCTTTCCTGTGAATTGACGTGACTAAACCGGAGCACGCGATGAGTAAAGTCCACTGCAGTATCCATTGTATCCCTCCCCTTTGATAAAAAAAATTTTCCAAGAAAGAAAAAATTTGCCAGAAAAGTACATTTTCCAAAATTCTTTTAAAAGAATTCTTTTAAAATCAAAATCGCTTTTCCAATAAAAACATTGTAAGAAAGTACTGCTTCTTAGTGTCACCAGTGAAGGCATTGTTATTAAATAAGTCTTCCGTAATCAAAGTTAATCATTTGAGATATCTACGAAACATTTAATTCGAACATGCCACGATTTTGTAATGAGTTCTTCTTCGGAAACGCGACGAGAGGAATATTATATAATATTATCATGCGATCGAATCGAAATTTTTATTCTTCCTGAACGCGAGGAGAGTTTCTCTTATTACTTCTCTCGCTCGCATAGGGTGTTCTGCATCCCGGTGAGGTGGCACCGGAAGGAGACCCCGTCGCAGTCGTCACGCAGCTCTCTCTATTTTCGTCGACGGTCGGTGTCGCGCGGCGTCGCGCGCGTCCCGACGTCGGATATTTTTAAGGTTTCCGTTTCGCGATACGCGCCACAAATCCGCGCCGTTTCGGGAAGGAATCCTTTCGCGCGGCAGATCTGCGCGCGGTATAAAAGCCGACGGACGACGCGTCACGATGTCGGGACGCAATATTTTTGCGACGCGGTCTCTCTCTCTCTCTCCCTCTCGGGACTTCCTTTCATCGTCGTGACTTACGGACGCACTCGCCGCCGTCGACTCACACCGAGGGAAATGGACGAGATTCCTCCTATTCACGTTTTTACGACTGAGGCTATGTGGGGGTTTAATTGAACCGTGGCGTATCCTGTGCCTGCGAGTCATTCCACGACGGGCGAGCTCGTTATTACGCTTGCATATTAATCCTCGACGCCGCGGTCGAGATGTTGCTGCCAGAGGAAGTATCTCGGCTCGATGTCGATCGTAGATTTAATCTTGAGGCCATTCCAAAGTGACTTTTTGCCAGATGTAAAGATAATTCAAAGGCTTGTTGGGTCGTTTGACGGCCTCAATAAATTACGCAGCTGATTAGTATTAATAATATACGACAAGATGAATTATTGAGAAGTAAATACTTGTGTGACACTTGTATATATATATAAACCAAATCCTTACCATTTTATTTTACAACAAATTCCCGTAACTTAATTAATACACGAGTCATTAACGATTAGTTTACGGCTGAATAAAAATTTCGCATTCTATTTCCATTCAACCATTAATTAAAAACCTTAAATTATTACAAATAAAAATATAGTGTTTTAAACTTGTTGGAAAAAAGAGAGAGAATCGCTTCGCGTCAGAAATACTGTTGCTAGGTTGGCACGGCGACGCCGCAAAATTAAGAAATTAATACGTCTGTATTAATTTCTTAAAAACTCCGGTTCGTGAGTCATTTCTGTCGTTTCTGATAATGTTATATTTTTCAAACCGTAACACGTGTTGTTTGTTGAGCTTAGTTTCATTTATTAGTAATATATCTGGTTGTTGTGACTTCATTATATTTAGTAGCGATGCTCTTCTCTGGTTTGTGATTATAGAGTTTATGTTAATCGATTGAATAATTATAATTAATTTCCTGACACACATCTGCTATTTTCTTTTTCTTTTTCTTTTTTAATGCCTCTTATAATTTCGCAATCTCATAATTTTGTCAACGCTTTACCCCCTCTATTTTATTTCATTAAATACGTCATCTCTCTACCGTTTAATTTTATAAGCGCATAGCGTATTGAAGGAATTAAATTCCGATTAAAATTATACAATACCGAACATTAAATTTATATCACAATTTATAAAAATGTCACGATTAGAATATAAATATTTTTTATCATAAATATATTTTCATTCCTATATGTATATATTTTTTAATCTTATACAAATGAATAAATACGTTTTATTTCTTATTTATTCGTAAATGAATGTATCACTGACAAAGACTGCAACGTATCCGCGAAAAAGCATGCCGTTGCATTCAGCTAAAACAATTCGTGAAAACGACAACAAAGTTTTATTCATCGTCGAGCAGTTCGCCATGCAAATTTTACGATCTCACATGAAAAACGAAACAAATGTTAAATCAAGCTTTATCTGAGACGACCGTGGCAAACGCCACGCGAGTTACCGTAAATTCGTGCTCGTTTCTCTGCACGCGTAAACGCAAATGAAATTCGCTCCGCGCGTATCCGCGCGCTCTCGATAAGTATCCGCGCACGATATGTAATCGCAAAGCATTTTCCTCAACCCTCCCGCAAAGTGCGTGCACGAGATTGACATTATTCTCACTTTTTAGTACTGACATTTTTTAGCACTGTTCACGTACCTTACCCTCCTAAACTGCTTAACGAGTTAGGCTAATCACAACACATGTTTGTTAATCTTCTATATAAATATTACCTAAATTACATCTTATAAATATTTTGAAAAAAAAAATCAATTTTAATTGCTATTACAGTTTAAATTAGCAAAAATAATATCAACGGCCCAAGCGATGTTATATTTTTCAAACCGTAACACGTGTTGTTTGTTGAGCTTAGTTTCATTTATCAGTAATATATCTGTGACTTCATTATATTTAGTAGCGATGCTCTTCTTTGGTTTGTAATTGTAGAGTTTATGTTAATCGATAGAATTTTTAGTTCCATTGGTGTGTTTTGTTTTTTCTTCTTTTTTGATTATCCACGTGGTTCTTGCATTTTTATTAGCTTTTCAAGTATTGTATTTATTTTGTTTCTGTTTGCTTCTACTATTTTTTTTAAATTCAGGTAATTATTTATTATTTCTTTCATCATGTTTTCTCTGTTTGAGATTCAGAGTTGTAATTGAATACTCGCGTGTGTGAGTTACTTGCGTTTGTGACGAGAACTGGTACCTCAAACGTGATGTGGCCATTGACGAAAGTTCGACTTTTATTTTCTCCCGATATATGAAATATGACATATATATAAAACAATCTATATATGTCAATATTGTATAGAATTATATTAAAAAATATATTGTATAAGCTACAACTATTGTATCAATATTAAAAGGAAGATATATGTATAATATTGTTAAAAAAATTGCTTCTATTGCAAACGAAAGGTCGAGATCGATTTGGATAACCCGACGAACTACGCATTCGAGTGATCCTTTGTCTGCCCATGTAATGATTTTTTGAAATCTCGAAGTCTTTCTCGACGAGTGAATGCTAGTCAGGACACGCATAATTGCAAGCGATTGCGGTCTTTAGATATTGTCTCGAAACGACTCGGGGTCACCCCCTCTTGCCTAACAAAAGGCAGTTCCCACGCAGGTACCCAAATTTCCTCGGCCCTTCCGCTGGCGGCTTTTTTCAATGGCGACAATAAGTCGATGACGTCGATACGTGCGACATCCCTTTAGCCAATCAATTATCAAGCAAAGGAATGAAGAGTGGGATTTGAGTGGGGACTGTGAAAAATTCGGCATGCATTGCGTCAGTCTTTCGACTACTTTTCTAGAGTTCGGATGTGAATACAGGATACGTTGTGACAGAGTGCGATTAGCGAAGCGCGATCTCATTCACAATAGTTTTGAATATCACTGAGATTAGTGAAGCGCGATTCAATACAGAGAAAATGACCACATCTTTCGGAAATCCCGCATTGGTTAACACTCATCTATGGGAAGACGGCCTGAACCGCTTATTCACGGAAGAGACTCCTTGCCGTGCTGGGTTAAGAATCGTCGGCCGTCTACCAAACGTGCCTCACTTTCAACAAAACAGGGAAGTCCCCCACTTTCATAATTAGGTCGTACAAAATTCACAGATTACTGAATTACGGTACGGACTACCTCTCATCCGCAGATCTTGGCTCACCTACGTCCTTAGGCATCTTGAAAACCTCTCGCCTATAGGATTGCTCTGCCAGACAACCAAGAATCAAAATATCTCGTGAATTTAACGTCTTTTTGAGCGCGTTACGCGACTGTAACTCTCAGAGTGTTATCTCTCCAATTCTCTTGTATTTAAATCTAGCGTACGATTGCGACAGCAATTTCTCGAACAAGACCCGGACAACGCATCGTTCCGTGCAGGTAGAAAATCAACGTTCGAGCCATACAGATCGGGATAAAGCAGCGAAAACTGCGACGGAATCTTTCCGACTTCTAGCGATTTTTGTTCTAAGATGGACTATATTGTTATACCGAAGACTTAAAAACATTTGTTCTACAGTGACTGTATTTCGCTTTTTCTTATTCGCACGCCGGGGCCACTTCCTTTTTCGGTCATTACCGCGTTAACAAATATAAATTATAAACTATATTTACATTTAATTCTTTTTATATCATATAGTGACAAAATAAGGAAATTTTAAATAATATTAGGATACTTTTTAATAAAAGTATACTTCTTCACCGTACATTTTTGAAAAAAAAAATTTTAATTGCTACTACAGTTTAAACTAGCAAAAATAACATCAACGGCACATGGTGTTCCCAAGCGGTCACCCATCCAAGTACTAACCATGCTCAACGTTGCTTGACTTCAGTGATCGGACGAGAACTGGTATCTCCAACGTGATATGGCCGTTGACGAAATACATACTTTTAATTTTTACAGATATTGTATGAAATATGAAATATATGTTAAATATTCTACGCGAGTATTGTATAGAATTATATTAAAAAGTGTATTATATAAATTACTACAACTGTTTTAATATTAAAATAAAAATATATGTATAATATAAATTTAAATTATACTGATATTTAATTCTCTTTTATATTACATATTAATAAAATAGGGAAATTTTTTAATTAAGATTAGGATACTTTTTAATAAAGGTATACTTCTTCACCGTACATTTTTGAAAAAAAAAATTAATTTTAATTGCTACTACAGTTTAAACTAGCAAAAAAACATCAACAGCACATGGTGTTCCCAAGCGGTCACCCATCCAAGTACTAACCATGCTCAACGTTGCTTGACTTCAGTGATCGGACGAGAACTGGTAGATTTTTAGATTTATGAAATAGTTTTATTGCTGGTAAGTGGAGTACATTATTGTTTTATATGAGACGTACGGTAAAACTATCAAAAGTACGTTCTAGATTTATCTTACTGTTGTGTTTTGAGCGGTACGGCCTTTCGCTCTCGTCGCTGCGTACAATGTTTGTTAAATTGTAGAATAATCGATGTATTTAAGGATTTATTTAGCTTATTACAAAATGTAATTTATAGCTTGTATGTTTTCTTAACGTGTTATTTTAGCGCAAAAAAGTGCGGGTCCAGCTGATGCCGTGAAAAAATCGCTATATCTTGTCTTATTTTATTACTTATAATTAGGTGATTACTTACTAACTAGGTGTTTTATGAGAATGGGTGTGTACGCGATTGATGAGATGAATATATTTACAGGTGATATTTTAATGAGCTTGATGTGATGTATTATGTATATAGGTAACAGTATCATATTCGCTTAATTACGTTTAGTACTAAGTGTGGGAGTAACTACTGACTTGATGAGAGTATTAGGTAAGTATTGAAGTATTTTATATATTATTATCTTAATGAGGTAGTTGTTTTTGGGCATGTTTCTTTGGTAGTATAGTACTTATAATAGTTGTAATATTACTTTTTTTTTTTTTTTTCTCCCCTCCCTTCACTTGGGATTAGTGTGTGTGTGCTTGTGTGCTTGTGTGTGTGTGTGTGTGTGTGTGTGTGTGTGTGTGTGTGTTTGTTGTGCTGTCAATCTGTTACCTTTGTGTGGTATTTTTGGGTCTTTCTCTTTCTATCTAGTTTTACTTTTATGCTTCTGTTAGCCACCAGTATCTATCTTTACTTTTATTTTTTTTGTTTTTAGGTATATTTGGAATGGACGTTTCATATTTCCACGAGATGTTGGAGTCCTGTATATTTGAAAATGGTAAGTATTTAATTTTTTTATTGTTATTATGCCTTGGGTAATGGTATATAATTGGTATGTTGTTTTGGTCTAATATGTATCCCATTTGGTCGAGGAAGATGAAACCTTCAGGTGGTATGTTACCGGTTGTTAGTGTGTAGTCATAGTATAATGGATTTGGGTATAGCGCGCTAAATACTAAGCTGTTCTGTTTTATTTTTCCTACTTGTAAAAAGTGTTCTCGGGTTAGATATATCATGAAATTGTCTATTCGTTGAATTTCTGCTTTGCTGTATAATGCATTGTTGGTTACATATTTGGTATAGTTTGATTCGGCAGTTCTATTCATGTTTAGACATGCTCTTAGGCATTTTCTTTCGAAGAGGCGAAGCTTCTCCATGAGAGACGCACTTATGTTGTACCATATGGGGCAACCATAAGTTATGATTGGTCTTATTAATGCAGTGTAGCATATTATTTTTACATCTGTGTTTAGTAGTTTGGAGTAGAAGAGTCTTTTTAAACTCATGAATGTGTTTGTTGCTTTTTTTAATTGTGTGGTTACATGATTTTTGAAGTGTAGTCTCTCATCGAGATATACGCCGAGATATTTAACTGTATTTTTGTGTGGGATGGTCTGAGATTCGTCATTTTTGGGTCTACTTACTATTTTGAATTTTTTGTAGTTATTTCTGACGTTGCGATTTGCGTACATTAGTGTGGATCTGAATAGGATGGTTTCACATTTATCTATATTTATTTTTAAACGCCAGGTCTCGTAGTAATCTTCTAGTTTATGTACAATGTCGTTAAGTTTTTTTTGAATATCGGTAATCCAGCGGTCCGCCACATATACAATTACATCGTCCGCGAAAGCTATAATTTGAGGGTGTTCTGGTATATTTAGATTAAATAATTTTAGCATATCACTTGTAAATATGTTGAATAAGATGGGTGCGTTGACTGTTCCTTGTTGTAGGCCGTTTTGTAATTCGTATGTTTTATTTGCCATTACTTCTCCGTATGCTGTTATGAGTTTCCTGTTTTTTAGCATGTTCCAGATTAGTTTTGTCAGGTTTTTTGGGAATTCTTTTTTTATTAATTTGAATAAGAGGCCTTCAAGCCATACGGTGTCGAATGCTTTTTCAAGGTCGATTAGGCATGCTCCTATACAATTTTTCTTGTTCAGGTTCCAGTTGATGTCCGACGTTAATTTATTTATAGCGTGGATTGTGGATAGATTTTTTTGAAATCCGAATTGTGATTCGGGGATGATTTCTTTTTCTGCGCAGAAACTGATTATTTGTTCATTTATTATGGTTTCGTATACCTTGCTTATATTTGGTAGTAAGCTTATCGGTCTGTAGCTATCTGGTTTTTCTTTATCTTTATTTTTTTTCTTGATTGGTACTACTTTTGCTATTTTCCATTTGTTTGGGAAGGCGTTATTATTTAGGAGGTTGTTGAATAGTATTGTGTATATGTTAATTAATTTTCGTGGTATATGTTTTAATACTATGTTGGGTATGTCGTCTAAGCCTGTTGATTTTTTGTTGTTTAATTTTCTGAATATTTTTATCAGCTTTTTTACGCTTATAAAAGGTTGATCTGGTGCTGGGTTGTCAGATGTGTTGGTGTTGTTAAAGTTACAAATTGATACATTGTTGTTTTCGTCTTGTTTTATTTCTTTTATAAAGCATTTTATTTTTTTATTAATTATTTCGTTGAGCTCTGGTTTATTGTTGTCTCTTGTCCCATTGTTTATGCTAGCAAAGTGGGCTCCCATTATGTTTAGCTTATCTGTGTCATTGGAGATTGTTATCTCATTTTGATCGTCTTTTTTAAATTCGTTTTTGTTGATACCTGCGTTCGCTAGTAGTTGTGAGTCGTAGTCCAGTTTTAGTGGGTCGGTTTGTGCTATTTCTTTTTTCCTGAAAATTTTGTTGATTTGAGGGAACATATTCGCTGATTCTTTTTTTGATATTTTTGATATTTTGTTTTTCCAGTATTTGTTAATTGATAATGTGAACTCAATTTTTAGTTTTTCTCTGATTTCGTTTAATTTCTGTTTCAGGTTTTCCGCTTGTTCAACGTTGATATTTGGCCAATTTCTCCGGTTGTGATGGATTAAGGTGAGTATTTTATTTTTTTGTTTTTGCAGTTTTTTGATTTTTTGGTTTATATATGATTCCATTGTGTTTTTGTCTTGTATTTTTGGTATGGTTTCTTCCATTGTTGTGATTATTTTTTGGTTGCATTGGTCAAGGTACTCTTCTACTTCTGTTAGAGTTAGATTTTTGTTGTTAGGTATGGTGTCTGTGATTGATTCTTCTAATTTCTTGGCGAATTTCTCCCAATTTGTTTTTTTATAGTTGTATTTTTTTGTTTTTGTCTCGTGTTCTTTCATTATTTCGTGCTCTTTCTCTAGTGATATTTGTATTTTTACAGCATTGTGATCGCTGTCGTAGATTATATTTTCTAGATCGTGGTCGTTATTGATGTTATGTACTTTTAATCTTGTATCCAGTAGTACAATGTCTATATATGAGTTTCCATTTGGGTATGAAGGGTATCTTGTGCTTAGCATTTTCAGTTTGTATTGTATGTTGTGTGTTTCTATCCATCTTTGAAACATTTCTCCTGTGTCGTTGTTATTTGCATTTTTCCATACTGTGTGCTTAGCGTTTAGGTCGCCCGCAATAATGTAGAAGTTGTTCATTTCGTTTAGTTTCAGATGACTGAATAATCTATTAATTTGCGGGATGAATTCTTTATGGTATCCACTTCTTGCGTATACTGCTATAACGTATAATGATTTTTCATTATTCGTGTCTAGTTTGATGATAGTGTTTTCAAGTATTTTATTTTCGTTATTTTCAGGTAGTGTTATTTTTGTGTAATTAATTTCTTTTTTTATTGCTATAGCTGTACCTCCTCCAATGTGTTGCTCGTTCCTGTCGTTTCTGATAATGTCATACTTTTCGAATCGTAGTACGTGTTGTTTGTTGAGCTTAGTTTCATTTAGCAGTAGTATGTCTGGTTGTTGCGTGTTCATTATATTTAGTAGTGATGCTCTTCTTTGGTTTGTGACTATGGAGTTTACATTGATTGATAGGATTTTTAAATCTTTTAGTGCGATTTTGTTTTTTCTTTCTTTTTGTCTATCCATGGGATTCCTGCGTTTGTATAAGTTTTTCAAGTAATGATGCTATTGTGTTTATTTTATTCGTGTTTGCTTCCACTATTTTCTTTAGATTTAGGTGGTTATTTATTATTTCCTTCATCATGATTTCTATTGTGGATTCAAAATTTTGATTATATATCCTCTTGTGTGTGTCGCTTGTGCTTGTTCTGGCTAGACTTGTGTTTTCAATTTCGATTGTTCTTGGTAAGTTTTTGGTAGCTTCAGCGTAGCTAAGATTGTGAGTGGCAAGCTTATATTCTTGTTTTGGTTCTGCTTGAATGGTGTTTGTCTTGGTGTATTGTCTGTTGACTTCTTGTGATGCTACTAGTCTTTTTCTTATTTCGCTTATTTTAGGGCACCCTTTATATGAAGCTGGATGGCCATAATTTCTGCAGTTAACGCAGAATAGTTTGGACCTTTCGTTTATTTGTTGTGGCGGACTGCTGCATTTTCCCGGTTCATGGTTTTCCTCGCATTTGACGCACCTGTAGGGTAAATTACAATTAGCTGCTGTATGTCCTAAACGTTGACATTTTTTGCATTGTATAATTTCCTTTCGCATTAATTTTTCCCATTTTATTTTTTGATGGAATATATGTTTTATATTCGACGAGAACTGGTATCTCCAACGTGATATGGCCGTTGACGAAATGTATGCTTTTAATTTTTACAGATCTCTTATGAAATATGACATATATGTAAAATATTTTATGTGAGTATTGTATAGAATTATATTAAAAAGTGTATTGTATAAATTACTACAACTGCTTTAATATTAAAATAAAAATATATGTATAATATAAATTTAAATTATACTGATATATTTAAATCTTTTTTATGTTACATATTGATAAAATATGGAAATTTTTTAATTAGATTGGAATATTTTTAAATAAAAGTATACTTCACCGTACATTTTTGAAAAAAAAAATTTTAATTGCTACTACAGTTTAAACTAGCAAAAAAACATCAACAGCACATGGTGTTCCCAAGCGGTCACCCATCCAAGTACTAACCATGCTCAACGTTGCTTGACTTCAGTGATCGGACGAGAACTGGTATCTCCAACGTGATATGGCCGTTGACGAAATATATACTTTTAATTTTTACAGATATTGTATGAAATATGAAATATATGTTAAATATTCTACGCGAGTATTGTATAGAATTATATTAAAAAGTGTATTGTATAAATTACTACAACTGCTTTAATATTAAAATAAAAATATATGTATAATATAAATTTAAATTATACTGATATATTTAAATCTTTTTTATGTTACATATTGATAAAATATGGAAATTTTTTAATTAGATTGGAATATTTTTAAATAAAAGTATACTTCACCGTACATTTTTGAAAAAAAAAATTTTAATTGCTACTACAGTTTAAACTAGCAAAAAAACATCAACAGCACATGGTGTTCCCAAGCGGTCACCCATCCAAGTACTAACCATGCTCAACGTTGCTTGACTTCAGTGATCGGACGAGAACTGGTATCTCCAACGTGATATGGCCGTTGACGAAATATATACTTTTAATTTTTACAGATATTGTATGAAATATGAAATATATGTTAAATATTCTACGCGAGTATTGTATAGAATTATATTAAAAAGTGTATTGTATAAATTACTACAACTGCTTTAATATTAAAATAAAAATATAATATAAATTTAAATTATACCGATATATTTAAATCTTTTTTATGTCACATATTGATAAAATATGGAAATTTTTTAATTAGATTGGAATATTTTTAAATAAAAGTATACTTCTTCACCGTACATTTTTGAAAAAAAAAATGTAATTGCTACTACAGTTTAAACTAGCAAAAAAACATCAACAGCACATGGTGTTCCCAAGCGGTCACCCATCCAAGTACTAACCATGCTCAACGTTGCTTGACTTCAGTGATCGGACGAGAACTGGTAGATTTTAGATTTATGAAATAGTTTTATTGCTGGTAAGTGGAGTACATTATTGTTTTATATGAGACGTACGTTAAAACTATCAAAAGTACGTTCTAGATTTATCTTACTGTTGTGTTTTGAGCGGTACGGCCTTTCGCTCTCGTCGCTGCGTACAATGTTTGTTAAATTGTAGAATAATCGATGTATTTAAGGATTTATTTAGCTTATTACAAAATGTAATTTATTGCTTGTATGTTTTCTTAACGTGTTATTTTAGCGCAAAAAAGTGCGGGTCCAGCTGATGCCGTGAAAAAATCGCTATATCTTGTCTTATTTTATTACTTATAATTAGGTGATTACTTACTAACTAGGTGTTTTATGAGAATGGGTGTGTACGCGATTGATGAGATGAATATATTTACAGGTGATATTTTAATGAGCGTGATGTGATGTATTATGTATATAGGTAACAGTATCATATTCGCTTAATTACGTTTAGTACTAAGTGTGGGAGTAACTACTGACTTGATGAGAGTATTAGGTAAGTATTGAAGTATTTTATATATTATTATCTTAATGAGGTAGTTGTTTTTGGGCCTGTTTCTTTGGTAGTATAGTACTTATAATAGTTGTAATATTACTTTTTTTTTTTTTTTTTTTTTTTTTCCTCCCTTCACTTGGGATTAATGTGTGTGTGCTTGTGTGCTTGTGTGTGTGTGTGTGTGTGTGTGTGTGTGTGTGTGTTTGTTGTGCTGTCAATCTGTTACCTTTGTGTGGTATTTTTGGGTCTTTCTCTTTCTATCTAGTTTTACTTTTATGCTTCTGTTAGCCACCAGTATCTATCTTTACTTTTATTTTTTTTGTTTTTAGGTATATTTGGGATGGACGTTTCATATTTCCACGAGATGTTGGAGTCCTGTATATTTGAAAATGGTAAGTATTTAATTTTTTTATTGTTATTATGCCTTGGGTAATGGTATATAATTGGTATGTTGTTTTGGTCTAATATGTATCCCATTTGGTCGAGGAAGATGAAACCTTCAGGTGGTATGTTACCGGTTGTTAGTGTGTAGTCATAGTATAATGGATTTGGGTATAGCGCGCTAAATACTAAGCTGTTCTGTTTTATTTTTCCTACTTGTAAAAAGTGTTCTCGGGTTAGATATATCATGAAATTGTCTATTCGTTGAATTTCTGCTTTGCTGTATAATGCATTGTTGGTTACATATTTGGTATAGTTTGATTCGGCAGTTCTATTCATGTTTAGACATGCTCTTAGGCATTTTCTTTCGAAGAGGCGAAGCTTCTCCATGAGAGACGCACTTATGTTGTACCATATGGGGCAACCATAAGTTATGATTGGTCTTATTAATGCAGTGTAGCATATTATTTTTACATCTGTGTTTAGTAGTTTGGAGTAGAAGAGTCTTTTTAAACTCATGAATGTGTTTGTTGCTTTTTTTAATTGTGTGGTTACATGATTTTTGAAGTGTAGTCTCTCATCGAGATATACGCCGAGATATTTAACTGTATTTTTGTGTGGGATGGTCTGAGATTCGTCGTTTTTGGGTCTACTTACTATTTTGAATTTTTTGTAGTTATTTCTGACGTTGCGATTTGCGTACATTAGTGTGGATCTGAATAGGATGGTTTCACATTTATCTATATTTATTTTTAAACGCCAGGTCTCGTAGTAATCTTCTAGTTTATGTACAATGTCGTTAAGTTTTTTTTGAATATTGGTAATCCAGCGGTCCGCCACATATACAATTACATCGTCCGCGAAAGCTATAATTTGAGGGTGTTCTGGTATATTTAGATTAAATAATTTTAGCATATCACTTGTAAATATGTTGAATAAGATGGGTGCGTTGACTGTTCCTTGTTGTAGGCCGTTTTGTAATTCGTATGTTTTATTTGCCATTACTTCTCCGTATGCTGTTATGAGTTTCCTGTTTTTTAGCATGTTCCAGATTAGTTTTGTCAGGTTTTTTGGGAATTCTTTTTTTATTAATTTGAATAAGAGGCCTTCGAGCCATACGGTGTCGAATGCTTTTTCAAGGTCGATTAGGCATGCTCCTATACAATTTTTCTTGTTCAGGTTCCAGTTGATGTCCGACGTTAATCTATTTATAGCGTGGATTGTGGATAGATTTTTTTGAAATCCGAATTGTGATTCGGGGATGATTTCTTTTTCTGCGCAGAAACTGATTATTTGTTCATTTATTATGGTTTCGTATACCTTGCTTATATTTGGTAGTAAGCTTATCGGTCTGTAGCTATCTGGTTTTTCTTTATCTTTATTTTTTTTCTTGATTGGTACTACTTTTGCTATTTTCCATTTGTTTGGGAAGGCGTTATTATTTAGGAGGTTGTTGAATAGTATTGTGTATATGTTAATTAATTTTCGTGGTATATGTTTTAATACTATGTTGGGTATGTCGTCTAAGCCTGTTGATTTTTTGTTGTTTAATTTTCTGAATATTTTTATCAGCTTTTTTACGCTTATAAAAGGTTGATCTGGTGCTGGGTTGTCAGATGTGTTGGTGTTGTTAAAGTTACAAATTGTTACATTGTTGTTTTCGTCTTGTTTTATTTCTTTTATAAAGCATTTTATTTTTTTATTAATTATTTCGTTGAGCTCTGGTTTATTGTTGTCTCTTGTCCCATTGTTTATGCTAGCAAAGTGGGCTCCCATTATGTTTAGCTTATCTGTGTCATTGGAGATTGTTATCTCATTTTGATCGTCTTTTTTAAATTCGTTTTTGTTGATACCTGCGTTCGCTAGTAGTTGTGAGTCGTAGTCCAGTTTTAGTGGGTCGGTTTGTGCTATTTCTTTTTTCCTGAAAATTTTGTTAATTTGAGGGAACATATTCGCTGATTCTTTTTTTGATATTTTTGATATTTTGTTTTTCCAGTATTTGTTAATTGATAATGTGAACTCAATTTTTAGTTTTTCTCTGATTTCGTTTAATTTCTGTTTCAGGTTTTCCGCTTGTTCAACGTTGATATTTGGCCAATTTCTCCGGTTGTGATGGATTAAGGTGAGTATTTTATTTTTTTGTTTTTGCAGTTTTTTGATTTTTTGGTTTATATATGATTCCATTGTGTTTTTGTCTTGTATTTTTGGTATGGTTTCTTCCATTGTTGTGATTATTTTTTGGTTGCATTGGTCAAGGTACTCTTCTACTTCTGTTAGAGTTAGATTTTTGTTGTTAGGTATGGTGTCTGTGATTGATTCTTCTAATTTCTTGGCGAATTTCTCCCAATTTGTTTTTTTATAGTTGAATTTTTTTGTTTTTGTCTCGTGTTCTTTCATTATCTCGTGCTCTTTCTCTAGTGATATTTGTATTTTTACAGCATTGTGATCGCTGTCGTAGATTATATTTTCTAGATCGTGGTCGTTATTGATGTTATGTACTTTTAATCTTGTATCCAGTAGTACAATGTCTATATATGAGTTTCCATTTGGGTATGAAGGGTATCTTGTGCTTAGCATTTTCAGTTTGTATTGTATGTTGTGTGTTTCTATCCATCTTTGAAACATTTCTCCTGTGTCGTTGTTATTTGCATTTTTCCATACTGTGTGCTTAGCGTTTAGGTCGCCTGCAATAATGTAGAAGTTGTTCATTTCGTTTAGTTTCAGATGACTGAATAATCTATTAATTTGCGGGATGAATTCTTTATGGTATCCACTTCTTGCGTATACTGCTATAACGTATAATGATTTTTCATTATTCGTGTCTAGTTTGATGATAGTGTTTTCAAGTATTTTATTTTCGTTATTTTCAGGTAGTGTTATTTTTGTGTAATTAATTTCTTTTTTTATTGCTATAGCTGTGCCTCCTCCAATGTGTTGCTCGTTCCTGTCGTTTCTGATAATGTCATACTTTTCGAATCGTAGTACGTGTTGTTTGTTGAGCTTAGTTTCATTTAGCAGTAGTATGTCTGGTTGTTGCGTGTTCATTATATTTAGTAGTGATGCTCTTCTTTGGTTTGTGACTATGGAGTTTACGTTGATTGATAGGATTTTTAAATCTTTTAGTGTGATTTTGTTTTTTCTTTCTTTTTGTCTATCCATGGGATTCCTGCGTTTGTATAAGTTTTTCAAGTAATGATGCTATTGTGTTTATTTTATTCGTGTTTGCTTCCACTATTTTCTTTAGATTTAGGTGGTTATTTATTATTTCCTTCATCATGATTTCTATTGTGGGTTCAAAATTTTGATTATATATCCTCTTGTGTGTGTCGCTTGTGCTTGTTCTGGCTAGGCTTGTGTTTTCAATTTCGATTGTTCTTGGTAAGTTTTTGGTAGCTTTAGCGTAGCTAAGATTGTGAGTGGCAAGCTTATATTCTTGTTTTGGTTCTGCTTGAATGGTGTTTGTCTTGGTGTATTGTCTGTTGACTTCTTGTGATGCTACTAGTCTTTTTCTTATTTCGCTTATTTTAGGGCACCCTTTATATGAAGCTGGATGGCCATAATTTCTGCAGTTAACGCAGAATAGTTTGGACCTTTCGTTTATTTGTTGTGGCGGACTGCTGCATTTTCCCGGTTCATGGTTTTCCTCGCATTTGACGCACCTGTAGGGTAAATTACAATTAGCTGCTGTATGTCCTAAACGTTGACATTTTTTGCATTGTATAATTTCCTTTCGCATTAATTTTTCCCATTTTATTTTTTGATGGAATATATGTTTTATATTCGACGAGAACTGGTATCTCCAACGTGATATGGCCGTTGACGAAATGTATGCTTTTAATTTTTACAGATCTCTTATGAAATATGACATATATGTAAAATATTTTATGTGAGTATTGTATAGAATTATATTAAAAAGTGTATTGTATAAATTACTACAACTGCTTTAATATTAAAATAAAAATATATGTATAATATAAATTTAAATTATACTGATATATTTAAATCTTTTTTATGTTACATATTGATAAAATATGGAAATTTTTTAATTAGATTGGAATATTTTTAAATAAAAGTATACTTCACCGTACATTTTTGAAAAAAAAAATTTTAATTGCTACTACAGTTTAAACTAGCAAAAAAACATCAACAGCACATGGTGTTCCCAAGCGGTCACCCATCCAAGTACTAACCATGCTCAACGTTGCTTGACTTCAGTGATCGGACGAGAACTGGTATCTCCAACGTGATATGGCCGTTGACGAAATATATACTTTTAATTTTTACAGATATTGTATGAAATATGAAATATATGTTAAATATTCTACGCGAGTATTGTATAGAATTATATTAAAAAGTGTATTGTATAAATTACTACAACTGCTTTAATATTAAAATAAAAATATATGTATAATATAAATTTAAATTATACTGATATATTTAAATCTTTTTTATGTTACATATTGATAAAATATGGAAATTTTTTAATTAGATTGGAATATTTTTAAATAAAAGTATACTTCACCGTACATTTTTGAAAAAAAAAATTTTAATTGCTACTACAGTTTAAACTAGCAAAAAAACATCAACAGCACATGGTGTTCCCAAGCGGTCACCCATCCAAGTACTAACCATGCTCAACGTTGCTTGACTTCAGTGATCGGACGAGAACTGGTATCTCCAACGTGATATGGCCGTTGACGAAATATATACTTTTAATTTTTACAGATATTGTATGAAATATGAAATATATGTTAAATATTCTACGCGAGTATTGTATAGAATTATATTAAAAAGTGTATTGTATAAATTACTACAACTGCTTTAATATTAAAATAAAAATATAATATAAATTTAAATTATACCGATATATTTAAATCTTTTTTATGTCACATATTGATAAAATATGGAAATTTTTTAATTAGATTGGAATATTTTTAAATAAAAGTATACTTCTTCACCGTACATTTTTGAAAAAAAAAATGTAATTGCTACTACAGTTTAAACTAGCAAAAAAACATCAACAGCACATGGTGTTCCCAAGCGGTCACCCATCCAAGTACTAACCATGCTCAACGTTGCTTGACTTCAGTGATCGGACGAGAACTGGTATCTCCAACGTGATATGGCCGTTGACGAAATACATACTTTTAATTTTTACAGATATCTTATAAAATATGACATATATGTAAAATATTCTATGTGAGTACGTATAGAATTATATTAAAAAGTGTACTGGATAAATTACTACAACTGTGTTAATATTAAAATGAAAATATATGTATAATATAAATTTAAATTATACTGATATATTTAAATCTCTTTTATGTTACATATTGATAAAATATGGAAATTTTTTAATTATATTAAAATATTTTTAAATAAAAGTATACTTTTTCATTGTACATTTTTGTAAAAAAAAATTAATTTCAATTGCTAGTACAGTTTAAACTAGCAAAAATAACATCAACGGCACATGGTGTTCCCAAGCGGTCACCCATCCAAGTACTAACCATGCTCAACGTTGCTTGACTTCAGTGATCGGACGAGAACTGGTATCTCCAACGTGATATGGCCGTTGACGAAATACATACTTTTAATTTTCACAGATATCGTATAAAATACAACATGCATGTAAAATATTTTATTTGAATATGTACACACACACTTTATGACGTAACATTGATGACATTTTACTTGCCATGTCTAATTTGTAGGATTAACTAAAAATGATTAATGATTAAGAAATTAAATAATTTGTTTATTGTGGTATTAAGGGGTAACGCCACTCTAGAATTTTGAAAAAAATCAATTTTTTGCTTAAACGATGCTTTATTATGTGAAAAATATGGGAAAAAGTTTTACGTAGGGGAAAAATCGGGAGCACGATTTTTTTCGAATTGGAGTGTAACCACTCGCAGCGCGCTACAGGTGTGCTTATTATGCGACTCGTGTGAACGCGTGCGATAGTAAGCTATTACAATGTATTATCGATACAAGTAAGTCACCTATGTATGTTACCTTATATTTTAAGTCTTTCATGTATGAATAGATGGCGTTAGTAGTATATATATGTAGTTTAGTAGTAGTGTAGTTAGCTATCAGTTTGTTGTGTACCACGTGTTTTTTTTTCTGAAATAGTTCTGGTGTATTTTGATTGTTGTTTAAATAATAATAAATAATTTCTTGATTAAACACAACATACAAAATGAGTGCTAAAGCAGATTGTAAATCTAAAAAGGGTAGAAGAGAAACTTCTAGATATTTAAAGAAAAAAGATATCTGTTCACGGAAAAGACCGTTGAACAGATTTAAATTGCAGTCGCCACAAAAAAACGTTAGTATGTTTTTAAGAAAAGTTAAATCTCCTAAAGATATTGATGTGGACCCAGTATTTGGCTACAGAATATTGAACTTTGCTGCTGTTTTCCCTGCTATTTCTCAAGTAGTCAAATGTAAAACGTGTAATAAAATTCACTGAGAGTAACAAACGTGGTTTAGGCTTTATAATCATTGTTTCGTGTAGAAATTGTGCCGAAACAACTATTCCTAATAGCCCATTGATAGATAAAGCGTATGAGATCGCCGAATTATTCTCGCCATGCGAGGTATTGGTCTCAATGACATCAAAAAATTTTGTGCTTTCATGGAGTTTTCTCCTCCGATTTTCCACTCATTTTATGATAAAGTTGTGCAGACGATCAGTGCTGCAACTACTGCTGTAGTCATAAATAACATGAGAAATGCAGTGGAAACAGAAAAGATGAAATCAGAGGAAAAAAATAACACAAGTCATCTAACGGTTTTGAGCGATAGATCGTGGAGAAAATGTGGCTTCACATCTTCATTCGGAGTGTCGACTCTTCGCAGATGGTTCTCTGCTTGGTTCTCTGGTAAAGTAATCGATATAATTATTAAATTAAAGTACTGCAAGTCCTGCGAGTTTAAAAAAAAAATTGACACCGTAAAATATAGCGAATGGTAAGAGCAGCACGATGAAGAGTGCCAAGTAAATCACGAGGGATCTGCTGATAAAATGGAGCTCGACGCGATGGTTAAAATGTTTCGACGCTCAACAACTTTATATATAATATAAAGTACCAACATTACATCGGTGATGGGGACTTTAAGACCTTTAAAGTATTTTGGATGCAAAGCTGTACGATGATGTCGACGTAGGGAAAAAGGAATGCATTGATCACGTGCAAAAACACATACGGGTACGAGACTACGAAATTAAAAAAAAAAAAAAAAAACAAAGGTCTTGGAGAAAGAGATAAATTTACGGGAAAACTCATCGATGAGTTGAGTATTTATTACGATTTATCCATCCGTTGGCACCATAAAGCCATTGAAAAAAAATGCAAGAAGCTATCTGGGCAACGTTGCATCATAAAATATCAACCGTTGAAAATCCGCAGCATGACAAGTGACCACCTGGTGAGGACTCCTGGTGTTCTTGGTAAAAGGCGAAGGCTACCGGCACATTGGATGAATATGTGCACAAATCTCCGATGTCGGAAATAGTCTTCTCAGCTGTGAAACCTGTGTATGAAGAGCTTACCAGCGACGATTTACTGACGCGCTGTATCGGCGGTTTCACGCATCACAGCAATAAGAGTCTGTAAAGAAAGTCGTGTCCAGTGGCAGAAATATACTTGATATTGCCGCAAATATGGCTGTTTGTACATACAACGACGGATTATCAAGTATAATGCAAGTCATGAAAGCCTTGGATATGACTATCGGAAAAAATGGCTACAATTTCTGCGATTGAAGCCGACGCATACAGTTTTCGAAGCGATCGACGAGCGAAGCTGCAAAAAAGGCCAGATTGAGTCTCAGATCAAATCGGAAGGAAGAGGATGAAGAGAATATTAATATAGAAGGCCAATTGTACGGTGCGGGCATCGCTGATTAAAGGTATACAACAAATTTCTTATGCTAAATGGCAACCAAAACTTTAAACGCGTTTTTCTCGAATCCATTTCTTTTTAAACTAACGGGAAACATAACTCAAAAAGTTTTCAACTTTTGATCGCCTTGAAATTTTGTGCAGAGCTTCCAAATAACATACAAATAACAGGGAACATCGTACGGGCTTTTTGATTAATTAACGATTTCTTTTTTTACTAACAATTTTTTTGTCATTTTAAGATACTTTTTATTAAATGTTCACTAAATCAACAATTATCAATATTTTTTAATTTCCGTACGATGTTTCCTAGATTTTGGTATATAATTTCAGAAAATTTTCGGTTTTTGTTCTAAGATCATCTGTTAATAAGAAACCTTTCCGATCATGCAGCCCTCTGAAAAAAAGGTGTTGCTTGCTAGCACCTACAGCCGCCAAATTGTTTGAAAAAATTCACAAACCTTTCTGAAAATATGTACAATAAAGCATTTTTGTTCCTGACTTTATATATCTTGTATGTTTTTTTTAAATTCCCAAAAATCACCTTTTTTCCGACCTCTAGAGTGGCGTTATCCTTTAATATCTCTTATTTTTCTTATGTTTTAATACTCTTTTGTTCTTAATTTTTATAAATTTCATACATCTACTCATATATGTTACATACATCTTTTTAACGTACCTTCTCCTTCTGCATAAATTAAGTCAGCAATAAACGTGTCAAAATGAAAATCGTCTGTGAGTAACTCGTTTGACCCTATAGAACGACGAACATATAACTAACATCCGGCTATAAATTTCCGTGAAACCGCAACTGTTTTAGAAGCGTGGTAAAGAAAGGACTTCGTTGGCGCGCGTAAATAGATCGAAACGATGTCCCCTCACAATCAGTTTCGCGGCATGACGCACGCTCGTCAACGAAGTATACGTAACGAAATCTGCGTAATATTCTAAGCGCCGGTGTTATCGCACGCACCGGTAATAAGAACAGTTAAAATCTAAGCCGCGCCTCTCCGTGCGCGCGGGGGCGTTAAATAATCCTTTATCTCCCGCGAGCGATGGTTGCCGGCACGCGTCGTGACGAGACATAAACCGTGAGTCAAAGTTCGAAAGCGTGGGGCGGTCCGTGCAGTGTTTATTGACCCCTTCGAAACAGATACGCACTATATATAGTACCACCGTGCATTAGTAATTTTCGGAGAAACCTCCGCCGTCACTCTCGTATTTTTAAGAATTACACAGCGAGACATAGTCAAAATATAAGTCACATCTTCGTTCTCCTATAATTTTTTTTTCACACGACAACAATGACTAATAGCCCAGCGGCGTTACAAAACGAGTTTGCTTTGTGAAAGCAATCGAGAGAACTCGACAAAGCCATTTCGTCGGGAATATGTTTGGCCAAACAGAGAATCAGAAGCTGACACGGTTTCTTGGTTAGAAGACTATTTTTGGTTTCGATTTGCATCGATATTCTGTGCGAGTAGACGAAACGATTAACACCACGTGTGCTTACATCGAACGTAATTTTATTTGGAACATGAACAAAGATTTAGTTATATTTTTAGAAGTGCCTCGTACATCCATTTTCCTAATCATGTGACAAAATTAATTTAGACACGATATCGAAATCAATGAAATACAATAATAAGCGGAATATTAAACCGATATATAAATAACACAAAAAAATAAGAAAATATTTTGATTTCTATATCAACTATTAAATATATATAATATGAAAATATATAAATGTATTTTTTAATTCTATATAAACTGCGTGCCGAGAAATATCTCATATTAATTTGATCAATAAAATATATTTCACTTGCCTCATTTTTCTAAATAAAAATATGAAAGAAAGAGAGAAAGATTTTTTACTTTCTCCCGTATTTGTGGAATACAAATTTCACTAAATTTTAGATTACAAATTCTACAACAAATCGATATACGCTAAATCTTGTATGCTTTTGCGTTCCAAGTTTACTTTCGCGGCCTTACCGGAGTTAAGAGCATCTCTGCAGAAATCCACCACATCAGAGATCCTAATAAAGCCGAAAGGTGATCCGAAGCGACACGCGGCGTTGCGTATCTCGCTTGGCGAAGTGTATTCGCCGTTGAGGGAATTAGCGACCCGACAGCAGACGAAGGGCTGCAGCTAATGGGGTCTGACATTGACGAATCTCCAGGTTACGAAGTCGTCAACCGGGACTGGCCTCTCGCGCCGCCACGGGAAAGTTCGCATCGGGTTCGCGCCTGCCGGTTTATCGGGGATAATCCGCCACTAATTTTCAGTGAACGAGATAGCTTAAAAGTTAAGGCGCTCATTATCTCGTCCCGCGGTAACCCTTCCGGTCGCTACCCTTTCGGTCGATAATGCATGGGACATGGTTTGAGGAAGTTCCACGACCGCTGCGTTGTGAAACTGGACAATCTCGTGCGGCCATTGAAGTATTAAAGTGAATAAACTAAGAGAAGGAAAGTTTCTCAAGATCTTCATCATCTGCGAGTTTCTCTTCGATGATCCACTAACAATTTTCTTTGCATATCTCACACTTATTGTTAAAATAAATTATTTTACGTACTTTTTTTTTTGTTACCAATATTGAGTACAATTTTAACGGACTTTAGTAAAACGTCGAGTACGATCGACGACGTGGATTCGTCACGTCACAATTTTACACAGAGACGACAGTTCCCATCCCATTCCCAGCTGATTCTCAACGCTCGGAATCCGTCGGGGAATCAGACAATGTCAGAGTCCGTCGATCTACGATTAACCGCGTGACATTCTCCGCGTAGCGACGGATGTTTTGCCGCCGCTACGACTTTCACGGCAGTCACGGTTCACGGGGACACTCGAGGACACGCCGCTCGGCGTGTCCATGGAAGACAAATTCCAGTCCAGCTCCCGAAAAGAGGGATCCTTATCAGCGACCTCATCTGGAGGAGCCTCATCCAGACTCGCCACGGACATGCGATTCTGGAGATCTCCTCGAATCTCCTCCTCTCTGGACCCGGGTGCCTTTATCTCTTCCCGCTGCTTACCCGAAAGGG
This sequence comes from Monomorium pharaonis, assembly GCF_013373865.1. NCBI lineage: Eukaryota > Metazoa > Arthropoda > Insecta > Hymenoptera > Formicidae > Monomorium > Monomorium pharaonis. The sequence continues at coordinate 21,465,462 of NC_050470.1, read as the reverse complement.
ATTACTTTCCCATTAGGATCTTGTCTTTCGGGGACAAATAGTCGAAATTCGAGACGGCCGCTACTGGCGGAACGGCGATTTTTCCCTGGTAAAAGTTCTTATCACTGGCAGTTCGGCAGAAACCGCCACCGTCGTTCCCTCGGGGAACCCCTATTAATCTGGATCTCGCCGCTTCTCGGCATGCACCGAACGCTTTTCTTTTTTCACCCGTGCGATCACTTTTATCGCTACTTTAAGTTGCTACTAGTTTGAACAAGAGTTTTAGTGATGAGAGTAGCACGAGAACAAGAGTTATGGCGCAAATTGCGAAAAATTTAATGTAAAATACTTGCAAACTTTCATTGGGAATAAATTTATCTTGTTCGATCAACTTTAAACTTGTTAGAAACTAAAGGAGGGAAAAAATCGGGGAAAAAAATGTGAAACGGTAAAAAATGCTTTCTTCATCTTTCTTGAATTTCGAAATTACGATCGTAGAACCATCAGAACGCTCGATTATTTCGAAACCGTGTTGCGTCAGTTTACGTGTTTGCGGATGTAATTAAAGTGCCTGTTGCTTTTCCGACAAGCAAATTAATCGGCGGACAAAGATTTTCGTCCGATCCGTGAGAATCCCCGTCGTAACGACGTCACTACCTCGCCGCGGCGAAAGTGGAGATGCGAGCCTAATTAAAACTCGCGACGCGCTCAAAAGGGCGTAATCGCGAGGTATCGCGAGCGCGTTTCCTCGAGCAGATGCACTCCGGTTACATCCAAAGGGATGTAGCAAAAAGAGCACCAACTGCTAATTGGCAGAGAGAGCTTGCGTCTCTCGAAAGGCCGCACCCGACGGATTTTCTCTCCGAGTTGCTTCGCTTTCCCTCCTTGCTGGGCGAGCGATCTAAGCGAGTCTCTCCACCGCAGCGCAAATAACGGATTTCGTAACCCTTTTCAATATCCGCGCGGCATACATCGCGCGGATTGTCTTTGAATAATTCATATGCTTGAATTATATGCACCGTTGTGCGAGAGACAATCGACACAAGTAAAACAATACGAGACCAACGCGAATCAAATTCCTAAACACGACAAAACGGAAATTACAATTATATGCAATTATATAAAATTTATTTTGAAAAGTTAGAAATCCATATTTTTAAAACAAAAAACAATTGTAATTATTTAGAACAGTACTTAATGAATTTCATAAATTAAAAAAAAAAAATGTTTGGTGGTACATTACAAATCTAAAACAAATCAAACGGGCTAAATAAGTTGTTAACGAAGAAAGGCATGTCGAGTTGATTAACGCACGCGGAAGTGAGGGAGGGTTAACCGCGCGATATGCCGATAGCTATACAATTAGGTTACCTTTCACTCCATGCAGTTCCGCCAAATCATCGACTTCCGTCATGCACTTTCGTCGACGCACGCGAACTTCATCACATTTACCCCCACGAAAGTAGCGCGAAAGTAGTGGCAAACGTCGCACCTTCGCAAAAGTTCACAGGGGACTCAATGATTTAGCACAAGCTCACTGCTCGCCGGTGGAGTGACATTTGAACTTAGTCGCGCGGAAGACGCGGCGCGGAAAGGTGGAGGACGCGGCGCCGAGAGTTTACGTCGACGCGACGGTACGTGGCACGCGCCCACGACTGGGCGCGAGGCATTCCGACGGTGGGTCCGCGCACGAAATCGCCGAGCTCGGTCGCGCTCGGCGCCGCTCGCGAGTGTTCGACTGCTGAGCACGTGGCCGCACTCGCGCGGCCACGCTGCCGTTCTCCCCCCTCTCCCCCTCACCGTTGTCCCCCCTTCCTTGCGGAGGCCCGTGACCGTCCGCACCTGTCGCCACCCCCGCGTGGAATCTCGGTCCATGTAAATGTCAATTGCGAGATCAGAGAGATCGTAAAGTCGCGGAGGAGAAAGAAAAGTGGCGGACGAAATTCTCACCAAGCCGGCGGCGCCTGGACCTCGAGAGGTATCCTCAACGCGCGGTGGAAGGAAAAAAAAAAAGGCGATTCCCTTAAACACAGGTAGATATTTAAATGAGAGCCATCGATCATTCGTACGAAGACACGAGGTACGAGATACGAGATGCTATCTCGAATATGGATTATTTCGTATTTTATCGCGTGCTCTTACGCCTTATATCGAGATGTTGAGAAAGGGAAGTGGAAAATCTGTTGACCCATCCTATACGAAGCTACGATTTCATCGAAAAGGAGAGAGAGAGAGAGAGAGAGAGACGCATTTGGCGTATTGACATTGATGTATGGAATTATAATAATACTTTTATCCTCTCAATCGTCATATGTTCAAGACGCGATCCATCGAAGGCATGTGTTTGCTTTATGAACTTCTGCTTGACGATGACGCAACGGATCCTGTTACATATGTGTACTGCACTTGACAAAAGTACACCGAACCGGTCCAGTCGTAAAGCAGTCGGGCTCGCAGCACGACATACGGCGCGCTTTTTTCAGATTAGCTATAGGCGCATACATCAATGTCAAATGGAAACGGACGCGTCGCGGGGGTAACGACGTAATCCTGAGACGGATCGTCGCGCATCCGTTATTTCGGAATAACGGAGCGGGTTCTCGAAGAATGACAAATCGCGTAGAAACACGGGTATGCGAATCGATTTCGTCGCACGATAGAATCCATCGCGAAGCAGCGTCGCGAACGAGGACGATCTCGTAATTCGTCCCGCGAGATAAAAACGTACGTTTCCTCCCTCGTCCACGTGAGCATCCTTTTCGAATCGCGCGGTTTTGCGAAACGATACATTTTCTATTTTATTTTCAAACAACGGTAACCCGCAGCCTTCTCATTAAACTCGCGTGCTTTGGTAGCAAATGAAGCGAATTGAACCGTTTTCTCCATTATTCAGGACAGACGTTACCGCGGTATAACGGCTATTGGACAAAGGCTAAGAGGGTAGTTTGGCTTATGGATATCAGTACAGGCGTTTGCGGGGGCGCCTCCCTAGAAACTCGCCGCATTAGTATTCGCCGCGGATACACGCTCGCCTGATGAGCTCCCCTGTCGTATCATCCCTTGTTCTAGCAACGACGAAGACTGCCATGTCTTCCTGAGACACGACGCCGGTTCAAATAAGAAAAGCTATGAAAAAATTTCTTGACGTTCTTCAAAAAAAAAAAAAAATCCCTCGTGAAAAGTAGACGAAGATGAAATGTCTTTGGCACAATTAAGATCGTACTTAAATTAAGATCTCTGATCATAAATGTCATTTGCTATTACTCCATTAAATATATTCATTGAATAATATATGATGTTGGAAAAACTGGATTAAATCAATTAAAACTATCTATGTGCAAATGATGTCATCCTATTTTAACCTTTTGAGGTTAAAATCCCAAGTGGAACGAGTCGTTCGCTTTATAAATAGTAGAAAGAAGTGTGTGTAAAACATGCTTTTCCATCTTTAACACATAAAATTGGTATGTTAAATTGACACATCTATGAAATAATTGGCCTGTTCTTTTTAGTTGCACTACTACTGGTGCAATAAGTTAAAGTAAGACAAGTCTATTTTTTCTCATTTTTAACTTACCTAAACAGTGCAGCTAAAAAGAACTAGACCACATGTCTGGTTAGAATCGTTAGAATACACTTCTATTACCGAAAACAAATTCTTTTAACACGTTCTTCAATTTGACATGCCAATTTTATGTGTTAAAAGTAGAGACACATTTTAACACGCTGAAAATATGTTGTTTTAACACACTTGTTTTTTACAGTGTAATAATTATAATTGTTTTATTATTTGAATTAAAATATAAATTAAAATAATGAACCAAGCTATTTCTAACAATATTGACCTTTATCGTAAAAAATTTACAATATCGTCTCCGCATTGATCAATTCTGTTAAATAAAAAAAAGAAACTCAATCTCTAAATGGAACTTTGCGTGCCAAATCTCGTGACGAATATCCATTAAAGTCCAATCTGATTGCACAGGTCAATGAAAGCACCGTGAAAAAGCCGATTGGTCTGCTAGTGACTAGCCGGGGACCGAAAATCGGATGGTAGAGAGGAGGGGGCAACGGGGGTAACGGGGGAACGCAAGACGAGACGAGATGGATCGTGGAATTTTGCATAAATTTCCGCGCGCTCCACCCGCGCAAATCTAGAGTTTATCTGGCGGAGAGTTCCTCCCCGATGAGCGATTCCCATGTAAACGACATCCGGTATACTGCCCTTTGGCGACCGGTCGTAAAAGCGAGGGTGGCACCTGCCGCAAGCCCTTCCTCCCCCCTCCCCCTCCCAGTTCTCTCGTTCAGTCGGTCCGTTCCTTCTCTTTCTCAGAGATTTCACTCAGCGACGACGCTTAGCTGCGTTTCTCTTCTCCGTTTCCCTTCCCGACGATCTCCGTCGAGGACGCGCGCACACGGCGACGGCGACGACGACGATTTTGCAGGCGGGATCGAACGCGGGTATGGGAACGACCGCAAATTCTATTTGCCCTGATGGAGAGAGCGTATGCTTTTGTCGAGGGGGGTCGCCCACAGCAACTGCGACCCGCGTTGCCCCTGCGAGCACAGCAACTCTGCGTACGACCGTGTGCAACGCGCTGCCGTTTACGTGGGAATAGGATACTATACGTTTCGTATACCTTTGTACGTGGATCCCTGCGAATGCTTTATTCCGGAGTGGTTGATCAAACCTAATTCCCGTGAAAGATACGTTTTTTTTTATTCTCAATTTAATTTAATAAATCTCTAATCACGTGATTTTTCTGAGAGAATGATTTTATAACATTTGTATTATTGTATTATAATATTTGATGAATTATAACATAAAATAAACTCTTAATATTCCAGACAGTTTCGTGGCTGCATATAAAATATATTCGTACAGAAAAAATCTTTAAAACTTTATTTTTATAAAGTAAATATCAATTAGCAATTTATTAATAAATGAGCATACATGTATGTATATATAAGCACACATATTCTATTATATTCGTTATTTATAATACATTCTTGTACGAAATAAATTTATAATATTGCAAAAGTAACACGTAAACAAAATAAATACAAACTATTTTGAAGTACGTGTTTAAGCCAATCAATTTTTGTCGGCAAAAACTCGATAAAGCAAATTCGTGTAAAATTCACGCGTCACTCCTACATTGTAATGCAAATTTTATATAAACATATTACACCGCCGACCCCTAAAAAAAAAAAAACCCCATCAACGAGCGACACCGCGCACACACGCGTTCTAATGGATCTCGCGGCGTTCCCGGCCTCCCTGCCGTAAATTCCCGTATGCGAATGTTCCGCACAACGGTTCCCCCGATTCCGCGCGCAAGACATCCAGAAAATAACGCGTATCGGATCCTTGATGGTAAACAGCGTTGCAATGATAAAAATGGGGCCGCGCGACCTTCCCTCTCGGGAAGATAAAAATTGAGTTACGGCTTTGTAACACGATTGATGCATCTGCGCATCCTCCTCGTCCTCCTCTACGGAACGTATTAATCGCCGCTTATGCCATCGTAATCGCTCGGTTGGTCATTAACGAGCCAGGCAATTAACAACGACAAAGACTTTATATTCGCCGGAGTATAAATGGCCCTCTCTCTCTCAAGACCTGACAAAGGACACGCGGGATTAGGAAGGGATTCATCCGTCGTGCCGGAACGCAGTTTACACGTCGGATATTCCGCGTAAATTATAAACGCGAAATGCGGACGTCCCGGATAAAGGCTTTAAACGGTAAGGCTTAAACAATCTTAGCTTAACGCGTATGGTACCGCGTGTCGTTTGTGCGACGACATAAAATATAAGATTAACAGCAGTCTGTCATTATCGTATATAATCTTACTGTCATGCGCATTAGATAAAATAATACGACGTTCATCACTCGCAGGTGTTTGATATTGTGAGGATATGTACAGGTATTCTTATTGCTCGGACTCTCTCGCTCTTTCGTTGTGTACATTCGAACTTTTTTTTATACTCGTGAGCACTTCTCAATAGTAAATTTTCACAAATGGAATAGAATTTATCAGACGTTTTTCTTTTCAACAAGAAATTTTAATTAATATACTAAAATTACTCAAGTTTTCCGCCTCACGTAATACAATATTATAATTCCTAGTACATAGAGAGAATTTTCTTTTAAAATTTACCCCCAAAATCTGGTAATTGTGGGATAATGTATGACATCGAGGAGTTTTATTATACTTTTTGGTAAAATTTATTATACTTTTAGTAAATTTTACTAAACAGTATAATAAAATTCCTCGAGGTCACACATTATCCCACAATTGTCAGATTTTCAGGGTAAATTTTAAGAGAAAATTCTCTCCGTGCATTGTTCCCCTCTAATAAACTATGTAATCGATTTGGAGAATTGTGACAAAGCGACGGCATTTGCTTGAGGAAGGATAATAAAAACTACCAATGCGGAGCGTATTGATTTTCATTAATAATCCAATTTCGATGGATGACGGAGGCGCATCTTTTCTCGGCGGGGAAGCAATTTCGTCCGATAGAGTTGAAAGCTTCAACAGCGACGACGAAAGGCAAAGGGTCTCTCACGCGCTGACGCGGTGAGAGCGCGTTTCTATGGACGGCACGCAGCGAAGGAAGGAAGGAACCTGGGAAGAAAGGGTTAAGGGGACGAGGGGTGTGAATACGCACGATTCATCAGCACGGATTTGTCTGTGTGTATATTGAAGATTACGTGCACCCCGCGGACTCGGACCTCGCGCGCGCGCGCGCGCGCGTTCTCGTTAAGGAGCAAGGTACGACGGCCATCATTTCTCCGCGTCTCTCTCGTCAGGAGGAGTCCCATAATCACGCGTCCCCTTAACGACACGCATTTTTAACCCCTCAAATTGAACACCGCATTCTCAACGCGCATCACCGCGAGGATCTGCGCCGTCACCTCACGAAATACTACTCCAAGGATCGCGGTCCCCGGGTGGATAAGGCTGGGAGCGTGACAAACGAGAAAACGCGTCGACTTCCGGTACTCAGCCCCCCCGGTATTTCCGTCGAAAATTGCGGGACGTTCTCCATGTTCGCCGGGGGGGTGGAGGGTTTATCGCTCGTCGCTCACTACACGGAGAGAGTGTTCTCTTAAAAATTACCCTGAAAATCGTGGTAATTGTGAGACAACGTAAGCCTTGAAGAATTTTACCATACTTTTAACAAAATTTGCTAAAATTTTAATAAAATTGAGCAAAGTTTTAGTAAATTTTGTTAGAAGTATAGTAAAATTTACATAATTTTGCCAAATTTTATTAAAATCAGTAAATTTTGTCAAAAGTATAGTAAAATTCTTCAAGGTTTACGTTGTCCCACAATTACCACGATTTTCAGGGTAATTTTTAAGAGAAAATTCTTTCCGTGTACCTTTTATTTATCACGGCTTACTTTACCTTGAGTCAAACGGCAGCGGAGAGCAAACATCTCGACGTTAATCTGGAAAATTGTGAGTTTAAAAAAATTCCCGGTCGACATTCGATTTTATCCACGTTATATATCGCGAGATTTTTTTGAGAAGAGGGAATCTCTTTTCCCGGCGGCCGTTACTTCGATATTATATGAAAATCGAATGTCACGGCGGAATTTGAACGAACGATTCCCTCAACCGCCTCTCTTTTACATGCCGAAATAAGACTCACAGCCGCGAATCGTTTCTCCGGAGGGCGAATTTATCGCGCGACTGCAATCCTTACGTTGTTCCCGAGCGAGATTCGAGAGATCGCCTCTCGTTTGCGGGGGATCATGCGTTTTTTCTCCCTTTTTTTTTTCACCTCTCTTCATCGCACGGCGATGCGCCTCTCGTCTCTCGGGTGAAAGGACCGCAATCATTAGTCGCCGGGCTCGCTAGCGGCGCTTATTTACGCGCCGTTTTTATTGTACGTCCCGTAAATGGAATTCCTCGATAAAAATGCAAACGCCGCCAATTATACAAGTTGTTCGATATCGGCGGCGGGCCCCGGCAAAAGGGCCCCGGGTTCGCGCGCGAATCCCGAGGGCCTCCTCGAAGGAACATCGTCGCGTTGTCTCGTAAATTCGTGCCCGAAACTGCGGTAGGTTATTCCGGGTTCCCCGGCCCCGCGTTCCATTTTTTTTTCCTCGTCACGATCGCAAAGAGAAAACTCAGTCCTTTGAAATTGTTGATTTATCGTCGCGTACGAATAACACGAATAAATAACGTCGACCGTAATTTCACGTTGGAATGTTACCGAGAGCAGCAGCGTTGGAACAGTTGCTGCTCTCAAAACTTCGTAAACGTCATTTCCCATCGCACTTTATATTAATTCCTACACGGAGAGAATTTTCTCTTAAAAATTATCCTGAAAATCGTGGTAATTATGAGACAATGTAAACCTTGAAGAATTTTACCATACTTTTAACAAAATTTTAATAAAATTAGGCAAAGTTTTAGTAAATTTTGTCAAAAGTATAGTAAAATTCTTCAAGGTTTACGTTGTCCCACAATTACCATGATTTTCAGAGTAATTTTTAAGAAAAAATTCTTTCCGTCCCAAGCAAAAATGGCAAGTCGAATCGACGTTGATTAGACGTTGATTAGACGCCATCGACGTCTAATCAACGTCGATTCGACGTCGATTCAACTTGCATTTCTGACTGGGGTGTATATGTTAACAATGAATTAAAGAATAAACTGTGTTTCTCTCTTTAGAGTGAAAGGCCGATGGAAAAGTTAGGTTTGTCGCCTTGCCGTTTGCTTCCCTATTGCTTTCCTGGGATATTCGCTATGGCAGGATTCGGCCGGGATGATGTGAGCCAAGGTTACGGAAAGCGAGAGCGAGGGAATAAAGAAAACAAGGCGACTTTCGCCCCCTCGGTACTCGATGGCGTGACGCATCAGTATTCCGGAATCGCGCCGACCGTTCGTCTCTCGCGGGACAGGAATTCAAACCATTCCGATCGAATTTTCCGCCGGTTCACGGAGCGAGAATTTACGATGACTCGCCCTCTTCTCTAAACCCGTACGAGAGCCTCCTCGACCTTCGTCCCTCGCCTTGCGACACCGCTTAATTGCCACCGAAACAATAAGGAGTCGCGAAAACTTTCTGGCCGATGTTCAATTTGGCAAACGGGGACGATCGCGCGGTTTCGCCAAATAGTGTGGCGAGGGGGGGGGGGGGAGGAGAGGCTTGGCACAAAATTTTATCGTGCAATTAATTCAAAATACTATCGATAGGTGTCGATGTTTTAACAAATAACAAAATAACATTCGCCTAAATATTCCTAACAGTTCGCTAATAAAAGTTCGAATTTGAAAGAGAGAAAGCTAAAGAATGGGAAAATTGGATTTAGAATTGATACATAATTGGTCATAAATCAATACCGAAAGTTATTACGAGTAATTGCACACAGCAGCGTTACAGTAGAATAACGTATTTGCAATCCGTAAATCTCTTCATGGGGATCAATGCTCGATTCGAAGCGTAGATTCATTGCCACTTGATAAAAACGTTAAAAGCACGCTCCGCTCGACGCGTCATTCCGCCGCTTAACGCGGCCAGTTGATTATCGTCGGTTAAACGTTAAAACGTCGATGATAAATCCAACCGTCCATTTGCGCATTTGCTTATCTATCCATCAGCGTGACTGCCTTTTTTCCCCTCCTCGAGAGCCACCCCTCCACGCCCTTTCCCCCCTCCCCCCACTTCACTGGTATATTACTTTTAATTGAATTCCCGCGATGAAATTTCATCCCCGACACTATTCTCTGTCTCTCTCTCTCTCTCTTTCTCTCTCCCTCCTTTCCTCATTGTATTAAGTCGAGAGACCATTTTGCAGCCATCCTTTCTCGCCGGCTTTCACGACTCAACCCCCCTGCGTCCCTTTTCGCCTACGCCTGTACCAGTCATCTTCTTCTCAGACAATCGTACCTTAACATGCAGACGAGTCGGGCTTTTTGAACAAAACGCAGTCGGGCGAAGTGACGGCGAAGAAGCGCGACACGGTGTTTTCGAAACGGATCGGGTATGCGCAACAACCCTCTTTTTACTTGGAAGCGCGCCTACGTGCACGGAATGCAGCGGGTTGAATGTTGCAGGCTGACGAATACAACGCCGATTGTTTGTGTTTCAACGTCGCCACGCGCGACACGTGCAATTCATAATAGTGACACGAGTCATCGCACCTTGCTTGTACACGAATTTATGTTACGCCTAGCTGCCTGTGTCTTTTGCAAATAAACATAATAATGTAAAAATATACAAGTCTTCTCTTATTAAATAACTTTATATCTAAGCAACTTATCTCAACCTTTTTATTTTTTTCTTACTAAAATAATTGATTTTGCTTTTATCTAAGCTCATTTCAAAAATGCAACGTTGAGATTGTAAAAAAATCATATACTGGGTCTGTTGTTCAAAATAAGATTCAGAATAAAATTTTATTGTTTAAATAAATAAAATAAAATCTCTATTGCTTTTATCCAAGTATATATTTAAAAGTAGTACTTATAAGTTTATTGCGGTAAAAAATTAATTTTTACAAGTGAACTAGCATTATAATACTTGGATCGGCGATAATATCTGCCACTTAAACGCGGATATACGTCATTACGTCGTCGATCAATCATCGATCGGCGATCTAAGATGGGAAATCCAGTTCTTCAGCCATTAATTCTCCCGTTCACCGCGCTTTCCTATCGCGTATCATACGAGTGCGGGGAGGTTTAAGTATAGGAGGTGAGCGGAGAGACGCGGGACGTATCTTGAAATTAATTTAATTAGCGGTCGGTTTAGCCCCAAACTCACGTCAAACGCTCGTTAATCGCACCTGTCGTTGTTATCATCGTCGACGCAGCCGTCCGCCGCAGCCGTAACAATTACTTGTCGCCACGCTTGATTAGTTTAAACGCGTGAATAGGTAAAGCTATTTATCATTTTCAGCAGTGTAGCGACTTGCAAGATAATCGGATGTATCGCAAGAAGATCTCAATGTCTTAAGAGAAAACGTACTTTGATACAACTGTTGGTCGTCGTAAAGATATATTTTGATTCCTCCATAACATTAAAATATTTTTTGTTACTTATTGAAAATAGATCTTTTTATATATAAAACTTTTGTAGAAAATGTTATCTGCGATGGTTTTCTCTGCGCAGATATATTGCGTTAAATCCGACCTTATATTTGAATATCAAACTAACCAAATGTTAAAATTACTCTTGTTATACACGGAGAGAATTTGCTCTTAAAAATTACCCTGAAAATCGTAGTAATTGTAGGACAACGTAAACCTTGAAGAATTTTACTATACTTTTGACAAAATTTACTAAAATTTTAATAAAATTTGGCAAAATTGTGTAAATTTTACTATACTTCTAACAAAATTTACCTTGCCTAATTTTATTAAAATTTTAGTAAATTTTGTTAAAAGTATGGTAAAATTCTTCAAGGTTTACGTTGTCTCACAATTACCACGATTTTCAGGGTAATTTTTAAGAGAAAATTCCCTTCGCGTATTATTGTACGTCTCTCGCTGCTTTAGACTTGGGGAATAGACGTTAACACCGCAATACTCATAAAGTGTACCGACGGTCAAGTCAATCGACGCAAAGAAGAAGAAGAATCTCCACCCTCTCCGATGATGAGATCGAGGAAATTGGCCACGTAGGACGACGAAAGATGTTCCTGGGCCTGCCCCGGCCCGGACGCCTTTCAATTAACGCCTTTCCCGTTTCCCGCGCGATACGCTTCTCCCTTTCTTTGTTCCCGATGAATCCTTCGAACGGGGGGAAGGGGGCGGCCAGGAGAAAGAGGAAAAGACACTCGGGGTGGAAGAGAAAAGTCTTTATCGCGACGAGTAAGAGCGTCTTGACTTCGCCGGGGAAACGTTGACGGTGAAGAAGCGGTAAAAGGGAGGGTGCAGGTGGGTGAGCAGGGGAGGCGCGGCGGAACGGGGAGAGTGGGTGAGTAGGATCGGCCGGAGGATGGCGTGTTATGGGGTTTTCACGGGTGGTGCTCGCGGGAATTTGCATACAGAGCATCTGTCACCAGCCCCTTAACCCGGCTCCGGCTATTCTCGACTTGGAATATCTCCCGGCGCGGATCTACGGGATAATGGGGACCATTCTTATGGTAAATCGTACGGCGAGGGGGAAAGGCGGGGGGGGGGGGGGGGAAGGGAGGACCGTGCCTGTGATTCGGCGCCGCGCGAGCGAGCTATACCTTAAGAAACTGCCGGCGTCTAGTGCGCGCGCAAAAGCGGCTTCGTAGTCGCGATATACCGTTCTCCGGATTTGGAGAACGATCGTCGACGTACGATCCTCTCCACTCATCACCACTATCACTGAAGATTTACGGTTAAACAAACAATTCTGGTACACGGAGAGGATTTTCCCGTAAAATTTATTTCAAAAATCACGATAATAATTTCGTAAAACAACACTGCGTTTCGAAGGATTTTATACGATTTTCTCTGATTTATTAATATCTAGTACACGTAATAAACTTTAACGCAACAAATAAAATTTTCGTACAATTCTATCATTCCTAACACAGTTAATTAGTACATGAAATACACTTAAGCTTGCAAAACGGTTGACATTTTATTCGGGGGAAGGGGAGAGAGAAATGTTTACTCAAGAAAGACGACAAGAAAGGTTTAACGATACCGTTGAGTACGTCCCGCTTGAATTAATCGGCATCAACGCCGCGGTAATTAGATACCGCTATTAGCCGCGCGTCTCACCCCGTTGTACGCAATGCCTCCAGCCACAGTTCTCTTCACTACCACCTCGCATCAACCATCGTCTATGTTAATGCGCGTAATAAATGCCGGAGTAAATTTAAACACCGCGCGCACGGATATATCTAGTTAAATTCCCGCCGTCAACCCCCGCCTCCCAAATTTCATTACACGTATGCGACGCAAAAAATATAATTTGCATATTATGAATTTTCATTTTCGCACACATTCTAAAATCATATCAATATTGTATTATCATATTTATCTTTAAAAAATATATATATTAATCAATATTTATTAAAACGTTTAAAACATTAAAACAGTGGCAGTAGATGCGTTTAATTGCATAACGTTGACAGTGATTCGTTACAAGTTTTGTTCACAGAATTCTTAATTATAAGAAAAATGAATTGAAATAAATCAAAGTGTAAAAAAACTAACATTTTTGGTAACTGTCACATTACTTTGGTGACAGCTAATATCTATTTTTATCTCTGTATTTAATTTATTAATTTTTATATATATATATATATATATATATACACGGAGAGATAATGTGTGACCTCGAGAAATTTTACTATATTTTTTAGTAAATTTTACTAAAAAATATGATAAAATTCCCCGAGGTCACACATTATCCTACAATTACCAGATTTTGAGGGTAAATTTTAAGAGAAAATTCTCTCCTTGTATGTATATGTGTATACACATAAACAATTATTACAAAAAATAAAATGAATTTCACCTTTTTCTAACAGTAAAATAATTAAAACGGAACAAGGAATGAAAGGCACTCGCACAACGACTGGCTCCGTGAATTTCCGCCAACTCGTCGAGCTCGTCGTCGACCTCGATCCCTGCGCCTCTGCCCCCATCGTCCCGTTCCACGGGCCCCGAAAATGGCTTTCCGAGCACGAATCGCGCAACACATTGAAATTCACCGCGAATCTCGCTTTCCATCTCTATCGCCGTCAGCCGAGAACAGAGCCACGCGCTTTGATCCGCGCAGCCGTCCCTCGCCCTTCCTCTCACCTACCTCACGCAGGGAGCCAGCCACCTATCGCAAACCCACCCCTCCTCCCCCTTCTCCCTCGCGCCGTTCTGTTTTACTCTCGAGGCACATCCGCCTTCGCGTCCGCCGCGACGCCCTTTAATTTAGCACCGGGTCCCATCCCTCTGTGTCCCTATCTCATCCGTCTGTCTCTCGCGAGCGATCGATTCGCACGCACGTGTCCCCCCCCCTTCCCCGTTCCCCTCTTTCCCTCTCACCCGACGAATTGTTGCGCGTGTTTTTGCATTTCACGAAACACCGGTATTTATGGGAGGCCACACGCCGGGGTTTCAATCACTCTTGCACTTGTTAACGCCGCGTTCCGCCCCCTCCATCCTTATCCCGTCTGCTTGTCTCGGACATGATCGATTTACACGCGCGTCCACTTTCCTTTCTCTTTTCCCGTCTTCATCTTGCACACGGAGTAGACGGATCAGAGAATGATCAATCAATGAATAAATGCCTATTAATTAGTAGACAAGATGTTTTTAGCCCGGATAACATTTTAATAATAGATTTGTCAGCTTATAATCTAAATATCTTTTCTCGATAAAATAGATTGGACACGTGTAGTGTATAATATACTTGTCCATGCGGATTATCTTGAAACGTAAATTTTATTCTAAAAAAAAAAAGAAACATGTTAATTTGAGGTTTTACTCAAACGAGATTAATATCAAATTGGATATTAATATTAAATGTTAACATCTAAAAATGCGTGATAAATATGTCCTATGTTTTCAACAAATTCGTTGAATAAAACATTAATATCTCGCTACGATAAATATATCATAATTAAGACAATGTGTATTGGTTCTTAAATAAATAACTTACTGAATTTTATTTGCAATTTATAATTTTGAAGAAGTTTGAAGTGAGAAATAATAATTCTTTATATAAATACAAATGAAACAAGTGTGAATTTTTTTACCCTTGCGGAGCAACATTTTTCTTATGGTCCATAATAGTCTAGAAAGACGGAGGAAACTTTGTGAGACGCGCTTTGAATTTTATCAAAGCCCCTAAACCATTAAATATGGACTCAAGAGGGCCTCGCCGACATTTCCACAAAGGTTTTAAGTCGGCTTCGATTCCATTAACGTCTCCATTTTCTGATATCGCTCTCTTTCGATGAAAAGCATTCAAACTCAATCGTAACATTTATTTTCTATAATAAGAAAGAATTCAACTAGATAGTCATAATAAAAAACGTCCAAGTGCAGCACGTTTAAAACATAAAATTAAATAAAAGGAATATACCTCAAGACTTTTGTTATTAGAATTAAAGCACTTCATAATTAAAAATCAACTTCCCCCCCCCCAAAATATTTAAACCTTGTTTCAGACTTTAGTCACACAAAGATATACTTCAGATATAATTTAGAGCTAAGAAATTATGTCTAATTGATAATTAAAAACTAAACTCTTATTACAAATACAACTATATTTTTATATCTCGTATACAGATTTTTCATAATTTTTTATAAAACATTTTTGTATAATTATCAGGAAAGTATTAAATTAATTTACAGTATCTCTAATTAAAAAATCCGCTGTTTATTTAAAAGAATAAACTTGCTCACCCTACTTTGTACATATCTTAGCAGTTACTTACACTCCGTGCCAAGGAATACGAAAAGTTCTCAGCGAATCGAAGCGAATCTGGCGAGTCTTATTATCGAATTATCACGGCTAAAGTCATAATCGTTGCCATGCGGAACGTGGCGCGTTGCCATAATACACGGGGACGACTTTAACGCGAGTTTGACGGGAAAAGTCGAATCGACCCTTCCTCCGTGAGAGGAGAGGGCCCCTCCGTTCTCTGTCTCCCTCTCGAGAAAGGGAGATCCCGATCCCTCGGAAGCACGGGAACGCGCTCAGGGGCCTGCTCTCGTGGAGAAGGGTGAAAAATTGCAGCGACTTATTAAACGGAAAACTTAGCCGCCCTCAGGACGGCACGGGACGAGACAGCGGGACCCAGCCGTGTGCCCCGCCATGATATATGTATGCCCATCGGGTAAGAAAGTTTTGACGAGCGCAAGCGACTGCCGGCTGCGTTATTATTGGCGATAAATTGTCGAAGCGCACCGCTCTCTCTCTCTCGGCCGGTCGACACGATAAAATGAATGAACGAATCCGCGAGGTCGCGCCGACGAACAAAAAGCGCCCGCCGGATGGACGCGAACAATGTGAACAGCGCCGCTTGCTGCGACGGAGCACTACAGGATAATCTTGAAACTTATTTGTTCGATATTATAATCGACATATTTTCTGTAATCTTTCGCTTGTTAATTGATTTTTCTAAAATTTCTCTCTCAAATATAATCGGCTTTGGTGCAAAATATGGATAAAAGAATTTACACGAACATCACTCGCTCTTACTGATTCTTTTACTTATTAAGTGTTCCGGTAATCGGAAAAGAGTTAAACGAAGAAAGTACTGTGGAAGAGGAAGTAAGTATTTCTCAAATTCTTTAATTTTTTGTTGCATCTGTTTTGCTCGGTTGAGCATCATCATGTTACAAAATAATTGTCAAATAGTTTTTCTTAATTAATAAGTAGACAACTATCATAGATAATTATAGTTGGCAATTATATTATTAAATAAATATTAACAAAACTACACTGAAAAAAAGCAATATATCCAATAAGATATATAGTTGCGGGCTGCCAACTACAAAGATAATCAATACAACAATATATGATATTGCAGTCCATCAACATTGTACTTGCATTAACAGCAAATATTATTGTATTGAGTATTTTATGTAGTTGGCAGCCCGCAATTACATATGTTATTGGCTATATTACTTTTCTTCTGTGTACATTTAGAAAAAGATAATTTGGAAAAAGTGGTATTATTTTTCAATTTGCCTAATACTTTTATAGTCACTTTTTTATCAATATTTTGTTATCGAGGTACTTAAAATGAAAATTTATTCTAAATTAAGTTCCGTCCATTTCTTATTAATAACGAATAAATTTCAAGCTGTTTAAATGTATTTACCAGCATTATATCTCGTGTTAACGCCATAAAAATATCAATTTATGTATTAAACTTCTGACTACCGTTATAAACAGCTTTTTAAACGACAAACTGGCTTTCTACGATTCAAAACGTGAGTTTATCTGTGGCGC
This sequence comes from Monomorium pharaonis, assembly GCF_013373865.1. NCBI lineage: Eukaryota > Metazoa > Arthropoda > Insecta > Hymenoptera > Formicidae > Monomorium > Monomorium pharaonis. The sequence goes on along the minus strand of NC_050470.1, from coordinate 21,448,570 downwards.
TATCGATCGTATCTCACGACAATTTCGTCGAAAAACCGTCGTAAAAGTCGATCGTTAAGAAGAATTTGAAACCGCATTACTGCTCGAAAATTGTCTACTGAATGGCCGTCCTGACGTGAAACAACCTCGCAACAAAAATGTTACGTATCTAAGCTGGCATCTCTCTACGGATGAGTAGCTCTCGTTTCCGCTGCTCGCGACTTTGATCCGGTATCTACGGTGATCTTAAAGGATGTTTTATATATCGGCATGAAAATAATTTTAAAAGCATCATCAGATCAGGCGGCTTCAATCGTTTATAGCTAGAATATCTATGCTAGATCTACTAATTGTAAGATAAAATGACGATCAGTCTCTCTGCGCGAGTGAAAATTGACGATACGACCTCTACCTTTACGATTGCTCAACCTTTACGCAATTTATATTACGCTGCATAATTAAACGAGGTATATTCGATGTATATACTAACCTTCACGTTTCCTCGGTTAGCCGAACGTGTTTTATTATTCAGTACGTTAAAAGAAATACAACAAGTTTCTTCATATTTAATGCCCTAGGTAGCCTCTCAGCGTCGTAGATATTCGAATGAACTTGAATATCTGTGACCCTTCGAATAACAAATCTTCACACGTCAATACTAAGAAATACGTGGAATCATCATATATAATAGATATTTAAATGCTTTATCGTTGGAAATGTTTAAACGTTAGAAATATAAATTCTGTGCATGATCTAAAACAGAAAAGTGATTTTTAAATGTGTAGGGAATACGAGCCTTCAATTGCCGTGGACCAGTAAGTTTGTAGAAGAATTACTATTTATAAATAATAATAATTATTAATTATTATTATCTCCTATTCCTCTCTTCTTCTTTCTTCACTATTAGAAGATTACATATCCTCTTTCTTAATGTCTTCGTCACGGTAAATTTTAAAGAGTCACATAAGCAACATTATCGATATCAACCCCTTAATACAATGTTATTATATCGCAATTTATAATCATCCCTCTATAATCACCGAGAGTATTAGTTTCCTTTAGTCAATTTGTCGACGCCCTCAAGCAGCTTACGATCGAACCGATCAATCCCCGGGTTTCAATCCGCGGATAGATCGGTCCCTAGACGATTTGACGTCGTCCCGCCGAGAATGCCGTCCTATATCGTAACCGGCATCTCTCCTCCGCAGGTTGTAACCGCTTCACCGAGCTCAAAGCAACGTATACACTTGTTCTTCCCTACGTTCCTTCTGAGGTGCGCGCGCGGCTTTCCGGATAATTCAAGGCGATAAGCCCGTCGCCGATGAGAGGGTTTATCGTTAGGGGGTTTTCCCCGAGCCGCGCTGCGCCGACGACAGGGTGCGACTACTAACCCCCGGGTTCTTTTCGCCTTCTCTCTCTCTCTCTCTCTCTCTCTCTCTCTCTCTCTCTCTCTCTCCCTTCTCCATGATTTCTCTCCGTAGCGGAGATTCAAAGCGGAAAGCGGAGGGCCGGGCCTAAGTAAGAAGCTACCTGAAAGAGGAGGATCAGCGGGGGACGAGATTTAAGCCAGTGACTCGTAAATCGCAGCGGCCCGTATCCTCGCTCGCTCCTCCTCGTCGAGAGTCGATTGCCTCGGACGATCGATTGACTACGAGGAGTCCAGGGGGCTGGCACGGAAAACGGACGTGTACGGAAGGGAAAGACCGATTAAAGAGGGGGGAGGGGGGAGGACGTAGACAATCCTGAATGCGTTTATTTATCGCGTGGGCATCAGCGTAAGCTATAAGACGATACGATATGTGGACAGTTATTGGCCGCATCAAGCTATCACAGGGAGGAATTCAAATCAAGCATTGCGGTGAATTTACGAGCCATTCGCGCGTTTTTCCGGCGGCGGGGACGACGACGACGACGGGACGATCCCTCCGAGAGAAATCGCACGAATCGTAAATCGATGCGTGCCGGAACTTTGCCGAAGGCCGGCCATGGCGAGTCTGCCGGGCCTTGGCCAACTTTTCCCGTGAACAATCGCGAGTGACGGCTCTCACTAAACCTCAAGAGTGATTCGACAGAGTCCTAATTGAGCATTTTGCTGCCACGACTCGCGTCCCCAATTTCGGCCATACTTTACGTAGAATTATGTTGGCTTATTCATTTATCGCATACAATGCATTGAAAAGAAGCGTGCACATTTCAGCGTCACACAGAAAATTGCCACATCTGCTTTACCTTAATTCTTTTCTTCTTCTACAAGAATTCAATTTTTCTTAAAAAAAAAGCGCAGAGGAATTGACCTAAATACCGATCTAAATTGTATAACAGCCGTAAGATTTAAAAGTTATTTAATAAATTTAGAAATTATTGCTCACTTCGGTCATGGCGTTGCGACTGATTTAACGCTTATTTCCTGGACGCGAAGTTCCTGGGAATCGGAATTCTTCAAGTCGTGCGATCTCAGGAGCGAAGCTGTTCCAGCCCGGTGCAGGGCTGGTCGCTTGACCGGCCACGTTTTTTGCCTGACGAGTCGTCGTCCCTGCGGACGGCTGTATCGAGAGAGGGAAAGCGGAGAAAAAGAAGGGAAAGAGAGAGAGAGAGAGAGAGAGAGAGAGAGCCGTTTCAGCAAGAAGATAAGATGCGAGTAATCTAAGTGTCGATTCATACCGCTGCACTGATCGATGCCATCGCGTGTCGATCGAGAGCTGCATTTTCTCTCGAGCGCACCTAAATTAATTCGTCTGGCTTACCCTACGTAGAAGGAAAAAAGAAAAAAAATATATACACACTTTTTCGCCTTGCTGTGACTAAAGGGATAAATATAACATATACAAAAGAGAAATTAATTCGCTTATGGCTAAGAAAAATAGAGATGCTAATGAATCAAATCCCATCTAATTGGATTTACGATGTGTCTAAAGTTTAGACCTTAGGAAAAGATTCGGATGGTGCATGTAGCACCAAAGGTTCCGCTTTATTTGTCCAATTCAAATGTATTCCCGTCATTAAGATGGAAAAAAAAACATCGGCTCTTTACGAGATAATACCATCAAAAATATACACGATATTGTGCTTCGCACCATCAATTTATCACATTAAAAATCTGAGGAGGGAATGAAAGATCTGTTTAGAATAAAAAAAAACTGTAGGAAATATAAGATTCAGTGTTTCAACAAGACAAACACCAACCGTTTAATCATCGGCAATTAACATAGCGACTAATAATTCGAAGTAAACATCTACGTGGCTTGGCGCATTAAAGATCGCATTAATTATGCCCCATTACTCTACATCGCGTCCTTCACGCGCGACGAAGAAGAAGCGAAGGGCTCGTAAATTTTCGAAATTAAACGGCCGTCGAAGCGCTGGAAATTAGACGACAGGCGGTCGAGAAGAGAGGCGCGGAGTCCGGGGCCGAGGTCTTGCGAAGTTCCGAAGGACCCTTCGTCCTTCGGGAGTGTCTTGGAGAAGAAGACAGCGGCGGGTAGTCCCTAACGAACTTATCCCGAAGGCTGAGTGCCGCCTCCGGTGCGTCTGGAGACGTGCACGTGCGTTTCCGCTTCATAGGCGTACTTTATTTTCAATACCTCTAAATATATATATATATATATATATATATATATATATATATCTCTAAAACAAATCAGGATATGTACAACAAATGAAGAGAAGCAACGTGTGTTTCTAACTGTGATGTGTAGGCATTGAAAAGTAATAAGACGTAGATACAGTTAATAAGATAGTAAAATAGATACGAAATTAAATACAGTTTCAGATTTACTTGCTTTAAACAAAAGAAGATATATCTTTGCAGATAAGTATATAAGAAGAAATAAATAAATCTTTTGATTACACGGAACCGAGTACAAAGTTTGGGTGAGACATGCTGCGCCTATGGCTTACTTTCGCACGGCGCGTGGAAGAGGAAGAAAAAAAAAAGGGTAGCAGAGAGAAACGTGGACTCCCGTGGAAAGAAACTCACTTTCCGCTTCGAATCAGTCGAACCCGCCGTCCCTCCCTCGAGTCGGAGTCGACTGGGAATTCGTGCGCCGAGATACGGAAAGGGGAGGTAGGGGTGCCGCAAGGGGTGAAACGACGTGGATGAACGTATTCGCGTATAGGAGAGCGAAAGAGAGGCAGTATCCGAGGAACGGTGGAGAAAAAAAACGTTAACGATCGACGCTGATCCGCGGTGGGCGCGGACGAAATATAGCACGACGAGAGAGTCGAATCGCGCACGCGACCGATCGCGTCGCCCTCGAGCGAAGGTATTCCCCCCCCCTCGCAGGAAGGGACGAGGCGTAAACATCGAGAAACGATTTTACGTATCGCAGGCGTAGATTACGATCCATCTTATCCTCCCACTTCCCTTCGCGATCGCGCGACCGAGCGAAGTGAGCGGGCGAACGAGCGAGCGAGCGCTTATGGATAAATCGCTGGGACGGCCGGTGTTCATTCTTATCCGAATTAATGCGAATTTATCGACGGATGTGTATATACCGTATCCTCGACACGGGAATACGTGAGTCTCAGTACCGTTTTATCTCGCCGTAACTCTCGATCCTCTGGAATTATCTTCCTCATAAGGAACGCACCGATCGTTATCCGTCATATTCCTGAAAAGGAATTGTACACATCGGCGCGAATATAAATATCGTATCTGCAGAACGTCGTTTTTTTTCCCCATTGAACTGTCTACGACATATTGGTTGGACGCCTCTTTCGCATTCGCAATTGAAAAAGTCAATCAGCCCGGGCGTAGTACTTTCCTTTCCTTTTCGGAGAGGCCGTAAAGTTAACGCGACGTGTACGAACGATCGCGCGGCCATTTTAAGAGCAACTAATAAAACGCGCGATACATTATCGCGCGCCGGAGGAATGTCGTTATCGCTCAATCTTAAGAAACGCGCGCGTGCGAATGCATCGGCTAAATCGTCGCCTCTGGTTTCTGCCGGCTTAATCGCCGCCTTACGTCGCTCATAATTAATACAACACAATAACACACATCGACGCCGTCCGTGGCTCTGACACGCCGCCTCCTGCTCCACGCGTCTCATCCTTCTACCTCCTCCTCCTCCTCCTCTTTCTGCACCTGTTCCTCCACCCGACTAACGACTTTCCTCTCTTGATCGTTCCATTCATCTAGCCCGACGAAACTGTTCGTTTGTATTGCGTGCGCTGTTTCGCAAAATGACACGCCAATCGGCAACAGTAATGGGCACTTTAAGTTTACTAAGGAAAAAAAAGTAAGCAACGATTTCCGCACTAAAGACTCACGCGAAATAAATCTGTTCGCATTCCACCGACCGGGAAACGCACGTGTTCCGTGTGTTTTCTGTAAAACAGTACGGCATGTAAAGTCGCTGAGGGTCGTGCAGATAAAGAAGACCGACTTCCGAGGAAAGCCAATCCACTTTGTAAGCCGGTGCATTTACCGCGCCGGAGGAAGTGGAGCCTGCATTTTAATACGTGCAAAACGTGGCTCGCGGGCGAGAGAAACATCGGGATTGTTGTAATGACCAGAATCGAGGTAATTTACCGTAAAAAAGTGGTCCTTTCCGGTGATTCACTGGTAAGATTTAAGGGTTCGATAACTCTTTTCTGCTAATTTCGCATACATTATGGAAAAATGTATGGTGAAAAAGTATCCCAAATATCAAGAGACAACGCGCAGCGCGAGACAGCCCCGCGTATATATACACGAGTATGTACGCGACTTACGAGCACCTGAGATTATCAGATCTCAATAACGATTAAACCGATCGAGTTCTAATTAGGCTCAATCGAAAGCTTGGATTTGATTTGTATAAGAAAACTGTTTCCATTTTTACTCTATGTGCCTTACGAGTAAAAATATTGTAACGCAAAGACCGAATTTTAAATTTTTTATTTAAGATACGTCATCGTCGTTCATGTCCAGTACATGAAATCAACACTGACATGAAGTCAACGTGATATAATCGTTTTGTGAGAGTAAAATATAAATATTAAGTGATATATCTGTATAAGAAATTATTAACCGTACGATTTAGAGCTATATCACTTAATATTTATATTTTACTCTCAAAAAACGATTATATCACGAATGACAGCGATTTATCATATCAATTAATATATAGTATACATCAACACTTTATAAGAGACTTGTCATAGATAAATCTTAATGCCCTCTAGTGTTGACTTCAACTGGACATGAACAACGATGACGTATCTTAAATAAAAAATTTAAAATTCGGTCTTTGCGTTACAATACTCCACTCGTAAGGCACCATAGAGTAAAAATGGAAACGCGCGTTCACTTGGCGCGAGACACTACCGTGTATCTTAATTAAACATATCTTTCTTTTAATACTGATACAGTAATAGTAACTTATACGGTATACTTGTTAATATAATTCTATACAATACTCACATAAAATATTTTACATATATGTCATATTTCATAAGAGATCTGTAAAAATTAAAAGCATATACTTCGTCAACGGCCATATCACGTTGGAGATACCAGTTCTCGTCCGATCACTGAAGTCAAGCAACGTTGAGCATGGTTAGTACTTGGATGGGTGACCGCTTGGGAACACCATGTGCCGTTGATGTTATTTTTGTTAGTTTAAACTGTAATAGGAATTAAAATTGTTTTTTTTTTTCCAGAAATGTATGGTAAAAAAGTATACCTTTATTAAAAGGTATCCTAATCTAATTAAAAAATTTCCCTATTTTATGAATATGTAATATAAATAATAATTAAATATCAGTATAATTTAAATTTATATTATACATATATTTTTATTTTAATATTAAAATAGTTGTAGTAATTTATACAGTACACTTTTTAATATAATTATATACAATACTCGCGTAGAATATTTAACATATATTTCATATTTCATACAATATCTGTAAAAATTAAAAGTATGTATTTCGTCAACGGCCATATCACGTTGGAGATACCAGTTCTCGTCAGTTCTCGTCAGTCAGTGCGAGTGATTGCACGCATGAGCAAGAGAGAGCCCACATTGGCGAATAATTTCGCAGAAAACTCACCTATGGATACGGATCGCGACTCCTTCACACAAAAAGAAGGAGAAGCAGATTACCACACGAGTAACCAAGTAGATTGGTACCAAATAGCAGAAGAATCTCACGCCCACCAAGGCGAGATAACCTCTCAACGAGAGATCCAGACACCAACAGTTCCTGAAAAAGAAAACGAACAAAAAGTTATATCAGATAACCAAATTATTCTGATCAATCACGAACTAAAAAAAAAACTTGCAAAAAGAAAAAGCACTACAACAAACATCAGCATGGGGAAACCCAAAAAAATGAACCCGTCTCCTAACCTAAATATACCAAGAGACACAAGGAACAAAGAAAATATAAATCCAAGTAACGAAAGGACACACATAACAAACCTAAACCATACAGACGAACTCAACATAAATATAAAAGAGTTACTAGAAGAAAATCAAAGACTAAAGCTCGAAATCCAAGAGCTAAACAACGAAATAAGATCTAACAAAAATAGGGAAAATATTGCAACAGCCACACAAATGCAATATTTACCCAACATCCAAACGAGCAACAAGTTCGAGATACTAAATAACATTGAAATGAACGACACCCAAGAAGAAAAAAAAGAAGAAAACACGGTCGACCAAAGCCACGCAAAAGAAGACTTTGTAACTTACCTGAAAAATAAAAACAACCAACAAAAAACAACCAGAGGAAAGAAAGACGCAACGAAGCCACAGAGTGCTCAACCAGGACAAACAACAGCAGCGGAGACGTCCACAAGTCCAGCAGTAAACGCAAAGAGAGCAGATGAGGAGACGCACCTTCGAACACCAACTAGAAGGACTAGGCCACCAATCATCAACATCATCCAGCAGGATCCGAAGGACACCACCAGATTATTAGAATCTAGCCTAAGTAGCATGAAAAATTTTTATATTAAAACAATAAGCGAATCAAAACATACCCTACAGGTAGATAATTTTGATAACTTTCAAGCTACAAAGACACTTTTACAAAATTGCAACACAAAATACTACACATACACACACAAGACGGAAAAACCGATAACCTTAGTACTAAGAGGATTAAATAACTCTTATGACGAAACAGAAATCCTAACCGAGCTAAATTCCCTACGCATTAATAATGTTAACTTTACAAAAGTAAATAGACTCACAACAGTTAAGTCAAGAAAAGAAAAAAAAAAATTACCAATATTCATAGTACAGTTGTCCCCTTCAAGTGAAATAAATAATGTAAAGAATATAAAACATATATTCCATCAAAAAATAAAATGGGAAAAATTAATGCGAAAGGAAATTATACAATGCAAAAAATGTCAACGTTTAGGACATACAGCAGCTAATTGTAATTTACCCTACAGGTGCGTCAAATGCGAGGAAAACCATGAACCGGGAAAATGCAGCAGTCCGCCACAACAAATAAACGAAAGGTCCAAACTATTCTGCGTTAACTGCAGAAATTATGGCCATCCAGCTTCATATAAAGGGTGCCCTAAAATAAGCGAAATAAGAAAAAGACTAGTAGCATCACAAGAAGTCAACAGACAATACACCAAGACAAACACCATTCAAGCAGAACCAAAACAAGAATATAAGCTTGCCACTCACAATCTTAGCTACGCTAAAGCTACCAAAAACTTACCAAGAACAATCGAAATTGAAAACACAAGCCTAGCCAGAACAAGCACAAGCGACACACACAAGAGGATATATAATCAAAATTTTGAACCCACAATAGAAATCATGATGAAGGAAATAATAAATAACCACCTAAATCTAAAGAAAATAGTGGAAGCAAACACGAATAAAATAAACACAATAGCATCATTACTTGAAAAACTTATACAAACGCAGGAATCCCATGGATAGACAAAAAGAAAGAAAAAACAAAATCACACTAAAAGATTTAAAAATCCTATCAATCAACGTAAACTCCATAGTCACAAACCAAAGAAGAGCATCACTACTAAATATAATGAACACGCAACAACCAGACATACTACTGCTAAATGAAACTAAGCTCAACAAACAACACGTACTACGATTCGAAAAGTATGACATTATCAGAAACGACAGGAACGAGCAACACATTGGAGGAGGCACAGCTATAGCAATAAAAAAAGAAATTAATTACACAAAAATAACACTACCTGAAAATAACGAAAATAAAATACTTGAAAACACTATCATCAAACTAGACACGAATAATGAAAAATCATTATACGTTATAGCAGTATACGCAAGAAGTGGATACCATAAAGAATTCATCCCGCAAATTAATAGATTATTCAGTCATCTGAAACTAAACGAAATGAACAACTTCTACATTATTGCAGGCGACCTAAACGCTAAGCACACAGTATGGAAAAATGCAAATAACAACGACACAGGAGAAATGTTTCAAAGATGGATAGAAACACACAACATACAATACAAACTGAAAATGCTAAGCACAAGATACCCTTCATACCCAAATGGAAACTCATATATAGACATTGTACTACTGGATACAAGATTAAAAGTACATAACATCAATAACGACCACGATCTAGAAAATATAATCTACGACAGCGATCACAATGCTGTAAAAATACAAATATCACTAGAGAAAGAGCACGAGATAATGAAAGAACACGAGACAAAAACAAAAAAATTCAACTATAAAAAAACAAATTGGGAGAAATTCGCCAAGAAATTAGAAGAATCAATCACAGACACCATACCTAACAACAAAAATCTAACTCTAACAGAAGTAGAAGAGTACCTTGACCAATGCAACCAAAAAATAATCACAACAATGGAAGAAACCATACCAAAAATACAAGACAAAAACACAATGGAATCATATATAAACCAAAAAATCAAAAAACTGCAAAAACAAAAAAATAAAATACTCACCTTAATCCATCACAACCGGAGAAATTGGCCAAATATCAACGTTGAACAAGCGGAAAACCTGAAACAGAAATTAAACGAAATCAGAGAAAAACTAAAAATTGAGTTCACATTATCAATTAACAAATACTGGAAAAACAAAATATCAAAAATATCAAAAAAAGAATCAGCGAATATGTTCCCTCAAATTAACAAAATTTTCAGGAAAAAAGAAATAGCACAAACCGACCCACTAAAACTGGACTACGACTCACAACTACTAGCGAACGCAGGTATCAACAAAAACGAATTTAAAAAAGACGATCAAAATGAGATAACAATCTCCAATGACACAGATAAGCTAAACATAATGGGAGCCCACTTTGCTAGCATAAACAATGGGACAAGAGACAACAATAAACCAGAGCTCAACGAAATAATTAATAAAAAAATAAAATGCTTTATAAAAGAAATAAAACAAGACGAAAACAACAATGTAACAATTTGTAACTTTAACAACACCAACACATCTGACAACCCAGCACCAGATCAACCTTTTATAAGCGTAAAAAAGCTGATAAAAATATTCAGAAAATTAAACAACAAAAAATCAACAGGCTTAGACGACATACCCAACATAGTATTAAAACATATACCACGAAAATTAATTAACATATACACAATACTATTCAACAACCTCCTAAATAATAACGCCTTCCCAAACAAATGGAAAATAGCAAAAGTAGTACCAATCAAGAAAAAAAATAAAGATAAAGAAAAACCAGATAGCTACAGACCGATAAGCTTACTACCAAATATAAGCAAGGTATACGAAACCATAATAAATGAACAAATAACCAGTTTCTGCGCAGAAAAAGAAATCATCCCCGAATCACAATTCGGATTTCAAAAAAATCTATCCACAATCCACGCTATAAACAAATTAACGTCGGACATCAACTGGAACCTGAACAAGAAAAATTGTATAGGAGCATGCCTAATCGACCTTGAAAAAGCATTCGACACTGTATGGCTTGAAGGCCTCTTATTCAAATTAATAAAAAAAGAATTCCCAAAAAACCTGACAAAACTAATCTGGAACATGCTAAAAAACAGGAAACTCATAACAGCATACGGAGAAGTAATGGCAAATAAAACATACGAATTACAAAACGGCCTACAACAAGGAACAGTCAACGCACCCATCTTATTCAACATATTTACAAGTGATATGCTAAAATTATTTAATCTAAATATACCAGAACACCCTCAAATTATAGCTTTCGCGGACGATGTAATTGTATATGTGGCGGACCGCTGGATTACCAATATTCAAAAAAAACTTAACGACATTGTACATAAACTAGAAGATTACTACGAGACCTGGCGTTTAAAAATAAATATAGATAAATGTGAAACCATCCTATTCAGATCCACACTAATGTACGCAAATCGCAACGTCAGAAATAACTACAAAAAATTCAAAATAGTAAGTAGACCCAAAAATGACGAATCTCAGACCATCCCACACAAAAATACAGTTAAATATCTCGGCGTATATCTCGATGAGAGACTACACTTCAAAAATCATGTAACCACACAATTAAAAAAAGCAACAAACACATTCATGAGTTTAAAAAGACTCTTCTACTCCAAACTACTAAACACAGATGTAAAAATAATATGCTACACTGCATTAATAAGACCAATCATAACTTATGGTTGCCCCATATGGTACAACATAAGTGCGTCTCTCATGGAGAAGCTTCGCCTCTTCGAAAGAAAATGCCTAAGAGCATGTCTAAACATGAATAGAACTGCCGAATCAAACTATACCAAATATGTAACCAACAATGCATTATACAGCAAAGCAGAAATTCAACGAATAGACAATTTCATGATATATCTAACCCGAGAACACTTTTTACAAGTAGGAAAAATAAAACAGAACAGCTTAGTATTTAGCGCGCTATACCCAAATCCATTATACTATGACTACACACTAACAACCGGTAACATACCACCTGAAGGTTTCATCTTCCTCGACCAAATGGGATACATATTAGACCAAAACAACATACCAATTATATACCATTACCCAAGGCATAATAACAATAAAAAAATTAAATACTTACCATTTTCAAATATACAGGACTCCAACATCTCGTGGAAATATGAAACGTCCATCCCAAATATACCTAAAAACAAAAAAAATAAAAGTAAAGATAGATACTGGTGGCTAACAGAAGCATAAAAGTAAAACTAGATAGAAAGAGAAAGACCCAAAAATACCACACAAAGGTAACAGATTGACAGCACAACAAACACACACACACACACACACACACACACACACAAGCACACAAGCACACACACACTAATCCCAAGTGAAGGGAGGGGGAAAAAAAAAAAAAAAAGTAATATTACAACTATTATAAGTACTATACTACCAAAGAAACATGCCCAAAAACAACTACCTCATTAAGATAATAATATATAAAATACTTCAATACTTACCTAATACTCTCATCAAGTCAGTAGTTACTCCCACACTTAGTACTAAACGTAATTAAGCGAATATGATACTGTTACCTATATACATAATACATCACATCAAGCTCATTAAAATATCACCTGTAAATATATTCATCTCATCAATCGCGTACACACCCATTCTCATAAAACACCTAGTTAGTAAGTAATCACCTAATTATAAGTAATAAAATAAGACAAGATATAGCGATTTTTTCACGGCATCAGCTGGACCCGCACTTTTTTGCGCTAAAATAACACGTTAAGAAAACATACAAGCTATAAATTACATTTTGTAATAAGCTAAATAAATCCTTAAATACATCGATTATTCTACAATTTAACAAACATTGTACGCAGCGACGAGAGCGAAAGGCCGTACCGCTCAAAACACAACAGTAAGATAAATCTAGAACGTACTTTTGATAGTTTTAACGTACGTCTCATATAAAACAATAATGTACTCCACTTACCAGCAATAAAACTATTTCATAAATCTAAAAAAAATCTACCAGTTCTCGTCCGATCACTGAAGTCAAGCAACGTTGAGCATGGTTAGTACTTGGATGGGTGACCGCTTGGGAACACCATGTGCCGTTGATGTTATTTTTGTTAGTTTAAACTGTAGTAGCAATTGAAATTTTTTTTTTAATGTACGGTGAAGAAGTATACTTTTATTAAAAAATGTCCGAATCTAATTAAAAAATTTCCATATTTTATTAATATGTAACATAAAAGAGATTTAAATATATCAGTATAATTTAAATTTATGTTATACATATATTTTTATTTTAATATTAAAACAGTTGTAGTAATTTATACAGTACACTTTTTAATTCTATACATACTCACATAGAATATTTTACATATATGTCATATTTTCTAAGATATCTGTAAAAATTAAAAGCATATATTTCGTCAACGGCCATATCACGTTGGAGATACCAGTTCTCGTCGAAATTCACCAAGAAATTAGAAGAATCAATCACAGACACCATACCTAACAACAAAAATCTAACTCTAACAGAAGTAGAAGAGTACCTTGACCAATGCAACCAAAAAATAATCACAACAATGGAAGAAACCATACCAAAAATACAAGACAAAAACACAATGGAATCATATATAAACCAAAAAATCAAAAAACTGCAAAAACAAAAAAATAAAATACTCACCTTAATCCATCACAACCGGAGAAATTGGCCAAATATCAACGTTGAACAAGCGGAAAACCTGAAACAGAAATTAAACGAAATCAGAGAAAAACTAAAAATTGAGTTCACATTATCAATTAACAAATACTGGAAAAACAAAATATCAAAAATATCAAAAAAAGAATCAGCGAATATGTTCCCTCAAATTAACAAAATTTTCAGGAAAAAAGAAATAGCACAAACCGACCCACTAAAACTGGACTACGACTCACAACTACTAGCGAACGCAGGTATCAACAAAAACGAATTTAAAAAAGACGATCAAAATGAGATAACAATCTCCAATGACACAGATAAGCTAAACATAATGGGAGCCCACTTTGCTAGCATAAACAATGGGACAAGAGACAACAATAAACCAGAGCTCAACGAAATAATTAATAAAAAAATAAAATGCTTTATAAAAGAAATAAAACAAGACGAAAACAACAATGTAACAATTTGTAACTTTAACAACACCAACACATCTGACAACCCAGCACCAGATCAACCTTTTATAAGCGTAAAAAAGCTGATAAAAATATTCAGAAAATTAAACAACAAAAAATCAACAGGCTTAGACGACATACCCAACATAGTATTAAAACATATACCACGAAAATTAATTAACATATACACAATACTATTCAACAACCTCCTAAATAATAACGCCTTCCCAAACAAATGGAAAATAGCAAAAGTAGTACCAATCAAGAAAAAAAATAAAGATAAAGAAAAACCAGATAGCTACAGACCGATAAGCTTACTACCAAATATAAGCAAGGTATACGAAACCATAATAAATGAACAAATAACCAGTTTCTGCGCAGAAAAAGAAATCATCCCCGAATCACAATTCGGATTTCAAAAAAATCTATCCACAATCCACGCTATAAACAAATTAACGTCGGACATCAACTGGAACCTGAACAAGAAAAATTGTATAGGAGCATGCCTAATCGACCTTGAAAAAGCATTCGACACTGTATGGCTTGAAGGCCTCTTATTCAAATTAATAAAAAAAGAATTCCCAAAAAACCTGACAAAACTAATCTGGAACATGCTAAAAAACAGGAAACTCATAACAGCATACGGAGAAGTAATGGCAAATAAAACATACGAATTACAAAACGGCCTACAACAAGGAACAGTCAACGCACCCATCTTATTCAACATATTTACAAGTGATATGCTAAAATTATTTAATCTAAATATACCAGAACACCCTCAAATTATAGCTTTCGCGGACGATGTAATTGTATATGTGGCGGACCGCTGGATTACCAATATTCAAAAAAAACTTAACGACATTGTACATAAACTAGAAGATTACTACGAGACCTGGCGTTTAAAAATAAATATAGATAAATGTGAAACCATCCTATTCAGATCCACACTAATGTACGCAAATCGCAACGTCAGAAATAACTACAAAAAATTCAAAATAGTAAGTAGACCCAAAAATGACGAATCTCAGACCATCCCACACAAAAATACAGTTAAATATCTCGGCGTATATCTCGATGAGAGACTACACTTCAAAAATCATGTAACCACACAATTAAAAAAAGCAACAAACACATTCATGAGTTTAAAAAGACTCTTCTACTCCAAACTACTAAACACAGATGTAAAAATAATATGCTACACTGCATTAATAAGACCAATCATAACTTATGGTTGCCCCATATGGTACAACATAAGTGCGTCTCTCATGGAGAAGCTTCGCCTCTTCGAAAGAAAATGCCTAAGAGCATGTCTAAACATGAATAGAACTGCCGAATCAAACTATACCAAATATGTAACCAACAATGCATTATACAGCAAAGCAGAAATTCAACGAATAGACAATTTCATGATATATCTAACCCGAGAACACTTTTTACAAGTAGGAAAAATAAAACAGAACAGCTTAGTATTTAGCGCGCTATACCCAAATCCATTATACTATGACTACACACTAACAACCGGTAACATACCACCTGAAGGTTTCATCTTCCTCGACCAAATGGGATACATATTAGACCAAAACAACATACCAATTATATACCATTACCCAAGGCATAATAACAATAAAAAAATTAAATACTTACCATTTTCAAATATACAGGACTCCAACATCTCGTGGAAATATGAAACGTCCATCCCAAATATACCTAAAAACAAAAAAAATAAAAGTAAAGATAGATACTGGTGGCTAACAGAAGCATAAAAGTAAAACTAGATAGAAAGAGAAAGACCCAAAAATACCACACAAAGGTAACAGATTGACAGCACAACAAACACACACACACACACACACACACACACACAAGCACACAAGCACACACACACTAATCCCAAGTGAAGGGAGGGGAAAAAAAAAAAAAAAGTAATATTACAACTATTATAAGTACTATACTACCAAAGAAACATGCCCAAAAACAACTACCTCATTAAGATAATAATATATAAAATACTTCAATACTTACCTAATACTCTCATCAAGTCAGTAGTTACTCCCACACTTAGTACTAAACGTAATTAAGCGAATATGATACTGTTACCTATATACATAATACATCACATCAAGCTCATTAAAATATCACCTGTAAATATATTCATCTCATCAATCGCGTACACACCCATTCTCATAAAACACCTAGTTAGTAAGTAATCACCTAATTATAAGTAATAAAATAAGACAAGATATAGCGATTTTTTCACGGCATCAGCTGGACCCGCACTTTTTTGCGCTAAAATAACACGTTAAGAAAACATACAAGCTATAAATTACATTTTGTAATAAGCTAAATAAATCCTTAAATACATCGATTATTCTACAATTTAACAAACATTGTACGCAGCGACGAGAGCGAAAGGCCGTACCGCTCAAAACACAACAGTAAGATAAATCTAGAACGTACTTTTGATAGTTTTAACGTACGTCTCATATAAAACAATAATGTACTCCACTTACCAGCAATAAAACTATTTCATAAATCTAAAAATCTACCAGTTCTCGTCCGATCACTGAAGTCAAGCAACGTTGAGCATGGTTAGTACTTGGATGGGTGACCGCTTGGGAACACCATGTGCCGTTGATGTTATTTTTGCTAGTTTAAACTGTAGTAGCAATTGAAATTAATTTTTTTTTCAAAAATATACGGTAAAGAAGTATACTTTTATTTAAAAATATCCCAATCTAATTAAAAAATTTCCATATTTTATCAATATGTAATATAAAAAATAATTAAATATCAGTATAATTTAAATTTATATTATACATATATTTTCATTTTAATATTAACACAGTTGTAGTAATTTATCCAGTACACTTTTTAATATAATTCTATACGTACTCACATAGAATATTTTACATATATGTCATATTTTATAAGATATCTGTAAAAATTAAAAGTATGTATTTCGTCAACGGCCATATCACGTTGGAGATACCAGTTCTCGTCCGATCACTGAAGTCAAGCAACGTTGAGCATGGTTAGTACTTGGATGGGTGACCGCTTGGGAACACCATGTGCCGTTGATGTTATTTTTGTTAGTTTAAACTGTAATAGGAATTAAAATTGTTTTTTTTTTCCAGAAATGTATGGTAAAAAAGTATACCTTTATTAAAAGGTATCCTAATCTAATTAAAAAATTTCCCTATTTTATCAATATGTAATATAAATAATAATTAAATATCAGTATAATTTAAATTTATATTATACATATATTTTTATTTTAATATTAAAGCAGTTGTAGTAATTTATACAGTACACTTTTTAATATAATTCTATACAATACTCGCGTAGAATATTTAACATATATTTCATATTTCGTACAATATCTGTAAAAATTAAAAGTATGTATTTCGTCAACGGCCATATCACGTTGGAGATACCAGTTCTCGTCCGAAAAATAAAACTCATATGCTACCAACTACTAATAAGACCGATCATTACATATGGATGCCCAATATGGTACAATATGAGCGCGTCACAGATGGAAATGTTAAGAATATTTGAAAGAAAATGCCTAAGGGCATGTCTCAATATGTATAAAACTCCGGAATCAAATTATAAAAAACATTTTAGCAACAAAACACTATATAACAAAGCAGACATAAAAAGAATAGACTCATTCATATTAAAATTGACCAGAGACCATTTTGCCAACATAGCAAAAATACGACAAAATAGTCTAATTTATGGCGCACTATATCCTAACCCATTATACCATGAAAAAACATTAAACACAGGATACATTCCACCGGAAGCTTTCATATTCTTAGACGCAAAAGGATACATCCAAGATAAAAATAACATACCGATAATTTACCATATATATAGACATAAGAATATTAAAAAAGTAACATACACCCCAAACACAGACTGTACAGAGATAGGTAACAAAGACAAAATAAAATATAGTACGGCACTTCCACTCAAAGACGAAACAGACAAATACAGATGTAAAACCGATAAGTACTGGTGGCTAGATAATTAAGCACGCATTGTAGATCAAAATTGTAAAGGCGAAACAGCCTTACCACCCCCATGTATATATTCCCCCCCCCTCTTAAAATTAGGATTAGGATAAGATTTAGGTTAAGTATTTACTTATAATTTAAAAAAGAAAAATGTGATATCGCTCCGAAAATTTTTTTATCATCCTTTTTTCTTCGGATAACACCAAAAAAAAAAAAAAGCCAAAGCAAGATTGTTTCGCAGTGACTATTGTCACAAGGCAATTATCGATTAAGAAAGAGTACTTTTAAAATATAGCCTAAAAAGAAAAGTGTAAATTACTGAGAGAAGCTCGAACTGAGCCCGCAGTGATATTTGTATTAAATTAAGAAATAGTTTCTAAGTTTGTTTATTGACTTACTGTATATATTAGAACACTGTATAATTGGATTAAATAAACATCTCTTAAAAAAAAAAAAAAAAAAAACCAGTTCTCGTCCGATCACTGAAGTCAAGCAACGTTGAGCATGGTTAGTACTTGGATGGGTGACCGCTTGGGAACACCATGTGCCGTTGATGTTATTTTTGCTAGTTTAAACTGTAGTAGCAATTGAAATTAATTTTTTTTTCAAAAATATACGGTAAAGAAGTATACTTTTATTTAAAAATATCCCAATCTAATTAAAAAATTTCCATATTTTATCAATATGTAATATAAAAAATAATTAAATATCAGTATAATTTAAATTTATATTATACATATATTTTCATTTTAATATTAACACAGTTGTAGTAATTTATCCAGTACACTTTTTAATATAATTCTATACGTACTCACATAGAATATTTTACATATATGTCATATTTTATAAGATATCTGTAAAAATTAAAAGTATGTATTTCGTCAACGGCCATATCACGTTGGAGATACCAGTTCTCGTCCGATCACTGAAGTCAAGCAACGTTGAGCATGGTTAGTACTTGGATGGGTGACCGCTTGGGAACACCATGTGCCGTTGATGTTATTTTTGCTAGTTTAAACTGTAGTAGCAATTGAAATTAATTTTTTTTTCAAAAATATACGGTAAAGAAGTATACTTTTATTTAAAAATATCCCAATCTAATTAAAAAATTTCCATATTTTATCAATATGTAATATAAAAAATAATTAAATATCAGTATAATTTAAATTTATATTATACATATATTTTCATTTTAATATTAAAACAGTTGTAGTAATTTATACAGTACACCTTTTAATATAATTTTATACACATAGAATATTTTACATATTTGTTATATTTTATAAAATAGCTGTAAAAATTAAAAGTATTAATATATTTCGTCAACGGCCATATCACGTTAGAGATACCAGTTCTCGTCGAGCCCGCAGTGATATTAGTATTAAATTAAGAAATAGTTTTTAAATTTGTTTATTAACTTACTGTATATATTAAAACACTGTATAATTGGATAAAATAAACATCTTTTAAAAAAAACCAGTTCTCGTCCGATCACTGAAGTCAAGCAACGTTGAGCATGGTTAGTACTTGAATGGATGACCGCTTGGGAACACCTGCAGTTGACGTTATTTTGTTAATTTAAATTGTAGTAGCAATTAGAATTAATTTTTTTTCAAAATATTGAGAAAACGTTCAACTAATATTTCAAATTAAATTCGATAAGTAAAATTATTTTTCGTTATTTTTTCTATTTATAACTTTGTTATCGCGGAAATAACCAAAAAACGAGATAGCCCCGGCGTGCGAATAATAAAAACGAGACACAGTCACTGTTAAAATTAACAAATATATAAAATTTTCGGTATAACAATATAATCAAGATTTCTGCAAAAACAATTGCTGGAAGTCGTAAAAATTTTTGTCGCAATGTCGCAAGTCTCGCTGCTTTAGCTCGATCGGATGGCTCGAACATTGATTTGCATTGGACGACGCGCTGTCTGGTTCTCGCTTAAGAAATTGCTGTCACAATCATACCTTTTTAAAAAAACTAAAAAAGAGGCGCCAAGTATGGTTTTTCTTTAAGGAAAAAAATTGCAATCCAAGATAGTACTTTTAATTAAATTCGACCTAAGTGCTATATATCTTCATGGTTGGAAAAAATCACATACATTTATTTATTAAATGAATCCAAGATAATACTGTTCATTAAATTCAACTAAAATGATACATATATGACATATTATTAATATATAGTCACAAAAATCTAATATGATACTTTGGATAAAATTCAACCTAAGTAATACACATTAACTTTCTCTACAAAAATAATGATATCAAAACATTGATCTGATTCTTGGTTGTCCGGCAGATCAATCCTACAGGCGAGAGTTTTTCAAGATGCCTAAGGACGCAGGTGAGCCAAGATCTGCGGATGAGAGGGGTAGCCTACCGTAATTCAGTAAACCATGAATTTTTGTATACTAGTGATCCAATTAGAAGGTGGGAAACTTCCCTGCTTAGTTGAAAGTAAAGCACTATCTGGTAAACGACCAACGGTCCTTGACCCAGCACGTCAGGGAGTCTCCTTCGTGAATAGTGCTGCAGGTGGTCACTGCCTTCCCAGAGATGACTGTTGATCAATGCGGAATTGCCGAAAGATGTAGTAATTGTCTCTGTATTGAATCGCACTTCGCTAATCGCACTGAGATTCAAACTATTGAAAATGAGATAGCGCTTCGTTAATCGCACTCAGTCACAATGTATTCGCATGCGAACTCGAGAAAAGTAACCGAAAGACTGACGCAATGCATGCCGAATTTTCCACAGTCCCCACTCAAATCCCACTCTTCATTCCTTTGCTTGATAATTGATTGGCTAAAGGGATGTCGCACATATCGACGTCATCGACTTATTGTCGCCAGTGAAAAAAGCCGCCAGCGGAAGGGCCGACGAAATTTAGGTACCTGCGTGGGAACTGCCTTTTGTTAGGCAAGAGGGGTGACCTCGAGTCGTTTCGAGACAATATCTAAAGACCGCAATCGCTTGCAATTATGCGTGCCCAAACTTGCACGCCTCGTCGAGAAAGACTCCGAGATTTCAAAAAATCAATACGTAGGCAGACAAAAAATTACTCGAGTGTGTAATTCATCAGGTCATCCGAATCGGCCCTGACATTTCTATTGTAATAACAGTTATTTTCTTAAAAAACTTGTTTTGAAATCAAAATTCAGATATTCACGATCAAAATTTTTTGTCACTGATTTGAAAAGAGAAAAATAAATCTAAGAAGTCTGTTGTTTTCAAATTTCCAAAACTTGTAGTTAGTATCACATTGAATCAAAATATCTTTAATGTGTACTAAAGATAAATATATAAAACAAATAAATATATATTCGTGAGGCGCCGAGAGAACTTTTGCGACTTTCGATGTGTAAAACAAGAGGCGATCACCGAAGCGAAACGCGAGGAGCGCGAAAAGAAACGCGACCAAAATGGAATCGTGATGCCACTATCCTTCTTCCAGACTTTTCCCTCGTGATGGTCACGGCTCGGTCGCCACCCTCAAAATTATCCCACGTAAAAAACGAGCTTGGAAAGGACCACGAGTAAATGCGATCAGACAAGTTTTTAGAACTTTTCTAAATCTCCGGGCGCACAAAATGTCTTTAAACGTAAGATAAATCTTTAAATTAAACGTCTTTTTCTTTTAATGTTTTCCTACATATTTCATTGACACTTTTGCATTGAATCTTTTATATAACAAAAACAATGATATTCAACTATTAATTTCATGTTTCTTTTTAGATGTGGAATAAATATAATAATATAAAACAAATGTGTCATAACTTTGAGTTTTGATTTTATTGAAGAGTACTAACTAATATAAAACCGCGCGTTAAAAGTTTTCAAGTAAAAATTTTAATTATTAATGAAGTTATTATATAAAATGTAAATGAGTGGTAAATGCCACCTTCTCCTCTATTATTTCGAATTGTAGTCTGAGTTTTGGAAATCAATAGTAGTGAACAAATTAGAATATTAACACGAATTGACATGTAATTTTTGGCACAAGAAACACGAGGCAAATTAAATATCGAACAACCGGCTTCCCGGATGTGCGATTTTTTTATCGATTGATAATTTTCATAGCGTATCGCGGCGCGCCTTTCTTCGCAAACGTATGCCTACGGAATGCATAAGAAGAATGGGTATAAGCGAAGCGACCGTCGAGCTCTCTATCCATCGCACATTCATCGTTGTAAGGCCGCGATGCGCGTCCAGCGTCCGAGCTGCAGCCCCATAAAAATGCGCAACGAAGCCAAGGGCAGACTCGGTCTTCAGACTATCTCGCAGTATCCTGCACTCGCCACTATTGTAGCACACGTCCGATATAATCTTATTATAATAAATTCTATATAAGACTTGCAAAATTTAATTTAATTCTATATCCCGCACATCTTAACCTTTGGAATAAAAGTGTAATTGTAATTTATTGCGCATAATATTTTATGACAATTATTTCGGATATCAAGTAATTATGTTCGTTTTTACGTGCGCGTAGTAAAAAATTTGATATATTATTTTAAATTTATTTATAATAAAAGTTTCGTTAAATCTTTCATTCTGTTACTCTCAATAATTTTTAAAAAAAATTATTTATATATACATAAATGTATAATATAAATAAAACTTTCGCATACGTATATAGTATAGACAACAGTATCTAGTCTTATATGCTGTTGCAAAAATTGGAACGCGTATCGAGGGAATGGACGACCGGGACTTTCGATATTCTCTCTCTGCTTTCTCGAGGAAGTTGAAGAAATCCGCTCGCGTAGCGGCCGGATATGAGGCTTGTTACCGGCGAAGGAGATCCATCCGCCCCTTCGTAAATCCGTCTCCGATCATCCTTGCGGTATACGCACGCATAACACGAGACGCACGCTCCCGGGCCAATCCTGGTAACACGGGCGAATCCTCCGTGCGTGACCGACGTATAGAGTTACGCGAGGCGCAGTCCCGCATTCCTAGGTACACACATGAAATTCGATATCGTTTGCGCCCAGGAATCGTGGAGGAGCCCGCGCGGGCGAGGTGGCGCGAGACGAGACGGAAGAAACGAGAGGTATAAGGCCGTCGCGATCGATCGTTATCGCGTACCCACGTACGGCCGCACTTGTCGATCCTCCGTGTCTTCGTACGCGGCAAAAGAACCAGAACAAAATACCCTACTGCCTTCCTCTCATCCTCCCCTTCCACCACCTCCTCCTCCTCCTCCTCCTCCTTCGAGCGGCATCCGATCTCGCGAGGATTTTTTTTCGCGATGCACTTCTCTCGAGCTCCGTACTGCCTTTCCCTCGGCTGCTCACTTAGCGCGTCGCGTTCCATCGTGTCCGAATTTTTATCTTGCGTCCCGTGATGCAGAAAGGAGACATCGGATTATGCAAGAAGGTAACTATAAGGCACATACGGGTCTTGTATTGCATCATTTTGTTTTGAAGAATAATAAAGTATCTAGAATGGTGTAGAATTTCGGAAGAGAACATTTGCGTAGCTGGATTAATTTTACATTAATTTATTTTCGAAATTAATTTTACATTTCCAAATTATGTGCAAAGTTTGTTTCCAAGATTTGTAGTAAGAAATGTAGGTAAGAAATTTATCTAACAATAAAATTATACGGGAGAAGAAACATGAGTTTATGTAGTAACATAGAGCGCACGCAAAAAAATGGGAAAAGTAAAAAATAAAGACTAAAAACATTAACCACAATACAAACATTCGAAATTAAACATTTTTCAACACAGTGTTATTAGTCGCGTTTATAATTATATAATGTTCATTTAATAAATTATAATGTATTAGGGAAATTTTGTCTTGGCTTGATATATTGACCTGTTTATCGAATTATTTTTGTAAAAACGTTAAAGTGATTTTTTAAAAATCTTACAAAAGTAGACAATAACAAGGAGCATGTATACGGAGAGAATTTTCTCTTAAAATTTACCCTCTTAAAATTTGGTAATAATGGGATAATGCGTGACTTCGAGGAATTTTACTATACTTTTTAGTAAAATTATAGTAAATCCCACAATTACCAGATTTTGAGGGTAAATTTTAAGAGAAAATTCTCTCCGTGTAGGCAGGACTACTAGAAATCGAGAATCGGGGCTACCGAGAGAAATCGTGCGAATCTCTTCTTCGGGCGAGACACCATTTTTCCACCGCCCGTGGTAAATCGGAACGCGTTAATGAAAAGTCAGAAGGTTAAGCGGCCGCGGGAAGGAATCCGGCCGGAATTGATCTTCGTTTTTTTTCCCCCCACGCGATTAACAAGTCGCGCGTTAGGTCGAGATGACGGAGTTTGCCGGATAATCCGCTTATCGCAAGACGTGAGCGCTAAAGTGAAAGCCGGTCGGATCGCGTTGCGAATACACGTGGCGACGCGTACGTACGATCGCGGGTTTCGTCGGAGGCCCAAAATCGACCGGTTTTTCCGTCGAACGGCGACGTTGTTCTTGCCCCGCGCATTGCAACCAATGGCGCACCGAGTGCTGCTACTTTCGGCAAAGCAGGAGCATAAAACATTACGGCAACCCGCGACAGGTCGCGGCGCCCCGTTGCGCTCTACTTTCAGCTTGCCACTCGGACTTTCGAGAGAAAAAACGAGCAGCCTGAATTTATGTCACGAAGCGCAGTTAATGTTTCCGACAACGTAACAACCGTAATTTCGTAAATGCAAGAAAGCAGCCACTTAAGTGCATTTCTGTTTGGTGGACGGAATGTTTATTATTATTACGGAGAAACGAAATAAGCGAAATGTAAATGTAATCTTCTTAACAGTGTAATAATAACATCCAAGATTTTTTAACCTGGGGTGTTTTTTTACTTATCAGAAGAAAAAATAAAACTTGGTACAATAGTTTTCGTTATTAATTGAGAAGTCATAAGACAACGCCAATTACAAGCCGAGTCTTAATTACGAGTCAAATTTGACAGAATTAAATATTTTACAGACATGCGTGTAATAATAAAATTGCAATTTTTTTCATTTTTCAACTTTTTTATTTAGATATAAAATCACTTTTGATTCACAATCATTGCTGACATTCCGAAAAAAGGAAGTAAGTTATCATCATCATTAACATCTCTAATAAGATCACTTTTTAATAATTTCTTAAAACTATAACATAATCGTTTATGCGAAAGAAATATATCCTGATTAAAATAATGATAACATGATGAAAATAGCGATAGAAAAAAAATAAAAATTAATTATCGAAACACGACGGGCAATGAATCACCTGTGTCATTTTTCAACTGTCGGCATAGAAAAACTAAAATAAATTCTAACAGCAGCAAACTTTATGAGTCACAGATTATTAAACTGCAAACAGAGGAGGCTGAAATACGTTCATTTTCGCCAGACATATATACTTAAGAGTCCAGAATTACTGGAATTGATATTCCGATCGCTTTCCTTGTTAGGTACGAGCAGGAAACCTGTCAATAACGGCAATCGAGGTTTTCATCCGGCGCGATTATCGCGACCGCGCACCACCGACGTGGTCATCTTGGATGCTCTTTAACGTTGAATTTACCGTCAATTGGAAGCATTATTATACATCATTCATGAGGGAGGGAGGGAGCCGGGGCACGGCCGCAAAAGGGATAATCCCTTTTCCATTGTGCGGTAGCTTAAACTCACCGACCTTCCGAGCGCGATTCAAAGCGTGGGCGCGGAAAATTGTGCGGACGCGTATGGCGACGTTAAGCCGCCAATTATACGTCGGGCTTAATCGCCACGGCTGAGGCTAAACGGCCCCGCCGATTTTTGCACTGCTCTTTATGCAATGCCGCCGGTCACGCTTGCCGATATCTCCGCAATAGAGTCATTCACAAAAAAATTAAAAATTATGTATGTTTTTTTTTTATTAAGTGTAAGTAATATCAATGTCGATTACACTTTAAAAAGTAATATTTCATACGTATTTATCAATCAGTAATTAATTAAAAGTCATTAAAAATTCGAAAAATGTCACGTGCCTTCAAACGTGATATGATTGGTCGAAGATAATGTGACGTCACGATATATGACATAAGTCACATTGTTTTAGGTGGCTGCATGCAAACACGTTATGTAACTAATTATTTTTATTACATACATTGTTTCTTTAATTGGCATTTCGATGAAGCGATCTGAGGGCTTCGTGCAAGCAAAATCGGACAATTTACCAAAAATGACAGTGGTAATGTTGTCCGATTTTTTTACTCAAAGTGAGTGTTTCAACATCGCAGAGACTACAGGTGTTAAAGCTGAAAGGTAGGTATTTTTTCCATTTAAAAAATATATATATATGTAATTATATTTACAATGTTAATATCCATAATATAAGCATATTAAATAAAATAGACAAAATAGGTTATGTTTGTATTATATTCTCAATTTAAAGATATGTAAATAGTTATGCTTATATAAAGTATTTTTTAGTATATTATGTTTCATATACATATTAATGAAACAACATTATGTGTACAATATATATTAAATAATAAATTAATTAAGTAATTTTAAAAGTCATTAATACACTAAATCTTTAGCATGTAATAATAAAATATGATAAAATATTTAATGTAATGATTAAAATAATGTCAAAAAAGCATAAATTAATATAATTTTTTTACTAGATCTAAACGTGAAGAATATGGAGATAATGCCATTGGATATGTTGAGCTGAAACGAGAAGGCTCAATATGCACTGTTCGAGGAAAAATATGTCCAGAGCATAAAATTCGAAGTAAACCTTATACAGTTTTTCTTAAGATAGATGAAGAGACTGAAGAAATTAAAGAAGCTGTTTGTCATGATTGTGCCGCTTCTGCGGGTAAAAAATAGAATTTGTTATTTTTAATAAAAAAAAGCATATATATCTTTTTATATAAAGAAATTAAAAATGTTTTTATTATATGTACATATGTACATAAGTTTAAGATATTTTCTATTAAGACATTTTTGGTTAAATTATTAATATGGAAAAAAAAATTAATTGATTAGACATAACAAAAGTAATTAGAGACATATTTCAGGTGGTTGTAAGCATGCTATTGCTTTTATGATGTGGGTTCATAGGAGAAGTGAAGAACCAGAACCAACAGCAACAATATGCTATTGGAAAAAATCTAGATTAGCTCAAGTAGGAATTAATATAAAGTGTATTACAACAACAAAAATGAAAAAGCCACAAATGAAATATAATTTTGAAAACGCTGATAATTTTTTTGATAAAATCTTGCATGAAATGCAGATTTTGCAGTTCACTAGTCAGATATCTAGACATTTAATTTCTTTAGAAATATGTAATAATTTATCACTGCATCAGTTATTAATACAATTTGCTAAAACTCAAGGAACAAGTGCAGATGACTTTTTGGCCTTTTCTAAACAATTAATGTCTATCAAACAGTGTATTGAAGTAGCTCAAGAAACAAAATTACAATCTAAATCTAAACTATGGATGGAAATGAGATACGGTCGTATTACAGCATCCAGAATTTATGAAGTTGCTCATTGTAAAACTGAACGAGGCACATTAGTTGAACAAATAATTGGAGCAGCTAAAATTATAGAGACTGAAGCAATGAAAAGAGGAAAAGATTTAGAGAAAAAGGTTTTAAATATTTTGCAACAGAAAATACAAGTAAAGTTGAAAGAAAGTGGTTTATTATTAAATCCTGAATTTCCTGTAATAGGTGCCTCTCCTGATGGCATTGGTCCTGATTTTGTCGTAGAAATAAAATGTCCTACAACATCAAAAGCCGAATTGAAATATATTACAGCAGAACAGAAAATATGTAATAGATATTTGGCTCAAATACAACTTCAAATGTTTATGTCCAAAATGAAGAAAGGATATTTTTGTATGGCTAGACATAATTTCGAAACAAGTAATGATGTTATAATATTACAAGTAATATATGATGAAAAACTTATAATGAATTTAATACAAAAAAGTATGGAGTTTTGGAAAAAAAATGTTTTTCCCATTCTTTATAATGTCGTTTGTTAAAAAATTATATAATAAACAAAAAGATAAATTAATATAAGGTAACATGTATATTATGTGTCAAAATTTTATTTAGTTTTATTTGTGTTTAATACAATATAGGTTATTTGTTATAAGATTATACATGTATTAATACTTTAATATGTAATACAAAAAATACAATCTTTTAGCAAAATTCTTTGACAAAATTTTTTAATATTTTTTTATTGTGCAATTATGGGCGTTTGCAAATTTATTAAAGCTGCTACAATTAATACAATTTCATCAATAATGTCCAACGTTTGATAAGGAATTCCTGCATGAGGCGTAAGAAACTCGAAATCTCTCAATCTTCCAATCACTCGTTCTATATGAATTCGTAAACTTGCTATACGTCTTGTTTCTATAACTTCAGATTTTGTTAGATTTGTGTTACTTGAAACACTAGATGGCCTGATAAGTGTGCATCCTTTTTTCTGTAATAGACATTCTATATGTTTAAAGCCCCGATCTGCCATAATTTTACAGTTAGGTGGAAGTACATTTAAATATTGGCTTTTTTCGACTATTGTAGCATCTGTAGTTCTTCCTCCGAAACCTTCTGATATAAAGTTAATCGTTCCATCAGGTGTAGCTGAGATTAAATACTTGATTGTATTACATTTTTTATATTCGGACCATGTGAGTGCTTGATATAATGGATTACTTGGTTTTTGAATTTCAATTTCAAAACAATCAATTATTGACTGTACATTGTTGTATCTTGCACGAAAAGGAAGAGGTAAAGATGCTTTTATACTTTTTTGAGAAGGCCAAAATATAAACTTTTTCAAATAATGTGCCAAAATAGGGATGGTTTTTCTGAAAATAGTATTTGCATTGCTAGGACTTTTTCCATATTCGTCACCCAAAATTATAAAAGAATGATTAAGTTTAATTTTTTCTAAAGTTAAATAAATATCATCCAACTTTATATCAGCTTCATCTGCAAGCAATTTTAAAATAAATAATGCATTATTTTGCATACCAATATATACCTTAGGCTTATTCAAAATACGTGATTTTCGCATTGTTAATGTTTGTTCTTGTATATCTTTTTTGCTTTGTTTTAAAGCTTCTTCACTTATCTCATCAGAATAAGGTAAATATTCGTCACAATCTTCCAGTGTATCATTTAAATCTTTTGTAGTACTTGCAGTTATACTTGTTGATGTTGAAGATTTTAAATTATCTTGTAGTTTATTGCTTTTAATAGGAGAACAAGCTGCATCTTTTACTTCTCGCGTTGTAGATGTGGGCATAATATTACAATACGTATGAACACTGCGATAAAGAGGTCTCCTAGATACTTGAATGCCTTTATGTTTTACTATAGATTCTGTTTCTTTTAAATTCAATGTGTCATTTAATATTAAATTGTTAAATTCAGTTGTTGGAAAATCAATGTCTGTTGAATTATTTTGAGATTCTTGAGAAACAGATCTTTTATCAATTTCTTCTTTATTTAATTCCTGTAAAATACATTGTTGTCTGAGCTTTTTAACTGCTGATCTTACTGGTGTCGAAGATGATGCTCGTTTTCTATCTGTCTGACAATCAAAAAATCGAGGAAGTACTCCTTTTTTAAGGAGTATTGCTGCATTTTGATCGAGTTTAACTCGCATATAATTTTCTAAATCTTGTTGCAACTGAAACAATTAATATTAAATTAATGTTATTTAATTTTGTATAAAAAATAATGTAAACATATATATTACATAAACTCTGTAAATTTTGCCATAAATTTAAATATTTATAAATCATATTTTAGGTTAGCTTAGGTTAGGTAATGTTATTTATGTAAAAATAAAACTACAGAAATTAAATTAATACTTAAAAGATCCATTATATAATAATTATAATACTTACATCAAAATGATCTTCGCAACAATAAAAAGGCGCAATCAATGATGTTTTATTGGGATCACGTCGAACTTGTATTATCCATTTTTTTCGCATTTTCCCTTTTGGGACACACACGAATATTTTACAAGGATTTTTTATTGTCGTACTTAAACATCCTGGCACAAAACAGTACTTATAAATACCTTTTCGTTTTATTGTACTTTCTGTCATTACAACTGTTTATGTTAAACTATGGCTACATTCGCGGAGCATGCTACCAACGTTATCGCGTTATTTTATTCCTGTTTTACGTCTAATGTGGTCTAATGACTGATACAGAATGACAGAATAATGCTAGTAGTGAGCTCCCTGAACGCATCCTATATACATCATGTATAGTGACGTCATGAACCAATGGCGGGCATTCTGGCGCTTTTCAAACTCTTCTTATTTTTAAGTTCATTTTGCATTGTCATAATAATTCTATTACAAATATTTATATTTTTTATAATATTCTTAGAACTTATAATGTTATTTAAAATAATAAAAAAATTTTCAAAAATGACTCTATTGCCGCGGGTCCGCGTTCGCCGATATTTTACAATTTCGCGTCCCCTCGGGGCGCGCGCGCCGCGTCGACGAGCGAAACGCGTGGGACGCACGAGAGTAGTCCGACAGGATGGAGGAGTCCGGCGCGGGCAAATTTTTATCGTCTCCCTTGCTCCGCGAGACTTGTCACTTCATCGAGAAGGATCACAGGCTTGTACGTACGTATCTGACTGATCTAAAGAGACCCCGGGAGAAATTTATGGGTGCGTAGCACTTAAGCGAGTTTGACAAAAGAAAAAGAAAGGATTTATGACAGGTAGAAAGAAATTTAAATGCTCATATATTTTATAAAAATATAGAATGATTGTAAAAATAAATTACATATTCCTTCGTGCTGAAATATTTCTTAGCAGACGGACGATAATTCAAAGGAAAAAGAAAGAGAGAGTAAGCAAAATTACATTATTAAATTAAATAAATTGCATAAATCTGTTCTCAAGAAATTTTCAAGCAAAAGGACAATTTCGTATATTAAATTGTAAGAACGATGACAAAAGTTGCGAGGTACAACGGTAACGTCAATAGACAGATGGACACGTGTAAAAGGCGAGAAGAAGCGAGAAAGAGGGAGGAGAAGAAGCCCAGGCGTAAAAGCAAAATATGATTATTCGAGGAGGGAATAGACGAGACGGGTAAAGCCCGTTCCAGCACCGTTAAGCCTATAATGTCGGTGTTTTATTAGATTATTCCGCGTTCTCGACGTCGGTCGGGAGGCACAATGGCCGTTTTTCGCGGCTAAGACCGGACGAACGTGCGCGCGACGGCAATCCGGAATGAGACGTCGTGCGGACAGAAGCGTTGAGGCCGTTCCACGTATCCGACGTCGTTATTCCACCACGTAGAATATTCCGCACTCTCCTTCTCTCTTTCTCCACGCGACGACGTGTGTGCGCGCCCGGCGATGGCGGTACGTAGAACGCGAGGAGGACAGAAGCCACGCGCGCGCGCGCGCGAAAAAGACCGCAACGCGTGAAAGCCGGTCGCGAGGGGGTTGGAGGCGCGGAGGAGATATGATGTACTGCGCTAATAACCGAACCCACCGCCGGCTGCGGCGGATCCTAACGATGTTTTAAGCCGTAATTAATTTACTGCCCGACCCCTTACCTACTAGCCACGCTGGCGATCCGGTCCACCACCAGCCGGCGTGCGGCCCTTAAATCCTATCTCCTTCCCCTCTCCCTCTTTCCCCCTTTCCCCCCCTCCCCCTCCTCTCCCTATATCGCGCGCGCGGACGGTCAATATCGGCGAGTGGCCGCGGATTCTTCGTGCCCGGCGTGCGTGCGTGCGTGCGTGCGTGCGTGCGACGCACGAAACGCGCCACGTCATCGTATACACGCGAAAACAACGCGCGACGTTCGAGCGGAATGCCCGGCCGCTGTCCGACCGGACGGACGGTGTACTTTTAAATTCAGATTTTCCGTCGGCCAAGATCGGCCGGCATGCGGCGTTATCGCGGCGGAATATCTATGATACGCGGCTGACGCACGATGTTAAATTCGCTTAACCGTGCCCGATCAATCTCGACGCGACCGCGCGAATCCTCGCGATGCCGAAGAGGTAGCGCGGCGGCGCGATGCTTGGTAGGAAAGACTGGCGGCTCGTTTCTTACCAGTATTTCGACTTTCGACATTTTAAACGGTTAACTGTATTGTGATTCAACTAAATTAATGCAGAGAGAATTCTCTTCGACTTTTTTCCGTATGCGTACAGTTTCTTTGTAATAAATATTGTAAGACTTATACGTAAATTTCGTGTTAAATTAATGACAAGGCAATCCACTTAGTAAAAAGGATATGTTATTATTATATAGGGTGTCCCAAAACATGTGGGTCAACGCTCGTGAAAAGGTAGAAGGGATCAAGATGAACATAAAAGTCCAAGATTTTGGATTAGGTCCACCAATAATCCAGATGTTAACGTATGGAATCTGCAAATAATCTAATTAATTTCTATCGTAATTGTAAACGGTAAATTAATGAAAGTTTATCGTAGATTCGCGATAGATTTTTTCTTCCGTGTTATGGCTCGAGCGGATCGAGCTCTTCTTTCAGCGCGCTTTCATTCACATAATTTTAAAAATTAATACCTCAATTATTGGTGGACCTAACTCAAGATAATATTGGACTTTTATGTTCATCTCGATCCCTTCTACCTTTTCACGAGCGTTGACCCACATGTTTTGGGACACCCTGTATTGTTACCGCTTATCCGCGATGCTGATTGAATTTTGACAACTGTCAAATTAGTATAGATGGTTATCTATTATCCTTATAGTTTATTTTTAAAAAGTAAAAAAATAGTTAAATAAAAAAAAGTCAAAACAAAAAAAAGCAAAATGTATGATGATGCGCTCCTTTAAAGTACTCACGAAATTCGGTCCTTAAAGAAAACTTTAAAAGTAATATTTATGTTATATAATAGATGAAAAAAAAATTTTGCGACCATTTTTCCGTTAATTGTTTCTTTCACCACAAATACATAAACGCATTTGCCCCATCTGCCAAACCGTTTACTTAACTTAACAAATTTTCTATTCCAAGACTTATTAAATGCTGCTCAACAATCTCCATTCAACTGAGATACCATCCGAATGTCCGTAGTACATCGATGCCGGCCGCGGATTCTCCGCAAATCGAGCCGCTCGGCTGCCGTCCGGCACGGAGCGTACGCCGCGCGTGAACGGGCGCGCGATCATCTGCGTTGCACGCGGGATATCTAAATAGCAATCGCGTACGGTAGGTAGGTAGGTAGATAGGTATACATGCTCGCGAGTGCGCAGCGTGTAGGCGTGAACCGCGCCGGGTTTTTATTTCGTGTCCTTCTTATATATTGCGGCCGATCTTTTCTCACGGCTTGCGTCGATCGTCGATTCTGTACGCGCACACCGCGGTAGCAATCAGGAGTCAAATAAGCTCCCGCCGGGAGAGATGCATTCTCCCCACGGACTCGCGGAATCGTAACGAAATCGATGCGCCTCGCCGTTAATGGACGGAATTACTTGCGTGCGGCAACTGCGGCGTTTGCGGCTTCGACCGACGTTGACGCTCGGATGCGCCCCGAGAATCATCTCGCCGATCGCACTCAATGCGCGCGGTGGCATTCCGCTGGATGATTTTTTGCGTTATGGTAAATGAAGGGGGAGGGGGGGAGTGGGTAATCTCGTGACGGCGGAATACTTTTCGACCGACGGACTCCGTGGTTACGAAATTGATGCGGCTGCCCGATGTGCCAGTCCGCGGTAGCGATTTATTCTTCAATATCATTTCGTAACTCCAGTCAGTCATTTAAATGGCAGGGATACTAAAGCGCTTTATTATAACGGCGAGTCGGAAGACCGTGAAAAAAAAAACGACAGCCGTCAATTACGTCATTAGGATACCGCCATGTCGCTTCGCCACAATTACCTCGACTGACCCTATTTCTTAACGATAATGACGCGAACGTACCGTTGAGATTTAACGATGTTACCGCGGACCGGAGTAGTCGCGCGGATCCGGGAGATAGAGAAAGCTCCTCCGAATGTCATGACTTCTGATCCGTCATTACTCATTACGCCTCGGAACGGCAGCTGTCGGCTATTTCAGGTCATTTATCGTTTTCTAAAAATTCTCATTGCGCAATGCTCAACGCGAATCGTCCGGACCGGGAGGAGAAAGCCAACCATCATCCCCGCGTGGGAAAAATGGAAGCCTAGTACTTCCGCGAGGAGAAAGAAACGGTAAGTGCCCGACGAGGAACGGATAGTATCGTCGCCAGCGAGAAGACGAAATGGCCACTCCGTATAATTGTGGCCTATATCGAGATTGCCTCTCCGCCGAGAATCGAAATACCGCCGTTTCTCACTTCGCCAACATTTGGCAGCAGGAGAGCGCCTCCCTTTTCTCTCGTCGTCGGTCGTTCCGCTACAACGGGCCTTTCTTTCTTTGCGCGACGGGACGTACTTGTCCAAAGTACCTCGAAAATACGTGGTAATACGGGCGCACCCCCATCCCCTCCCCTCCCCGGCGCGGTTCCCTTTTTCTGCCGTTTCGCCCCGACAAACATCGCGGTCGTTGTCCCGAGTCTAGGACAGCCGGCGCCCGGCGTCTGGCGTCTCGGCGCCCGTTTTCCTGCCCGCCCCACCTCCGCAACTCGGTCCAGCCGTTCGGTCTAGTCTACCTATTCGCCGACCATCGTGCGCGCGCGTAGCATCCGCGGGAAATACGCGAGGAAACGCTCCTATACGGGGAAACACCGGCGTCGCGACGTCTGGGCAGTGAACGGCGGGACGCGACGAGAGATGTAAGGACGAGATACGAGGAACGAGGAATAAATACAGGGTGTTCGGCAAATAAATTCGCGCACAGGTAGCAATCATCGAAACGACTTTTAAAAAAAGAAAGAAAGAAAGAAAGAAACGCAGATAAAAACGCAATTGGATCGAAAATGAATTATTATCGAGATATTATTGTGATAGAGTTTTATAATTAAGTGATCGTTAAGTTCAATAAAAATTCATGTACGCATGACCAGATGATAAATTAATAAGGCAAAAAGAAGCTTTATTGGTCAGAAAGGATTTCTGATACCAAGACAAAAAATATTCTTGACATGTTTAATCTTATTACAACCTTATGTAGTACATACAAATAAAACAAGATTAAGATTAAATCAGAAATTTCTATCTTCAAATCGATTTATTCTTAAATCTAGAATGTCATAAGATTGTCACACGTTTACTAAATCATTCTAAGAAAATTAATAAGACAGCGTCAAAAGTTATTTTATTCTAGATCTAAGAACTTTCCATTTAAGAATAAAATATTCCTTCTTTGATAATAAATATGATTGGCGCTATATCGATCCTATTTTATGACAGATCGAAGAGTAATGGTATTAGGTCTAGAAATCATTTCTGTTCCAAAAAAGGCACAGGAATTGTTGCGAAATATTGTTTCGATAATTATTATCTTATTTCATTTGAGTAAACAATTTTCAACAATTAGGGCTGGTTTGTTCCAACTTCTTGGTAAACTTACCTACTAGGTAAGCATATGTGTCTATCTTCATTTCTTTTTTTAAACAAATAAAGACAAACATATATTTATCTGATAGGTAAGTTTATCTAACAAGAAGTTGGAACAACCGACTCTTAGAGTTGCAATTTTAAAAAGAGAGAGAGAGAATTGCGAGTGAGATCTTAGGCACGAATGACATCGCAATTTAACACCGCGCGTTTTAGAGTCAGGTTCCTCAGTTATGTCGTTATACACAGAGCCTGCTTCGAAGGCCGAGGTTTAGATGAAGATAAGATAATCCTCCGTTTCATTTCGCGGGAATTTATGCGCGAGGCGTGACAGACAGTCAATTACGCACGCCCGATTTCTGCACGTGCGTCAAGACAGCGAATTGCACTTACGCACGCCGAGAGAGAAGATCCAAAGGACACGCGCGTACTTCAGCGCGGACAACCGTCCGCGGTACGTGTCCGGGGGTGTGCATGTGTTTCGCGCAAAAACTAGCAATGCTATGTAAACACGGGGGGAAAAAACGCAATTTCATTGGCATAACGCGGACGGCATTCCTGAGGACTCGTATCGTTACCGCGCGGCGGACAGAGGCATGACTCGGAAAGAACGTCCGTCCCCGCAAGCATTAAGGAAAAGGAATTAACCCTTTTAGCCCGCGAAACTTCCGAATATTTTTTGCCCGGCCTCGTCTCGCTTCTCGTCTCTAACGAGCGCAATTACTTTAATTGCGATCGCGCGCGCGCGTAAAAATTTGCATCGGCCCGAGCATTACGGGTTTAAAAATCGCCGTCGCTTTACCTCCCAATCGCGCGATTTCGAGCGTCATTTGGGGGAGAGAGAGAGAGAGAGAGAGAGAGAGAGAGAGAGACATACAAAAAATAAAGATTTAAAAAAAAGAAAGAAAGAGAGAAACTCTGACGTATACATATAGATTTACATTAAGCTCTATCAAAAGTCACGACCATCGCTAAAACCCGCTCGCCTTTCCCGGCGATATCCGGCAGGTTCCACTGCTCTCCTCTCGATTACCTGCAGCACATTCCGCACTGTTCTCCCCGCTGCCGCCGTCGGGACGGCTCGCGATAACCTAACGAGTAGATCGAGTTCACAGCCGACACTTAAAGGGTTAACGGCCACGCGAAGATCGTCCGTTCCTGCTCGCCTCTACACCGCCGGGTAGAGAAAGAAGAGCGAAAATACCTTGAAGTTTTATATCCGCACTCGCTCTCGGGCCCACGTCCGATCTTAATTCGCTCGTTGTCGAATGCGGCGGAGAGGAAGACCGGCTCCCGGGCCCTTTCCCTCCGCCGTTGAGATAATGGCGCATAATTAATTATTACCTCTGAAATAACCGGATTCGGTCTCCTTCTATATATCGGTTTTAGAGCCGGTTTTAAAGGCGGCGGGGCAAAAACAATGGTTATGGGCGCCCGCGACTTTATAAAGCACGTACCTATGGGGATCGGAATCGTTACTTGGATATCGTTTATCTGGGCTCATCGGCCAGATAAATCTGACGGGAGTTATAAATTTCGCGAGATTTATGGGCGGAGATAGTTATCGGTCTGATGAGGAAAATCTTTTCTGCAATTATAGTTTCTTATTTCACACAAACGACTATTAACGACTAAAACGAGTATTACTGTAGATCTCATTACTGATTATCGTTTAACTATTTATCAGATTTATTGCATACTTGTGTGTGTGTGTGTGTACAAAGTTTTAATTTACGTCGTTCGCATTTAAAAATCTCACGCAAGAATTATCTGCTAAAGTTTTGTTGGTATTAAGTGTTCGATTCGTTAAAATTTAAAATTAAGATTCACGTTTCTGTTCGCCGAAGAAAAACTCCACTTCACAATTGAACGGAGGATGCGCCATTAAAATCCTATTGTGTATTGTGCGAGCACCGACGCGTCGTAACATTCTTGTTTTAAATGAAGCAAACACTGGGAAAGATGTAAAATGATAATACGAGTAGGTCGTGATAGACGGATCCGTTATGCCGTCGCGTGATAAAATACGGACTATTCGCCATATTATTTGAGACAGAGGCGCAGTGTCTAGAACCCGATCTGAAGTTGATGGCGCGGAGCTCGATAACGCCCCGGCTGGATTATGGGATGTAAATCGCTGTTATCAAGCCGCGATCGCCATCGCGCTATACGTCGCGTCGCGTGTGCGAATCGTTATTGCCACTCGCATTATTACACGCTCGTGTGCATGCCACGGCTATATTCGCTAATAGCGGAACACAGGCACTAACGCGAGGAAGAGGCAGCGCACGCCGACACGATATACGATCCGTTTATTGAGCAAATTGGGCGGTTGACGTGTATACGGGCCTCCTTAAGCTCAAAGAATGGAGTTTATATTAATTGAACGAACTCTATCTGTGACAAATAACAAACGGAATGATGTGCAGCCTCAAATGATAAGGCTCCCAAGAGCGAAGTATGGTGTCGTTTTTATTAATTTTATACAGAATCTCCATAAAATTAAAGTGAAACAATGCTTTTTCAAAAACTAAAAAAATATATATATACACGGTGTCCTGTAAACCTTCCGTCAACGTTTACAAGCAGGTAGAACGCATTAAACTGAATAGAAAAGTCTTTTACCGTTTTGCAATTTTTGCAATAGTTAATGAGTTATTGATTACACAGGTACACAAAAAAGTGGAGTTTTTTTTAAATTAGAAAAAATAAGCCGAAAAGAAAAACTCAGCAATTCTGACCTTAGATTTGAATTTAGCGAGTCAAAATACATAAGGATTGACTAATCCGCCGGATCAACCACTTTCTTTGTGTGCCTATGTAATCAACAACTTATTAACCATTGCGAAAATTGCAAAACGGTAGACTTTTCTATTCAGTTTAATGCGCTTTACCTACTTGTAAACGTTGACGGAAGGTTTACAGGACACCCTGTATAAATTTCAAAAAAAGAAGTAAAATTTGAGACAGTAAATTAAAATACAATTGTTAAGGTTTAAGACAGGGTTTAAGCACGTAACGTGTGGGAAAGAGGAGCTAGGTATGAGAGACTGAAAGTTTGCCTACAGCCGCAAATTACGCCGTTCCCTGATCGGTGAGTATGTACAAAACGGAATGAAAGGAAGCACACAGAGCTTTTCTGTGCAACCTCGACTCCAAACAGGCACTTGAACTTTTTGTCGTTCCCGTCCGTGGGCGGCTGTTGAACGTATCTCCTCCCCGCGAGTAGTTATCGCGAGGTATGGGAGGGAGGGAGATACCGGTGAAGGGAAACGACAAAAGGAGGAAGG
This sequence comes from Monomorium pharaonis, assembly GCF_013373865.1. Taxonomy (NCBI): domain Eukaryota; kingdom Metazoa; phylum Arthropoda; class Insecta; order Hymenoptera; family Formicidae; genus Monomorium; species Monomorium pharaonis. Next base: position 21,409,716 of record NC_050470.1, on the reverse strand, counting down.
AGAGAAGAAGGAGAAAGAGTGGCCAGTGGTCTCGGACGCACGAGGCGCGTTTATGACGGGTCTGGCCTCTGAGTTACGATCTCAATACCGCAATAAGTGCTCTTAGCGGGGCCATGTTTTTTTTTCTTTCTTCCACTCCCTCTCCCTCTCTCTCTCTCTCTCTCTCTCTCTCTCTCTCTCTCTCTCTTTCTCCCTTTTTCTCCCTTTCCCTGTCGTGGGACGAAGGAGACGCGATTTCCCCCCGCGGTTCTTATCGTGAGGCTTTACGCTGGTGCTTCCCGCGGGCTTCACGAGAAATATTATTTAATTAACGGGAAGCGACCGCCGGCATGGTCGAAGGAGGCCTGGATCTTCCTTTGGTCGTAAATAAAAACGGTACATTCGCGTGGTGGCTCTCTTTCTCTCCCGGTAACCTTTGCGGCCCTTGCGCCTTTCTCCCCTCGCGTCTTTCTCCTCCGTGTTCCTTCTCGCCCTCGGGCGAGGGCCTTTCTTCTCGTCGCCGACGACGAGAGAGAAAGAGACCTTTTCCCGCCGCAACGATACTTTCGGTAATCGCCGCGGCGTTTCTGAAGAGAGGTTGAGAGGGGAGGGGGGGAGGGAGAGGGGTAGAAGAGGCCTTTTAAGCGCGACATTACTTCCGCTAGGAACGCGCCTTTTGGTCGATTAGGCTTTGCGGTGAATTTAAGCCGCGCCCGAATCGGCCACACCGAATTCGCCCAAACGTACGTTTTCGTCGTCGCGCCGACGCCCCCTCGTCCCACGAACCCGAAGAATTTCTTCCTTTAATTGTCCTCCAACCCTCCCCCCAACTACCGGCGTAGGCAAAATATATATACTGCATCCACCGCGGACTGCGGGGAGTAAGAAACCGGGACTCGAACGACTCCGGAAAGTAATCTGCCTAATTACCCAGCAAGAGATTCATTCCACTCGGAGGATCGACGGGAGGGCAGCCCCTTTTAGTCGTAAAACGGCGAAGCTCCAGCTCTCTCTTTCCGCTTCCCCCCTCTCTCTTCTCTCTCCCTCTCTCTCTCTCTCTCTCTCTCTCTCTCTCTCTCTTTGACGGACGGCGGCGAGAAGAGATGATTTTCTGGAATCGCACGAGATTCGCAGCCGAGCTTCGAGCGAAATTCCATTCGCGATAGTGATAGTCGAGAAGACTGGATTAAGGACGCCGCGCGTAAACTTATTTAACGCCCGGCTGCTGAACGGTGAACCACGAAAATGAATTAGCTTTTCCCGTTTGTCATTACGGTTGTCCTCAGTCTCACCGTTCAGCACATTTACACTATCGCTCAAAGGTATTTGTCTTTTTAATTAAATGTTGGGAGTTAAAGAAAAATGAATTTTCTCCTTAATCCTCTCTGTACGTTAAGCTTAATAATAATTATAGATAGATAGAAGTTTATTCCGGGCTTCCTTTCGGAGTGCCGGGGTGTTTTCCAGGGGGTGCACCAAACCAAGATAATAATAATAATTATAATAGTTCGAAATTTCACGTTTTTTACACATATTTATATAAATATGTATTCAGCCGATTACAAGATGACGATTATTTTCACAAAATCTAACATTGTTAAACTATTGTATGACTGCATACAACATTACATTTGCAAAAATTATCGTATTTATTTCAAGCGATATAAATTTTTATGTTCTTATTTTTTCCACAGACAATCATATCGTAAACGAAACGCTCTATAATTCCCTCAACACCCGTGTGTCTCATAAATTATTACGCGAATGAAATCTCAAGTAATAATCTGAAGGGTTTGAACAACAAATATTTATAGTAGCAACTGACAATGAAATATACTGATTTAAGACTGCACTTACACTCATTATTAAATGCATCACGATGTTATTCAAAGATACACTTGATACTATTTGAAGTTCGATTTAGTGCTGCAAGCGTAATATCTCCTCAAGATATTTAATCCTTTCAGTGCTGGAACACTTTTGACGAATGGATCTTGCGTGCGCAGAATACACGTTCTCTGCCTATAACGCACTTCAGTATCTGTTTACTTTTGTTTACTCTTAAACCTCCGAACGTGTTTAAACTGCTACAGTTAGCTGAAAGAGTTAATACTTCCGGCGATCTAGCGATTAATCTCCTCGAAAACAAATTATGTTTATATCAAAAGACATTTGACCTTAAAAACTCTCGATGAAAGATATCTACTTCAAAACTTCTTTTTGAGTATCGAAATCTATTATCGCTCATATCAATATCGCGACAAAATATCATTTTATATTTCGCTGCGTTAAAAACGAAGCCGTTAAATGTACAGTCGCGTCAGTCGCGGGAGTCAATTGATCTCACACGGTCTAACAGTCGAGCTAATTGTTCCGTAGGAGGAAGTTGCATTTCGATGGGTAACGCGGCGACACGCAGAGCGGCACGCGCCGTTACCTGCCGACTCGTGTCTCGCCGAGCGAATGACAGCACGCAGCGGCCTTGTGTACGCAGCCTTGTAACGTGCTCGAGGTATACACTACCAAACAAACATCAAGGCCGCAAGCCAAGCAGCTGTTACGAAATATTTGATGTATTGCGAGAGATTATTCCACTCTCCTTGTGTTTGAAATTCACTTTGAGAAACGCGCTGCTCATTGTACATTTTGTTTCGCGAACTCAGCGTCGCCTGAGGTAACGATCGATCTCGTCTGATTAAAAAGTGCGCTTTTCGAAATGGAAATAATCAATTATTATAATATCAAATGATGAAATAATTTTAAATATGACGTTGCCAATAGCAAATTGATTAATATGTACGCATTAATTTTTTTTTTTTTTTTTGTTTCAATGATACTTCGAAACGTTTTATGACGCACGTAAATAAAAAACGTTCAAGATGCAGAATAAAAGGCGCTTGAAAATTAATTGGATAATAGGCCAAACAAGACTGTGGCTTATTTGTTCTAGGATTTAAGTGTATAAAAAATCTGACGGCACGCGTTGCACGGTGCAGTTTATTCCGTTTGCGATTAGGTTTTCCGGATTGCACCTGGCTGAGTTATACGCGCGAGTTACGTGGTTGTCCGCGTCGTTTCGGTCGCCGGGCGAATAAGCGCGAAAAATATGGGGCCGTCTCTCGTTGCGGACGCCACAATGGGACATGTATGTACAGGATATAGAACGCACGCCAGAACGTCACCCTGACCACGAACCGGACTTTCTGCTTCCCTTCGTCCCTCCCATTCTCTCCTTTTCTCTCCCTCTCTCTCTCTCTCTTTGTCTCTCTTCTTTTTCTCCGTTTCTCTCTGTCACGCTCCACTACTCGTTCTTCCCGGTGCTCCGCTGGGATAACGCCGCCAACGACGAGGAGAAAATATTCATAATGCTGGATTAAGCGTGGGAGTACCCTCGGGTAGTCCTGCGCGACCGACCGGGGGTGGATAGCCAAACTAATCAAGAGCCCGCCCCATTTAATTCCCACCCTCGCCCCCTCTCTCTCTCTCTCTCTTTCTCTCTCGTTCCGTCGATCGTAACTGCACGGTCAAGAACCGACTCTTTTGCTCCGTTTCTCCTTATTACCTTCCTCGCGCATCTTTCCCTTCGCGCTTCGTTCCCTTTAGGTACACCTTTCACTCCCTTCCTCGTCCCCCTCCTCTCACCGGGCGTTTCTCCCGAGTTCTCTTCCTTTTTTTGGTTGCTCTCGCTCCCTCCCACCCCTCCCCGCCCATTTCTTCTTCCTTCATCTCTACTATAATCATCGTCCCGCGATATCGCGTATCGAACAGCTGCGATATAACCGCATAACGCTACCCACGATATGGGCAAAAGGGTTCTCCGTACGAGAGAGTAGGCCCATTAAATCCCCTCGCGCCCATTATACCCGAGAGGTCACTTTCGATCCTAGGCGTCCCGGGCATAAATTTTTCCAAGTGCTCATTACCCGCCCGGCGTCATAACGAATGATGCGCGTAAAGCGCGCGCCGCGCGGCTTGATATACGCACCGCGCGATAGAAACGCACGTTGCGTACGTGTCACCGTATTCGTCGCATATTATTCTTTCGGGCCGCTTCAGACGTTGGTACGACGTTAACGGTAAAAGCGCAGAGGAAATTGGCTAACTCTTTAAAGAGAATTCGCAAGAGCTCTTCAAAATTTTATGTGCGCTCCAAAAAAAAAAAGCGAGAGATTGTAAAACGTAACGTAAATATGACTGTGCATATGATAATTCCTTTGTGATATGCCGTAGTATTTAAAAAAAATACACGATGTGTATATTTGAATATGTGTACCTTGCATAAAGAGACCTTATATAATTTTAATTGCGTATCGTATAACAGCTCTCTGTGAGAAACAGAGTTTAATTTACAGTGGGATCGTAAAACTAAGAAAACCACCCTGTTCGTACGTCACGTGCTTGTGATATAATCGTAGCGATAATACATGCGTATATGATGCTGGATAATTGAAACATACCTCGTTTAAACAAATTCGTAGATAATAACCGGATTTCAAGCCTGATTCTCGCAGCTGGGCGCCCGAGTTCTTTATGCACTTTTTTAGAACGTCGCGAATTTTGAAGGGGGAGGGGATGGAAATTTATGAATTGGCTACTTGTGCGAGTAAAGAAGTGAAGAAGTATATATCAGAGTGATTTAATATCCAATTAATAATCGATCAGAAGGCGGCCCTGTAACTTGTACGGCGAAGTGTTGATTAACCGCGAACATACGCGAGCGAGCGAGCGCTTTCGCTATCGCGTCTCTTTATCAAACCGGCGTACCGTCACGCGTTATCGAAATCAGGGCGGACTTCACCGGAGCGCATTCCCGAGCTAACGTAGCATCGCAATCGAGCTAAGGTTCGGTATTCGACCTTTATACGCCGGACGCGTGCTTGCATTAATCATAAAGTCATAAATCACGATATTAACTCGTTAATCATTCACTTCTACTCAACGATCGTATACTACCTCTAATTATTTCCGGGAAAAAAACCATTTTCAGCTAAATTTACTAATTGCTGTTACTTCATTCTCAATCTCTACTCTAGATTTTATAGATATAAGATAAAAGGAATGATAGCGCGTCGTAAAATGATTTTATTCGTGTCACGGGATGAGAGACAACGTTAAATGGAGCGTGCAAATTATCCGGTGAGTAATTGGTGCCTGGTTGATTATAAAACTAGACGATGTGTTACATTATCTCGAGGATGCTGTAATGTCTATATAATTAAACCCTCTAAGAAAGCAAAAGAGTCGCAAATGCGAGAGACGTGTCGCGCTACCGAGCTACGGAACTGTCACATGCGAAGTGGAAAGTGCGTCCAATAAAAACCCTTTATAAATGGAATTCTCTCACGCATAAATCCCCTAAAACTACCACCTGTAAACCTCATCATAAAATTTAATCTACCCGCACATTTCCTTAATCTCCTTTCGCGAGACAACCGGAGATTCCGGTGTTTTGCAATTAACAACGTATATAAATTGCATTCTGATGTTCTGCACAAAGTAGTTCTCGCAACTGGGTGAAAAAAAGGAGGGGGGAGGCAAACATCCGACAGTCGGCACGAGGGATTAAGCATTCCCGTGTCCAGAATGCGCGGGGCTCGCGCTCCCGCTCCGCAAAAATGTCGCGATCGTGCTCGCAAAGTGCTCCGGCGAGTGATTAACTCGCCCGGCGGGCCCGCGAGCGCGAAACCGCAGCCCAAGCCGCGCGCATACACTCGATTAGATATGCCGCGGCGTCAGTGCGTTAATAATCTCATGGCGATAAAAATGCTCGACATAAATGCCCATCCCGCCGAGCGGCGGAGAGGGGAGGGGGGGCGGACGGGGAAACGCGCGTGTCGAAAATTTGCCGGGCGGCGGCGCTGCTTATCGCTCACGTGCGTATGTACATAGATATACGTGTACGTAACATCGATCGCCGATCGGCACGCCCGCATTAAACTAGCAGAGCGATGAGTCTGCGGGGACAACGGCGTACGCGGGACACGTGCGTGCACATCGCCCGGTACAGTCGGAGTTAAAGCCGAACCAGACGCATTACTCAATGCACGGGCGAAGGTTTAGACCCCCCCTCTCAAAGGCCGCATACGGGATACATGCATACGAGTATGATTTTTATCGAGGGTAATCCTCCTTTTTTTCCAACGACGGCGGTCCGTCTGGCAATCGGGTCCTGGGAATCGCCGAGAATATTGAAAATTGCGCTGTGGCGAGCTACGTTCCAACTTTTCCACGAAAAACCTCGCGCAGACACGTTTTTACGTCAATGATAAGGGTACAATGTAGGTGAGACTTATTTAATGAGGCTTGATCTTTTTAAACTTGCGAGATAAATATCTTCCAGCTGATAGGTTTAATGTACTGCCATACTAAAAAAAAAAAAATTATCTTGCAATTTCAACAAAAATTATATGTGTGTAAAAATTAGCTCAGATAGATAAATAATTAGCAAATACTGTGATATGAATATGTATTGCATCTAATCAATCTACCTAATAATAGCAGAATTTTTAAATTCCATATGTGACAGTAAAAATTCTAGCAGATACAAAAATTAGCGATACATTTTGCTTGTGATATCTGTTCTATAATAGCAAAACATTTTTTACAGTACAGAATATCGAATACGGAATTTCATTCTTCAAAATGCATAATTGTACAAAATCTAACAAAGAAAGATATTTCTCTATCTTTAAAGACATGTTTCGAAAGTAAAATTGAAAAGAAAAACTGTATTTCTAAACCGATACGTAATTTTCGAGTTTGCACAAAAGAAAATAAGATGTATCATTTATAAATAGATATATTCCCACGGAAGGATATTAGATAATCATGTAAAACTAGATGGTTTAAAAAAGGATATCGCTACATTCTCAGAAGCTCCGCGCCCTTGAGTCACTCGCGGCGAATCCTAACGAGGACCGTGTCCGCCTCGCTCGTTACGTTCATCTCGGCGCACGATAGCGCTATTGAAAGGCCGCCGGCGGCAATGACATTCGCAATGACAAAGTATTCGCTCTGCGTTGTTATGCGATACGTCGACCGCGTCGCATAACGCCGGTCGAAGATCCCCGCGATCGACCGGTCAACCAGTGAAACGCGAAGTCCAATCAAGCGTGCCACCGCACGCCGCGACGAACCGGTGTTACATGTTTTTCGAACCCCCACCCCTCCCGCCTTTTTTTTCCTTACACGCGCGACACGCTCGGATCCTTCGGAGCATTAGCGTGTAACGTTCCGCCGGCCGCGCACTCTTTCGTGTAGCTCGCCTCGAAAGGTTTTACGGTGGGAACGGACATAAATCAACTCCGGATTGTGTGTATGCGGGACCTGCGCGGGATCAAAGCGGGATGCAAACGCGGACGAAATTTACGACGCGGCCGCCCGGAGGAACTCTGCTCGCCATTCAAGAAATCGTCCTGCTCTTGGTGACGACGAGAGAGAGAGAGAGAGAGAGAGAGAGAGGGAGATATGTTTCCGACGCCAAGCGATTAATCACTTTCTCAACATCCGGACGATGTAGCTCTCATGAAAAATTGACCTAGGTGCCGATAATTCCGATCTCTCTTTCTCTCTCTCTTTCTCTCTCTTCACTTGTCAACGACCGTTTAAGTTTTGATGCTCGACAGCTATCCGCTTGTGCGCGCGGATATAAGGCTCGTCACGAATATCTCGTTATTTCAACGGGTGTCGCAGCACGCGACCTGCGTTTTGTCGCGAGGATCGCGTGCACGTAGCGGAGTTAAGCGCAGCTGCAGCGCCGCAGCACTAAGTGCAGCGAAGACACAACTTGCACTTTAGAGCCGCTTAAATTGAATGGAATAGTTTCATTCATTTGGAATGTGGAAGGTCGCAAATGGAATATCCGTAAACACCGATACGCCAGTTTACGAGCGTACACTAAAGCGCTTTACAGTAACGATAACATGTAATAATTAAGAAACTTTTCGTGAAAACTTACAACTGATTTATAATAATGATAATAATCGAAGTATATGCAGAACACATTATTTCAGAATTATCATTCGCAAAAAATTGTTACTTAAATAAATGTGTTTAATCGCAAGATGACTAAATAAAAGTAACGTTTACTTTATCTCGAAGATAAAAATCTATGAGTTGCTGGGTGCGTTCGGCAAAGCAAATCTGAAGTATCTGGAGGCTCTGTTGACACATTCTGTCTTTGTTATTTATTGGCATTGAACAAAGATAGAGTGAGGTAAGAGAGCACTCCGACGTCTCAGATTTGCTTTGCCGAACGCAGCAATTATTAATCAAATTTAATTTTAAAACCTAAGCGAGATAATGTTACGGTACGAGCTAAAAATAATCGGTTAAAACTCCACCATATACACGCCATTATTTTTTTTCCAAGTGTAACACTACTGCAGGGTTAATATTTTCATGCGACGTTTCGACCACGTGCTATCTGATTACACGTTTCTCCGCATCGTCATTTATCGACGGTCTAACCTGATATCGGAGATAAAATATCAATGCCCAGAGGAGGCCTGCTATCATCGAAAATGTATCGAACGTGGACGCGACGCATCGAGGCATCGAGAACTTGGAAACGCGCGGTCGGTTTGCAATATGCAGTAAAGCACGAATGCAACAATGCGATCCCTCTGACGATTCACGCGCGGGGAGAGAAAGGTCCTTTTAGCTTTAGGGGGACCGGATATATATGGGGTGTCTCGTTAATCAAGAGAGCCGCGTTATCGGCCACGAGGTGTACAGGGGACAGGGGAGAAAATGGGAGAGGAGCGAGGGTGACCGGTGTTTAACGGTTGACAAACGACCGGCGAGGTACGCGGGGCCGCGTAAACAACGCTCGTGCGGGAAACCGCCCGGCTCTGGGCCGCGCGCGTGCTGCGGAAGGAAAACGCGCGCGGGAGCGGCGCAGCGCTGACAAAAAACCGTAAATCTGCCTATTAAATTACGATTAACGATTCGCAGAAGGCGAAACGGAACGCCACGAGCGCGCGGGCAGAATGTGAGCAAAACGTCACGCGCGCGTTTGTCTTTTTGCCTTTTCGCGAGTCCGACGTGCCTCGCAACTGCGCGGCGCAATGCGCGCAAATTAAAATTTATTAACTCGCCGCCGGAAGTCGCGACAAAGCGGCCGGGTCTTCTCTTTGAAGCTCGCGGCGCTAGGCCGCGCACAAAAAAGTAACGCGCCAATTGCGCTCCGTCGCAAAAGGCCGCGTGTAAGAAACGTGCTAATCGTTGATTTAGATAAGCATGTCAGCGTCCTGTCCTCCACATTAGGTGTTTAACAAACTTCTCTGTTTTCCTTTTGTTTAAGGATTCGACGATTAATTTCAAAGCGATTAAAAAAAAAAAGTTTATTAAAATATTTTCCTTCAATTTCAGATACAACCCTTTCATACCCTTTAATAATAAAAAAATGAAAGTTCATTAAAATATTTTCCTTCAATTTCGGATACAACCCTTTCATACCTTTTAATAATTAAAAAAAAAGAAAAGTTTATTAAAACATTTTCCTTGAATTTCAAATACAACCCTTTCATGCCCTTTAATAATAAAAAAATGAAAGTTTATTACAATATTTTCCTTCAATTTCAGATACAACCCTCAAAGTAAAAATCTGTTGGCGTAAAAAGCGTTTGCACTAATTCCCATGGCGACCCTCCTTTACAGTTTTCATATTTTTAATTGTAAAAAATTCCGGCAGTTCTCCAGACTTAAAATATTTGACTCTAAATATATCGAAACACTTGTATGCCAAAGTGAATCCGTTGCTAACAATTGTATATAGTTTACTGATACTTCTCGGCGTGTTCTCCGAATTCCTCAGATACCAGAGATCGATAACTCCAGAGCATTCGTATATAGCGTCGAGTCGCCGCCGCCACCGCCGCTGCCGCCGGTCGATCACATATATATATATATATATATATATATACACGCGTACGAGCATTGCCAGACTTCCCCATTCGCTTGATTAGAACATACTTTATTAACTTCGCCGGCACGCACGGAAACTACAGAGAGAGAGAGTCGAGTGCGGACAGCGAAGGGCGCATTGTATCATCAAAGTGACACTGAGGGAAAGCATCCGGAAAGCGCGTACCGTTAACGTGTACACCGCGCCCCCTTCAGCTACTTCCTCCGCGCGGCGATTCCCTCCCCCCCGGTTACAGGCCGAAATTCTTCCTCTCTCCTCCGTCGGCAGCCGGGGAATGCCAGCTGCGCGGAGCTGAGAAACTCTAACGACGACATTTACGGTAACGGAAAACGCCGGAATGCGTCGGCATGTGATAATGGAATGCGACACCTCCGTAGCGATATCGCGACGCTGAAATCTGATCGCTGACTCCTTCGCATGTAAATCTTAATGCGAAAGGATTGTAACTCAGAGTTAATTATTGGTGACGAGTCGTCCGTGCACAGCGTTCGGCGTTCGGCTTTTCTCAATTTCTCCCTACACAAATGTTTCCCGTACCGCGAAATTACAAGAATCTAATGTTTATTCAACGCCCCTTTAAAGAGTCGTATCAATCAGTCGGACTTCAAAGCGGACCTGCGCCGTGTAGCAGCTGCATTCGAACTCAAGTATAAAATGGCGTAAGGTTTTATATCGCGGCGAACGCGCCGATTTTAGACCGAAGCCGAGCCCGGCTCGAGGCGAAGAGGAGAATGGAAGACGGCGAGCAGGGCCCGAGGGAGGAAGAATGTCGCTCCCTGTTGCATGCGAGTTGGACAAAAACTTGAAGACCTTTGGGTCCTCTCTTGACGTGCTCTCCGAGCGTAGCGAGCGCGAGCTGCTCGTCTTCCCTTCGCTCGCGTCGTCGTCGTCGTCGTCGTCGACGGCGGCGGCGGCGCGGCGGCGTTCCTCCGGCGGGCGGATGGAAGGACACGCTCCGATACGCGAGAGATCGGTTTTCACTTGCCGATTCGGTCGTTAGCGCGCGTGGCCGTGTATAGGAAACGGACATCTCCTCCTCGCGCTTCGTATTCCCCGTTATTCGCACCCGCGCGCCGCCAGCTGCGAGAGATCCTCGTCACGATATTTCGTCGCCGAGCGCCGAGGTTTCGTTTCAATTCCGTATTATCCAATTAGCGACTTTTAGGAAAGAATAGCACGGAACTTCGGGGAATCGTCCGACAAAACGAATCATTTATAGTCATACGCTTTTGAATTTGTAAACTTTTATCACCTTTTTAACAAATGTTTCAGCTCTTCTACGTATCATATTACTAAAATATTTAAAATTTGCAAGAAAACGCAAACATAGCAAAAGAAAGCTTAATACTTAACAGCTACACGTAGTAAAAAACATTTTGTATGTACGTTAAAATTGGTCCTTGTTAAAATTTTTATGTTAAAATTTAACACATTTGCTTGTTACTTTAACATATTACTGTTGTGTTAATTCAAGTGAAATGTTAAGTTATTAGAATTACTGAAAAAAGGTGTAAAAGTAACACAATGTGTGTGCACTTATTTTTAATTTTACACAATAATATATTCCTTGCTATCAGCGATAGAATTTATCTGTTGAAATTGACAAAAAAAAGAGTTTATTCTATAATACAAGAACGACTGTTATTTCTCGACGTGATCTTGTAATATACGTTCCATTAATATTATAACAGTCTTAAAGTAACATGCGACATGTGTAACTTTGATATAATTTTCTCATTAAATTATTACGTAAAAATTATGTCCAATTATAAAAAAATTTACATTTATTTTTATGTTAAAATATAACATAATATTTATGTTACTATTTAACATATGCTTAATATGTTAAATTAACAAAAAAATTTCTGCGGATCGTTTCAAACAGGCGATATCTGTTAAATTTAACACAAATTCTTTACTGTGCATAATATTGAGATATTATCGATTTTTCATTTTTCTATGATTTTTAAATTGAAGCCAACTTCTTAAACTTTTAGCTAACATGAATTACAAGCATAATGTCAGAAATAAAAAAAAAAAAAAAATTGGGAAAAATGACGCAGCCTCAAATCTTCTCCGATGAGTAAAAATTTGACCGTGGATAATATCGAGTGACGTTAAAATCACGTGTCCGCGAATTACAGTCGGAAGAACGAAGATTTGTCGATGGCCAGACCTGTTAAGAGTCTGAAGGGTTTAGACGAACCCGTACTCCATCATCGCGTTCGCGCGAGCAAAGTTTCCCGCTTTTAAAAGTTCGTTATCCCGATGACTGAACACGTATAAATGGCCTTCGCGCTAGTCGAATATCTCTTTTCGTTAATGAGCGGCCGGGGTTCGTTTATGCGGCCGGTAAAGTGATTTAAAGGATCTCGATGATGAATGCTCCGCTCTACACGGAAGAGAAAGACACGGAGTGAAAAAGGCGACAGGCTGCGCGTGTAAAAACATGTAATAATAATAAAAAAAAAAAAAAAGAACGTGCGTGAAGTTTTCCGGTAAATTCCACAGGACCATTTAGGTTATAGGCGCCCGCCCGTGTAAATTACCGTCGGCCGAGGCCCGGTATACTTCCTACTAATTAAAAATGAAGTGGTATGCATAAACCGAATACTGTCGACCGGTGCCGAGCAAGGAGGATATCTCCTCGGCTCGGAAACGCACTTATCCCGGGATGATTTTTATGGCAACGAATCCGGCCGCTTTTTCTCGTTCTTCATGGTTCCACCTCTTACCACGCCGCTCGCTTGCCAGGCTTCTCTCTCTTTCTCTCTCTCTCTCTCTCTCTCTCTCTCTCTCTCTCGCTAGTCCCGCACGAGCTCCCTCGTGTCGTGTCCTGCCTTTTACGGTACACCGCGACCGCTTCGGAAGCCGCTAATTAGGTCTACTCGCGTTCGTCTGAAGGACATTTAACCGGCGTGGATACGGCCGTATTCAAAGGGTAAAACGCGATCCCGATGCGAGTCCCCTTAAAATCACGATTAGCGAAGTACTCTCTCGCCTCCAGCCAATATTTACGCGGCGCGTCTCGATAACGCCCCTGTGCCCCGACTCGCATTTTGCGCGAGGCGGCGGCGACGTCGCGTTCACCCGACAGGTGTTCGTGTAAGCTGTAAGCCCACGCGCACCTGGAGCCTCAATACTGCCGAGATCTGCCGAGAGAAACTGTACTTATTATATGGGCGTCTCAAGAAAGTCATTTGTTAAATGAAATTAAGTATTACATCCCTCTTGTCCTTTTTGTACAGAAATTAATTTTACGCGCATACAGATATTACATAAAGTATACTTTTAACTTTTACGTCGCATATTATTATTCGAGAGGATTAATTTATTTCGAGATAAAAAAAATTATGGATGGATTATATATATATGTATAAAACGTTCATAATTTTTTTTTCCTCAAAATAAATTATTCGAACAATAATACGCGGCGAGGATGGAAGAGAAGCCATAAAACTTTAATGACCGCATCCACAGAAACGAAAACCTAAATTGCTCCGTGGTATCTGCCTAATGTAAAATATTAGAAAACGGACTCGTGAAATAAACTCGGAGCTAAGACAGGTAAGCCAAGCGGTTCTCCGAAACTTCCGCCTGCCGTAATTTCATTTTCCTGCGTCATCGAAACGAGACGTCGGCGAATGACGAGGTGCCACACGGCGATCGCGAAGAGGCAGAGCCCCGACTCGCCTCGTCGATGCTCATCGTCTCTGGGGAGGACATTAAAGAAGCGTAGAGACTCTCCGCGCGGCTAGAGAAATGACGGGACCCCAACATTTTAGCGGTTATTTCCTCGCGAAGAATCGAATCGAAAGATAACGGGTGTTCATTATGCGCCACTTTCCTCGTCAAGTTCATCGAGGGCTGTCGCGGCTCCTCTCGCGGACACGCTCGGCAGATTACAAGACATTATTTTTTGCGCGGCTACGCACTTAGACGCTATGCAGCGAACACGGGACGCGCGACAATCGAGGGAAGACATGGCCGCAGTATGGTCGATGATTACCGGATCCGTCGAACGGTCGTTCTCAGAGTCGTAGAAAGCCTAATGGCATTAACGAGTCGAAGCGGCCGCGTCCGTCCACGTTGCGTGCGGGAACAAAGTTGCGTAATGGAGAAAAGGATGAGATTATCCACGGCGTTTAATTTGATACTTAATTAGACGCTAGAAAAATTAAATGCCTAATATTAGAACGGCCGGAACGGTTTCTAACAAGTGTGTGACGAGAGTCCGCGCGCGCTTAACGTAGAATTCATCAACGCCCTGTCGATAATTACCGCGGCGCCAGTGAATTAATATCGTGCTGAACGCATGATATACCACGCTTCTCCGTCGGCGCCGTATTTGCGTTTACTTTCATTATCGGTGAAAATAAAACGCCGACCGTTAGGCTGCCCGAGGTTCACGTCAGTTCCGATTGAACGCCCACGATCATTCTCCCAGACAAGGCAAAGAGATGATATATCAGCCGACTACTCTCGTGTTTAATAGCGAAAGGGTAAACTCCCGCCCGCGCATATTAAAAGCCGCGAGAAAAGGAAGCCGGGGCGGGGAGGGGGGGGGGAGGAGTATGAAATCTGTCGGTGGTGCTCCGAGGCGATAATGGATCCTCCGGATGGTACTACTACACTAGGCGAGAACCTATACGTTTCGCGAACCACAAAATGTACAACCCTGCGAACCAGCGAGCGTACGAGCGAACAAACGAACGAACGAACGAACGAACGAGCGAGCGGCTGGTCGACCGAGCCTGGCACGCTGGTTCAAGGGAGGTTCGGTATGTTAATTACAGACCAACATACGTATCCCTCTCCCGCTCCCGCATCCCTCGCCCCCTCCCCTTGGCCGTGAGTTACCTCGGTTGCCAGCCGATTCGTCTTGGAACGGCCCCCATCGCCGGTCTCGTTGCACGCAGGGCTCGCGTGAGACCGACGAGTCGACCCTACGACCCGAGAACGCCGAGAAACGCTCGTTTTGCCCTCTTTTGAGAGTCCGCTGCGAGAGCAACGCGGAGGGGAGAGGAGCCCCGGCTCGCCCCCTTGTATACGCGACCCCGGCTCTTCTTCTAACCACCTCCTTTGCGCCTCCTTCGATTTCTCGCGTCGAAGGTTAACCTGATCGAGCGATCGGTGGAGGGTCCGCGACGTCAGCCGTGATGCGCATCAGAAACAAAACCACCGAGATCGGGGAGACGAGCGCGTCGCGAGATCTATACGATCCATAAGCCTTACAGATCGCACGTTTCGCGTGCCGGGGCTTCTTCACGGGCGTAGACTATCGGATAGGAACTAGACTGGAAACTAGTTATCAATTAGGAAAACCCAATGATTCGCCGTTGAAGCGTGGAGCGTTGAAGCGGAAAACTTCTCATCTTCACTAAGGATCGCGAGGATAGACATTGGACCGAGCGTTTCGTATGCTAAAGACGTTGCGGACTAATACGAGACAGCGACAGCGATTATCCTGATACGATCTAATCGTGTGCTTCTATCAGGCCTATAAACCCAATGAACGGAATCGCCATCGCTACTCGCTTCGCGTTGATGCTTTCCTCGCTCAGTTTCTTTCGAGATCGTAGAGATTGCTGCCCGACTGATCTGTCTTTCACGCAAAGTGAAATAACCATTATGCATGGAATAACGCACGATAATGACCAGTAAGCTAGAGATTCTTGACTGAATTAAATATAAGTTACCACTTGTACCTTTTTCATAGACTATGTTTCCAAACAAAAAGTTCCTCAAAGTTTTCGGCCGTTCTATCTATATACCTTGGCAATTACTGTCATTAATTTTGTTCCAAATTGTAAATGTAAAAAAAAAAATAGACCACTTCACACGCAAAAAAAGAGAAAAAGTCGCTTAAAATCTCTCATCACTTTTTGTTGTTCACGCACTCTGAGGAATTATGAGCCCGAAACTATCTATCAATTTCTCTTTCGAGATTTCCTCACCCGATACTTTCTCGAAACGATACGCGTTACTCCGTTACTCGAGATAAATGGAAAAATGCACGTTGTACGTATATTCGGACTCGAACCACCGCGCTCGCAGAATGGAAGGGGACGGGTGCCACCCATTCGCAATCATTCCTCCGGTATTGCGCGGAGGAATGTTTTTTCAATGTCTTATCGATCCGCCCATCACGCGCGCGGTGCTGACCTCAAGGACCTACCCGGGTCAGTCGGTCCGAGTCGGGACCCTTTTTTGCAACGTGACCTCGGCTCTCCCCTTTCTTTCGACGCGGAGCGGGGAAAAGCCGACGGTTCGCACCTGCGCTCGATCTTGCGCCTGCGAGCGGCAGGAACGAAGGTGGATGCGTGATATAGGTACTCACCGCCAAAAGTGTGGCACGTATCCGGCGGGGCACAGGTCTCGGCACTGACTGCAGGGCGCACCTTGGAGGACGACATTGCCGGATGACGAGTAATTACTGGGCGGCGCGTCTTGTCCCGGGGACAGCATCCTGAAAACAAACGCGAATTTACGGTGAGCGTGCCATTTTGCCACGGTCCATCCTTAATGCCCGACCATTTCGCTATGCCGAAAGCGTTTCTCAACCCGCTTCCACGAGAAATGAAACGTAGCGACTGCCTTGAATAAGAAAGTGATTTTTGCTGCAAATTCAATTAGCAACGCTAATTTTGTATGCTTGATTTTGTATGCCCGAAAAACTTGAAAAGTTGAAAAAGTATGCGTATCTCTTCATATTTGTGCACGCTATACATGCATAAACAGAATTAATATATGTGTAAGAACATGGAGACAATCTCACGAAAAATCTAACCATACTAATTTTTTATTTCACTATTATTCAGTAGAACCAATGCGTTATACGGAATAGCATATAAGGTGTTTGTATAATCGACAAAAATGTTTTACACCAAAGGCATCAAAGAATCCTCACGTACATTAAGTTGTAAACGTTATGTAACAAATGTAGCCTACTACGCCAGTTTTGGGCTTCAATTTCTCAAACATTCATTTCTAATTATCGAGAAAAATTGAGATAGCGTAATGTCGCCAGTAATTATAATAAAGGAATGAGTAGAATAGTTTGGTTTTACACAAGGTTTCGACCATAGGATTTGGTCCTTCTCAAGTGCATTAATTACAGAATATTCTATCTCTGTAATTAATTAATGCACTTGAGAAGGACCATAAATCCTATAATAGTCAAAACCTTGTGAGACTGTGATTTACAATAAAATATTGTCAGTTTATCGACTACTATTCTACTCATTCCATTTCTAATTATGTTGTGCAAATATTATCATAAAATATGGAACAGAATAAAAACTGTTATACTATCTGACACTTTTTAGTTTGTATTTGTCTTCAAAGTTTTTTAGGAAATATTATCCAAAGACAAAGTACCCAGTACACTCTGGTCGCTCTAATAAAAAAAATGTTTATTTAAATTAAGCAGAAACGAGCTTTTATGTAAGATATTACGAAAGAGACAAGCCTTCTTTATTCAAAACAGGTTCAGAATGAAGGGAGACGAAGACGTAATTAAATGTCTGATCTTCTTTCGTGACTTAAAATAACTGTAAATTATATGGTTACCGTAAGATATTATAATCCGTATCGCGCGACTTTGTCATTGTCACGTGAAATCAGTTCGATCATCGCGTGATATAGGGATCTCGCTTAATTATCACGTCAGGGGTCGTCACGATCGAGGAAATTAGCTGTACGGACGGACACGAAGAGCGCGTTCCGTCACGCCCGAACGGGTTGTGAAATTTGTCTTCTCGCAATGTAGATCGGAGGATCGTATCCGCTTACGGCGACGGCGAAATTGAACGATCCTCGTGCGACTCCACGAACGCACTCTCGCTTCGCCACGATCGAGAGCGGAAATTCACATCCGACGCAGTATTACCGTGTACTCGCGTAATTATCGTTATTTCGTTGACGAACGATGCTTCCACGGTCTCATTTAGATCCGTTTAGATCCGTAACGGGACGTTACTCACTGTTAAAGCATCATTTCTTTTCCTCAACTCGGCCCCTTCACACTCGTTATGCACGCCTTTTTACACCTTGTAATTGCATACATAATATGCAGATATGCATATGTAGAAAAATGCATTTAATTAAAAGATACATGCGTATATTGCACATCATCGTTATTATTATAACATAAATGTATATTAAAAAAAGATTTTGGTTAAAGTACATACAAAAATTAAGCCTTTTATATATTATGAGTACAGACTTTAAAATAATTTCGTTGGATTATAAAAATAATTATGTAGGATACTCGAGCGTGACGAGCAACGTTGTAAAAGGTTTCGACGTTTTAGCAACCAATTTAAGTATCCCGCATAATTATTTTGCTGGTCCAACAAAATTATTTTGTGCAACCATTTAAATTCTTAGACATTTCAGTAAAATCGTCCTTTCCGTCTAAATTCCACGAACAAGTATAAATGCTTATTACTGAATCGCGTGTAAAGCTATAAATTATATTAATTAAGACATTTAGACGCTCCTGACATTTTTTGCTCGTAATTTAACAAGGAAACTCGCGATTATTTTTAGAACTCCATAGATTATACGAACTATGTATTCGTTGTATAGAGGCGCATTTCGCGTACGAGCGCGTAAACCGGAGAATTTATTACTCCGCGTACTCGTACTCAATGTACGTTCCTTTTAACAAGCGCAAGAACTCGCGCTCACATATATGCCGTGCCGTCGTAAATCCCCCCTTCAATATAAAATCGAAGCCGAAAGTCAGCCTGCAATAATCATCCGCGCATTCCTCAAACGCGATCACATTGACGTTAATTAATCCGACCGATCGAAGACAAAAAGGCCGATTATTATAAAACGTCATGCGGTCGAGAGACGGGTTTTCAGCGCGAGCGCATTTAAGATGCATTTAGATGGGCATCAAATTAAGTCAAAGCCATGCCCCGTGCGCGGTAATAAAGACCTCTCGTTTGCGCTAATGTGGCCAGGGACTTGCAAAAATTCCTAAGGCTCGGGTATCGATACTCCGGGATGAACTTACGATCAACGCCACACCCCCGGACACGCGGGGGGTGATGTGAGTAAACGATGCGCCAGCCGGGGTTTTGCAGGGACATCAATCGCGCCAGGCGTACTCCGCCGTACGCTTTATGCGACAAGTCTGCCCGCGAAAATAATTAATTAACGGCGCTATCTAATACGGGGAAACGGGCGGTTACGCCCCGCTCGCTCGAATTAATAACCAGAGACCGTAATTAGCGGGTAAGCGACAGGCGTTCCGCTGCCGTCGCGGCCTTCGATCGTCGACGATTAACTGACATCGGGTGTAATTACATCCCCCGGGAAGATTTTATTGCGACGAAAATCGTTGCTGCGACCTCGGGCGCTTGCTCGCTAACGGCCTTGCTGCTCGCTGTCTTTTATCGTGTAAGTGCTATTAATATCAACATCGTATTCCGATTAATTCTAATCGAGAGTGCAGTCCATAATTTATCGGTGAAAGAATACGTAACGAGAGGATTGGGTCGTTTTGCGAAATCTTTTTTTTTTTTTTTGACGTGTAAAATAATTGAAAAAGCGCACGAGTACGATGAGAGATGAGAAGAAATATGTAAATTTTCGTAAAAAATAATTGCTACCTGTAAAGCACTCGATTACATTGCGTCAAATGACTAACTCGTACTCATCATCGCAGAAAAAAAAATGTCACGTTACTTTTATGTGGTATGCAAATACACACGCGATCATCGCGCAAAAACATGTTGATAGCCAGCAAACGTGCTAAACTGTTTCAGAAGGGAAAACATCTTGGCATGTTACATGATGTTCTCCATAAAAGTGAACGTTCCTAACCGACAATCTTGTATATATATATATATTACAATTACAAGTTTGCTCGATCATGGATCGAGCCATTATTTCTGGCGTTTACGCGATTTTAAGTAACGATTTGTGCGGAAAAGCTGAATATATGCGGCATCCAAGTAACTTGTTACAGTTGAATTATGATTGGCCGCGTACACGCACGAATAAATGTACTGTAACATGCGAGCAATGAACTTTTTTTCTAAGCCGTAGTAGTTGCCGTATACCCAGAGCAAGTCGAACCATCCTAACTCAATCAACGACAGTGCCTCGGCACAAAGGATGATCTCGTTAGTCGAACTAAACTCTAAAATCAGACTCCAATGCGAAGAGCAATAGCATACGATGCCCATCCATTTGCTACTAAAGTTTAAAATGGAAAGGCGATGTAAAAGAGAATGAAACATAATAGCGGATTTAATTCTTTACAACATGGAATTAACGGAAAGTAATTTATTTCTTGAATCAATTTTTTTAATATCAAAATAATATTATTTGTTGTAATTTTCAAAAATTTTGATGCTTTCATATTTTTCAGATATTATAATATATATTATAATATTTAAATTGTTGGTCATCTTTTAACGATTTTTATATTATTGTGTTATAATAATAACAACATTACACGTCCATTTTATATAAATTCTACGGTTGTTCTCTATCTCATGTTTCTTAATATCTCTTTCATGTTACACTGATAGAAAAATATGTTGTATTTGTAACTGTAAGTGCATAGTAAAATAATTATAGTTAGGAATATCATTTTTATAGTAATTATTACTATAATATTGGTAATAATAACTATATATTTATGGTAAATGCTTATAATGATCATTTTATGGTACAACTAACTGTGTAAAAATCTCCATTTTGGTTATAGCAACCATATCATAAGTTGCATAAACTAATATTATGGTTATGAGAACTATAATATAGTTTAAACCAACTATAATTTACATTGTTGAATAACTATAAAAATATAGTTGGGTCTCCAATGGACCATAAATTATAGTGAAATTATGGTTGTCGCAACCATTTTTTTCTATCAGTGTACCACACAGAAAGATTTCGTTAGCTTTAATAAACAGTTTTGTTCGAGTGTTCCAAAGTATGTACTTCTTTGTTTTTAAAGAATTCTATTAAATCTAAAAAAATATGTATAATATTTATTAAAAACAAAGAAATACATGTTTTGGAATAGTCGAACAGAACTGTTTATTAAAGCTAAAGAAATTATTCTCTCTGTGGCACGCAATCCTTGACACAAGTGAACTGGACCGAACGCCTACGCATCTACTTTAGACGCTGTAAGACTTCAAAAGGCACGTCACACAATTCTTTTCGAGAATGCCCGTTGCTTCACGATGATATTATGAATATAAATGCTACCGTCTAAATTACTCGATGTTTTGACATGCCATTGGGCTTACGTACAACATAATCATTGTAATCAATCTCAACTGGCTTTGCTAAATCGATCCGAGAATCATTTAGTTCGAATGTCCATTGGACATAGATCACTCATGGAATTTCAATTACTAATATACTAATAGTAAAACTAACATGAAAATTATTGCTTCATGTAAAAACAACAGATAAATAGCCAAATGACAAAACAAAGTAATAGAAAAAAAAACAACTTGCTACTTAATCTACTGTGCTTCCTATAAATTAGATAAAAATTAAATAAATACCGTAACAGAAAGCGCCTAGTTTTATTAACTTTGGATTAGAGTGACTTTTACGAGAACTACGTGCACCTGCATTAGCATCGGACGTATTAGTAACGGATTAAGCTTACAATGAGAGACACGGACGGTTTAGGTATCTGTACAAGATCGCAACAGGTAATACAAGGTCCAACGCGGTCCGTGTCGCGCCGAGATTCGCAGATCTCGAAGGACATCGGAAGGAAGGGGGAGGGGGAAGGGGAAAAACGTAACCGCGCCGGATTATGGCACGCTCGCTGGATCTCGGTCTTCGTGCGAAGACACGAACACACGCGCATAACGAAAATTCGCACGTGTATGCGCATGCATACGTATTTCTCCGGTCATCGTACGAGTATGTACGAAGTCAACTTTTCATTCGGATACGCGAACGTAAGAGGCTTACGTTTGACATAATTGACGCCGCGACATACGACGCGCGTTCTGTAAAAATTACCCGTCTCTGTGATGACAGAGTGGCGTCATGAATTATAAGCGGGTTTTCTGGTATAGCCAATGGAATTTGTTTCGCCGTCACTCGATTGCGGGGATTAATGAGACGACGCACCTGCACTGTTAAGCTGAATAACAAACAAATAAGGTTCTCGAATTTATTATCTATGTTAAATGACGATTTGTAATTAGTCACGTTTAGATATTTCAAGAGTTTCTTAAAAAACTAGCACTGTCTAGTTTTTCAAATTCTTTTTATTGTTCAGAAATTGGATCTTAAGGATGTATATGTTACATTTCAAAGAAACTAAAAAAAATTTAACAATTTTACAGATTGTTCAATTATTACATTTAAATATATATGTATAAAATATTAGTATAATTCTCCCTGATAGTTAAAAATTGGTTATTTCATTTGTTATTTTCTCTTGGTTTTTATGTAAAATTGTGTTTTAGAGTATTTATTTGCAAAGTTGATGAAAAAATTAATTAAATCAAATTTTTTACATATACTAATAAAACTAAGAAATATTTGTGCAGCAGTTCATATGGGTCTACGTATTTAAAAGTTATTTACTTGTCTTAAAACAAATTGTAGTAAAATCGAGACAGAGAAAGAGATATAGCAAAACATTTCATTGTTTTCTTCTCTAGTAGCTAATTACGGAGACAAAATTCGGACATTTGCGATTAAAATTTTTACAGTCCGAAAAAAAACCTAAAGAACTTTGCAGCTTTTTTATTTCAAAAACTTTTAGCTAACATTTTAGAATCCAAGTATCCTTAACGTTATATCATCATACATTAATCTAAAGCTACACGTACGTTTGAAAAAGTATCTTGTAACGCACAAACACAGAAACTCTATTAAATTCAACAGCCAATTAGTGTTGCGCAAAAAGTAATTTTCTTTATCTGACGTTTGATTACGCACACTTTTTAATTTTCAACAATGTAAAACCTCATAACTACCTAAGTAACTATCGACCCCGGAAACGATAATTTTGCAACTATATGAATTGTACGTGAAGCCCGCATTGTGGTTACAATTCTAGCGAGAGAAAATTCATCTCTCGGAGCGCCGAGAGGATATCCACTGTGCCATTCGGAGGGGGAGAGGGTCGATTATCCCGCCTCTAATGCCCCGTATATCACCGACAAAAAGCCGGATACAATTGCAATTTGAACTCGATTCAAACAACCGTGGAGTCTCTGACGGCGATAAGGGACAGACGGCCGGCTCACCTGCCGAGCGCCGGACCACCGTGAGCCATTGAAATTTAATAACATCACCGGAATTGAACGATAGACGTTCCGCGCGGCTACAGCTGACGCGGGCGCGCGCGCGGAGCAGCGCCTCTCCGCTACAAATTACATCTGGTAATTCAGTTCCTTGACCGCAAAGTCCCACAAGAAGTTAAGTCCATCCCCGTGTGGCGTCCGTCCGAGTGAACGACCGCAGCTTCCCGTGTTAGTTCATAAGTCACTCGGTGGGCCGTTAGATCGACAAAAGCGCGAGAAAAGAAAGAGGATTTCGCGCGCGAATGTCGGCCGGCGCGCGATCGAAATATCTGCCGATGGGGGGGGAGGGGAATATATAAATCCGTGAGAATTTATTAGCGACCGCTCGTGCGCGTCCGCGGGATTCGCGCGCCGACCGCACACCCGCGCTTATATCTTCACGCAAACCTCGATCGTCTCATTCGCGCTGCGGTTTGGCTCCGTTACTATCGCTTACGAGGCCCCGAACCTCTTCCCGCGGGATCCAATGAGAATGGAAACGCGATAAAATTGATATCGCGGTTCCCCACGAAATTCGGACACCCCAGCTCTCTCTCCTTTTTTAACTATCTGATTTTTCGTGAATAATAAAATTAAGAATACTTTTATTTTGTTGCTCGGGGAAAATGTGTCGCGCTTTATCGTAGAATACCGATCTCGCGCTTTATCGTAGAATACCGGACGATAGTTTCTAATTATACAGGACATTTCAATTACACAGCCTCTGCCACGCGGAGAGTTTTATACATAATATTACTAATATATTGAAAGTAATAGCGAGAGAAAAAGGAGGAAAGGAAGAAGGAGAGATAAATGTGGGGATGCGCGCTCAAGAGTCGCTACTTTGTGCGCGAGTTAACGGCCGCGAATGGCAGGGACCGCCGCCGTGCTATAACCGATCACCAGGAAGCCCCGGCCTTTCTCTCTCTCTCTCTCTCTCTCTCTCTCGTATTCGCCCCGAAGCTTTGTCTTAACGATGAACGTACGCAAACGTTGCCGCCGTCGATCGCCGACTCATGCTTACGAACGCAACGTTCCTCCGCGCGTAACGCGAATCATTGCCACCGTGCAACAAAACGACGATTCGGTCCGGCGAGTCACGTTTCGCGCGAGCACGCGAAAAGAGAACGAGCCGGGGTAAACGTCGGGTGTAATTTAGTAATAGTAGTATGAACGGTTGAACGGGAGGAACCTGCGTCAAAACACACGGTGACAAGCGATACGCGAATTTGGAAAATCCTTCCTTCCGTACACGGGAGGAAGAACGGTTTCGGTGAAGTGTGCAAAAGTTTAAATAACTGTATTTTTTTAGACTATTAAAATAATTATGTAGGATGCTCAGACTGCTCGCCGGAATGTCGAAACGTTTTGCAGCGTCCCTTATAATTACTTTGATGGCCCAACAAATCTGTATGCAGTTGAATTTCCAGACATTTCCGCGTAAAAAGGCATTTACGTTAAAAAAATGTTATAAAATATATTATGTTAATTTTCAGTGACGTGCTTATAATCTCCAAATAAGAATTGAGAAAAAAATGTGTGACATTTGCGACTGTAAATGCATAATAACATAATTATAGTCAAGAATATCATAGTAATTACTACTATAATATTTATAATAATAATCATATGCTTATAGTGATCGTTTTATAGCTCGACTTATTATATTAAAATCTCTATTTTAATTATGGCGACCATGTCACAAGTTGCATAGACCAATATTCTGAGAACTTTGATATAGTTTAAGCAAATTTGAATTTATATTGTTAAATAATTATAAAAATATGGTTAGTCCAAAAATGACTCTAAATCATAACATTGCGGTTACCGCAACTATTTTTTTCTCTCGGTGAAAATATATCTCTATCTCTCAGTTAAAAGATTAAGACATTAATTGTAGTAAAAGTTGCTCCAGAGATCCAATTCGAGATTTAACCGAAGAATCATCTCTTTCAAACGCTTTCCGTCTCTTCCTCTATTTGTCGCGTGTGTCCTGTAACGCTCGATGTACACGTCGCGCGATTGCCATTTGTCGAAAATTTACAGCGTCGTTCGCTTTCACGCATCAGGAGTTCATTCCGCGAGGGCTAATACGCGATTACACGCGCGAAAATGATTTACGCAGTCGGTGTCTCTCTTTCTCAGGCCGTCGCGTCTTCCCGCCGGGATATAGTGCGCCGGGACTAGTTCGGGGACTGGTTGTCTCGAGTAAACAACGAATACTCCGCCGCTCGCACGCCAAGTGTAATTTTCCGCATCGACGAGCCCCGTCGATGGGTCGGCGCCGTGCATTTTTAGCACGGATCCGCGCGCGTGAGAGAGAGAGAGAGTTACCCTTAGTTTTCACACCTCTCGAGTGTGTTGCCAGGTTGTAAGTAAAGACACGCTCGTGTCGTCGGTACGTCGTAATTACCGTTCCCGATTCTTTCTTTCTCCCTTTCCCGGTCACCCTTCTTCGCGATGAAACGCGAAATAAGGAAAGCGGGCTACGCGGACGCAGAAGAAGCGGAAAGGCCGTGTGCGCGCGCGGTAATTAGTATCTTTTTGCGTCGTTAAAGTTTAAGCGAGCGAGCGACCGAGCGACGATAGCGCGTACGCAGGCATGTTAATGGACGCGATAGCGACAGCATGCCCGCGAGTGTTTCTCCGTTTCTCTCCTCCCTCCCCACCCCTGTGCTTTATAATTCGTGAAACGACCAATTAACGTTCTAGGAGAAGAAAAGTAGGTGGTCCCACGCCTCTCTTCTGCTCGTTCCCTAAAATGATTCTCACGTGTTTCCGAGATCCCCGTGCAAGGTGGCATGTTGCCGCTGCTTGGTCGCTCCGAATCGTTTCCCCGAACTTCGTTCCGTGGAGAAGCTTTTCGAGAAGATTAACCCCTTAACGATTATGTTTGTGCCGTGTACGAGCGAAATTGACGCAGGAATAAACGAGTAAAAATGTTCTCGACTTTAAATAACTGTGTATACGGATTTGTAAAACAAATATATATTATATTTGCTGTTTATGGAAAATGTACTTTTGATTTAAATTAAATAAAGAGTTACGAATTATTCAAATTAAATTGTAAAAAGTTGTCTAATAGTTACTTTTCGTAAAGCCTGTAATTCTTTTAGTTTCTTTTAAAAATAACTTTTAAAGATAGTAACGTGTCCATTTTAATATAAACTTATTAATTTTTACAAGACATTCGCCGTCTTAAAATCTCATCAAAACGATAAAAAACAGTGAGCTGACATAAGAATTCTTTCCGTATTCCAACGATTGAGTCTGCTTTCATCGGATAACAATAGGAAACGATAAGATTTTTGGCAAGGCGTGTCAGCGTCGTTCAGCATAATTTTTCCTAGATTTAAGGAGGAAAGTAATATCTAGGTCACGAGAGAACGAAAGCGGAATATGCAACCTTTTGAGGTTACAAGACCTCCAAAGGATTTCGCGGCCTATTTTCGTATATAAATGAGAAACCGAGTACGCGCGGACAATAGAGATGTTTGTTGCAGGATGCGTACTGTCAGGTTTCGGGTTAAAGACCCCTGACAGGGGCATTATTAAAATCCCCGCTACGCCTGTGGGATCGGCCTCGCATGACTCGGCGCGGTATCCCGCGCGCGCGCGTCCACCAGGAGTCGGCAAACTATGACTCGCGCGTTTTCGCGCGGCACAAAGACTCCGCGCTCGCTCCTACTCCCTCCCTGCATCCCATAGCCTACAAAACGCCGGCACGCCGATCGCGACGCGAGATGCATCTTATCTCCGCTCCCTGCGCTTCTTCTTCCGCGAAGACGAAACGGGCGAGCGCACGGCCGCGCCGACGAGACCGAGCAGAGCCGGCGCGCGATATCTACGATCGAGAGCATGCGCGCGCGAGCGTATATATACACACACACACACGTGTGTGAACGTAAGTACGTGTACGTACATACCTGTTGCTGCTTTCCCTGGCTGCACAGTGCGCGATACGCCAATGGGTAGGTCCGGCGTCCGCGGCGAGGTCCAAACGAGATCACCGGCGAGACGGCGACGCTGCCGCTCCACCCGCGCTCCTCCCGCGGGGAGGACGAACCGACGATGACGATCACTCCCGCACCGGCGATTCCGAGAAGCGGACGTTCTACACGCGAGTCAGGCGTCCCCCCGCATCGCCGGGACGCCGTCGGCGCACCTGCACCTGCTGCACTTGTCGCGTCGGCCCACGAGCTCACCGTCGCGCGATACCGACGAGGGGCAATCGGGGCATCGTGCGGCGACGGCAACGCGGGCATCCTCGCGGCATTACTGTGACACACGCGTAAACGAACGTTCTAACGAAGAAACGCCGACCCGCGCTCGCGCTTTAATTCCACTGCGCGCGGGCACGTTTGTTGCCGAATTCGCGTCAAACGTCGGATCGCTGACAACTTCACTGCGCGGCCGGTCCCGGTTCTCTCTCTCACCAAAAAAAAAAAACCGTGCGAACCGCCGTCAGATCACATCTCGCGAACTGTCACGTGCACAGACTCCGGATCTATCTCGCGATTCTCAGAGAGAAGGGAGGGATGTTTCTGGCGCACCGGCAGCACGGAAGGAAGTCGGCACCGAATGCTCGCCGAAGGGTTGCCTTCCCGGCGTTCGACGGCGCGCCAACGCGAAGAGTCGCGAGACTCGGGTCGAACTGGCCGCCGAGATGAGGCCCAACTCCCCCCACTCCGCCGCGACTGGTCTCCGCTCTGCGTTCCTCCCTCCTCCTCCTCCGCCTCTTCCTCTTCCTCCTCCTCCCGCCGCGGATGCCACTGGACGTTCTCCTCTTGCCTTCCCCCCTTCCTCTCTCCCTCCGCTACCCCCTCGCGCCGGTCCCGACTCAACGCTCTCGCATCATTGTGTACCTTCTGCTCTCTCTCTCTCTCTCTCTCTCTCCCTCTTGGCGAACCCTCGTCGTCTTCTTCTTCTTCTTCTTCTTCTTCTTCTTTCTCCTCCTCCTTCCATCGTTTCTCCTTACACGCGCGAGCAGATTTTCACTCGTGATCGTAAATGAACGTGCGATCGACGAGGACCGCTTTACGGAGTCGACAGCTCGCGTGTCGATTGTACTCGCGGTTAAGTGCAGCCCGGTAAGCCGTGCGCGCGCGCCGTTTCGCGGAAAGTTATCAGGCGGGCTCCCGGGGACCGATCGTCCGACGATAACCCGACGACGAGGCCCGGATTCTGCGAACTCCCGCCGATTAACTCGCTCTCCCGCCGTCGTTGTAGCTCAATTGATTCTCTTTGTCTCTCGTTAGATCGTGGCGTGTCGCAAGCTGCAACGCGTATCCGCGCGAGGGACGCGATCGATCGACGATCACGAATCGCACGACAAGCGTATACTTGAACTTCAAAATTATCCATGGTGGAATTCCATCGCCTCGCGTTTTCGTAATGTGGGGTTACTATTTATTTGTCGGTTGTATACGATTATACACGTGAGCACAACGTCTACGCGAAATGACGTCGAATCAATATCGAAATGATGATTTCTCATTAATGATCTCTCGTCTCTCCGACAATCTATGAAAAAGTACTCGGAAGGTCGCGCAGGGCTCCGCCAATTGTCGCTAATCGCGTACATGGTAGCGGGAGCGATTTTTCCTACTGACAAGTAAAAAAAATAAAAATAGATTGCGATTGGTGATTAGCGAAACATAACGCATAATAGAGACCTAAATAAGTATGTCATACGAGATATAATTTATTACTACCTAGTATACTAATCTATTTAATAAGAACACTTTAATTCCTATTCCTAATATTCTTCCATTGTACGCGAAATCCTATCCATGCAATATTAATCAATAAATATTAATTGTAATTTTATAGAAAAATCTGCAGGAGCTTTATTTGCTATGTTTCTGCTGTGATACTTGTCGTAGTAAAAAATTAACGTATTTGGAATTACATTGTTATTATTGTTCAATATTGGATTCCGATCGTAATTGTTCAATTATCTTTTACCTTTTTATCGCATTTTTTTTTAGGAAAATGGGATAATTGACCTTTTAACCTCATACAGGTCATACTTACGATTCACATTACAGCTTTACACTTTCGATGCATGCACGTAATGCAACAGATACACACGCTATCGTCGTACATTACCACACAATTCGTCTCGGAAGGAGGATCGTGGTATTTTCGCACGAGATTTTTATTGATCCAAATCAAAAGAGGGATATTTTTCGTTAGATTGAATTATTCAAAGAACTGTAAGAAATCTCTAAAGAAATAAGGATTTATAAATAAGAATGTGGATATATTTCCTATGTCCTCAATTGTGCTCGACATCACTCTTCTATTTGCGACACACGAATGGAAATTTTTTTTTCCTTTTTTTCCCTTCAACGGGCCAGCTATTCTTTGCTCGTTTTATACCCGAATCGCACACTTTTCCCTCATCCGTGCCCCTCTTAATAGCGCCCTTCTCGTTTACTCGGTTTGTAGTTCTCGGCATCCGCCTCTCGCTTCTTCCCTCCTACCCCGTTCTCGTGCACGTCTTTTTTCCCACGCTTAATATTCCGCGCGTTCGCCGTGCCCTCCGCTCTTCGTTTTCCACTTTCTGATCGCTTCGTTCCTCGTCCGCGTGCGTGCCCGTTTCGTTACACACGCGCGCGCGATCCAATCGTCCCGACTGCGGCGTAATTAAACCGCGAGAAAGATATGCCGAATAAAACTGAGATAATAGGGCTAGCGGTGTCGATTTAATTAAATTGTCGAAGTTATGTTCTACTAGTGCCGCAACTAGGCATGGCATCGCTGGCATACGCGTGTGGTTCATGAATAATGCGGTAATTCCGCCGTCATTAAAGTTATCTGCATCGAAAGACAGAAACTGAGTCATTAGTATATGAAGTCTTTTCAACAGTAATATTTTAAATTATTTAGATAAAACTATAAATTTTACTTTTTTGTTTAGATCAATTTAAAATCAAATCATCTTTATCTTATCTGAAATCGGTTTGTAATTTATTTTTTCTTTATGTAAATAATTTTAAGATAACTTATCTAAGTATAACATTATTTTTTAAACAGTTTATTTCTCGTTTATGTTAAAAGCCGAGATGGTGCATTTACAATCTTAAAATAAAAATTATATAGTTTATGATCGAGCAATTATATAAAACAAAACCTTTGTTTCTTTAGAGTATTGTATATTTCATTTAAACATCTTAAGAAGGTATTATACACTATATAAAAAAAGATCAGTATTAGCAACTAAAATCAAGTTAAACGAACGTGATTCCAGAGTTGTATATGGCGAACCAACTGCTTTAATTTTTGCAACATTATTTTATATTTTTGTAACATCTTATTGTGTCAAATAAACTAAAAATACAATTATATTAGACAAAAGCTGCGTTGAATTGATCGATTAACCAAAATTACTCATAATATCAGTAATTTTAACTCTGGAATAGTAATCGATCAATTCAACACAGTTAGATCAAACTTTATCGTAGTTGAAAGAATATCTATGTCTAATATATAAATGTATACATTGTAATTGTTTTAATCTTTTACTTTTAACTAAATTTTTTAATTGGAACTCTTACCATCAGATTGTTGAACGGACTAAATTTTTATCTAATTTCATTTGATTGTAGTTGAGATAACTAAATTCACTCAACTCAGAGGCTTGGTTTGTTCTACTCGAGCTTTTTTTTCAGTGTAGAAAAAAAGCGCGAGTTTTCTTCCGCTTTTCATATATTGAATCGAGATATATTCTTCTCGCTAACAAAAGTTTCTTTCCCAAAATAGCATGTTAAATGCGAGTGGTCGCTTCTAAAAGTGGACTTGCAAGTAAGAATGCAATGATAAATATAATCTATTTCCATAATCGCTTTAATTAGTCGATAAAAATTCGCGGAAGGCATACATAATTGCCAATCGTGTCGGCAGGTGACAGGGCGTCGAAGGGAAGGAGCCGAGCCGCGGCCTAATTTCTAAATTTAACGCGGCGCCAGGTGCAAGTGTTGCAATCGTGATTGCGCGAGCAGGAGCGAGCCTAAATCTGATTTCGCGAAATCAGGTATAGCGGCGCTGTCGCTCGGCCGCTCGGCCGCGATCGGCCGCCTTCGTGGTCGCTCGGGCAGGTCCGCGCGGCCACGTGACACGCGTCGCGAAACATGGCGCGTGGACTCGCCACGAAGATGGCTGCCGCGCGTTACGAAAGACCGGACGATCTGGCGCGGGGAAGCCGTTTCCCGATCGTTGAGACAATCGCCGCGCCGTCGTCCGCTCTCCTCAGTCGTCGGGCACGGTGGTGGCCGTCGACGCGATGGTATACGACATCAAGTGGATCATACCGAAACTACGGAATCCGTCCCGACTATGGAACATCGCGAGCAGCATAACCTTCGCGGCGGTGGGAATTTTTTCGAAAATCATCATAGGTAAGAGCACGCCGTCTCGCGTGCCGGTCCACGCGCGGGTTTTATCGCCGCTTCACGGCCCTAGAGTCGATCCGCTCGAGGATGACGCGGTTCGCCGAGTCGATTCCGGACGACGGACAGGTTGGTGGATATAGGCGTGTTGTCACGTTCTAGTCGTAAGGTGCGCGGAGATTAAATAAAAAAAATACATGCGTAGCCAGGGCATCTCGTCGCGACTGATAACATTGGTGGTGATCGCCGTCGCGCGGAATTACCGGGACGTTTACCATCCCGGCACGTATGTACGTACGTCCACGCATACCGAGTCGTAGGTAATGAAGGTTGCGCCGCTGAAAATGTCGACGTTGTTATGAGAGGAAAAAAATTTAATTAAATACGCGGAGTGCATGCAGTTGTACGCGGTACAATTGGACGTAATTTAATCATGTGGGTTGCGATACGAGATATGAAAATAAACCTTATCTGTCAGTGCCATTTCGCTGAAAGAGAGATAGAGAGAGGAGGGAGGGAGGGGAGGGGGGTTAAAGTGTTTATTGAAAGGTCGTTGTTTCGTCATCATTCATTATTGTTAATTACAATGACCATTGCTTGCAGATCTATCTTTCATGGACACACACAATGCTTGACATAAATAGACAAAATTCCTAGAAGGCACATTTTCAAGGCTAAATTATTGTGGAATTAATGAAACAATTCTCTTCATGTGACATTCAATGACTTGCAAGTTCTAATTGCAAGAAAATAACATTTTCATGTTTATTAAAATATTATGTTAAAATGAGTTTTATATAAGCCATGTTTTGCACTTAAAGCTGTTAACTGAGTCAAATGTTAAGTTGAAAAATGTTTGTATGTATTATTAATATAACATATGACAATCAATGTTATTGCTGCACAAATGCGTCATGCAAAACTTATAGAAATAAAAAGTTTATTTGTGTGTTGGCTCCAAAGAAGAAAATTCAGAAATAATATAATAAGCAGAAATTAGTATAACTATATGTAGTATAAAATTTATATAAAACTTATTTTGTTCATATTTATTTTCACCGATCTATTTTTAAAGTTTTCTTTGATTTATTGTATATGATTTTATTAAGCTTGTTTCTTAATTATTTTTTTTACGTCAATGCAAACAAGTTTTGTATTTTTTTAAATAATGTTTTCTCATGATATTTATGTAGTGGTATCAGTTTTTTTTACATTTATGATAATATTCATGCATCTTGATAAAATTTTGTCGATTTATGTGGAAATTATAGCTATCGATTACGTAAATTGTACGCATCACTCAGAAATAATTCAACAAACCATGGCAGACATTACTATGATAATTTATGCATTTGCGTATAAACGTACCATTTTGCATACGTGAATCGCGAATCTTGATCGAATACTTTTTGTCTTGTAACAACGGAGCTCTTTGTTACGCAGGGCAATTCAATATGTAACTCAATAACACGCTGATAATCGCCGATCGTTTTGTTGCACGTTTCTCAAAGGGCAAAGTCTCGCGCTTTTTTTTTTATTCGTATTCACGCAGAGCATTAACCATCGTCAACATCAATCATAGCGAAGCTTAGTCGTCATTTAGTATACTTTCTCTCTTTCTTTCTCTGTCCGTCTCCGTTTGTCTGTTTATGTAATTTACAGCGATCGTAAACGAAGCATATAATTACGGAAACCCGGAGACAAGTATAGCGTAGGACAAATCGGAGTGTTTTTTTTTTTTTTGTACGTGAAACGGAAAAGAGGTCGTCTCCGTGTGGAGTATATCTCGATCGTGCGTCTAGCGAAAGTCTAGTTTCCTAACCGCCCGGTTGCGTTTGCACAACATCTGGTTTTAAGCAAGACTCGAACATATGTC
Organism: Monomorium pharaonis; assembly: GCF_013373865.1. Lineage (NCBI taxonomy): Eukaryota > Metazoa > Arthropoda > Insecta > Hymenoptera > Formicidae > Monomorium > Monomorium pharaonis. The sequence goes on along the minus strand of NC_050470.1, from coordinate 21,376,245 downwards.
TATCTTTATCTCTTTCCCTAAATAAATAGACACGTATTTAAGTATCACAAGTTAAAGTAATGCCTGTGCAAGCGGTCCTAAATCTCCAAAATTGACAGGGGCGCGACGGCGATTAATGATTTTTTCGCGTTTGTGCGTCGGAGTCGAGATGTCAGGGCCGAGGCGTCACTTCCTTGCGGACTTTGGACCGCTACCGCGAATATTGCCCTCTCTCTCTTTTTCACCTTCTGTAATCTAACTAAGAATTTTTCTTCTGCATTTAAGAATGGCTGAACAAAACGACGGTGTACAACAAGCGCATTATCGTGCGCGCCTTAGACCTCCGGCCGAAAAACGTGCCGCTCATTACCGTGTCTAATCATCACAGTTGCTTCGACGATCCGGGTATATGGGGTAAGAGACTTTTTTCCCCCCTTTTTCCTCCCCCACCCCCTTCACGTCGTTTGTTAAATGCCTCTCGGCATTGCGTATAATAACGTATCAGTCCCCTTCCCCGCGCGCGCCGCTCAGCCTCGAGACCGCGCGTCGTTGCGCGCGCGGCTGATTTATCGTCCCGAGAAATTGAGAAAAATAAAATACCGCGCGTGTGCGCGCGCGCCAATGTACGAATTGTCCGGGAGGTCCATTCGTACGTTCGCCGCCTAATAAAACGGTACGCTTCGAGGCATTCTTTACGATGCTGGCGGACGCAATGAAACGTAAGGACAAGACACAATGTGCCGCGAAGACGTCGGTTATTGGACGAAAAGAAATTTAGACGTAGATCCGATTCCTCGTCTCGATTAAAAAAGAAAAGTCTCACCAAAAAAAGTATCTTTGGAATGAAATTATTTAATTCTAAATTCTAAATACTCGAGTCGCGGTAGTTGATTAGTCCAATTTTCACCGATGTAAGTTAACCATTTGATCTCGGTTCATCTTACTATTTATCTTTTTTTTTCTAATTCTCTAGAAAGAGTAAGTAAAACCGAGATCAAAGTCAATCTTCGTGGAAATGGATATTAATCTCGGGAATTAAGATCGGAATATATGCCCCAGCTACGATTAGCTACGGGAGCTGATTGATAACAACGTGAACGTAGAACAATAACGATAAGCGTCCAGTTATCCAATTGACAATGTCATACAGAATAATATCTGCGTCATTCGTTTATCGATGCTTCATTTATTACACATTCATTGTTTCTTCCTATGTCTTTGTTCTCCATCGCTACCATTGTGTTCCTGGCGTTTAATTGCGTGCTAGTAATTAAGAAGGCACTTTTTTCAGATTCTTTTTTAAATACTTTTTTTTAAAGATAGTAGCTTTTTGTAGTCTTGATCCTTTGTGCGCTTTGTCCCCCTTTTTTGAGACGTGTTTTTCTTTCTCAGAACGACGCCGATATGCGCTCGAATGAAAGAATTTAAGACAGAAAAATCTCTGAACTCATTTAGCGACCCTGGACTTCCGGCATGGGTTTAACCGACATACGATACGATGGTCGCTCGCCGCACACGACATTTGTTTCACGAATGTCTGGCATTCCTACTTTTTTATGCTCGGCAAGTGCATACCCATCATCCGAGGTGACGGCGTGTATCAGGAGGCCATGGACTTCTGCATCGAAAGGCTGGCCCTTGGCGAGTGGGTGCACGTCTTCCCCGAGGGAAAAGTCAATATGCTTAAAGAAGACATGAGGTTCGTATTCGAGTCACTTCTCTGCTTCAAGATTTATGCTAATAACGCGTTCTATGCTGTCTGAAGTTTACCCCGTGTATACTTTAATACAATTAAAAATGCAGAGATATCGCAAACATATTTGCGACTTAGATTTATGAAACTTTTAATCAATTACCAGACATGAAAATCGTTTCAATGAAAATTAACAAATTTCAATGGCAATGGGATTTTACGTTAAATGTTACTTTATTCCTTAAAGAGATATTTCAGGAAAGATGGAAAAGATTGCTTTTTAAAGCTCCGAAAAAATGAAAAAATGAAACAGTTCTAGAGATGAGCATAGAGCGTGTTATAGAAATTCACATTAATAATATTACAAATAGGTACAATTGATATGATTGTTTAGGTTGAAATGGGGCGTGGGTAGATTAATATTAGAATCGCCCGTAACGCCTATCGTAATTCCTATCTGTCATCTCGGTATGGATGAAGTACTTCCCAACGAACCGCCGTATATGCTTAAAGTGGGAAAAAGAGTTACCATGAATTACGGTGACCCTATAGACTTTAGCGGATTACTAGACGAATTGCGGGAGTCAAAAGCGAGTGAGATGGAAGCGCGAAAAGCGATAACTGATCGCATTCAGGAAGAGCTTTTAAGGTAGTATATTTAAGATAATTATATCATCCTCTTGCATTACTGAATGAAGGAAAGAGCAAAGAAAGCGAACAAATATTTAAACATTTTCAGATTGAAAGCAGCAACGGAAAAGCTTCACTCTAAGTTATGACGAAGACGATGTCTTTTCCGTCGTCCCTCCATCTAGCCTCAATTTGCCAAAAATATAAAGAGAAATTGATACGTCAACAAAAGTGAGATTTGTATGTAAACATAAGTCCATGCGAAATTAGTTCTCTTTTTAATGCGTATATTCGTATTATAATAGTATTTTTGACAATATTGAATATCATAATGTAAGCGTCAATTATACAAGTCATTCTGCGAATGACTTTTCCATCATTTTTTTAATTATTCCTCATAACTCTCCGAGAGATCTTGATACGCCTACATAAAATGTTATCGAACAGTTACGCACTCGCTCTTTTGCAATTTTATATTCCTCTATGAATATGAAGTTGTGATTGTTTACTGATCAATGAAATTTATTTTTTAAGAGTAACAAGAGAATAACGATATGTGATAACTAATTAAATATAAAATTTTATTTTTTGTTTTTTAATTGTTTTGAATATAGACTCTTAATATAAGTTTTATTTATGTTAGCTTCATCTTACATATATTAGACCCGTATTCAAATATTCGTATAAAGATGTTAGCTTCTTGGTTATTCTGTCATTGTTTTATGTTTACGTCTAATAAACGATAAAAACAATGTAAAAATAAAAGAATATAGAATAACAAAAAAGACGTGCCAACACAGTCTTATAATCGCGTTCTGAATACGGGCTTTAATCTTTAAGTTATAGTGACGATCAAAATGTTTTTGAACAAAGAGTTGATTGCAATTTTCTTAGAGATTCGTAGCGAAGAAAGAGTGCACACAAGCTTTCGATACATCTTGCTAGTATATTCTTTCCCGGGGAGTTACATATTTCTTGAATAACATCTATTGTAACGTATTGTACTGGTTTGTATAATAATTTATAAATATTTATATACAAGAGATGTGTCTCACTTCTCGAGCGCAAAAGTGGAGTTTCTTGTGTATATATATTACATATTATATCTGTACATAGTATTAATAAATATAACACTGTCATTATGATTTTACGATGATTGTCAATAAAAATTTTGATAGTACAAGCAAAGATTTACGCAGTGCAACAGAGGTTTGATAACGTAATTATAAAAATCGTGCCAGTATTTCATCCATTATTTTATTTTCAAAGATTCCAAAGTGTCACTATTAGTGCGAGTATAGCTATACTTGGCCATTATTGATTATATGCTTCGTGCTCTTGTTACAAGCACCGTGCCAATTAATCGATTTGTACTAGTTTTGTTTAGCAGACGCGTAATAGGCATTCACGTGATTAAGATAAACGAGCGTTACAACTAATGTACAGCATAGAATGTTCGCTTACCACTTGCAAGTTGTAATACTGTAATTTTAAAATTTGCATAAAAACTCGTTTGTGAAAAGCATGGATGTAGCATGGACAGGAAGTGATTTTTTACTGTTCCGCTCAATAGCTATGAAAGAAAAAAAGACCAATGTATCCGTTCGCTGATGATGCATGATTTTTTTGGATATTTATTGCGATATATTTAAGTTACAACAGCTGTTATTATGACAATCGCATATCTATGTACGCTCTCGTGCGTGTGCGTATATACACAATGTTGAATACATATACTTTTATACTATACACACGGACTGCTATCAAAATTTTTGGAGCTATTCGAACGTGATAAATTTGTATATATCATATACTTGTTGAATATATTATTAAGTATTAAAATATCGTCTTTCTCTATCGTTTGAAATAAAACTGTCTTGTTTGTTTTATCGTTTTGACTTGACATTTCTCTTAACAATAAACGTAAAATTTGTTCCCTTCCCTACAATACGTAAAGCTTCTACACGATTTCCGCATGCTATGTATGTACACTACCCGTTTACAATTGTTTAAGGCAATGACTCTGTAAAGGGTAATCGAATGCATAAAACAATCATGCCAATTACAAGGGATTCTTAAAGAATTTATTAGTCATTGATTTCGTGAACATTTTATTACTATGTGCATAAACACAAACTTATTTTCATAAAAGAATAGTATTTTTGTTGTCAATAAATGTTAATTTTATATCGTCCCTTGTTCATTTTTCTAAAAAAATAATTTATATTATCAAATACTTTAGTATAGACTCTAGTAAGATAACTCGATATTTTTTTTTTTTTAAGATTTCGTTGAACATAAAGTTTCATGAAATTATAAAGGCTTTTTTTTTTATACTTTTGAATGCAGATAGACAACCTTTTGGAAGCTAATGCCAATATAATAAATCTTGAAGAGTAGAGATAAATATAATCTCATATATTTCTATTTTATTATTTATATGCTTTTTGGGGCCAATTATTTTATCTGTACCAGAAATCGTTTCGCGAATCATAATTATACAGTTGCCATATACATCTAAGACAATGATACGTGTATTAAAAGATGTGATTATATATTACAGGTTTCGTTATAATATCAACAGACAAATTGGTTATAGGACATATACTTGACGGTTGTAGACATACAGAAATAGATTATCCTATCGGCCTACACAACTGCTGGTATCATGTTATCTATGAATACGAAGATCGCATATCTCTTGGCACGTTTTTAATTTGTAAAACTGGACATTCCGGTCTTACGAGCGATACAAAAGCGGCGTACGATCCTCGCATTGTACTGTACGAACACGAACGAGTACTATGTATATAAACATACGTACGTATATATATATATGTATATATTTAAAATGTATGTCATAAACTTTGAATAGACAGAACAGTAGATAAGTATAACGAGAGAAAATTTACTTAATATACATACATACTATCACCCCATTGTATCACTGCTTTTTAATTTTTTTTGTATTTAAACAAATCTTATATATATATATATATATAAAGAGAAAAATAAGCCCTAATTAACAATATAAATTCGATCGCGAAACTTGGCCCGCGTTAAACAAGATATGTTACAAAATTCTATGGTGCTATTAACTGTATTTACGATATGTTGGACTAGAAAATGGAATTTTTCAAATAATTGTGTCGTGAATATCCTTGATTTACAGTCGAGCAGTCATGAAAGTCAATTAAAATAAATTTAAAAACATTTTAAATTGCTCCCAGCATAGTTATCATACGACATGTTCCGTATAAATTAGATGATATATAATTATATACTTCTATATTTTACATTTTTTTAAATTACGTAATTTCTATTGTATGCACATATAGAAAGAATGCGATATGAGAAGACTTGTAAAGATGGCAAATATTTCAAAGCAATTGATATTTTGATTTGTTCTGTACGTTTAGGCTCATCTCTGGACGGCAAGTCTAATATAGACGAAGAAAGCGTTGCATTGTAAAAACATAGAATAGGCCAAATAAAATTAATATCGATCGTGTATATGTGAGTGAGTGGGTATATGTGGTGTGTGTGTTTGTGTGTGTGTGTTCACATATACAGATTTAATATATTCTTAATATAATTAGTTTAAGCTAAAATCTTGTTTGCGTAACAAGCATCAAAATAAATGAGATATCAAAATTTTAAAAATTCGTAAAATGCAAGTGTCGCGATCGAAGAGAAATAATATTCGATATTAGAAGTCGCAAGAAGCACGGTACAGCTATCATACAGATAACCTTTGAATCCGTCATAATAATCTACAGGTACGTTATCTTGTTCTAATCAAGCAAGGGAAGTTCTTTGTTCGACATCGTATAGCAGTCATGGCGAATAAATCTGCGTGACTTTTTTCCTCCTATACATCTAACGTTCCTAACGATGTCCATTTGTAATTCTTCGTAATCTAGTCTTGTCAAAATTGCAAATACTTCCGAGTAAAGCAGCACGGTCATTCGATGATTTTGATACACTATTTGTTGCACTACTACTGGATGCTTCACATGGCGGTGGCAACGAAGGTGGTGATGGAACACCTTTGCCAGGAACTGCATTTGCTTGCGTAATATCCACGGAACCTTTAGTAAAAAAAATTGAAATGACAATAGTCTTCATGGCATGACACGTACAATTTTTCTCTAGAAATTTTAACAAAAAAAAAAAGGTCTAATTTGTCTTTTTAAAGAAAAGAAACATACATAGCTAATCAGATATTTAACAACTAGCCAAAGTCTACAATAAAGGATTTAAGCTTTAGGATTTTAGGTCATAAGAAACTCAATCACAGTAGATTTTTATAAGAATACTTAATTGTGATTGGTCAATTTCTTACGGCTTAAAGCTTAAATCTTCATTGTAGACAAGGCCTTATGGGGATAACAAGATGTAAAAATAATATGCACAAGATAAGCCAAGAGTAATTTTAAAAAGTCATTACAAAAATATTTTATATGGAAAACCTGCAAAGTAATGATGAGAAAAAATCTTACAAAATGAATAAGAATAATCATGAAAATTCGTTAAAGATAGAAGACTTGAATACTCGAATGACCTACGTGAAAGGAATGACCTCAGTATGCGCCATCAACTTTTGTGTCCAGCTAATCAAGAGATGTAGAAACGTAAATGTCAATTTACCATCGACAATAATAACAAAGAGCATGTTAATGACTTACGAAGCGATGGAGGAGTTAACGTTCCAACGCTGGTTGCCGTGGAAGTACTCGTTGGACTGTCTGAACGCTCTGGGCTTTTACCATTTATTTGTTTCGTCCCATTCGTACCCAGTTGTGAGGAAGAACGTTGTTCTTGTGCCAATCTCTGTTCTTTCTTCTGTAGACAGAAGAATATAACAACCAAAAAATGAGATTGTATCAACAATCACTTTTCATTCTGTGATCTTTTTTATTTCGTTTACACACTCACCAGCTTATGCTTTCGTTTTTTCATTTCTTCTTCCGAACTCATCATTTCTTGAACCTTGACAAGCCTCTTTTGATGTCGAACAACTTTCTGTTCATCGCGCAGTCGTTGTTCAGCTTTGTTTACAGCTTCTTGTAAAGCCTCTTTCAAATGACTGCTCAGTTTGAAGTATGGCTTCTCCACGGTGCCAATTGCCAATGCAGCGCGCCTCGCTGATTCGAAGAATGGGTGTTCTAATAACCGAACTACTGTTGGCAGATCTTGTTTCAGAGCTTCCGGTGATAAGATTACGTCCAACAAATTTTTTAGATTTGCTTCACAATGCGGTAAATCGGAGCATGTTGCCTCCAAAAGCGGTCGCCCAAATGCCATTTCATACAAAACATGTCCAAATGAGTATACATCAACCTGAGTCTGTTAAGAAAATTGTATTAAATTTGTGAAATAAATGAAAGAAAATATTCATACAGAAAGAATACTTATAATAAATTAAAAAATTAATATGGTATATCGTTTTTTACATTTAATTATTACCACTAGTTATGTTACAAAATATGTATTATTTCTATTACCGTGGCATGTAGCTTGCGCCTTTGAACCACGTAAGGCCGGTAAAATGCTGGCAATCCTATGAGTCCATTTTCTATATCCAATAATTTAGCGCATCTTGGAGTTAAAAGAACATTCCCAGTATGTAAATGTCCATAAGGTAATCCCTTTTCATGAAGAAATCCTAGAGCCTCTAGTATCTACAAATCATATTGTTAATTATAAAGAGTAACTCGAGAGATATTTGATTGCTATATATTTTTGTGTACAAAGTTATTAACCTGATAACCATATGTAGCAATTTCTTGTACTGTTAATGCTTTTATTTGTTTTGGATTTCCGTATTTCTTTATAAATGGCTGCTTAGGTTTGGTAATACATAGTACGTCACGTAAAGTGCCCGTTGCATAGAAATTTCTTATCGTTAGTGCCCCATTGTCTGTAACATGCTGGTGTACTATTGGTTCGATGTAATTATGCCGTAGAGAGCCTAGAGTCTTGAAAACCCCTTGTATATCTTTATCTTGTAAATGTTTATCAGGGCCAAACTCGACCCAAGCTAGCAAAAGTTCTTGTTTTGGATTCTGGCGATTTTTCACTGTATAATAATGTTTTCTCAATCGCCATCCCATATCAGGGATGGGCTTGCATACTTCAAAATTTGCATCACTCCGTAATGCTAATGACACTTGTTGCAGTGCGATTTCTAGAAAAAACGAATTATATTCGCATTTCGCATATTTACTTTAATATCTAATTAATTATAGATCTTTGTAATGCTGGAGATTTCTTTATGTAATATATAAGATATTGATTTAGATTTAGCAATTAATTTACCATGTAACGGTGCAGTGTAATTCTCAGGGTCTAAAAACTTTTTCATAGGAAGCGAAGATGCCAGTATAGGATTCATTAGTACTATGTTTAGATAATTCTGTAAGAAAAGGCGGATTATCTTCTACTTATCGTATCGCACGAGATGCAGCACGTAAAAGTGAGCATGTTGTATTATTGAAGATGAACCTGCAGTGCTATTTGTCGCTGAGCTATAAAGTCTGGCTCCATGTTACCAATAATCCTTTTTGGTGGTAGTGGCAGGTCGAAGCCAGATATGGATAAAGCTGCGTTGAGCTGTACAAAGTCATTGTAACGTCGGCTCACTCTCCAGGATCTTTCAGGAAGCGGACCTCTTTGTGTTTTGATTACGTATTCCTGAATATACAAACCACAGTTCTCAGCATGCGCCTACAGGCCATTCTACAATACATTTTACATACATTCTACAATAGCTGTAAATGTATAGTATTGTAAGGTACAATTGTATGTCCATTTCTATCAGATAAATTCATTTTGTTTTTTTTTCTCTATTCTTAAACTAGAAAAAAGATAGGACTAGGCCACTTAAACATAGATCAAAGTTAATTAATAGAAATAGATATACAATGATACCCCACAACTATCACGTACGACTATGTACTTGTACATTTACTCGTATTATAGAATGGTCCTAACAATTTGATACAAAATAACGCGAAAATGTCTTTGTTTAAAAGTACAACGTTGCATTGTCCAAATATCCATGACCGTAACGTTTGTGTATGCAACTGTCAAATATCACAATGACAAAATATAACTAATCTTAATAGGAACGCAGAGGAAAATTCCTATAACGACTTAAACGAGACAAACAGGTCGAGATGATTACAGGATAAACCGAGAAGGGGAGAGAAAGACGGGCGGAAGAGTGAGGAAAGGAGAGAGCAAGAGAAAGAGAGAGAGAGAGAGAGAGAGAAGAGGGAGAGAGGATAGAGAAAGAGGGAGCGGAAAATATTACCGGAGGGAGCGCATACCGTATGCCCGTCGATCGTCCTTGCATTTTCGATGACGCTCGTCAGCTGCTCCGTATCATCTAACAGTACTTTATTCGTGTATCTCTTCTCAAATAAAGCCATTGATCGTTAGTCCAACGTGAGGCAGGGCCCGTACGGGGCCGATTGCGTTCGTCTCTCGCACAGTTTCCGCGCGTCGCCATACATGACGCGCTTCTGCTTCATTTCAGCATCGGGCGAACGCACGACGGCAAGGACGACGACGACGACGATGATGACAACGACGGCAGCGGCGGCGGCAGTGACGACGGCGAGGGCGGCACCACTTATCGCGGGATACTTTCAATGTCAGCAGTCCGCGACACACGACACCACAGCGTACCGACGCACGTAGGGGAGGGTGATGCAGGACCTATCTTTCTTTCTCTCTCTCTGCTGTCACAATACACCTCGACGCGCAATCAGATCCGAGAGCTGCTCGCGACGCGACCGCAACTATACCTGTATCGCGTATCGCGTCGTCGCGAAGCCAAGTGACTTGTCACCAGTATGACGTCACCGGTCTCACGATAGGTGGATTCTTAAGGACGATTATTCACGAGCATTCGGGAATATATCATCCGGGTCCTGTCTACGCTCGTATATGTAGGACAGGAATGTCTAACCATTTAATATACTAAGAGTTGTCAGAGTGTCTTATTCTTTCCAATGTGGAAGCATGTGGAAAGAGAAAGATATATGCACTTTTAAGATGTCAACCAATCACAGAGCCGTATTAGCCTCTTGAGACATCACTTGAGACGTTTTTTGAAATAAGAATCTATATATAGTAGAAATTATTACGACTGCCAGACTTAAAGTTAATCTCGAATTTAAATACCGACTTTAATCGGAGTTTGATCCATTTAAGTGGATTTAATCTTTTTCAACCGGCGTTCTTGTTCGATCAAGTATGAATATTAAATTTCACATATCCGCTCCGTGAACGCGCTTGCAAGGCAATTGCGCAGTTGCATTGTATTTGGATGCGAAACGCATATCTAGATATCGGTGCGCCGTGATGGTTGATCGAAAAGAAAGAAGCTTCTGGTCGATTTCACGTTGCGTAATTCATCGTACATTTCTATTGTATATTTTTCATCGTACATTTAATCTCTTCAGTAGCTGAATACGTGAGACCTGCGGTCCTGCGGTTCCAGGCCGCACCGCGCGCAGCAAACAGCAGGTAGTTGCACAGCGCGAGGCGCGAGGAGGTGTAGGTGCAGCTGATTGGCGCGCGAGTGCAGCTAAGTCGTGCGAATTGTGCGTGTATGCACTTTTTCCTTCCTCCTCGATGGATTTCTATCGACTCTGTCCTGTCCTTATTGGGACCATCGGGACTAAGTGTCACGGCTTGCTGCCGATTGCCCGAGTTCGCTCGTTAGTACGATAATTTTTGACGTGTAACGCTTATCGGTCGGTGAGAATCGGAGTGCGGTTGCCAGCGACAGTGATTGACGATAACCTCGGTAGTTTCCGTCGACTTTTTCGCACTCCAGTGTCTGGAGATCGGCGACGCGCGAACGGAACGGGACAGGAGTCCGCGACATGTATGTCGGACTCTGAGCGCGAATGCTGATACGGTATTCGTCTTCTCCTCGATGCACCGCGCGTGGCCATTTCACCCTAGGCCTGTGTAATGATCCCTGTGACGGTGACGATCAGCAGCGAGTCGCAGAAGCCGAGACTCCGAGGCGTCGGTAAGATCCTCTCGATTTGTTGACGAAGGCGAGAGACGTCCGGCCGAAAATGACAGAGAGCCTGATAAACGAGTGGCTGGCGGACTGCAAGGATGTCGCACCGTCGGAACTCCACATGTTCGCTAGAACGCTCGCGGAGGACAACGAGATCGTGCGGGCGCTCTACGTGCTTCTGGAGGAGCGCACCAAGTACAGTGAGGTATGATGCGTGATCCGAAGAATATTTCGTATTTAGGTATTAAACTCTACTTGTTACATTGCCTGCTACTTTCTGGAAAAATGATTTTATTTGAGGTCACTCCTTATCGCTGCATTGACAGCCTTGGTGATGAGTCACCAGACATACTTTGAAAAAAAAACTATAATTATTGACATAATGACAGGAAGAGATATGCACATGAGTCATTAAAGATTTGTATTTTTTTTAGCATTACTTTTGTAAAGAATGTTAAGATATGATATCAGCAATTTCAGATATTTTTGAAAAGGATGTTACTATTCTGTAAAACACTTTGAAGTCAAACATATTTGTTTTTTAACACAATTAAGAATGGAAAGAATGGCAAGAAACTAAGAACGGAATCTTGGTACTAATGATATTATGTGATTTTATATGTTTTCTAGTTTCTTTAAACTGTACGTTGTTGGTTTTGGTCTTGAGATATAGTTTTTAAATTGAACTACAATAATAATATTACAATATTGAATTGGATAATTAATACAATTTTTTTAAATTTTAAATTATTGTTACAGCTGATGGATGAAGTGTGTAATCAATTGTACAACTTTTATCGGTCTCGGGAAATAGAGTTACAAAGGTTTACTCTGCAATTTCTACCAACATTAATATATATTTATTTAAATTCTGCTGCCCATGGTGATATTAAGGTAAGATTATAGTTTTATTGAAAATAAAACCTCCATAAAAAATGCACTACTGTATAAAGAGTGCTATAAATAATATCATTCTCTGTGGCTTACTTGCTATTTATGTCATTTGTCAATCATGTTTTACACTGTCATGATATGTAACTGATATTTAAGTAGAATTATGTAATACAAGAGAATTATGTAATGCAATTTACATGACAAATGAGTCTAATATCTCGTGTTATCTTATTGTAATAGAATCATAAAATTATTGTATATGTTTAAATTAATCTTTTATTATATTGAAACTTATAAAAGAACTATTCTTGCAACTATTACAACAGATTCTAACAGCATATTTATTAATATCTAATTTTCAGAGTTGTCGTTCTCTTGAAACTCTATTAATTGGATTATATAATCTGGAAGTGGTTGATAAATTAGGACAACAAAAATCCATTTCATTTAGATTACCATCCCTTGCTATGTTGTCTTTATATCATGAGGTATGTTTGCGCATATATATTTTTATTTGATATATAGATTTGAAAATGATAGAAATAACACATTTCAACAAACAAGAAACCAGAACAATTCCAAAAAAGAATTTTGCTAAGAAAAGAAATTATATACTTAATTATTTCATGTTTACATTAGTATCAATTATTAAATTTCATAATTATTTAAAATAATATATTTTTTAAAATCAGCCTGCGAGTTTAGCACCAGCTTCACTAACAGAAAGCGCAGTCCGCCGTTTTGAAGAGTGTAACACAAAACTTGTGAGCTGGGGTCCATTGCAACAAGTAGAAACATTGAATGCGCAGAATAGATTAAAAGTTATGACAGCTCTACTTTTTATTTATAATCAGCAGCTTGGATATATAAATAAATTTGCTTTAGAACAATTGTGCAAGGTTGCAACAAAGTAAGTTTTACTGTAATCTTTAACTATGCTGAATGCTGTTGTTTTTATTTTCGATTACAATACAATTTTATTTTTGTTGTAGACTTGTTACTCAAGGATTCATGAAACCAGGACATCATCAACGTTCTTCATATGGCAGTGAATCTAGCTTTGTTCCAAGGCTTTTACCACGTATACCAGTATCCAGTCAATTTCTCTTGGAATTCTTGGAAGCTGTATATTTTGCCATGTATGTAATGCATTTTGCAAACTTAACAATATTTTATTGATAACAATTAACATCAATTCTGGCAAGATTATTTTAGACTAATTTACTAGCATGGCGTCTTTTATAGATACTTAGATATACATTTTTTTTGTAAATATAAACATAATTTAATATAGTATTTTTTTATAGGTATAACGAATGCTGGTATGTGGGAAATCAAGCTGTAGAAGATATTCATAACAGAGCATGTTATGAAGCATATCCAAATGTAATGTTAGTTACTAACGCTATACGCAATTCTGCCAGTTCTGGAGCACCAGGTAATTGTCGCATTAGAAACAGATATAATATATATTTTATTTGATTAATAAGGAGGGGGCCAAAAATAAAACGCGTTTTTAAAATATGATTTCTTGCAAAAGGTTTTTCGTACTTATTACGAATTCTAAATTTATAATATTAACTTTTTTTTTTAAATTAACAACTTAATAAAATGGTGGAATAAAGAAAAGTAAGGAAAAAAGTTAAGAATTATAATGTTTTATAATCAGTTGACTTTTTTTGATGTATGGTTATAAATACCGAACGAAGTAATGTATTTCCATCCGTTTAATAGTTGTGCAGTAACAGCAACGTAAACTAGAATTTGAGCGGTTTGGGTTTTCTTTAATCTGAATTGTATGCAATGGAAAAATGATCGATCTTAAAATATCGTAAAAATAGTTAAATGCTTTTTTTACTTTTTTTCAGATTGATCACGTCAAGTCATTTTATTTAATTGATCCGATAACTTAAAAAATTTTATATTTGTTGTTAATTTTTGAAAAAACTGAAATATTTAGGAATTATATATATATATATATATATATATATATATATATATATATATAATATTTTTTATATAGACATGAATGATTTTTTGCACTGAACTGCACTAAACTTTTAAAATCGCGATTTTAATTCTGATCTTCCTCCTCTAAGTTAAATATTTAAAACATCATGTATTGTACAAAGATTGTATTTAATAATTTTTTATGTTGTTTATTCAGGTCAGCCGAGCGATGGACCAATTGGAATTAGTGTTGCATTGTCCCCAGCGACCACTACACCAACCGTATCAAAGTCTATGATCACAAATGCTTCTTTCCGTACTAAGAAATTGCCAGGTATGTTTATATATTGTGTTTATATCTACTATAAATTATTAATCTTTGTACGACGACATGTACTAAAAAGTAAATTTAGTAAACGTCACAGAAATAATAATGAAGAATAAACTGTAATTATTTAGAGAAAATACATGAATAATATTACATTTAAAATTATATCTAAATTTATTATGCAATGATAATACTATATTTGTGTTTATTTCTATCTATTTTTTTATTTGCTACTGATAAAAAGTTCATGTCTTTTATAATTTTCTTGAAATTATGCCCAAAATTAAATATAAATTATTGTTTTACGCAAGTTTGTACATTGGCGAATATTTATGGTTGAATAAAGGTGCTAAAATACTAACAATATTAACATGACAGCTGTGTTTTCTATTAAGATAGCTAACACGTATAAATAAAATGTTAATTGTATGTTTGGGTATTAGTTACCTCTCTTACACAACTTCGATATGTACAACAAACATAAATAATACACAAGCGGATGCATGGACATGAATGTGTCGAGTACTTTTAGGTCCAGGCTTGCATGTAACATTCCTCTAAGTTTTATGAAATTATATTGCTGAATTGAAAATTGTTTTCTCCATGAATGAATAGTTGCCCAACAAGCAAATATTAATACAGTAATTGCACACATTTCTGGGAAAATCACGTGCGATGTATTATTCATACCCCCTTCATCTGTATTGTTTGATTTCCTTAGTAACTCGCAAATCATAAAATACATATATAATATGCGTTGCAAATAATAAAGTAATAAAATATATTGAGAAGTAAATTCGCACGCGTTGTAAAATTTTAAAATGTATATAATAAGTTAGAGGGTGTAATATACAAAGTCCAAATGTGGATTGCTCGTCTATGTCATTAGACGATCTGGATGAGATGTTATTTGCGGTCGAATTGAGCAATTGTCAAGCTGAGAAGCAACAGCGGCCGGCAATATCTGGCAGCCACAAACGTCGTCCATGGCATTGGAAGCACACACTTCCAAATTCCGATAAGAGGGATACGGGTGTAGGAAAGGCGCAGACTTCCTCTTCATTGGAAAGTTCTAGGCGTGGAAGTATATGCAGCAGCAGCCAAAGCTCGCCGATAAAATCCTCTCCCAAAAAGACCAAAGATCAGCAGTCAAAGAGATTAACTGTCGACAATAAGGACGATATCAATCAGAAAACTAGAAAAGATAGTAGTGTAATGTGCGACTCTACTTTTCCTGACGACAGATTGGCAGCCGCTAACACGCATCTGTATAGCTTGTTAGAGGAACAGGCGCTGGGAGAATTCATTCGTGAATCAGTGGAAAATGTATATACAGAAGGCAACAGTAAATCAATGCAATATTGTGCCACTGCCGCACTGTCGTCAAACACATGGTATTATCACTCCAGTTACAACACTGTAGGATGATGTAAATCTCATCACGCTCTATGATTCTTCATCAAACTTTATGATTATATTTTCATTTGGTATATACACTAGCGCACACACGCAGGAATGAGTTGTTGACCATAATAATTCATGTGATCGTGGATGTATTCCTTTCAGAAATACCACTTCCAGCTATAATGAGACATACGCATAAAACAAAATCTAAACAGAAACCAGCGCATGACTGGAAAACATGCATGTCGACATGGCACATTTATCTTCCTGCACCAAGAATTTCAAGTATATTGCTCGACTAGAAAATGTATTCGATGTTCCTTTCCTACTATTTTATCTATTTCTCACTGTTCTTGTTTAAATATTATTTTTTACTTGCAATCTATTACTTTTTTTTTCCTTTTTTTATTTTTTTATAATAATATTCTGCACTATATATTCTCTAGCTTTGACTTTACAGACTATTTTTCTCGACACATATCCTATATGTTCCTTAAATGTTTCAATGTTCACTTATTTTTACCATATATCTATATATTATAAATATATGTATAATTAATAGAAAGAAAAAATGAATGTACTTGTTTTGCAAACATTCTGCAAAATATTTCTTATTGTTTTTCTCTTTGTTAAGGTTAAATAATTTTTTCTCTCTATTGCATACGCACCGTGCAATTGATATGCTATTTAAATGTTCAATTTGACTAGTCTCTATTCTAGGTGAACATAAACAAATTGTATTTATGGCAAACACATTTTTTCATAGGTGTAATTTAAATGAATTATTATGTTTTCTTGCCTCTAAAATGCTTATTAACTTTAATATATATTGCTTTTATTATTGTCAATTCCAAGTTGCCGCAAAAAGTTTTTCTTATAATACAAAAAAACATTTTCTTCTGTCTTCAGATGACATACCAATACAAGTAATAAAAGATGAAACTACTGCAGAGGGTAAAAATAACTTGGTGTCAATCATGGAGGAACCAGAATCCGCAGAGCCGAATCGTATTGGTTCTATGAGACAATCAAAGGATCAAAAGACTGTTTCGAAGATTGCGAATTTTCCCGTGCTCGGGAAGAAACCTAAAGAGAAAGAAGGGAAGGTAACGAAAAATACTCACGTCACGTCGTTTGAGAAGGAAAAGAAGCTCTGCTCTCAAGCGACGTCAAAGGAGAATGTTAAGGGAAGTTTATCAATATTAACAAATGAACAACAAGGGGAAATTGATGGAAACGTTAATGGATGTGCGATTCGAAAGAAAAATAATATAGAAAATAATGCGATCATAATAGACCCAAATGTAGCGTTGATTGACAGTGAGAGACTGGCGTTAAGTAGTGACATTACCGATGGTAATAATATGGAAAATTCTATTAATTTAAGATCACATAATGAAACAGAGTCCATGGGTTCTTCTATCCAGATTAGCTCTGTTTAATGACGATAAAATAAAAAAAAAAATGTTATATAAAGAATAGTAATGGGCTGAACATAAGCCATTTTCTTCCATCTAGCAGAATCTTATTAAATCCATGTATAATGTGTACACGTTGCCTTTTCCTAGAATTATTTAATATCACACGCACTATATTTTCGCAAACAATGATACATGTATATTGCTATTGCATTGCGATACTTGTAAGAATCGTATATTTTTCTTGACATATAGCGATTTTAGTCAGTCCATTACTCTATTGATCTCCATAATGAACATAAAAATGGGAGAGGGAACAATATGAACTAAAAATACAGTTGTTTCGTTAGATGTTTTGTGTATATTGGTGCATATTGACTAATTTTTGTAACTATCTAATCTATAATTTATTTCATATATTTTATACACGTCGTCGTATGATATTATAATACCTCTTTATTCAGATGCAGTTATCGAGTTTCACTTCTAAAGATTATAGATCATTACAAATGGGGGAAAAAGTATAATTATGATACAATATGTATGTTTATATTTGACTCAGATGTGCTATGATGTAGTTATAGTGAGCTTTCCTCTATAGTTCCAATATAACTAACAAATTTGTATGTTTAAATCAAAGGTACATTACAATTGAGAGGAGGAAGGGGATACAGGACGTCTAAAACAAAGTTGCACAATATTACTTAATTATAAACAAGATGAATAGATATATATAGAATATCAGGCATATCTGAGTTGAATAATAGATACCTGCTATTAATTTTGTCATAATTGTTCTAACATGGTATTAAAGATTCATGACGAATTATTTGTTTTGTGCAAATAGTTGATGTATGTATATATATATATATATATATATATATATATATATCAACTATTTAGGTTTTATTATATATATATATAATAAACCTTGATATATATGTATATACGATATATATGTGATTGTTGGGAATTACGAAATTCAGATATAAAGAGAGATTTTATTCTCATGTGAACGTTGATCCATGTTGAAAATGGTTAACTAATCAAGATATGCATGAAAAAATGGGAATTGAATAGTAGATATATATTTTTCAACAAACTTCGAGTAGGACTTTATTCTACATTTTATTTTATTTTGTGTGTTTAAACGATAGCGTCAAGATGCAATCTTTTCATGTAAGATCTATACGTAACTTTTTAAATTTCTAAATTTAAGCTTAGTACATCTGATTAATAACATGGAAATGACAAGTAGCAAGAAGAAAATCATGTGCTTCCAGGTGCAGTATAAATTTTGTGTTTATACAAAAAGTGTAAGATATTTTTATAAATTAACGTATGTGTTCAAAATACACATAAAAAAATATTGATAGTATGTACCTTAAAAGTACCTCTCCTTAAAGTACCACTTTATTTTGCATGCTTATGCATTTCTTTTTTGAAGAAATGTACAAACGTAGACGTAAAGTTGGCTAATAAAAAAGAGATGCGCCAAAGACTATAGTATTTTACACTAATTTATGTGGTAATTAGCTTTTCCTTTAAAATTTTCTTGAAGCGAAGTTAATTTTATAAAGAACACTATGATCAGTTCCCATTTCTTCATGCTCATTCTAAGTTTACGCAGATGTATTGTAATCAGGATTGGGAACTTAGAAATTAAAATTTATAAAAATAACGCGTTACTATTACCTTAAAAAAAATCTTGTTACTGATTTTTAAAATGTAACACGTTATCATTACTGTTGCTTAGAAAATACCAATTTTTTTTTTGTTTATTATTCTTTTACATCGTTTTACGACATTTTGATGACTTTTTTTCCAGAATGACATGCTTACAAAGTCTTTAGCGTAATCGATATTTATTGATTTTGTGTGTTTAATCGTACAGTCTTTAAGCATGTATTATATTTATAAAGTAAGGATAAAATTTGTAATCGTTACTGTCAAAATGTAACGATGTTACCGTTACCGTTACAGACAGAATAAAAAATAATTGTTATTTAAAAAAAGGTAACTGTAAAGGTGTTACAAGTAACGTGTTATTTCCCAACCCTGATTGTAACCCGAAACTATTAATGTGTAAATATTATAAAATAATTGTGTGTATATATATAGAGAAGAGAAAAGAAAATTTGATTTAAATATAAAAAGAATCGTAATATATTGTGAATTGCATTTGTTAAAAATAGATCGAAATGTTCTAAACTGTGAAACAGTATATCAAGAACGAAACCGAGTTTCAATGCTTGTTTAAAGGTCAATGATTACTATATGGCCTATATTGTATCAATTGAAGTATAACATATGGATTGTAAAAATACATTGAAGTTATTTGGAAAAACTGATAGTAGCAACGATAAAAGTAAATATCGCTACTTTATTTAAGACCCTTTACGACAATTTCTTTTATTCGATGTGATAGCCGAAGAATCTTTTACGATATGATATGTACTGATACACATATCCAATTATTTCCAAAAGTATACGGAAATTACCTTCCACGTTTATCTTTGTATTATTTAAATAAAACTGTTTTAAAAACGTTTCCTGAATTGTAAAGCGATGAATATGAATTACGCAGCGAATATTAATTTCCTCTTCATTATTTGTTTATAGCGTTGAAAAATCCTTGGATTTTATTTTCATATTTTAAACGTTCTGATTTTTAGGTATTTTTATGTTCAGCTCTTTACATTTTTATGAGAGCATTTTTCTATCCCATTTTTTTAAATATTAGATTTTTAGGTGTTCTCCGATTTGTGAATAATTCAAGCTGCTTTTAGACGATCAATAGCGCTTGCCGAAATATCGCTTACGAAGTGCTTTTCAGAATACGAAACGAAATCCGCGATTCGGCCGACCATCAGTTTTACAGATTCGCGGTTGTGAATCTTCGATTTGACCACGAAAGGGAAATAAGTAGCTCTCCGTTATATGGTAGCTAAGGAAGATAAACGGATGGATTATCCCGCTATTTTTCTTTCACGATTCTCACATCAGGGTGATGGTCTTTGTCGGGAGACTTATTTGTTTCTTACCGTTGCATTTACATCGCAAATGTGTCACTGAAAGATGCATCGAATTTTTAAGGGAATCCGAGACAATGGAGGTAAGAAATTTTTCAGGCGACTGATTTTGAAGGACGAGCGTAAATCAAGTCTCCTAGAATATAAAAAGAGGATCCAGATGAGAATATTAATCTATAAGAAAACTTCAAGAGAGGAGGTTATATATACTTAGATATTTGTAAAGTTTTTTCATAAGGATTATTTTAAAATTAATTAATAATTTATTTAAAAAATTCTCAATTCGAAGAATGATTTTAAAATAATTTTTTTTTCGAGAAACAGAGATTGTGTTGAGCTTTAATTCCCAATTTTTTTCACCGGATATTGTGTGTCGCACTAAAAATGATTCTGATTTTGTAACTACGTTTCTCTCGCTTCAAATTTTGATTTAAAAAATTGAATCTCTTATTGCCGACATATCGACCGGCTAGGTAACGCAATTAATAGGCGGACTGAACGTGACGTCTATCAATTATTATCTGGCAATGACAATTAACATCCAGATATTTCGGTTATAACGCAGAGACAGATTGTTAATAGATGATAGTTATATCATATTGGCAAGCATAACGAGTTTAGCAATATTTGTTTCACACTACAGGAAACACATTGATAGATTGAGTAGTACATTCAATAAAATGCCATTCTTTTAAATTCAGTAAGACATAAACTGTGTTAATAAGTTTGCTAATGCATTTGAAACCAAATTTTCTTTGAAATTATAATAATTATAGAAATTATAGTAAATTATATATTCTTGTCGCGAATATTTTTTTCAATCTTTTTCATCTTTTAATAACTAGAAAATGTTTTTTTTAACATATATAAGAAAAACTAAAAAAATTTAAAAAGCATTATATAAGAAAAACTCGAGGAAAAACTGGTTGTGAATTAATGTATTTTCTTTTAAATAAATGATAAATATATTTATTTTAATTTTGGAGTTCATTGAATAAATTATTATTTCATTACACTGAAAAAAAATGTAATATATTCAATAAGATATGTTATTGTGGACTGCCAATTACAGATATACTCAATACAATAATATATGCTATTGCAGTATCAATATTGTACTTGCATTAATAGCAAATATTATTGTATTGAGTATTTTATGTAGTTGGCAGCCCGCAATCACATATGTTATTGACTATATTTATACATTTTTTTCTGTGTAGAATGCGGATGAAAAATGATAATATTTTGGATTTTCTATGTTGTACGTGTGATTTCTTTCCTAGTTACAAGAAGAACGTCTTGTAACTAGGAAAGAAACTTTGTCGTGTCTATTTGGTGACGTTGGTGCATTGGTGAAGTATAAGATAGTATTTTTTATATTTTTGAAATGTTACTGCAACATTGCTGAAATAAATTCTAATTTATATCTCTGTTAGAATTTGGGTTTAAAGATATTAAATTGATAATTACCTGCTTATTTTTCATGTTATAACATCACTTTCTGACGATCTTTGTCGTTTCCTATTGTGTTTCAATAGAAAATAAAAAAAGGGATTTGATGAAGGATGCTTTTTTCTCTGCTAATACATACGATTCCGGTTCACGTAGTACGCGTTTCTAATGATATTATTATGATCATCAACACGATTGCCAGCAATTTGAAAAATGTTTTTATCGTGTTTCGAGAATCTAAATACTTTCACGTGATTTAAAAAATATTCTTTTTATTTTCTAAAGATTATTTGAATATCGTATAATAATATTTAATAGTATTATAAATTAAATAATAATTTAAATAAGTGATATATCCTTTTTTCAATTTTTTACAAATTTGCTTTTACAAATTTTTTACAAAATTGCTAATCTGAATTTATATTACGCACAGTATCCTTTGCCAGATAAACGTGTAGTATTTTTCTCTGAACATCTTTCTCTATATTTATAATCATATCTTGTACTTCCTCATTGCGCAAGTTTCATTATCATCTTTTGAAAGAACCGGTTATGAAACACTATATCCTACTTTATTCAAACGAGAAGTTGCAACAACAAAACTTCACGTCACAAGCAAAGGCCAAACGCATAGTTATAGTTATAAGTATATTTTAACATATTCAAAGCTTATTAAAATCAAAGGAGAAACTCAGTCATTTTCCTTATTAAAAGATTACACTGAATATGTTAATAATCTACAAAGTTTCAGATACTAGATTAAAATAATTAATATAATTAATTATAAATTAATATAATTTAATTTAAATTATATCTGTAATTCCGTATAATTTATATCTATAATATATAAAATCTACATATAAAAAGTATATATAAGTTAAATTAAAAAAAAGTTTTTTAAATAAATAGCGTAGTTAAATATATATAAATATTTATAAAAGGTAAAATTTTTATAAAAGTTCTTTGATATTTCGTTTACACGATATATCGAAAAGAAAGCAAAAGTCTCTTTCTCTTTTAAGCATGACTTCACCAATTTAAACTGTTTTCTGTTGAAAATTTTTAAACTGATGTATATAGAAATTTTCTTTACATTTACGCCAAGTCTCATTATAATCTGAAGTTTCGAATTTACGAAGCTGTTAGTGTCGAACTCTTCCACCGACACTTAATTGTCATTCCGAAAGTATTAATCTTTCAAATCCTTTAGCCCTCTAATACGAAAAGCAACGTTCTTTAGGAAGGAAGCTCTGGTCCCGTTCCGCACCTTAATCGAGTTTTCCTATTAGTGAGAGAGAGAGAGAGAGAGACCAGAATTCGCGTGTTTGCGTCCTTTATTCAGACGCGGCATCGCTGCGGAAGGACTAAGCGCACTTCGTTCCGGCCGCTTCTCGACTTCAAAGAGACCCGGCATTGCGATATCGCGCGCGGCTTCATGAATCCCGCCGATCTGCCGGAATTACCGCGCGCGTGCTACATTCGCGCGTCGACGACGATCGCTCGCTCACGTATCAATATCAGACTACGGGCAAAGCCGGGATATGAAAAGCCCCTTTTCGCTCATCGACGAGCACCCGGCAATCCGGCTGGTAATACAGCCATTCTCCACCTCCCCTCCCCCTCCTACCCCCGGAGCACCCTCGGTCCCACTTTCCGGAGGAAAATCCGTGGAAATTCCTCGTTCGCGCCCGTGTACGTTTGCGACGAAGCTTATCGCCGTCGCCGCTTTCGAAGTGGAATGATAATCAAATCGCGTCGGAACTAACCAGAACTCGTGCCGGTAGAACGACGCGAAACGTGCGCGGCCGTCCGCAAACTATCGGAGTAATACGGCATAGTTGACATCCCCGCGTGCTGGGAGATAGAGGTATTTGAGGGAATGGATGAGGGCACGTCAATTTGCGGAATGGCGTGGGCGAATTCATCCTTGAGATCGGCAAACGAATCTCGCAATTATTCTTTCTTTTCCATTCGCATTTTATTTGTGCATCCATCAGAAGAATCGAGCGAGCACATTTCTCTCGGGAAATGTGTTCATTCTTGATCCATGAAATTAATAATTAGAAACTTTCTTCTCTTCTCCTAATCTCATTAATCCCATTAAGCGATTAGAATTGAAATGTGTTGGATCTTTTATATTTATATATCTTTCTGCTTTACGTTTTATTTTAGAGTATTCTGTTAAATTTTTTAAATTGCATATTACGTCACTATTTCTTCCTAACCTTTATGTCGAATATTTTTTCAATTTCAAGGGAAATATTGAAAACCAACAGCTGAGAAAATTTGGAGATTGGCAATTCGAGTCCGCTGAAATATTTGTTTCGGCTTCTAAAGCACTATTTTCATATCTACCTGAAACATATTTTGATAGTTTTAAAGATTCTAATAAATATTTATTTATTTTTACAGATTGTATATTATTATAACGTATAATTAAAATACTCATCCACCTATTTTTAATTGTACAATGGCAAACATAAAATTAAATAACAAAATTAAATTCGAGATCGTGCAGCTCATAATTCAAGCATGTGAGCAATTCAAATAAAATGATGAAGATCGAATTGTTACCAATTGTAAATCGAAAGTAAGGACTGAAATCAGTATTTGAAGAGTAAAGGATAAAGATTACAGCAGATTGCACAACAATCTGCACAACTCCTTTGAATAATGAGAATTTGGCCGGCCGCAATTAAGGCAAACGCGAGAAATGGAATCTTCTTAAAGATAATACGAGCAATAACAAGATATACTTTACAGCTGATTTTCACGTTAATCGAGTTAAAACTAAAATCGATTTAAGGACTAAGTTTAGGACTCGGGACTCGACATGAAACTCATCGAAACTTTACTCCGCCGTGAGCTATAAGCCTATCCGACCGACATTCTCGAATCAAACACTCTAATCTATCTTCCTGCAGCGCTATAAGTGGTAGAGGTAGACATTCGTCGACGCTTCCGTTTCGCGCGCGGCGTAGGACTAATCAAATGGCTAATTCTGATCGGCCGAATCATTTGGAGAGAGGAGGCCGCCCTCACGGAAACGAGGTTCGAGAGGTTCTTCTTCCGCGTCAGGTACTCGATAATTCAACGAGAGCGGGCGATATCCGCGTATTCTTACATGAAAATCAATACGGAACTTTCGTCGTTGTGGCCCCGCTGTCGTAATCCCCCGTCGTAACGTGCAGGGCACGTACCTACATTTTCTTTTTTATCGGGGCAATTGGGACAGAATTGGCACATCCGTTGTACAGACGCAGTTCGTAAAACACCGTCCGGTCGTAGACAGCGGGGTGGGCAGGAGCCAGCCTGGCGGAACCAGTATAATTCCCGCCGGAAGTAACGAAGGGAATAGCTTTCTCCTTCCCCGGTGTCCTCCTTGAAGTTTCTTCTCGCCGTTTCGCCTCTTTCTTCTTCCGCGCTGGCAAATGATCAAGTCGTTGTGGGAATCCTTCATTGGGGGTATCTAAATTGACGGGGACGGAATGATAAAGGAGAAAGTAGCGGTTGAACAACGGATTGTCGGGAGTCTTGAATGCGTGCCATATTAGTATGTATGAAGTGTGAAGACATTGCCTCTCGCATCAATCCGGACTGCTCCCGGGGAAACTCGCGCGCTGCAAGTTTCATTAAGCGAACGACAGATTCATTCTTGGATCTCTCCCTTAATCTGGGTATTCCGCGCGAAATTGTCTGATTGAGAAGATGAAATATCTTTACTAACCCGACTCTTTCTGTAACCGATGCTTAATTTAACGAGTCGAATGCAGATTTAATCGCGATCGTCTTTTCGTCGAAAAAGGAACTGTAGAGGATTAACCGCGAGTCTTAATCTGAGATTCCAGAGAATCTCGTATAACGAGCTGTTAACTTAATAAGCTGGATTTTGAAGAAGCTTTGAGTGGATTAAAAAACCATTTTTCCACAAATATTGTTACAAAAAGAGGGGAAGAGAGAGAGAGAGAGAGATCGATTTCTAGGAATAAATATTCATCTTAATTATAATATTATTTTATACAAATAATAATCTTTTCCATAAATTTGACGTTAATAATTAAATTATCTTAACGATCAGAGATATCTTTACTTACCTTTTAACGATATATTGGTTGATTACGTTCGAAACATATTAAGATTATTATTTTGTGAAATACAAAATCGTTTATCAGACTTGAACTTTATTCATCTCGTCTTTATTAATTGATTAATTATGCATTTTATTATTTACAATACAACGCGTTCACTTAAACTATACAGTAAGCTACACGATTAACGATGGTAATTATTAAAGTAATATTCACGTCAAAGTGAGCAATATACAAGCACGTAAATTATTTCTACACCGTTTACATAAACTGTTATTGGATAAAATCAAGATACCTGTAGAAATTTAATAGAAAAGTTTTATATGTGAAAAAAATTAATAAATGAGATATTATAATATTTATTTTTAAAAATTAATTAAATGAAGATTAATGATTCAATAAAACACTAAAAAAAAATAGAGCTTAAAATTTCGAGAAGCAAACAATTTATTTGATTTCAATAAACTTGACATTTAGGAATAATAAAATACACGAATTAGATTGCTCTTAAGCACTTTTGCGGATTGCGTTTTAATATAACAATAAAAATTCTTGCAATTTTATTGAGCGAATCACTACCGATATCTGCACACGTCATGTAAGATTGTTAGCAAAAAGAAAGATAGCATAAAAAATTGTTTCCCTTAACCCTTTCAAGCCCAAATTATTTTTACATCGCAGATTTGTTTTCCTAGATAAATTTATTACTTACATTTATTATATATGTATATATATTTATTTATTATAATCTCTGATTGTGTAATATAATACAATACCGTTGACAAATATAATACAATACAATGTAACATTATGCGACATGATTTAATGCACATTGTTATTTTACACTACATAATTATGTTATATGATATTATACATAACACAATATATTATATTACACATTCATATATATGCATATATTTAACATGTTCCTTAGGAAATTAATTAAAACAGTTTCATAATTTTATTAACTCTGTGCAGCATCAGGGAGCTGGAAAGGGTTAATGAGCCTTATCCCTTTAACTTGCTTTTACATTAATACATAATTACAGGTGTAGGCTATCTTGTGATCCGCGAACACGCTGACGAAGCACATTTTGATCCTGGAAAGCCCGTAGCCTGAGATCGATTTGCTGTTGGAAAGGGCGGATTACTCCCTAAGGGTAAATGAACGGTTCATTAATGACGCACTAGAATTGCGATCGTTCTCGCTTGAAAATGCCCAACAATGTAATTAATCTAACGGCTTAATTTTTTGGTTACTTCACGGATACTTGATATACACCGAAATATGAAAAATCGATATGTGCCGTGACTCTCTCATTAACATGCAAACAATTATTATTCACAATGACTAAACGGTCACTTAATTAACTTTCATTCAGATCAATCATTATTTCAACAAATCATTTTAATCGATCTTCGAGAAAGAGAAAGAGAGAGAGAGAGAGAGAGAGACATTCTTCGACGTTTAAAACTTCCAACCTGTCGTCGGAATAATTATTATTACGCTCGACAATCGAGAGATTAATCAATCTTATTAATTCAGAAAAACTTCTTTCAAGTGTCAGTTTAATTTATTCATGATATGAATTCATGAATTCGAACGAACTAGAATTTTTAAAATTGTTTTTATACAATGAATTATTATTATTAATATTAAATATTGGGCAAAAATTTCTTCATTAGTTTTATTTGATGAAATTGCGTACTGATTAATTGTTGTCAACTTTTCCGAAAGTCCGCGATTGATAATTATAATTTACAATGAAAATGATAAGTAATATTTCACTCACGAGCGTCAATTACACTATTCATTTTCACCGTTTTTCTTATTTCAAAGATAAACGCGTTACACTGTAACTTCCTCGGAAAACCTGCTTTTGTCATCGAGGTTGATAACTATGGCGTGCGTTCTAGCGTGACCGGATTTTCCTCTGGATTTGTCCTTCAAATCGGTTTCCTTGCTATCTTTCCCGTGACACACTTCCTTGCTGATGTCCTCAGTAGCATGCTTCGAGGATGTTGATACGGCGATGTCTTTTCCGATTTTCTTCGACTCTGGTGTCTCATTATCCTTCGACGTATCCCGCACATCCTTTCCTCCGAGCCCGTTTTTCTCAATACACGCGCGACATCGGTTTTCACCCTGAGAACTGTTTCCTAAACAAAGATAGAATTATTGGCCCACAGGGTGCAAAATTAATGGATCATCGTAAACGGACTCAAAGAGAGGAGAGAGTAAATGAATAGAGGTCTCGTTTAGACTTCCGGTTTCCATAGTAAATTTAACTTCACCGGGCAGTTTTCGCGCAGTTTTATAAAGCTATTCATTCTCATTTTTCCCATGTATATAATAGGAACAATTTTCCAATTTTTGCACCCTCCCCTTCAATTTTCAACTTTAAATATAATAATAAATGAATAACGCGGGACATATGTACTATTTTTGCTAGAATTTATACTTTTTCTGTTTTTATCTTTCGTCTTTTTCGTCTCGAGTTACGATCATTCCGTGCCATTTTTAAACTGGAAAAACTTCTCTAATTTTATTTCCGACTACTCCAAATGTGTATACATATATAAATAAAATGTTTTTCTCCAGTTTGTTACAGAATTTTTATCGACGAGATTTTTATTTCCGGCTGTGCTAATCTTGAAAAACGGTTACAACATATATTCATATGACATATTTCACGTCCTTGTCCATCCGTGCAAAATTCAGCACATGGTTTTTACAAAGTTTCTTTCTTACCTGCTCGGGCCTGTTCCTGACAAATCTGTCCGAGATTAGTTTCTTTCGTCGATTTACTGAGATCATTCAACTGAACGATGCTAGTCGAAATGGCTTGAATAGTGGATACTTGAGCCTCAACTCGATTCGAGGCATCCAGCATAGCTGCTAGTTTCCTGGATAGCTCCTGATTTCCTAATAATATGTTTTTCTCCTTCAGGACCTCTAACTGGTTGAGCAAACGGCGGAATTCGTCCTGAAAGCAAGTTGCAATCTCTCTCTCTCTCTCTCTCTCTCTCTCTCTCTCTCTCTCCTTCTTGCCATCTCTACATTATATCCACAATTTAAAATGCTAAAGTGCTGTGAAATTTTTAAATTTCATATAACAAATAGCAAAGGTTTTACGATATTATAGTTGAAAGAAATTTCAAAACTGCTAGAATTTAAAATTCTAAAACTTTGAGGTTCCAAGGTTCTAAGACTGAAACAGGTGCCAGTTCTAAAGTTTCGGCTTTAAGAGTTTACTTGTTTAGAGGATTAGGATTCTAGAACTCGTCTATGTGAAACCTTGAGATTTTATGATAAGCAGAATTAGGGTAACATTAGAGCAATACGATCAAAATTCGCTGCGAATCTGGAACTGGCTCGGATTACATTTAGGTGGAAGGAAATGCATAGCTTCCGGTATACTCCACAGAGACCGGAGAATCCGGACGATTTCGTTTACCCTGGTTTACCGAGGTGCTTACCGTGACAGAGTCGCTTTCTTCGGCGAAATTACCCTGCTGAAGCGATATCGAGTTGGTCTGGTTACTAGTACCCTGCGGACGACTGCTTTTCCCCAGGAACTTGCCGGTCGCGCCGCAAAGTTTGCCGATCGTCTCCTCCTTCCCTCCGTCGCGGAACACCACGTAAGCCTTCGTTAAATGCGACGTATGTAACAACTAAACTTACACAGCAGTGGGGGTTTCTATTCAAGCTAGGAGGAGGACTTTACAGTAATCTTGCTAAAGAGAGGGAGAGGGAAAGAGGCGCAAATAGAAAACGAAGCGGAAATTGCGCGATTTAATCTTATTCGTTGCCGATTGAATTTTAGCTTTATACGATACCGCAACTTCTATTTTCCCAGTAAATCTCGAGAGGAGAATGGTCTATTTATGGATTCATTATTGTTTGATCAAATATTGTCTCATTCTCGAATTTATTACTTTAAATAAAGTAAATCTCTACTCAAAAATATTTACAAAATAGATTTTCATTAATTCTTTAGAGCTATTTTCACAATTATCGTTTAAAGGAAAACTGTTTTTAATTCACCAAAGTACTCGCTATTAAAATCCGTTTAAAATTATTTTAGCGGATTAATAAACGCGTATACACATGTTTTATGTAATATTCAAATAATTTACTACGTATTATTCGTTATTGCAACACACTGTAAATTTGATACAAAATAATTGATACGCCAAAATAAAAATGCGCGCATGAGGTTGTAAAACATATAATGTGAATCATACAGTAAACCTACAATAAATAATACTTCTTACTTTACTGCCGAATATCAGGCAGAGCAGCAGTGTGACGGTAAGCTGGGTATGGCAGAAAAATATGATGTACAATAAATCCGGATTGGCCGGCGATTGCAGGAACAACCTGCAGCAAGGGGAAAGAAATTATTCAGAGCTGTTAGCCGCACGAAGCGCTATCGTGACGTAAGAACGGGCCGCTATACTCTGCGAGTGTCCCAGATCTTTTGTTATTTTTATTTGTTTCTCCCCCATCTCGAAAATTCAAATTGCATCCTCAAATTGGGCTGCCCCATATTCTTGATTGGATCAGGTCTTAATGATAGATGCGTTTGATGCAACTACCTCTTTGCCTTTGATAAGAATTAAAATGGAAGATTGAACGCGAAGGGGGAGCGCTCGAGTAGCTCGAAATTTACATTTTTGGTTTTACAATTTACCGTCGCGGCACGTAATCGCGTGCGTGTAAAAAAATTGAGTATACTCGCAATATTGAGACCCGTTAGAAAGAAATTAATTATAAATTCGTCAAGGGACCTGTCATTAAATTGCAGTTAAGGTGGGATATCGTTTGAGAAACCGTCGACGCAATATTTACATTTAAAATAAGGGTCGCCCTAAATTGACTTGCATTATGCATTCCACGATTAAATTCTTGAAATATAAAATTCCGAGGGATTTGATTAGATTTAAATAAATAAATAAAAGAGAAATAAAAAGGAAAGAGAATTCCATTGTTGCAACGCCGAGTAGCGAATCACGCGTATGCGTCACGTTTAATAGAGTCCTTTCGTTATTCCGCGCGGAAAAACGATTTCGAGCGAATCTCGTGTTACAAATAATTACGAGGGGGGGCGGGGGCGGGAAAGCGACGATAGCCTTGCGAGGTGCGCTTCCCGGACGAGCTGCAATCGGTCATTCCGAATAATGAATGGAAAGGAAAAAGGAGGTCTTATAACGCGAACTTACATTGAAACGTTGAGGAAGACTGATAGTAGAAATTCGTTGTAAATCGCCATTGAAATGAATCGGCTCTCATTAAACTCCGACGGAGTCTTTCTTACTACGATGCACAACCGGATGCCCCACACGAGGAACATCACCTCGACTGAAATCACGTGAAATTCCAAGTCACATTAGTCTCAATGGGAGGCTTTAGCGTTTTGCCCAAAGGGCCCGCAGAGTCGCAGCTAAGGGGGGAATATTTTCCATTACGCGCGATGCAAGAGAGTCGAAGGCGCGTCGATTCGCGTTTCCTAGTTGCGACTCTGCAAAATAATCTGTAGGGATCGATAGTGCCACGATGTAAGGATATACGTCATGGATATACATCATGGAGATAGTGCAATCGAAACAATTACAAGTTATCCAATCGAAGAATCCCTGGGAAACTGTCAGACGTAAACGCAATCGGATAACCTTGCATTATGCATTCCGCAGTTAAACTCGCGAAATGTAAAATTCCGAAGGAATTTGCAGGATTAAGGGCCTTCTTCGAACTACCGTGAGAATGCCCGATCGAGATACCGGCGTGTTTGCGTAAGATTTACGGATGCAGCCGTTTCCTTCGGAGGCCCGTTGTAAGAAAAGCAATGGCCCCTTCTCTCTCTCTCTCTCTCTCTCTTGCGTTGCTCTCTGACGACAGATGAATACGAATTAACTGTAATGCGAGGTCTCGCCCTCGAAGCCCGTGGCTACGTGCTACCACTATCCATCTTGATTTAAAATCGCGTTTGGCCATCTGCAGCAGCGTTACTAAATCAATATGGTGGTTCGCACGCGCGCGATTTTCCACATTACATATTTATACGCGTACGTGTGTATCGTATCTCGTAATACGCTCTAATCCTTCGTGATGCCGTAACTAACTGCTGCGCGAGCATGCACACACAACGATACGATCGTTAAATGCCTCTAATTTAATGTAAATTAATTTGATATACCGCCAAGAGCAATTTTCCGGGACGGGAGAGAAGAGAGCTCCCGCAATAGAGGACTCGGTAAATATATTTTACATCATGTAGACAGAGGCACGCGTAACTGACAGCGCGGATGGGTAATGCGAACTAATGCGTCCTGCCACGTGTAATACAGGAACTTATGGATACGGCGAAGCCGGGGATACGGCCGCCGGGAGACGGATGCCCACTTTCACGCCTCATTTATGATGCGCGCTGCACCGGTCCCGGAGGTTCTTCGCGGATTTTTGTCCTTCTCCACCCCTCCCCTCCCCACTCACTCCCGTTAAACGGGATTCCTCGGCGAAAATTCGAGGGACGGAGGGGAGGGGGATTCGCCGACTTGTTTGCATCGAGCGCCATCCGTCCCCCCGCGCAGCTCGCCACGCAACTTTCTATATTAAATATTTCAGTAAATAAGCTCGAGGCGCTGAAGGCGCTTGAGGTGGAAAAGCGGAGCCCGGAGTTTAATTCATCAGGAACTTTCCAACTTTCGATCGCATTCTTACGTGTGCGCGAGGGATCGATCATTCTATAAAAGCAAAGTTAATCCAATGCCGCCTACTTCCCGTGTAACACACACATATGCGATAGCTCTCTGCCGCGCGCTCATATTTCACTGGAGCTTACGATACAGCTTGCGATTACAGAAGTCCGCGACACCGAAGGCACCGAGCGTGCAGCGAAGGATTACAAGCGAGTCGATATCTTCTTTCTTTTTTTTCCCCCCCCTCTTTTAATGCGTGGCACACAAACAAGCACTGTCCACGCGGTACTCACGCGTAGTGAAGCTGTGGTCCCACCAGTCAGTACGGCAGAGATACGCTTTGAGATCGTCGGCGGTCCGCGCGACGATCACGACGGGCGGTGCGACCAGGGTCCTTATGCTCAGGAACACGCTGAACGTCAGGACGATGATGCCCAGCCGCTTCAGTAGGCTCGCGTCCGTTATTTTCACGGCCTTCGCCGATTTCACCCGGAAGATCACGGATATCCTGCGAGCACAGCATCACTCGTCGGATTTACTTTTTTTTCGCCCTCCCCCGTCCGGAAAGTTTTTCTCGTTTTGTTCCTTCTCTTTGTTTCCCGATTGACTGCCGTCGTGGGAATTCACGGATTCCGCGTTCTATCACGGCGGGAATTAACTGGTATTTTGAAAACCTAAATAGACCCACTGATATTCTATAGACGTAATACCTGACGTCAACGGCATTATTTTTTTTCAACGATAATCTGGTTATAAATATTGCATGGACCCCAACGGATTTTTTCCCGAACAAAAAATTGCGCGAGAAATGTCATAAAAATTGTAAAAAGAACTACAAAGATATCGATTACTGTGAGAATTGTTTTGTGAGAAACCGCACTTTGGCATTTTAATTAAAAAAAAAAGTCACAAAGGTAATAGAAATATATAATTTCAAAGTGTAATTAAAATAAGGTGCCCGCGATTCTGGCATTACGAAACTCAGGGGAGATTTTTCGAGTTTTCATTAAAAAGGAAAGATAATAAGAGACCGTCAAGATAAATAAACGATATAACAGATTAGCCTCAGAGTGCTACTTATTTTTCTGACGTAAATGCCACTCTAGGTGAAAATTCACCTATATAGTTAAAAATCTCTTTTTACACTTAAAACATTTTTCTTATATTCTTCTTGGATTTTTCTTTACAAATTGCCAGGTTAAAAGTTAACAGAATCAAGGTTGTTTTAGTATTAAAAAATATTATCTTAAATTTACTATCAAAAGTTTAATAATAAAAACTGCACTAAACTTGAATTGGCATCTGAAAATTCACCCGAGTTAAATATACCCTCGAAATCTCGTAGAACGGCAAATCACTCGAAAAATTGCCCAAGCCCAATTTTCACTCTCAGCCCGTCGTTTCACTCTATTGAGATTTGAGGAATATATATAATCGTCATTCGCAAAAGTGAAAAAGAAAAAAAAGAAAGAAAGAAACATCGGAGGCGAATTCAGAACGAACGGTTCTTACCCCCGAGGCGAGACAAATGGGAAAAATGGCGGCGAAAGGGCCGAGATATAATGTCATCGAGAAGCGAAGTACACTTACCGCCACGTTTTGAGCATGAGTGCCCCGTATGTGAGAGAAAAGCCAATTTCTCGTAGCCATACGCGCACGGTGCACGTGATGATGTTTGGCCTGGGATACATGACTATAGTCTGCAACAAGCAATCGCACATTCTGCAAAGCGATGCGTGAGCAATTTCCGCCGATTAATGCGCGCGTGCCGCGCGGGGGGGACGCCAGATCTACCGCGCCGTCCCGCCCAGGGTGTATTCACACATTCCGTTTCTATTAATCGTGCAAATTTTAACAACGTCATTTCGATAAATTGCCTCATTATCGCGCTGCCGCTCGCCCGGAATATGTAATTACGCAATTAGAATGTAATATTTAAAGCACTTTCAGAGGCGCGCGCCGCGCCTTTGAAACCGAATGACGAGGCGTCCACCCATTGAATCGCTGTCTCCCGCGCGTTTACTATTTATCCGCGTATGGGAGGATACAGGATATGGGATTATGTATTACATAACGATGAAATTCTGCATTAACTAATATCTAAATAATTCATGTTTAACATGGCAAATACGAAAATGATACATTATGGCATATCGCGTCCGTATTATATTGGGTATTACGATGGACAAGCGAAACGTAAATACATCGATTAAAATATTATCGCATATTTAATATAGCCCGGTGCGTAAACGTTTACTCGGAACTTTTTAACGATAATTCGTTACTTCCCTCACTTAAGATGACGAATAAGATGGGAAAAAGAATGAAAACGAGAAAATAGTCTCCTTTTCTCTCTCTCGTTGCTCCGTCTAACGGCAATTATTTCGTGATATTTGTAAGAAAGTCTGTTGTTATCAATATTACGAATAGAAGTTGCCGTAGGAATAATATTCGAATAATATCGGGAAGCGCGCTATGGAAAAGTACACGGGGAAAGAGAATACAGTGAGCGAAAAAAGGAAAACAGAATTCTCGCTGAACGAGCACTTTGGAGCGATTTTTCTTTTGTGTAACACGACGCTCTGACATCGCATAAACTTCGGACTCGAGCATGGATTCATAGACATGTTAGAATTCTCGGAGACTAATGATTTTCGCAGAGAAAAATAGGAAAATATATACCGGGGAAACGTTATTGGGAAAGAAAAAAAACGAACGAGAGAGAGAAATCTATTAATAATAACAGAGCACGTGTGGACAGTCTTACATAAACATTACGTTCTCATAACGCGAATTCGCGCATTATTAAAAATACGTCTGGGTAATAAGAGTTAAAAAAAGGGAGGAAGTTATGCGTGCAGCGAAAAATGTAATAAATTTCCCTCTAGAGTGGAGCATCTGCCGTAATTTGTCCTTTTTGTTACGCTCGAAAATTAGGTCCCGGACTCTACCGGGAAATATTGCAAAGTTAGGAAACAGAGTTCTGTCTTAACAAGAGCGGGTGCAGGGAACAAGGAGATAAAATGACGGGGTCGGGGGGGGGGGGGTGGAGGGAGGACGCCGCAAAATTCGACGATGGTTTTCCCGCCGACTTTACCGCGGCTCGGTGTATCGCGCCGATTTACACCGCCGACGGCGACGGCTCTCGAGGACGAGATGGCACGTAATACCGAAGTTTAGACGCGAAACGGAAGCAAGGTGAGGGGGGAGAGGGGAAGGGACGCGTCGCCCCCGTATAAGCGGGCAAACGACGCCTCATTAAGAATAGTACTTTCGAGTTTGGGCGAAGCCATCCGGGAGTTCGTACGTCGTAAGGGCAAGGCATTACGTAGGCACGACGACGAGCGTTCCCATCCCCGTGTGTGTGCCCGTTGAAATCTTGATACTAACCCCTTCACGGCCGTGCCATTACTCCAGAGCGGCGGGAGAAAAATCACGTCGTCATTTCTGACGTGGGAAGGAGAGAGAGAGGGGTCACGTTGCCGTCACGCGCTTACACGTGGCTCGATGGTCGCGCAGACCCGCCCGTCTATATGCGCGCGCGCGCGCGTTTAAGTGTCTTATATATCTAGACGTGTCGAGGGAAAAGAGCGTTGGCGTTATATTTTATATACTGGCGAGCCCGGCCGCCTCCGCCTGGCCGGAACGGACTGCTCTATCGCCGCGGGTTTGATTTCTGTTGATTCGAATGCCACGCGGAGAGACTGCGGGATGACGGCTACAACCGGGAGGATAGTACACTTGTTGTCACTTTGGTTAAACTTCCGCAGTAAATTCTACAATTCTGTGTACTGTATGCAACTTCGGCGCAAGTGAGTGTCACATAACTACTTCCCACAAGCACAAACGTCCTTCCCTCCCGCCGCGTAAACACCGAATGCCCGTGCCAGTTTCCGTTTAATTACTGCAGTTTAAAGTTTATCATTTAACAGTTTTGCTGTAAAAAAAAAAAAAAAAAAACGATACGTGTACACGGAGAGAATTCTCTCTGAAAAATCACTCTGAAAACCGCGGTGATTGTGAGGCAACGTGAACCTCGAAGAATCTTACTAGACTTTTAACAAAATTTACTAAAATTTTAATAAAATTTCGCAAAGTTTTAGTAAATTTTGTTAGAAGTATAGTTTTGCCAAATTTTATTAAAATTTTAGTAAATTTTGTTACTAAGTATAGTAAGATTCTTCGAGGTTCACGTTGTCTCATAATTACAACGATTTTCACGGCAATTTTTAAGAGAAAATTCTCTCCGTGTATATGTGTGTAATATATGCACGTTTACATGAAATAAAATACTCGTTGTCGCCCGGTGCGTTATAATTGATAAATCATTGAATTACGCAGTAACAGATACGTGATTAATATAACGTGAGATGACGATACGTATGTAACAATCCCGCTGTGAAATTTGAGAGGGAAATTTTAATTCTTCTTCCCCGCTTCGAAATCCCTTTAAAAATATATCGAATATGTAAAAGAGTTGCATCTCTCGAAGAAACCCTTTTTGCGCAAGGAAAAGGAAATCTGAAACGAAGTGGCGGGTACGGATGTAAAGGAAAAAAAAAAAAAGAAATAATAAAAAGAAGAAGAACTCATTTACCTCGACGTACGTTGCAATTTAGATTTTTCCGCTTTTGAAATAACACGATTGCGATCTTCAGCGCAATGTAACTGCAGTCACTACTTTTAATTCTCCCCCTTTTTTTTTCATTTGCACGAGCGCGCGCGCGCGCGCGCGGGATATTCCCCGAGTAATGATGTAACCGCTTACCGCGCGACGTGGCGGGAATTATCAAGCTGAATTAAATGTGCCTCGCGCGATGGGGCCTTTAATTAAGCATTTCGTACAACGTCTGCGACGACTTAAACGGACGGGGTATCTCGGGATACCCGCATCGAAAGGTGAGAAGGCCGTGTGGATCGTGTGCGCACCCCCCCGGGGAGGATACCCTCGAGTTTACGTTTATACAAATGACTTCTCCTACCAGCGAACGGGATCCGTTCCGGATTCGATAAAGCAGGTTTGCGAAATGTGATAGAAATTCCGCTATCAGCCCGATATATCAACGTAAGAACGTGCGCGGAATACGCGCGGCGCCACTAGCGGGCTGTCACCGCGGGTCAAAATTCAGAACAACCCCGGAGTACGACGTTCCGGGATTATTTTACGCCGCTACGTGATCTATGCGCTCGGCAGCGAGAGAAGGAGGAAAAAAATAGAGAGGAAGAGGAGGAGGTGGAGGAGGAGGGGGGGGACGTTTCGTTGCGCCGCGGGGAATGCGTGAAGTCTTAGATAAGATCTGTAATAAAATAGTAACGAATAATAGTGACGAGGCGTACATAGTTCCGAGGGTGGCTTCGCGGCGAAGGACTTTCGGGAGAAATCTGATTAACGGCTTAATTGCAAAGATCTCCAATTTAACACGGCTAAAGTGGACTTGACTCGTAACTCCGGCTTCGATATATTTCGAAAGTAACAGGTTTCTCGGGGAGAGAAGTCGTTTAATTAGAATCGGGACGGAAAGCCGGACGGAT
This sequence comes from Monomorium pharaonis, assembly GCF_013373865.1. Classification (NCBI taxonomy): domain Eukaryota; kingdom Metazoa; phylum Arthropoda; class Insecta; order Hymenoptera; family Formicidae; genus Monomorium; species Monomorium pharaonis. The sequence continues at coordinate 21,338,097 of NC_050470.1, read as the reverse complement.
TACGTTCTCTCTCGCGGAAGGAGGGGCGACGAGGGGGAGGGGTGGATGGGGTGAGAATTCACGCGTCGGGAGTGTCGGGACGACGGTGTACATTTGGCACGTCCGCTTTAATTAGTGGAGCATGAGGGGCATTAATAGCTAGTGAATACAGGTAGAGTATACATCGTGTTTCGCGCGACCGATGCGCTAGCTGCGATACCGCGAATCATGTGTTATCGTAATTGGCGGGATGCATACATTAGGGGCCGCAGTCGTCGTGGCAGCGGAGGGCTGCGGTCACAGCCGACGCTGCGACGCGGATGCAGCAGGAGAGACGGACGGACGGACGGACGGACGGACAGCCGGCGGCTCCGGCGCGCACGAGGGTGGCTTTGTTATCGGACGCCCACGACCCTCATGAATATGAAACGCTTCGGGAGTATGCGCGGGTGGCGAGACGTACTCGGTACTTACCGTGCAGTATATGAAGAAGGCGCCCAGGACAATCACGCGCAGCAGAACCGGGCTGGCCGCTCGCACCACCTGCAACAAATCATTTTCGTTCGTTCATTCACGCGCCGCTGGCTCGTGGAACCATCGCGCGCGCCGATGGGAAACCGAAAACGGGCGCGCGCGTAAATAAAATCAGAGAATCGGTCGGCGGGGCGGAAGATCCCCGTTTCTCATCCCCTCTTCCCTCCTCTGGTTCTCATCTCTTCTGGGTGTCGTCGATGCGCGGCAGAAATTGCATCTGTCAAAAACTGACCTCGATCCGCCGCGATACTTTATATAGACGCGGGAAAGACATCGAAGTTTACGTTCTCTTGAGTTCGTAAATTCCCCAAGATTCCTCGGGATTCGAAAAGTATCCAGAAAGCTCACCCAAAAGTTTCCCCCCCCCTTCTCCGCCGCCGCCCCCCTACCTCCCTCTTTCCCTTAAACGTTCTCCGATACTTTTATTTTGCAATAACTTTTTCGTTGATTCACGAAGAATATGTCTCTAAATTACACACGGACAATTTTGCATCTTCGATCGCTCGGTGTGTCGGGATTTGTTACCTTGGGCGAAACCGATCACGTTGATTTTCGCGGAGCCACGAGGCGTCAGTGGAAATTCCTCAATGGTATTCCGTGACATATATTATTTAAGAGTATTTTGCTCCGAATGCTTTATTTATGTTGCCAGCTGCTTCCGCAGCATTGTGCGGCCAGCAAGTTTATATTCAAAATATATACATGTTTGTTGTACAACACGAGCGAACAGAAACGGGCATCTAGGCATCCCCGCTGTGCGTTCACTCATGTTTATTTTATTCAACAAAATATATTTGTTTACAGAGATTGGGATCTAATTACACACTTTACGTGATACTTTATAAATACCGGAGAACGACTGTTTTAAAAAAATGCCCTGAAAGAAGCAATCGGAGAGAAAGCGATCATACATATTTGCATTCTTGTTGAAAATATTTTTTAAATAAAAAGCCGGATAACCTTTATTGCATTTCCAAATGAAATATTCTCATTTTATTCTGTGGTTCTTCTTTTTTTTCAGTTACGATAAAAAAAATTGTTAAAAATACATATCACGCAAGAAATAAAAAAATACATATCATAAGCTGTCACAAATAAAGGGAAAAAGGGAAATCAAAGGTGAAGCAACTGTGTCATAAAATGATTTTCGTTCGAGTTTGTATTTTTGGTATTCCGTGGCATATCGCTCAAATGGGATTTTTCGCGTTTACCGTGCTTGTCGGAAGCAACAAATATTATTACGGCGATACAGTTCGGCAAACACGACCTTTGAGGCTATCCTAAAATCTGCCCGTGAATCGCTAAAAAGTCAGCTACATGCAACTTACATGATACTTTTTTGCGGGTGGAAAAAAGTAGCGTGGCGCTATCAGGTTGGAATATTTTAACTTGCTAACGTGCTAGCTGACGACGAAGAGGGAAAAAAAACAAAAACAGCAAGTTAGTTTAACGGCGTCTTGAAATATGTACACGGCACTTTTTTTACTAGCCATTACCAGAATGGCATGCCCGCGGCCGATAAAGAAAAGCGTTTGTGTAAAACCGCGCGTTCCCTACTCACAAATTATATAGTTTTGTGTAAAGTAAATCCCGGTTACGCGCGCGCGAAAAAACTTCGTGTGATATCTGCAAGCTTGAATCTTTCAATTGGTTACAACTCATAAATTATTCAGCCCGCATACGCGTTTGCCGGAGGGGGGAGGGGGAGGATTGATCGACATTAATGAAGACGGAATACTTTGCATAATACAGCCGAAACGCGATATAATATTTAATGAGCGGCCCGCGCGCGCGCGCGCGCGCGTTGACGCTGGACGGACACTCGTAAGCGCGAGACACGCTCGTTGTCAGTAACGTATTACGGCTGTCGACTGGATTCTTCTTAAAGCCGATAACGGGTTATAAATGCGTCGCACCTAGTTACCATCCATTTGCGCGCTTTCATACGATATTCAAGAAACGTGCTGAAGTAGAGGAAAGGTCGCGGGCATCGCGATGGGGAAATGCCGCAAAATCCACCGCAGCGCGCGCGAACACCGGGGTAGAATAATAGCGAATAAAGTGAGTTAAAGTCCGTACCCCCGCAACAAAGCTAATTTCCCGTTCGCGTGTCTCGACTGTTTCATTCGCGCTCCAGGACGGACTTATTTGTTGCTTCCGCTTCACCCCCCCGTTTCCCACCGCGTTCCATCTTGCGTGCGCATGTGTGTGCGTGTGTGTGTGTGTGGATGACAAATAAAAAGAGGGAGGACGCGAAAGAAAAGGGTTAGGGGGGGATGAAGAAAAGGAGAAATCATGCTCTTAACCCCCACCCGGGAGTTACGCCGGCTATTAGCGCTACGAGCGGTAAAGTGCAGTTTCCTTTCTGGCAAAAGGCGATTTGCACGAATTACCGAAGCGGTAAGTCCAGGAAGGACGTATCTGCAGTTCGCGAACTTCTTCACGGGAGACGAACGTACTCCGTAACGACCCTCTCGACGAAAAACGATCGCTTCGACCGCCCCAGGGGGTTACGCAACGTCCCGAGAACCCGACGAGGCCGTACCTTTCTTTCGGCTACATAAATTGAAGATCGACAAAATCGTAAAGAACCCGCCCCCTCCTCCCTCTCGCGCTCTTTCCCTACGTATCTTGGCGCTACAACGGGATTATCCCAGCCATTGGCGTTAGAAATTGTAACTTGAGAATTTTTTGAAATTGTAATCTGAAGAGCGCGAAACGAACGTGCCAGCTGTGAAATTCCAGACCATCGACTAATGCGAATGTTGAATACGGATGGTGATTGAAATTCATACAATTTAGGGTACTAAACTTGGGTATTATTATTGCATAAACTCGAGTGTAAACTTGGGGTAGGATATCGTGGAAGCAACTTGCAACATGAATTAATACAACGCCCCGCGAATCGTCCGTTAAGAGGTGATTTGCACAGGATCTTGATCTCGGAGAGTGGCATTTCAATTAGTAAATCCTTAATCCCGCTCAAGCTCACGGCTAACTTTACAAAGGTGCACATGCATCGCAATCGAAATAGATCATTTTAATTCTACGATCACCGTTCGCCGGCGAATCGGATTAAAACCGTTCGCCGATTCTTCGAACCTCTCTCCCTCCTAATGTAACAATCTCGAAATGGAACAGAATAATATTTGCCTTTCACTTAAGAGAGAGAGTTAGAGCGAGAGTTGGAGTGAATTCTATAAATCCGTTATAATACATACGAGTTCCATTATTCCGATTTCGAGGTAATCCGCGTTGTGTCCGCAGACACGAACGATTATAACCGGGATACACATCTCTGAACATATATATATATATATATATATCCATCTGCCACTTCATGAGACTGATTACGCCGCGATATTAAGCTTATAAATCGTAACTCGAACTATGAATGCCTGTGGGACATCGAACGACCGAATTTGCCCGTGTTAAACTCCCGCGCGCGCTGCGCTGTTTATCTTCCAAGTCAGATTTATTAATGGGACCATCAAGGGAAAGAAAAAAGCGATTATTCCCGTCCGTCTTTATCTCGTCATCTAAATCTAATTAAAACGTACTTGACTTTAATTATGCCCGTACGTAATGTAGATATTAACTTTTGTACCTTTCTTAAAATTTGTATACGGTGATCTTGAAATTTGTATAAAGTAATGACGATGTGAAACATTTTGCAATTAATTTCGATAAAATTAATTGTTTCGTTTTTTTTTTTTTCAAAAATTTCTTTCAAGACATCTCATATCTTTTAGGTCCAATTACTCAAACGTTCAGTTTTCTTATGTTGCGAACACATTGATTATTACAAAATATGAAACAGTATTGTAAAAATATTACGTCATTTGATACAAGATGTCTTTTAGTTTACATTTACGTTTTCACTTTTTACTTTTAAGCTGTCCAATACCGTTAAATACCGCCCGAAGAAATACTGTCCGAAAAAAAGTGATGTACACCGATATTGTTAACCTTCCTGTATGGTTCACAACTCTCAAAAACTCAGGAGTGCGTTATTGGCGCTATTACGTCATTCTATCCTTGTTTTCCATCGTTTAATATAAGGGTAACTATATCCAATATGGCCTACTATCCAACATGGTCTACTTGCTGTTTGTAAGTAGTTACATGGTAAATTCAATAAATAACGCTTATATGTCGTCCAGGTTGTTAACTTGACTTGTTCGCAATAGTTCAGTTTGTATATTGCGTTATTGATAGAGCCAAAAGCAAAATTTCCATTATTGTGTTTCTACCGATTTAATATTTCATAGACAGATGTATGTACAGTACTGCTTTCTATGATTATTAATTGATAATTAATTTCCGCGGTTTATATTATTGCAGTTCTACGTTTACTTTATCTTATACAATACGGTTTTTAATTAATAGTTTTGTCAACAATATTCTGCTCATACGGACAAAGAAAGAAAATATTTTGTAAAATAAAATCAATGCGAGCAACTTAAGCTAATAATGGATACATATATTATTGAAATCTCATATTTAAAATCAATGTTCAAAAAAAAAAGTTTCTTATTTTAAATCGGATAATTCGTTGTTAATTTTTAACTCAGCGAAAATTAGAAAAAATTGTAAAGCTTAAGTAGGTTACGTGGGGTATAGTAACTTTATGATAAAGATAAAACGACACAACAGCGCTGAAAAGAGCTGACGGCGTATTTTCTGAATGCGCTTTTAATATACATTTATATCACAGTACTGTTAATTTAAAAACTGGCATTCCATACCACCTGCTTTCATCTTGTGTATCGGATTGATCAAAAGATTCGCGTTTATTCTTATTTCTGTTTAATTAATACAAGAATTATATTTGCACTCCCTGACCCATTTAATAATTTTCCTCTATCCCGCGCAAGATTGTCCCTTTATTTTTTTTTATTTTTTTTCAACGGGAAAACTCGCAGGACGTCGCGCGCAATTTTAATGCACGGGATTCTCAGGGACACGTCGCATGTTTCAGGCCTGAATCCCATCCGAGGAAAATCAAGAGGCAGAAAGCCCCGTTCTACGGGCGACGATGGCTCGACGCCACCAATTTCGGGATTACGGTGACAGTGTACCACGGAAAATCTGGCCGTTTCTCCGCGTGAGATTCAACCCGGGGCAGAACCCCTATCGCAAATTCCGCGAAATTATCGTCGAAAACACACGCGCTGGCAGAGAAACTCCAACGCCGTCTTCCTTTTCCTTCTTTGGATCTTTTATCCGCGCCGCTTTCAATTAAAATGAGTCCGCGCTAGAATCATTTATGCTGCTTTTTTCGCGATACGTACGAGACGTTACCAGTACGTGCGTCTCTCGTGAAAGCGCGGTTTTATATGCTCGTGGGATGATTTATGCCTACACGCTCATCATCTGGTACGGCGTATATAAATTTAAAGATACGGCGGGACTCTCTGTGTTATAAATATCTGAATATCTCAGCAACGGAAAGCTCCATTCAGTGACGTTAAAGATGCAAGAAAGATACACGCTCCATTCAGAACGGAACGAACGCCAGCGAACTCCGGCGACTGCGAAATTAGCTTATTAAGCTGCCGAGTCCAACGGAGCGAAAGAAATTACGCTTTTATATTTCTTGAAATGTAAAACATTAAATATGCGCTGATTAGACTTTCTTCGAGGGGGAGCTTTATTAGTCTACATCCCCCTCCCTTCGAAGGGCGAAATTCTCGGGTCATTACCGTCGCAAAAACGCCAGGAAGCTCGCCGCGTGTCATTATTACGTTAATTAGTATCGGAGTGCCTCTTTGATATCCGGACAAACCGAAGCGCCGACAGCGCCGCCCTTCGCCCTCGTTAAAGGCAAAGGCTGCTATTTCACGAACTAACCCTCCAAGGGCTCCGGCGAACGAAGGTGTTGTGAGCTCAGAAGGACTAATTAACACCTCGCGGTTGAAAGGATTCTTCTTCCCGGTGTTTTTTAATGCGACGACAGACTTCAATTTTATTTGAAGAGCCACGGAACGACGAGAGGGGAGGGGAAAAAAAGGAGAGCCCGATAGCCGATATTCAGAATAAGCTCTTGATCGAAAAACGGATTTATCTGAATACAGAGTTGAGCGATAACCCCCTATCTGCATGTTTATTTATCCGTTCCGATTTATTCGCATACGAAACTTTATCCGCTACCCGTCGCCGTTTGTATAATTTGAGGAAACACCAATAATTATTCAGATATTACAAATACACCAATATTGAATGCCATAATTGGAATAATTCAATATAATACATTACGAACGAAAATGGTAATTACAATCCAAATAATGTAAATTTTAACAAAGAAGGAAAAAGAAGAAGGGTCGTTCGAGTGATCGTATGTACAAAGAAATTCACAAGTGACTAATACCGGCACAAATCATTAAAACACTGGGCGCAAGGGCACTCGCGAGGGTGTGACGGGCGTCGTGACATAATTACCGAGTCACATTCATCAGATATTGTTTAAAGTGGCACCCTCGTGCAACATTCTCCGGGGTAGCCCTCGCACCCGGGGAGAGCCCTTTCGAGTAATCGCGCGCGATATCGGAGGCTCCGAGCTGAACAGGATTAACGTGTTAACCTCGATTTATCCGATCGGCCGTTAAGATAAGCCGTAATGCAACAATGGCACACTCCTCTTTCTACCGGCGTGCTTTTGTCCACGGCGACGTTTAGATATCCACCACGTTCAAACGAGCGTCCGTCGGCCTAAACGCGAAACGGGTAGTCTAAGAATGGAACTAGGGATGTAGGATATCGCGTTGCTTTTCAAGCATAAATATTTGTGCACGGAGCTCTGAGGTATAAAGGGGTTCGTGTTGTGCAAAAATGAGATTACTCGTGCGCCAGGCGGTACTTCGAGCAAATCGAGTTAAAAATGCGCAACATAATGCGTAACCCAGTCAACAGAATTTTATGAAGCTAAACTGACGAAATGAAAATTTAACTCATTTTTATATGATAAATCAAAAAGATCGCTTCAAATGCCGTCCACAAGTGCGGCCTCACATTGGCCCCCGCATAAATAATGGATTTCGGACGGAATGTCATCTACATAGATATTTCACTACGGACATTACTTAGGATCTTGTTGGGCTTTTGGTCTCCCGTGCTTACTGGAGATTTATGTGTTTGTGGAACACGTTCGCTCTATTAGCTATCGCGATTTTAGAAATTTATTGACTCGCGTTTATACGGGCGCCATATAAGAAAATACATTTCGCAATTTCTTCGCGAACTTATTGTCCGGATTTATTTGAGCTTTGGGAATCGAGCTTTGAGCTCGCGAAATATGGCGATTAGCCTGCAAAAGGCTTTTCCCCTTTGAACAAACGGGAATATTCCCGCGTAAAATATCGATAATATCGTGAAATGTTGAAAGAACTCTAAAGAAATATGAGTTGAAATCTTTCATCGGCCCCATCCTCGGAGGTTCACTTAATTAAGAGGAGGTGGATACTTGCTGTAAACTACTAGGAAAAAGAAGACGCCACTTCTGCAGATAGAAAAGATGAAAAGTGTGCGCTAATATTAATTCGCGGATTACGCCTTCGGACATATTTAACGAAATATATAGGGCGCGGTTAAAGAGGAGCGAACACCGCTTGCGCGACAGGTCGTATTTATAAAAACGGTGGGTGGCGAAACGCATTCTCCGCTATTTTCTCCGGAACGCTAAACGATGCCGTCGATAGTTTGGAAGGGGTCTAAATGCAAAAGAGCCATCGAAGGCTCTCTCCTACCTTCACATGCCCGTATTTCCATGTGAAAAGGGCGACGGCTGGCAAGCAAGCGATGATGCAGCACTCCAGGATAAGTATCGCCGTGCGCATCAGCCAATTCAGGGATACGACGCAAGGCGAGCCATCCTCGCAGGATTCGCATCCTTCGGCGCACGGCAGGCATTCGAACACCCCGCTCTCGGCGTATTGGTTCTTCTCACCCTGTTGACAAACGCGAAATTATTTCCCTCAGAGGGGAGGGGGGACGCATCCGCAAAGGAATGTAGAATGCAGTTCTCCGAAATTAGTCGTGGTTAACCCTGATCCTATACCTGGGGTAGAATAAACCCCACTGGTTTTCGGCTTTAGTCTTAGAGTTAGTCTTTTGCTTAGCTTCGTGAATTTCTTTTCACTGTTTTGAAATTTAAATTGCCCCAAAATAACTTTTTAGACATTATTTTAGAAGTTTGAGGAATGTTAATTAAAAAACTTTTTGGGGGCCAAAATGTTTGACAATATACGAGTAATAACCGTTTAAAGAGGGATGTATTATACCCCTTGTGTAGAATACCGAATTATTTGATAGTGCGTAGGAGCTTAGGGTTAGAAGAAGCTTTTCTTATCTTTCGGAGAATAAACACTGGCGCTTTATCGGGTGCTTCCTTTTTTGTAAATTTAATATTGCGAACTATTAAATATTACGAGTATACACTTTGTATTTGAGAGATTTTTCAACATTGACGGCATTAGTATAAATATAATTGAAAAGTTTTTCACAAAAATCAGACAAGTCCAAAGAGGTAAATCTTCAACAGATTATAAGATAGTAAAAACCACATGAAATAGAATAAAAGGCTCAGCATTGTAAAATCTACCTATTCAATTAAAAATCAAATCTTTATATATCATCGCGCTGCATGTTGTGTTTTACGCAACACATCGCAACACACGTGTGTTGAGGTCAGGAAGAGAAAAGAAAAGAAAGATGTAGCACACTGCCTTCCCAAGGAAACAAATCGGATCAATGTCAATTAGACATCTAATGTGTCTAGTAGACATCTAATAGACATCTAACAAGACAAGGAAAAACAACAGAAAGTAACAAAGATCTAAGTTCACTATTATTTTTCCTTAGGTAACTATATCTATTTTGTGAGATGTTTATATTTGCTTTATCTCACAAAAATTTATAATAATTATTGCCAAATTCGAAATGCTAATTATAAATACCGCTACATCATTTGATAGAAACATTTTTTAGTTCACATTTACGTTTTTAAAGCTCAAGTATTTTAAATCTATCCTTTCTTATAATATTAATATAAACGAAGGAGGAAATATTATTTAAAGTAATATCATTCAGAGCACAATTTTTTTCGGTTTAATTTTATTCTCATAAAATAGTATAAATTCGTATTTCACGTTTTTGTTTTATTCCTGTCAGAAAAAATTGTTCACGACGTGACGCTATTGATAGAGAACGATTTGGCGCCATAACCCAGATTTTTTTTTTTTATATGGACTTATTTGGTTTTTGTGGAAACCCCCTTCAATTCTATTTAATCGATTTTTATTTAATCTTGGCAGTTATACGTGCGATCGTACTTCTCTTTTCACAATTTCCTTTCTTTTCGCTACTTTACAATAATCTCCGCGGATGCTTAAACGTTAATTAGAATTGACATATATCGTGAAAATTATAATCCCTGAAAAGCAGAATGGCGAATAGCTTTTTAAAAAATTGTCTGCAAAATAATTTTATCTTTGCATTTAGGATGACATTGAGACAGACTGTACCGTTTCGATTTAGAATAAGACAGTCCTTAATTAACAAAATCGACTCTTGGGACAAGGAATAATCTAAAACATCGAGCGTAATAATTTATCTTGCGTGCGAAATACTTTAGCAGATTTCACATATGAAAGACTAAAAATAATTCTCCGTGTTTCTTGTTTCCACTTTTCTTTCGCAACGGCAAGGAAGGAGACGTGTCTCTCGTGAAAAACTGAAGAATAATCATTTCCGAGTTCCCCCTTTCTAGCGTACTTTCGAGCCGACAATGCGGCACATCAGCGCTGTCCGCCGGCGCGACCGCGTCGAAAGAAAGAAAAGGAGGGAGAAAAAAAAAGGATGACACGTCGTTAATATCCCGAGTTCTCTGGTTATTAAGGATATATATTCGGCGGAGGAGATGTCACCCATTGTAACCGTTTTGCGGTTACAAACGGTCGCGGCGGCAGCCAACGGTGAAGCCGAAAGGCGCGTCTGGAAAATAGTTTTGCCGCGCGCGAGCGATGGAAATTGTCCATCAAATCACAAAGGATACGTAACACACGGTGACAATAGATGCCATCGTGCCTCGCTGTCAATACCCATTTCGCTTCTACGAGCGCGCAGAAGTGACGGGCCGGTCTGACGGACGCAGTGAAAACTGCACTCGGGAGGGGAAAAAAACGTCGTTTCTCCGCCACGTAATAGAATGCGCGGTAATGTGCGTTACGTCGTAACGCGTCGCGTCGCCGACGCCGCCGCCGGCGGCGACGATCTAATTGCGCTGTCGCGGTGATCTTCCATTCGCTGCAATCCTGTTTTTGAAGCCGTAGAAGGACGGAGAATTGAGGGACGAAAATGGAAACGCGATCCTCATATCAGCTGAATATTCCACTCGAATTGCGTTTTGCACCGCGCAATAACGGCGAACTGAATTGCACCGGCTATATCGATATGTATTCCAAATCGCACATTATCGATCCCTTACCTTCAAACACTTGGGGAAAATTGAATATTTTTTCCCCCCCTCCCCTTCTGCCCTCCTCGCATCCCGGCTCTTCGGGGCAAATAATTGTTGCTCCCATCGTAATTGGAATGTATGTCGTGGCGGGAGAAAGGGGGGAGGGGGGGGGGGGAAATGCGGTGGACAAAATATTATTTTACCCGTCGAGGAAATCATGAATTATTTTTCAATTTCGAAAAATGTTTCTGCAGACTTTCGCAAACTGACAGACCCCCACAAAACGTGCATTACCATTTTTCCCCATCGCGTTAAATTTTAATGAAAAATTTTGCCCATCGATATACTTTGAGGCTCGAAGTAATCAACCTCGTATTTGGCGAAGGTGGCTGCAGTTATTGCGGTGGGCCGCTTATCAAAATTTGATGAGATACGAAATACCTTCCCGATTTTGTATAATTTCGCCACGTCTACGTATAGCGAGGTAGATTCTTCTTTTCACCCTGCGCTTTCGCGGGGTGAAAAGAAGATATTACAGAACGGGCATCAAGCGTTCCGCGAGACGTAAAATGGAGCGCGCGCGCGGCTGTTTTTAGTTCGGCTTTAAACTACTCACCATCATCAATCTCTCGTACTCTTCCTCAATGACCGTGCCATTGTAGTACCTCTTGTCCGATTTCGTGTCCGGGTAGTAGAAGCCTCGTTTGCAAACGCATCGATAACTACCGCGGCGGAAGCCTAGCCCGGGAATGGCGATGCACTGCGAATAGAAGACAAAACGATCAATTGTATCTAATCAGTGCTACGTGTTCAAGCCTTTCGCTACTGTGGACGGCTATAATCCATCGGAATTGTTTCGCGCGAGCTGAGCTCGTGGATTTCGCAGGCTGAACACGAGCAGCGCTTTGTCCCTCGCTTGATTATAAATTTATTCATATTTCATTACAATATGTCGTATCTTGTAAAAAATTTCCGTTGTATTCTACCTAATCGGTCATGTGCGCGCGCGCATGTATTAATAACTTAAGGTAACGTCCGTTACGAACAGAAGAATTTCGCTCGTGTTTTCAACTCACTTTTATATAAAAAAAATAAAAGTCAGTTTTGATAAAAACGGTTTTAAGCAAAAGTAACGCCCGTTACGAACAGAAGAATTTCGCTCATATTTTCAACTCACTTTTATAAAAAAATAAAAGTCAACTTTGATAAAAACGTTTTTAAGCAAAAAGTTATTCAGGTAAAAATTTGAATGGATGGTTTGATACACGCAGTAGAGTAAATTAGGATATGATGGCCATACGGAGAAGATGGTCAACGGCTGTAAATTCTCCAATAATTGCTAAATAATGTGTTCTTGTAATTATTTTCAAAGGTAATCGATATTTACTGTATAATTTATGCGTATAAAAATAAAATTTAAAATGTGATAATAAATGTGATAATAAACTAAATAAATGTAAAATTATATTACTTCAATTAGCGTAGCTTTTCCAGCAGAATAATAACAATAAATGCAAATTAAATTTGTAAGATGACCAATTCTGGCATAATTTTATCCAAGTTGTAAATTGACAATGTTTCGATCAGATGCTTTTTGGTTCTTATCAAGTAGATCTTTGATAATATAAAACAGTAGGTGTGATTGTAAAAATTATTTCGTAAACGTCAGATGCTAGCAATCCGTGTTAGAAAGCACGTCTAAATTCCGTAACGTCTGACAATGGAACGTTGTCAATTTACAACTTTAATGAAATCATGCCAGAATTGGTCATCTTACAAATCTAATTTGAGTAAAATTATAAGTTTTTAAATTATTTCTTAAATGTTAAGTACATAAAATATGTATGACCAATTGTTCTATAATACTATGGCCATCTTTTCCCTAAAAGTTGCAAAAGATGGCCAATGTTTATGTTTCAATATTTTGATAATATAAAATGTTTATTAAGTATTTTCTTTTTAATAATATTACATGCTTTAAGCTTCAGTAAAGTAATATATCAAACGCTATTAAAAAATAATAAAAACGAAGTACGCTTTTTGTATTTTAAAAAAACTATGGCCATCATACTCGAGTTTACTCTATATATTAAGTTTGATACAAATTTTTCACTTGTGTAATAAACCATAGCATGTTCAACTATTAAAAATTTAATTAGTCTCGGTTATAGATTTTAGACAATTGAAAATTGAATTATTAATTATTAGAAAGAGTCAGAGAAAAACTTTATGTTAGGATTAACTTAAAATAAATCAATAAGACGCTAAAATTAATTTTAAATAGATCAGTGTTAAAGATTTAGAAAGAGTGAACGTTAAGATTTTAAAATCTGGATTTTATCTACAGTACTTTAATTTTAAATTTTATGAACTCTAAAATAGCAGAATTAAAAATGTTTTATTAGAAAGGATTGCGTGCAACGTAAAAACTAGCGAAATACTTCGTCTTTCGTGTGCATTTACGGTAGAGCTATTACCGTTTAAGTAAAAACAGAAAGTAATATTAAAAAAAATATTACAGTTATAATGAAAATCTCCATTAAAATGAAGATCTGCGATAAATTAGACGGCCGCGCTGCAGAATGGGCCAGTCCAAGGCAGTCGAAACAAATAATGAAAAAAAAAAAATAAAAACAAAGATAAAACGAGGCGTAATAGCGTCGTGAAAGGAAAAAACAATGAAAAAAAAAATAAAAAACGCAAATAGTGATACTTATATCATTTTTATAACACAAGTATGTTTTATCCTGTCGAAAGCCAGCGGTTCACGCGACCGACGGACGTGGAGAAGTGTGCTCGAAAACGTTCTCGCCAAATTGCGATCCTCTCCAAGTTTGTGAGTTATCGTTGCCGCGAATCGGAAAAACGCGCGGTTTCGGAAAAACACGGGGGGTTCAAAGTTTGGGGTTTACATAAGGAGCCGGGCCCGACAAGTGTGATATGTACGCCATTCTACATTTTTCCCGTAATTTTCAGGATTTTTCCACCGCGTATTTACCTGCACTCTTATACACGGCGGAGAGTAGAAGAGCTGAACTTTGAAAAATTTAGACTGACATCTACATAATAACGAAGATGTTAAAAATTTGTAATTTAAATTTTAATGGAAAAATTTTAAATCACGTAACAAAGGTATGTTAACGTTGGTTTCATTCAGGCTCTTATCACGACAAACGTTTCGTGAAATTTGTCAAGAAATTCACGAGGGCAAAATACGTGACTTACACTACAATGCAAATATCGCGCTCCGCGACGAACTAAATCGTAAAAACTCAACAATCTCGTCGAACAGAAATCAAGCTTAAACATTTGTGAAAAAAACCCATCGGCGGATTCTCCCTCCCTTCCCCCCCCTCCCCTCCCGGCCTTTAATCTGTGAAAAGTAAAACATGCCGATAACGCGCGCGCGGTTTGTTAGAGCGGGATAAAAACGCGCGGGGCGGGAGGGGGTGTGTTTTTCGCGCGACGGAAGCTGCGAGCTGGTGGCGCGGCAGGGTCGACAGTGGCATTTACAAATAGAGTCGGTCGCCACGCGGAAAAACATCTCCTCGGCGGTGGTTTTGCCCTATTCCGTACGGTACGTTTAAGCGCGGCGTCGTCGCCGCGCGACAACTCGCGGGGAAGAACACTCGCGGGAAACATCGATTTCCCCGGGAAGAGAAGCGCAGCGGTGGGAAATTAGCATTACCTCGGTGGTGCGCTTTTTGCACTTGTCGCTGGCGGCGAATATGTTGAGCTGCATGGATCCGGCCGGCAACGGGCACTGATCTATGTCTACCCGGCGCAGGTCTATGTCGATGCCGCTGGTGCCCCTGCGAAACGATAAATCAAACGTTTTGCGATTAAGCTTTTACCACGGCGGCGCCAAGGACGTATATAAGATAGGCATACACATTAGACTTGAGCGACTTGCGTCGCGCGCGCGCTTACCGCGCGAGGGGTGAAGTCTCCCCTCCTCCTCCTCCTCCTCCTCCTCCACATCCCTCTCACTCTCGCGCGAGAGGCGCGAACGAGTCGACGCCGCTGTTATCGGAATTAGATTAGTAGTAGAAACTAACGTCTGTTTTTACGCAATTCAAGCAGTAACTAACATCTGTTCCTAACTGGCATCTGCGCGAACTTGTATAATTGCGTTTTCCACCCGCGTCCTTAGGGACTGTGCTCTAACGACAGGCTGTTTCATTATTCACGTTCCTAAAATGCCGAAATAATGCGAAAGGGGTAGAGAAATTCCAGAGTGGGTAACGCAAAATGTAGAAAAAATGTTATTACACAAGAAGGGCGGCGTGGCGGGTTTTTAAAATCTGATCTGAATTCATATACATGAAAAGTGGCGTTGTTAAAAAAGTGGTAATATTAAAATCCTGTTTCGCGATTTCGCAATTTCTCTCTTTCTCTCTCTCTCCCTCTCTCTCTCGCGCGCGCGCGCGCGCGTGTGTGTGTGCCTGCACTCCAATCCTCCAGTTTTATATATAATCTTTAACATCGAATCAAATTCTCCTGCTCCGTGTCTCCTAATGCATAATTCAACAGTGCGCGTGTTGCTGCCGATTATGCGTGCAATATATCTTCCGCTGATTCGCGACTCATGTAACCCGGTAATCCTTCCTCCCGACATAAAACGCAATATGGTTGCTTTGTACCAGATATACGATATCAGCAGCTACTTCGTAACATTCAATGAATCCGTATAATATCGCGTATCGATTTCTCTCACAAGAATCTTCCCCCCCTCCCTCCCTCCTTCCCACTTCCCCAATATTTTGCACAAACGTGTTCCATTGGAGTTTCCCTCGCGAAAGATTTGATCGCGGGGTGCGAAGATATTGCTTCGAAATTGAGAAACTCAATGCAAAATCGTTTTTCAATTAACCTAGGACTAAAATTAATTTCCCGATAATCGAAACCGTCGTAATTATTTTTAACCCTTTTTTTTCCCCAGTGGGTAACGGCACCGCCCAGGTCTGGGACACCCTGTATAACGAGCCCGTCTGATTCCCCCACTTTCGATAGTTGGCCGGTATCGATTCTTGATTTGCAAGAATTACGATGCGTTCGCAGTTGCGCTGATAACAAATTTCCTTTAAACGGATATTGCATTCTTCGAAGCGACATAGCCCCCGTTCTTTTCCTTCCGCCGACATTTACCATGATTTCTGCGTGCAGTGGTCCGTGAAATTTTGCATTTTTGGATTTAAACGCGGGAACGGGAGAGCGACGTTATTTCCGACGCGCGATTGCGAGCGAATTCTCTCTACGTGAACATATCGCTCGGATATTTTGTGAATGGTGATTTCACTTAGTCCGGTCAAGTGGAAACGCTTTAGTTACACGGCAAAAGCGCTTTAATTCACTCGGATAGCGGGCGCTAAATAAATTTAATTTCTTAGTTACATAGGTATTACATAAAAGACCATTTCGTTCCTTTTTTTCTAACGCACTAGCTAAAAGCATTTAAATTAGGGGAAGTAACGCGTTACTCGTAACGTCGTTATCGTCACCGGTTTTTTTTTTTTTTTTTTTCTTTTAGCAACGGAACGGTGAATGAATTTAATAATTATTCTTTTATTGGGTACTTTTTATATCTTAAACTTATTTGTGACACAATTTCTGTTGTGTGTAAATGTTTAATTTTTAATTTTCAACTGTATTCATATAATCGGTTGTTATATTTATAGAATTATCTTTAATATGATGCTACAAACCAGTCATATTACCGCATACATTTTAGGAGCAATTTCATAATTCTCATGTTAAAATACAAGATTAAAGATACAAAATATAAATGAGTTTTGCTGAATTTATAAATTTAATAAAAATCAAGGTCTTTTCACTCGTATTTTGAGCAATTTTTAAATAATTCTCTTTAAATGCTTGCGAATTAAAAACAAAATAATACCGTTTTTATTAATATCTTGATGGGAAACACGAAAAAAGTAAATTTTTCGAACTTAATTTTATTTCAGTATAGAAAATGTAAATGTCGTTACTTTTAAATGTAACGGTAACGAGTTACTTTCAAACAATAACTTTGCCAACCCCGACGAAAATGTGAAACGCACGTAATTATTACTGAACCGTGTTCGCCGTATTTCTCATCCGTGGCAGGAATATAACTAGGATGTAACTTCTTACAAGGAACACAACTCATGTACAATCCAAAGAGATTAAACACAATATCTCGTTTCGCGGCACGAGAATCTAGTTTCACGGGAAATGAATTTCTTTCGATTGTTATTTCATTGTGCGCCGTTGCAGACCGTAGGACAACAATTTTATATTGGGGCAACGATCAGTTCCATATCCTGCTGCACGCGGGGAAAAGTACTTTGCGCAATAAATTTTTTGACAAATTTCTCAAAACTGAACATAAAACAAGAACAAATGCGCGAAAATGATGATAATGTACCCTTGTATACCATCGCGTGTTACCATAAAGCTACAAGAATTTTCGTTCCAATTATGGCAGAGCTAAATCGCAAAGGATTTCCCATTTTGAAAGCCAGCAACAATTAATATCATTGTATTGTTTCGTAGAAAGTTAGAAAGAAGGAAACCGACAGAAAGAGAAAGGGAGAGAGATTCTCTGCTGACACAGAGACTTCAAATGGCCGCTCTCGGAATAGAACTGAAAGCTCTCCGAACAGTTAAATCAATTTGCATAACTGAGTTCCGTTCGTATTTTAGATTAACTCTTCGTCTCATATGACAGCACATTTACAACATATCTAAATTTGCCATTAAAATAAATTGAATATTGATTTAATGTAGCCCTCTGTTCCGTCTGCCGCGACGTGCGATATGCTTCTATAAAAACTTGTTGCAGTCGGTAATTCTGTACGTGTGGATCGAACCTTTTACCGCAAACATGTTAACAAGACGTTAATCTTTTTCTTCCTGAACTCTCGTCTTGTTCAGTATAGGCAAAAATTTGATTTTATTTACATTACAGGAAGATAGTTAATTGGATCACGTCCTGAACGTAAAACCAACTAACAATGTTGCGGTTGTTGGTTGGATTCTTCCTGCAGCATTTAATCCAATTATTCTACCGGGTAACGTCAATCAATATAAATATTTGAAAACTGTGAGAAGCACAGACAAGTTTCCGGTTTTGCAATGAAATAAAATTTGATTAAATCAAAACCAGATTAAGTAAAATATTATACGTAAATACAATTGAAAAATAGAATTACGTATAGATAGAGAGCTAAAATTGTTACCATTTGTTAACGCTTGACGCAAAATTATATATTTCTACTATCGCCATTTTATTTGTACAGCTTTATTAAAAATCTATATAAATTAAATCTGACTTTATTTTAATAAAAATTCCAGATTTAATATTACTACTGTGGGATATTTAAAAGTTACAAAATTGCAACGGTTTATAATTGTTGAATTGTAATTGTTCTCGAGTAAAAAAAGTTGAAAGAAAATACAATTGTTTCAGTGCACGCCTTATATAAAGACATATTTGAGCTATAAGAATTTTTGCTGGGCTATAATAAGATTCTATAAAGGGTATGATATCTGCATACTTCCACGCCAGGAAGGTGAGGAATGCTGGAAATATCTCGGCCCCGTGTTCATCAAATTGGTCGTATCGATTATCGATTGCAGCTGCGAAAGGCCTGGGTTTCAACGGGAGTTCCGAATTATCATCGCTTTCACGAAAGCGCGACTTCACCTTCCATTAAGTTAAGTAAAGCCGGCGTCTTGTTATTGTTCGATTAGGCGCACGTAAATACTCGTGCAATCTTAATAGACGACGCAGTGGTAACTTACATTAAAATTTCCATAAGTGAACAAATATTAATAAATAATTGTGGCAAAAGTATGTGAGTACAATTAGAGGATTTGACCGCGTCGAATAAATCGGGATTTTTTTAATTAAAAAAAAAAAGATGCACATTTTATAAATATCGAATACTATTTTATAAAATCTCAATTAAAAGTTTTGTTTACCTACCATTTAAAATACAAAATAAGCTGTTTTACTCGAATAAGGTCGGTACTAGATTTCATGCAGAAAAAAAAATCGGTATTGACGTTCGGTTGGATATGTTTAAATATGCATATCTGTGGGTGTCCGCTCAATAATTGTGTTAGTAAAATTTTAAGCGCACAGTAAAAGGAATGTTGTTGTAGTCCGCGCGCAATTTAACATATATAGGGAATGAAATTAATTGAAAGCAGCAACATATTTTAACCTGTACCGTCAACGACAAACAATTTCAATGTTAAGAGAGACAGAGAGAAAGGGAAAATATTCACACATTTTACGTAATTGGATGAAAATGCTTTTTAACTTCCTTCATTGATATTCTCGATTACAGTAATTTGTTTAATGTGAATTAATGTGAATTAATATAAATTTATTCAGAGAGAAATAAACTTAAATGCATTATATATTATAATGCCGAGATTATAGGTAATTTTGTTATCAGAATTTCCTTTTTTTTTGCACTTGTATTTTTATTATAAAGAAAAAAATTTACCCCAAGCCTCGGAAAAATCTGTTTTTTTTTTTCTTTATTCCATGATTTTATGTATGACTTTCGCGTACGAATTATCTATTGAATTGACCTTAATTGATTTTATCAGCTTCAGCTGGTGTGCCCGCATTGTGTGTTTATTTATTTACTCGTCATCATGCGAGAAACGAAGCGCACATGTGTGTTCCATTATTCCCGAGTTGTTCCATAAGAATGCCAGGACGTGACGTGTATAATTATCGGCGTGTAATTCCGGCGCAAGTTAGGTTGGAGATAATAAGGTAACCGGTTAAACGTATAAATTAGGTGCGCATGTGCCTCGGAGGTTTTAGCAAACTCCCGATGCCGTGGTAACGCGGTGACCCGTGCCGAAAGCCCGAGCCCAGGCCGGTTACCGTATTACAAATTAGATCCGCTAACTCTTCTCTAGCAGATAATTCGTTTAACCGTCCGGGCGCAAAATAGAACGGGGAAACTGGACGGCCTTGGCTAAAGTGGATTTTTCAGCCGAACACAGAACTGACATAATTACCAGTAATTATGATAGGGACGCTATCGCGCGCCCTATCCGCAGAGTTAAAGATCCGGGAGGGAGAGGGGGGGGGTAACTTGGGGAATGGGGAAAGCCAGCTTTCGGAAAGCGTGATGGGATACAAGGTGTTCGCGACCGATTGCATTTCCTTCCAGTCTGCTGATCCTTCGACAAACTTGGCCAATCTTTCCTTCAAGGAAACTCGACGGATTACTCGCTCGGTTGTAGTCACCTATGGAAGTGCAAACTGTCCCTTATATCTTCCCTCTCAGATAATTTCGAGTAAACTTTATCTGAATAGAAATTCAATTTTAAACTTTTCGGAAGTCCATTCGGACCTGGACTTTCGAGTAACTATGACTGCTGCCGCGTTAGCGATAAAGATTGACAAATTGATCCACTAAAAAGTATTCAGTTGAAATGTACCCGCGGGGGATATCATGTACCTGATCACGATATTACTGACTTTATCATGATATTACTTTGCTTGGATGGTAATTTGCTTAAGTACTAATTTTCTTGGTCCTAACATGCTTGGATGCTAACTTCCTTGAATACCAAATTCCTGGCACCCAGATTTCAAGGAGTCCTAGCATATAAGGCTTGGCTTTGATCCTAGTTTACTTGATAGTCATTGGCCTAGATGCTAAGTTTGCTTAGATCCCACCTTCTCCTTTCTCTCTATTAAGTCTCTTTTGTTTGTCAGCTGTCAAGTTTCCTTCTGTGCTGTAAGAGATATGTAATATCAAACATGTAGGTTTGAGAAAAAAAACAGAAAAAATTCTGGTAAATTTTAAAATTTCCGATAAGTAAAACGTGTTAACAATAAAAAAATGTATAATCGAGAAATTAGAAAAATTATTATCAATATTTACAAAAAACAAAGAAATCAAATTACTAATTCTAATTGTGAAATACATTAAACTTGAATCAAAAAGTTAAGTCGAATTTAAAATATATAAAAATCAAAAGGTAAATTTCGCGTAAATTATTATATTTCAAAAATTAATTAATAACTTAATAAATAGTAAATAAAGAAATAAAATAAAAGTAAAGAAAAGCATTAGATCCATGCGAATGATAAGTTAATTAAATATTCGAGGACAAATTAATTTTCTTTTAATTAAATTGAAAAATTCTAAAAGGTGGGAAAAAACAAAATCAATTAAAAATAATAAACAAATACAGAGATATAAAATGTGCAATCTAATAAAATAAAATATAATATAAAATAAAACGAGAATAAGTTGAGAGTTACAAACTGGTGAAAAAACGGAACATCGGTGATTTAATAACCGTTTTAATTAACACTGCCCGCTTCCATTGCGAGTC
The DNA here is from genome assembly GCF_013373865.1 of Monomorium pharaonis. NCBI lineage: Eukaryota > Metazoa > Arthropoda > Insecta > Hymenoptera > Formicidae > Monomorium > Monomorium pharaonis. The sequence goes on along the minus strand of NC_050470.1, from coordinate 21,316,766 downwards.
TCTCATTCTCGATTGTAAGAAATTCTGTTCTGTCTCCCTGAAGAATCTGTCATATCTATGAAATGGAGATTCCCCAGCTTGCACTTGATGTGAAATAAACGATGCACGAACGCGCAGATAGCCGAGAGAGAGAAAGAGGTGGAGGAGGAGGAAGCGGTGGAGAAATTCCCAATGGGGAGAGAACGACGCGGCTGTCGCGATGCCGAATGTTATCATCCTCGCGTCTTCATCGTCGTTGTCTCTTTGATTCCATACGTAACTCGTCAGCGAAATACGCTTTCGTGAGACGTGATGCATAATGCGTCTCACAAGGGCGCATCAAAGTGCATGAGTTCCATTTGTATTATTAGTCACATAAGCAACAGTTAATTATATTACTCACTCCCATTTTCAAGAATGGCATGAAATATTTGTAGAACGTGGACGCACGATGTTTGTAGAGTTTCAATTAAAAAAAAATTAGTATATGACAAATTTGAAATTGCATTCCTTTTTTTTTCGTAAAAAATCTCTGGAATACTACTATTAATAATTATTCAATGTGCCTTTAATAAAAATTTAAATATTACAAAGCATACTAACGAACGAGACTCAAACGTATCTTGTTTAACTGACTTTCAAGCATTTGCCCTTTGTCTGTATTACAGATAGGAAGTTTGCTAAATCCGTTGGATCCATACCTTTCATCTTCTATTTGACACAAGTAATTACAGTTTTCAAGTTTTGCTCCTTTGACTCTATCTATATAATTAACTTATTTATTAATCTTTAATAATCATTTATTATTTATATATTTACGGTTCTATGCCAATTTTACATTAATTGGAGTTATACACACAATACTTTAACTACTGCAGATTTCTTAACGCTTCAAGTTTTGTCTCTCCGACTTCATTCTGTATCTCTCTTTTAAATGCAGAATTGCAATGTTTTCATTTTTAATTAACTAACTTTATTTAATTGGTAACCTATTTATCATGAGAAGCGACTTTTGTATTGTTTTATTTTTAATTCGTTTGATATACTCTAACAGTTATTTATATTATTTATATTACTTATGCGTCTAATTTTTTAATATTGTTTTATTTCTTTTCTATCTGTGTCAATGGTGTATTATTTTTTTATTTATTTTTAAAAATGTGTGTTTATATTTCGATTTACTCGCGACTAATAATGACTAAGTAAAGTCGAGAACTGTACTACATTAATGTGATTATGTGTACTAATAAATTATAGTTCACCTTACATTATCTTAATCAAGTTCGTTTTTTATTAGGTTTCTTAATTTTCTTTTAGCTTATCTTTCCTTATTACATATTAAGAAGATACACACATCAAGATTGGGTTAAAACAAAACTTAACTTTGCGAGTTTTTTGTGGAAAAAGAAACAGAAAAGTCGTGTTTGTTTCGTTGTTAAACTCACACTTTTCTTTATTGGACATTTAAATTACATCAAAAAATAATATAGAACGGTGCCAATTTATTCAAGTTTTCCTAAATCATGCTTTTCAAAACGACGTTTATGGTGACTACTGCTGCTCTCATAGAATTCATTAGAAAGCTTTGTAAAATTGAAACATAGATCTTATGTTTGACATAGTGTTTTTCAAAATATTAAAAAAAAAATGATAGCTCAAAATCAACATAGCGGTTTTTTAACTGTAAAGAACGATGAATAGAATGGACCGATTTTGGAATAGTAAAAACACAATTTTTTTTTGTAATTTTTAAATTTATTCCGCGAATCAAAATCGGTTTGTTTTCTTCATCGTTCTTTGTTCATTTTTTAGCGACGAAAGAACCATGTGTGATAAAAAATCCTCCGATAAACACTGGTTTCTGTATAGTGTCCAGAAAAAGCGTGTAAAATTTCAACTTGATCGATCAAGCTGCTTTCAGGATTTGATGATCGCGTGTTTTTAAATATTTGTGATTTACAAAACTTAAATAGAGAGAAAGAGCCACGATTTTATATTTGTCATTTTAATTAAATATCATTTTTTTAAATGTCAGTTTTAATTGAATGTCAACACAATTTTCTATCTCTTTCCGCTTTTCCATAAAAAATTCACAAAGTTAGATCTTTATTTTGATCTCTATAAGTGTACATGCTTTCTTCAGCTGATTGTATTTTAAAACAACTCCATTAATAAAATATCCAGCTAAATTTTATTCTTGGTTTTACTTACTTTTTTCATATTCATTATTTTTATTTGTTACCCGTAATTGGATACCTCCACTATTCAGGTCAAAATTCCTTTACCTTATTTATTTAATAACTGCTGCGTCATTATAGCAATTATCATTTTTCTCAGTTTGTACCTTCATATACCTTCATATACTGGCGGTTAGGAGGACATGTGGTTAGCGTACCTTGTATGGCTTTTACGGCGAGATTTTCAGTCAAGCTATGGAGAAAGAGAAAGAGAGATATGTCGAGAACCAGCTTGTGGAGGCGAAATTCTGTTAAAACTAACTAAGCGAAGGCGGTCGTGAAAACAATTTCACTCGCAACGAAGTGAGCGTCCTCATAGCCTCTACAAAGCGTTACGTTCTCTACGATATTTCCGTTGTCGCGGAAACGACTGCTATCTGGCTTTCATAAGATTGCTAAACAAGAGGAATTTGAAAATTTCCCGACTTTTCGCGGTAGCTCTTAAATCTTCACGTTTTTTTCGCTCTTCTAGGTTTTCAAAGTTGTTTCGCGGATTCACTTCAACAAAGCGTGCACGAAAAACAAGCTTTTATATACATATATTTTGCCTTACAAGGAATGGCATTATACAACAGAAAATGTGCAGGTATTTCTGGAATGTAAGATGTCAAGATACAGAGTTGCAAATCTCGACAAGATAATCGCGTCGCGTTAAGTCATGTCCGCGCTTTTTATTTAATTCTCGAGCTGAGCTGCATAAACGAAGTTGTTTCAAACCTGTGGTCATTTTTATTTTTTAACTCATAAATATTGACTCTAAATAATGTACCTAAATCCAGCATTAAAAAAGATTTACTTTTAAATTTACTATTTTAAAACACGCTTTATATTTAAAATTTTAAAACATCTTGATATGCAATGTATTCGTTTTATTACAACAACTTTACGTAAGTTTTAGTAATTAAAATTATCATTAATTGTTATTAATTCTTATTTTGTTCTATTAATTAAAATAATCTTTATTTTTATTACGTAATAAAAACTATATATATGAAATAATGTATTTACTCATTATTGACCTATTGTTGTATAACTTTTTTCTTTGCAAAAAGACCGAACCTATATATTGGCTATATTATCTTTATATTTAAAATTGTTTAGAAAAACCGTTTTTATAAAAATGTTACATGTATGTATATCATATATATATATGTATATATATATATATATATATATATATACATATATATATATATAAATTAGATTTTACTAAAATAATAAACTAAATTTTCAGGTATCTTATTTATTAACATTTATTATAATAATGTTTTTACAAAATGTGAATTAGCTCACTGTTGTAGCAAGCCTTCCAATTGTCTATATAACAAATATAGAAATTATAGTTTTAAAACCTTGAAAAAGTGTCTTTTCCGACATTCCAAGATTCGTATTGTAGAACTGCAGAATTTATTTCAATAAGCTTTCAATAAGCATACTTTTATTACAAAATATAACCTATACTTCAAATTTTAAAGTTTAATTTATGCCGCAATCTACAATAGTATTGTTTCGACACTTTCAATGAAAACGAGCGATATTATTCCGCGGTTTAAAACAAACAAATGTATGAATATTGCATATCTGTGGATATCATAACATTTGGTTTTGTTCTATTTCTACACATCAAAATCACATTCGTTGTTTTCACTCCAAAATATCGATGTGGAAAGAAGATATGTCCTTTCTATTTACGACGATCTGACGAAATTTCCTTAGAAATTTTATCCCATTTTAGTAGCCTAATTGTAGTCCATTGTAACCGCGTTCCATTCTTCGCTGTCGCACTCTCAACCAGCTGGAATTTACTTGCTGTATGACGGCAGCAAAAAACGCGCTTTTGTTTTTCTATTAGTAATTCGATTAAAGTCTCCGCGGAGAGAATTGCGTTACATCGTATTTCACAATTATTTAACGCGTTCCACTTAAATTTCTAACATCAAGGTGCCACTCTTGGTGTAGATAACACGAAGTCGAAAAGAGATACTTGTAAAATGCATAGAATATTCAAGGTATTTTACGAGAACGTCAAACTTCGCGAAAGGGACTGTATCCTTTGACAAATTCAGTCGATCTTTTCCTATCGAAACTTCAAACTTGTCGGGTTTCGAAGACGCAGACAAGTGACAATCTCTCACTACACAGTTAATTATTTTTATATATTCTTTAATGTAATTCTAATTTAAAATTCAATTATTAAAATGTTCAGTGGTAAATTGAATACCACAAAGTTGTACGAAAATTTTACGAATTTATCAATAAATTGTTCGCTAAAGAAGTTTGACGGAAGTTTTTTTAGAGAGCATTATGTACAAAGCAAAAAAGATTTAAAAAGTTACCAATGTTTGAAGTAGCTGCAAATAATAACAATTTATAAACTTAATTTTTCATATTTTAAACTACATTTGACATGAAAAATTATACATTTAACCAGAATTAAAGACTTTTTTAAAACTTTCAAACGCCTAATAGTTTGCAATGTTAAGAATATACATATTATATGTTACACGTATCATAACAATTTTCAGTACACTCTAACATCAATATTATATTTTAATTTTTTTCTAATTTAATTCTATGGTTAAAAAATTATTAAAACGTTATTAAATTAATAATAATTAATAATAATTAACATAAATTATTATCACTATCAATAAATTTTGTAATATTTCCATTCTTCTCTAATAATAACATAATATTTGATTCAAAACACCAGCTCTCTCTTTTGAACATTACATTTATAATAAGATAATAATTAATTCATAGTAATAGAATAATATATATAGCCGAATATGTAAAATCAAAATTGATTAAAGATAATCCGATTCGGATTTTTATTTTGCTGTTATTTTTTGTGATTTTATATACCTTTTCAAATTTATAAAACTACGCACCGAATAAATTTTCTATCTTAAAATACAGTTAAATAAAAGTTGAATTAGAATAATAATACCACAATATTAAATTGATACTCACAACAATAACATTATTAAACATATGTTACCGTCTTTTTTCAAATACAATAAAAAACTTTATTGCAAAAAAATAACACCTCAAGGATTGAACCTGGTTTCCTCTAATAATTATTTTTACAACATGTAATATATAGAAACACAACATAATTGGGTTAAGAAAAATTTTAAATAGTTACTTGTTTAGACGAATTATAATTTCGTCATAATTATAATAGAAACGTCCTTGAAATAAAACGTCAAGCGTCTTGCGCCAGATTGTGCGGGATTCGTGATGATCCACGCTTTTTGATTTTACATTAAAAAAAAAAACTTGTTTTGCCAGCAAAATGGCACGAATGGTAAACGACGAATGCGAATTCGATGGATATATTCATTTATATTAAAATATGTATGCATAGCTTATTGCAAACTTCGAATGAGAAATACGAAATACGAATCGCGCATAGTCTAGCGCAAGCTGACGCGTTTTGTTTACACCCGTCTGGCAGCTCGTTGCTAAGACACGAATATCAAGAAGGGGTCAGTAGGCGTCGACAGTTGGTTCGTACTTTAACACATTTACTGTTAAATCGCAGCTCTGGTTTAACCCCTTAAAAGGTATGCTCGTAAAAGTGGTAAAATCTGTTATCAATGCTGATATGTCCCGGAACAGTTTTGTGTTAAGTTCCACGCTTAATGAGTTTTATTCTTGAAGATGTTCGTTTAGCTAACTGGTTACAAGTGTTAGATATTACATAGACCTGCGAGTGTTTGAGAATTATGAGTGGTTTGGTGCGCTGAGTACAAATCTGGGTGCAGAATCTGCCTCTATCGCAGATTTTAGATTTTTCAGATAAATAGGGTAAAATAGTTAAAAAATAACGATTTTGGCTGTGTTTGTAAAAGTATTACAGAAAGAGAGAGGAGGGGGGGGGGAGAGGGAGAGAGAGAGAGAGAGAAAGCAAAATATTTGACTGTTTTCGTCAAACGTTTCGTTTGACTTCCATTTTTATTTGCCAATAATTTTTTTCGTTGAGATATCTTAGTTAGAAGTTATGAACTTTTGAAAGCATAGGAATACAGCTCTTTAGTAGATAAGAAACTAGGCACTAGCACAGGTAAACTGAATATATTCCAAAGAAAGTTACTGATGTTTGACTTCTGATGTCAGATTTACAAAATGGCGAATTTAATATAACGAATCCATAAATTTAAATTTTAATTAGATAATTCTAATAAATCTGCATATTTAGGTTTTTGTCACTGATTTCAGATCTGTGGTTAGATCCAAAATTACAAATGTTAAAAAAAAAATATACAAAAAAATGAAATCTAACTTTTCATCCCAACATAGTTTTGTGGTCAGATTTGTTTTCAGCGCACAAAATTACGTAGTAAACCACCTATAAACTCTCGCATCTTTAACAATCCTAATTTCACAAGATTGTGCTATTATCAGACGAAATAGGAGTACTAAAGTAGGTCAGTTGTAACTCAGTGATAGAGTAGTCTGTAGTTAACTGAGAAGGTCCATGTTCGGACCATTAATGTTTGAAAACGCCCTAGGTTTTTTCTCGCGTTTTGTCGCCTATAATTTTCAGAAATAAAATATAAATTGCTTATTTTTAAGTAATAAGAGATGAATTCAGAACGAGGGTCAAAGTTTTTAAGGAATGTACAGGATGGTGTGCCTTTGACGACATTCAGAATGGAATGTCTGGCCAGAGAAGCCTGAAGGCTTTGGGATGGACAAGAGGGAAGCCAATAGTAGCATTTGAGGACAAATGTGTTGTCAGACTGATCGAACTGTAAGATATTTAGGTGAAACACATATATCAGCAGTTAGCTGTCGAAGAAAGAGAAAGTTCTAAGTTTGAGTTCCGGCAATGCTCACATATTTTTGTCATGTTATAACTCGTACAAGTAATTCATAAACTTAGTTTAATTAGACTAATGGAAGATGGAAAAGAAATTTGAAATCATCACTGAAGAGGTTAATACAATCATACACGCATTGCATCTTCGTTACCAAAGTGATTTCGAGATATTCCCCCATGAATAAATTAGGTAAATTATTCTATTAATCATAAAAATTTTTAAATAAAATAAATCAAAATAAACAAAACAATTTAAAATTAATTTAGTTCTGTATATGTTAAAGAATATCAAAATTGGCACACAATTTAAAAAGAATAATTTTTAAGAACTTAGTGAAACAAAAATGACGAGAGTGATATTTGATTGTTTTTTAGAATATATTTGTCTTGCTGATATTCTTTGATTAGCCAATAATATTTTTTTGTCAACTTTAAAAATAGTTCTTTCCAGTATTGGACATTAATCAATTAATTTACTTATTAACTAAAATAATTGACTAAAAATTTAAATGTATAAATTATTATCAATGTAATCAATTGTTAAACGATTTTGAATAATTAATTAAATTTTCGCTTAACTAAAATAATGAATTAAAAATGAATAATAAGCATAATCATGATTGATTGAATTAACTAGTGAAATAAATCAAATATCGTTAATTAAACAATTAGTTAATAATTAATATTGATCTATTCATATTTTTCTTATTTTCTTTTTTTCTCAATGGCCACCGCACGAGATCATGTAGCACGAGATTATCTCGGCTGGTCGCATTATCACAGTAGCTAGCTGAAACAGACACCAACGACCATGATGCTTCAGTCATATCGTATGGAAATTTGACTAGACCTGTCGACCGCCATGTTACGTTCAAAAAGATTGTAAACCGATACATATTTTACCGTTATCTCTTTTCCTCAAATTTTTGTACACAACGCTTTTATCTTGTTCGCGTAATTTAAGTATAACAGCTTTCGACGCGTATTCTTTCTCTGACTGAAGTTACGTTTTGACGTACAAATTATTGAACTTTATCTTTGCCTTTTACTTGTGTTTGTCTTATACGCTCTATTAAGAATGTACATGAATGTGCGCGTGATGTTAATCCAGTGACAGTATTGTGATAGATAAAATTGTAATAATTTATGTTTATGCTACCAAATCAAGCTAGGATCTCCGCCAACGTTGCTGAACTTCTGTGATCGTATCGGAACTGACACTTTGTAATGATTTATGAACACTTGATGTTAATGAATGAATACCCGTGATAGAGATCAGTTTAATAGAGTTATTAAAAAGATAAAAATATTTTCATCTTTTATTTTATACATGTATATAATAAAGTTATAGCTTTTACTGATTTTCACGATTAAAAAAGATGTACAATGTGAGCCACTTGATGTCATAAAAAATAGCTACTTTTGACAGCATTAATTGTATGTCACCAATTATGAATTCTTTTTGAGATGCAAAAAGAATTATTTTTATAAAAATATAATAAAAATAATTCTTTTTGCATCTCGAAAAGAATTCATAATTGGTGACATACAATTGAGTTCTTTTTGAACTCTCTATGCTATCTGGGATGTTATTATGTTTGCTAAGATGGCGAATTAATAATCACAACGTTGAGTTGTGACTTAATAACTGGAGCAGCCGAGAAAACGATAAGTCGGCCGTTCTCATTTACACCTGATCCAACAATATCGGATATGCGAGACTCTTCTCAAAATTCCGTTGTAGCCACTATAAGCTTCAAGTTATAGTCGACGGAAGATAATTATACAAGATGTCTGGAGAGCCCGGGGACCAAATTTATACAACGTGTTAATGAAGTCGAGTGAATAAAAAAGGTTTATGTAAAATTATGTCCAAAACTGCTTTGTTGAAAAAGTTATAGACGTTAAAAAATTTTTATCAATTACCATAATGATTATAATAAATGTTTGAAAAGTTTTGTGCAAAAAAATGCAGACTTCTATTCGTCGAGTTAATTATTATCGAACTCTTTCGAATATTTCTCAAACACTTATTATGCCTGTATTTATTTTTCTTTAACAATTCAAAATTTATTACTGGATTATAGATAAATAACTGGATTAACACAGTGATAAACACACACTCGAGATAACACTTTATCACTGATGATGACTATCACTTTCTCGTACGTTAATTGCGAGCAATAGCTCCAACATATTAGATTTAATGAGCATATAGTATAACGATTGAACAGTTAGAATTTACGATCTATCGATAATTAATAAAATAAGGACGAAGAAAAACTTTCCGTCAGAAGCGACGTATAAAAAGCGGAACACTCTGCGTGCGCCCTTATTTTGCATCAACGCGTGAACGTCACCGTCACCTTTTTCTTCGCGCCTTTTTCTGAACAGCCCTGCTACAGGTCAAATTGTAAAAAAGAAACTTGGAGCTCAAACTTGGAGGTTTTGTTTTTTTTTTTCGTCTTTCCTCGTAATATTTATTGTTAAATTCAAATGCGTGATACAAATCTCGAGAAAGTTCTTTCCTTTAGTGATTATAATTACAAGAACACACACACACACACACACACACACACACACACACACACACACACACACAGAAAGGGAAAAATAATTGCGCTTTCTATATTTGGGCGTCTTCTCAATTTCTCGTTAATCGATTTAAGTTTTCGCTTAATTAAAGTCAACTAAAAATCAACTAAAAATTTGTGATAAGCATAGTCATGACCGATTAAATTGGTTATTAAAATTCAAGATACACAACTTAAAAGATGTGAAATCCTTTATCATAGTCAAGAATCTTTCAATCATAATTACCATAAGCTAACGTTTAAATTTGGCTTGGTACTTGATTTTTTGAGCTGCGTCACTTGAAACGAAATTTAATCGCGTTCGATTTAATCGCTCCGTAACCAAACTATTTTTCTCGCCGAACCGAGGAGAGGCTTCCTTCATACTTCGTTCGTGTCCGGGGAAGGAAGTCCGTGAGATTTCACCGCTTGCCACTAGAAGATTAAAGAGGAATCTCTAGTAATCGATCGCGTGTTCTTCTTTATTTGCCTTTCACGCTTTTCCCCGCGGGGAAACTGCAATTTCTGCAGAGTCTAACTGTAATCCATTGCAACTGCATTCCGTTCTTCCCGGCCACGTTTGCAACCTGAATTTACTTTCGCGTGATGACGCCGGCATTGGAAGCGTTTCATTCTGGAATAGTAGAGCGCACCTTATCGAAGCTAAAGGGCCCCGCGGAACGCCTCTAATCCCGGAATCCGTTTTCGAACGCAATAAAGAGCGCAAAGGCTATTTGCGATAAAGCTTAACGTTTGCCAATTGATAGCAACCGATAACGATAAGACCGAGTATCGAGCGGGCAGGAGAAAGACACCTCAATCGTCGTGAAATCGTGGTCGAGTAAACCGAAGGGGCAGCGTGAGGAACGTGATAAATTGCGCCGTGAAAGATGACACGTTCATATGTCCAGATAAATATATCCGTCATGCAATATGCATTGTGTTTTAATGTTGTGGGCGTCGGCAAAAACTTTCAAAGAGATTAACGTCAATAAATCGAGTTTAGTGTAAGTGTAAAAATATCGATTTTTCTCATTTAATTCTTTTTAAACATCGTGAAACGCAAAAAATGCGACAACATGAAGATGCATGCTGCATTTGTAATACATATGTTATACACTCGTTGAAAACGAGATACATTTCCGCGACATGAAATATAAGCTCGAGAAATTGAGTAATTAAATAATAATAATGCAGTGTCGAAAAATAGTCGAGATCGATGAAACATCTCACCAATCTGATGATAGACGAATGCATCTCTCGCATAAAGTAAATGTAACTATTAATTAAATATTTCATATGGTTTTCAAATGCAATATGTTTAAAAATAGAAAGAGATTTGAAGTACCGATAACACGAGGCAATAAATATCGGATTTTACGATATAGCAATAAAAGATAATCGAATCGATAATACAGCAGGAAGCATTTCGAGATTGCACTAATAAACGATAAAAGAATAAATCGTTGCTATAAAAATGTGATTGATAGTTTAATAGCATTCACATTTTTAAGGATATGGTTCACATTGTGATTTATTTACGCTATTATATGTTATTTCCTTCTCTTAAAGCAAAAGAGAGATAAATAGAAATACATATAGTTTCAAAAAACGAGCTACATTTTTCTAAAATGCGAAGATTAAAAAAAAATAATTTTTACATTTCATATTGAAAAAATTTTTTATCGAACCCTTATACCATTTATTGGAAGTTTCGTGCTATGTCAGTACTCCGGGTCCTCGAGTAACCATCGTGAAATTTCGCACTCTACAGGTAATAAACGGTTCTCTATTATTCCCCATCCCTTCAAGAACGTCCTTAAACTTATTCTCGCAATAGCCAGCCCAGATGGTCGACGTTTCCCCTCTCTGCTTCCAACAGGTTAAACTGGTTTAGGGCATTCTACGTCAGTTTCGAAACATCTTTGTATTTGAGCAGTTTCGTGTTCAATCTTCATTCATCATTATATATCTTTGACTGTTGTACAATATAACTTGTATTTTTATTATAGAAGTTTATTAATAACGATATATGAGAAATGTTATCTTAATATAAAAACGAAGGAATTTTCGGTATGACAGTAAGATTAGTTATTAAACATGTAAAAAAAATTGTTAGTTTCCACTGTGTAATAGAAAAATCATGCATATATGTATGCATATATTTATATTCATATTATAAATTTTTTAGTTTGAAATTTAAATTTAAAAATTTTACTTTTTCATTGTTTGTAGCGTATGTGTGTACAAGCAAGTTGTTTTTTTAATACTCTAATATTTTGAATGTTTCTTTCCTATCTTTCTAATACAAAATGCATGTGAGTATCTGTATTTATCCAAGTAATCCGGGTATATAAAAGTTAAAATATTCGCGATTAAATTTAAGGTCTCAAAAAAATTTATTTAATTTTCGAACGTTATTCAAGTTTTCAAAATTTTACAGCACGTTTTAGATTATTATTTAAAATCAAATATAAATAAAAGAAACATTTCTCTTTTAGGTTTCTTTTTTCTGTCTCAGAGATTCAGGTTTGCCATAAAAAATTTAAGATTATTGTTTAATATTCAGGAGCAACGGGCGGATTGTAAAATATTCAAAGACAGGGATTCCTCGAAGATTCAACGGCAGATTAGAGGGAAAAATAGGATTATCGAAAATCGTTTAAGGATCCGACAATCGAGGAATCGCTACAATGGCTGAAAGAACGTCGGTGGCTGACAGTGAAAAAGTGGAAGAAATCGCGCCCGATAAGACGCAAGAGGTCAACGCCATTTTGTCAAAGGAGACGCCGGTTGTCACGGAAGACGGAAGCGAAATTAAAAGTCGGACCAAGAGGAACATCATCGCCGTGCCGGAACGAAACGAGATGGAGAGAGACGGGACGACGTATCGCCGTGATATGAACGGACGATGGAGGCCCGTATTGTATTGATTAACGTTTCACACGGTTAGTTCGTTCTTTTGATTTTTTCTGCACTAGCAATCTTTAAACCTCTGATTGACAACCTGTGAGACGCACGCAAACAGCCTCCAAATTGGAAATATAATAAATTTTTAAAAACGTATAAGTGAAGTGATTGCAAATAAATAAACATTCGAGATATCATTTGAGATTTCAAAATATTACATCTGACATATTCGTTTTATTATTTACATAATTTAAATTTTTGATTTCAAAGTCAAAACCTGTTATTTAACAATAATATTTAAAATTATTAATTAATATTCCATTGTAATCACAGTAAAAATATTATTAAGTACGTTTATTAAAAATATTTTTATTGTCTATCTTAAATTTTGTATGCTGCCAGATTTATGTTTAATGGTGCCTAGTGTTAAAAATTAATAACCTAATGATAAATATCTTTTTCAAACACACAAATACTTGATAAATAAACGTTCTAAGATTATATTAACATAATTTCAATTTTTTGCAAAAATTCTATGGTTTTGTTGTAAAATTATAAAGCAAACATTTTGATGAAAATAAGTCGACTTAAAAAACAGCGAATATATTTGTTATTGGAATTATAAGCATTAAAAGTTGGGGATCTATTTTATTGTTATACATTCTAAAATTTTTCATCTAAAAGCTGTTTTGTTATAAAAGTTCAATTTGTTCAATTGTAAATCCAGCTTTCTGTTAATCTGCAAAGTAACTGTTATTAAACCTAAAAAAATCGAATTTAAAAAATCTCTTAAAAGCTATTTTTATAGTAAGAATGTGGTTTTTCTAAAAAAAAAAAGAAATTAAATTTTTCTGTGTAGAAACTAAATAAATTCTTGTCATTTAACGTTACAATTGATCTAAAAATTAGATTTTATATTAAAAGCTAAATGTTTTTTATTTGAAAAAATCAAACTGACTTTTTGATCTGTAAAAATTTTTTTTCAATTTAGAAACTAGAGATATATTGGGCTTGTTTTAAGCTATACCCAGTTTCGTTACTAAAAGCGATATTTTATTCGCGGCAAAAGTCAAATATTTGTTGGACTGAAAAGCCAAATTCTATCATCATAAAAGCTATCGTTTCTTGCGCACCAGTTTTTTCCTTATAAAAAGCTAACCATCTGTGAAATTGACTTCATAAAATATAGATAAATTTTTTTTACTGTTTTGGAAAGATGTGAACAACAATAAATAAAACCTTTTATCGCTCATTAAATATTTCCAATTTTTCATACTTTACCAAATGTAACTGTCGTAATTTGAATTTTAAGCGCCTTTTTCTGTTTTTCATTTTGTCCTTTCATTCCGCTTCCCCCCCTTCCTCTCTCGCTTTCTTTCTCTCACTCTCTCTATTGATAATGTCGATATTCACGCAATTTGAACAAGATCTTTTCTATGAGCCACTCAAATATGCATATTTATAGAATTTCACATTGCATTTGAAATGCAAAACGATGCTTGACTGTTCCGAGAACTTTAAGTTAAACGTACTGAACAACTTCGATTGCAATTATTGACCATTTTTTTGAAACTATAAAATGCCATATAAAATAATATATTACATTAGAAAAATTAATTTAAATTAGAAGTGATTACAAGATGTTCTATTATTGGTTACAATGAAAAACAGGGTAGTTCTATACATAAAAAAATAAATTAAAAACGTAAAATAAACACAGATTAATTATTTTGGGATGCATCATTTTTTGGATAATCAAATTTTCAAATATTTTGATATAAAATATAATATTTTGATATAAAATATCTTCTAAACCGCTAAACTTTTCTTACCATAATTTTATCTGAATATTTTTATGCACGGAGAATAATAAAATTAATAGCGATAATAAAAATATCTAGTTGTTATTATACAATATTATATAATATGCAATATAAAATTATGTATTTTTTTTTATAGTATTTATATTTTTTACATTAATTGATTTATTACGTCCATAAAAGTATTAAGCTACAGTTATTTAAAAAATAAATAGATTATAAAATATTTTATAGTCGATTTTAAAATATACTAATTTTCAAATTCAATTATTCAAAGATTAATATATTTTATTCTGTTCTTAACTTATTTTTGGATAAAATCATCTCTTTTCATAAGTTACGAAACAACACACAGCTACTCTTTCTTTCTCTCTCTCTCTCTCTCTCTCTCTCTCTCTCTCTCTCTCTCTCTCTCTCTCTCTCTCTCTCTCTCTGTACAGATTAAATAAATTTATAATACAGATAATTTGAATATTTAAAAACATAAACTAATATATAAAATAATAGACGAAAATAACAAATATAAAAAAAATAAAAATAAAAAAGGTGTGCAATGATTACAAAATATTTAGAAATATAATAACTCGGAAAATTTTTTAAATATAAGAACCTAAATATGTATATATAATATGTCTATATATGTTTATATATGTTTTATATACAAATTGGTTTACCGAGAAGAAATAAATATTTATTATGTAATAGCATGTTATGCAGATTTAGCAAAATTCTTTAATCTAGAAACATTATAATGTAAATTGAAGTTAAAACTTAATCTGTATGATTTGTACCTTCATGGAAAATTCTTTTAGAAATAATTTCATTTTAATCTACACATACTAGTTAAAATTAGAATTTAGTTATCATTTCTGCGAATTAAACATGTTGCGATAAATTCCTATCAAAGATACGCTTCACCTTTGACATGTCGTTGTGTAAATATGACGTAATTTCTGTAATGGAAACTATCAAAAATATGATTTTGTCGATTCATGGAGTTCTCGATAAAAATCCAACCAGTCGTTGCGTAGTATTATTAACGACAGCGTCTTTATAAGTTCTGCCTTTTCGACGAGGATATTTCAAACGATTTTTACGCGTCGCTTTATCAAGAACAAATTTTTAAGACAATTTGTATTGTGTATTAAAAAACGAGAATGAAATTTTGCACCGTATTATTATTAATCATTGTGACGGTGATGACTGTCGTGTCGTCATTTCCACTGAAGCCAGACCAAGCCGGAACGTCTACTACTCAAGCCTCGCCGAAAATTTCGCCACAGAATATCATAACAGTACCGGAATTTTCATGTCCACCCGGTCAGCAACGTGACGCAAATGGAAAATGTCGATTATTTGTGCAAAAGCTTAAGAAGTAGTTCCTTGAGGAGCTAAATATGAGGTAAATTTTTGCGATAACTTTATCGAGATTTGCAGAGATTGGTAAGAGACATATAAAAGAAACAAAAAATTTTTATAAAAATTACAATATTCGAGAAAAATAAATAGTTATTGCTGAACATTATTAACGATGTTATCATAAATTATAAGAAATTAGCAAGTAAACGGTTTCGCTCTTCTAACGAAGATATTTCGTACGTCATGTGCGCCGTTTGGAGAAATTGAGGTCAAACGTTTTGTGTGAATATCACAAAAAATAAAAATTTGGACCACGTTGTTAATCCCTACCGTGACGATGATGACTGTCGCGTTGTCATCGTTGACGAAAAACAAAAAGAGTTGACTACTATTGAAAAATCAAATAACAGTTGAATTCTAGAGCCTCAGTCACATATAATAGGCGTCAGTTCGTGTTTGATCGGTGATTTTCGTGTTCTGTTGATCAGCGACGTGATTCAAATGAAAAATGTCCAAAATGAAGAAAATTAAGCGTGACACATTTATATAATTTTATTGGCAGTCATGAAAATTTGAGAAAAAAACCGTAATAGAATATTTAATAATAGCATTAAAAGACACAAGAGTGAATTAGAAGTTCAATCTTTACTGTTTATTTATTTTAATAAAACAACAAAGACAATTATTTGAAGAGAATTAAAGGATTAAGAAATTTAGACGTGAATAAATTAATAGAACTCTGTATAAAAAGACCTTTATTAAAAATATATATTTTTTATTAAATGCTTTAAATAATTCAAGTAATGTAAAAAAAATTAAAATAAAAGTACATAATCCATTACATTCCGTGCTTCGGTATCATAGAAGATAAATTGTCTTTCAGATAAATTATTCATCTCTTATGTTATACACAATGTACATCATTAATCTTATTTTGACAATAGATTTTTTAAATAATTTTGAATTCTATTTTTGCTGTCGAAAATTTTATGAGATATTGTTATCCGAAACATTTCTTAACTAAATACGAATTTGGTTAAATTACATCCTGTCACATAAAATTAATTAAATATAGTTTTAACATATTTTTTAAAGAGAATTAATTTTTAGGATATTTCTGAATAAAATTATATTAATTGAGATTTTTTATTACATTAACTTACAGTAAACTCTAGAAATACGAATATCTCTGACATATATTTTTGAATCTGCTTTTTGAATGTGCGTTTATTACCGGAAATTTATATCCCTCGTGCAAACTTTTGGTACCGGAATTATCCCTGAAAAGCACGTATTTTCGTTCCCTTTTTCCCCAGGAATACTCCCGCATATAGTCCACACGTTTATTTCTACGATCGTATCTTGGTTTATCTCATAGCTGTCTGAGTACACCAATAAAACCAAATTTATGGATTCTGTGTGCGTATATGTGTCCAAAAAAGTACATATAAAAAATTTAAAGCCGTTGCACATAATTCATTTTCTATGTTGCCGAATAAAGACCGTATTTGTGAGATACTATTTTTTATATTTGTTTGCAGATTTGACGATACAAGCATCATCTCACAAACATATATTGCAATGAAATATCACATGACGAGAGATTGATTATTTATCTACTCAACATTATTGGACTATTTCATCAGTAATATGATTATCAATGTATATTTGTTTTTCGTGTGTCATTGATTACGCGATAATTTGTGGTCACAATATGGATTCCGATTTATTGTAATAAAATATCTGTCTATCAATCTATGTCTCTTTTATTTTTAAACGTATAAAATAAAAACCATGTATGTACGTCAAAATCTAACAATAAATAGAAAAAACCACAGAGTTGTATGTTTGTATACATCACACGTCACTACATGTATTGAATTTAAATGACAAATGAATCGCCGAATTTGAAACTGATTTTTCCCTATAGACGTTTAATTATAATTTCTATCGTGTACAGAGAAGCAACTACAACAAATATTTAATTAAAATAAAATGTTATTTATAAATGTATGCCCGTATCTATGTTCTATTTCCAGTGCATTCTTTAGGTCAGCTATATCATCAGCTTCTAACATTTATTGGTTTATACACGGTATTATCAGCGACGTGATAAACGCCAGCGGTTAATTTAAAGCCGAAAATGTAATAAAATATAAGTATATCGTTATTTATCTTTCTATTCAGACATAAATTTGTTTATCGATGTACAGATTGACCTATTTTTTATTGATCGACCAAAGATATTTTTAAAGATCTTTAACCATGTCAAGATCGATGTTAGAGTTTGTCACGTTGGTCTGTAGCTAGCGGAGCTATAGCGCCTCAGGAGAGGAGGGGGGAGGGGGAGTCATAGGACATGCAAAGCTTAGCCTGTATCTGTATATTACCCCAACGGGTACATTATTTAACAGTTTAGAGTTAGAGTTGTGTGAATGCTCCACTTATATTAAAGTTTCACAGACGTTTACACGGAAGAACGGCGGAGTGTTCTAGCTACGATGTTCATTGACGACACTGATATTTGTAGACTTCGATTGCGAAGAACAACTCTTTAATCCAAACGATTCTAATTTTTATTGTAATGAAGCAAAGTGCTTCGTCGGAAGTAACGTTTCTAAGTATAAATAGAAAACATGCGATGGCGAAGCGGTAAGATACTTGCCGAGATAAATAGAGTAAAGAAGCATTAAGAGCGAGAAAGGTTCGAAGAAGATTCACCCAAGTTACGACAGTGAAAAGAATCGAGAGGATAGAGAAAGAGATTAAAAGAAAAAGGAAATTAGAAGCGCGGGGATTCCGATTTTTATCTGCACTTCTACTTATTTGTACTTTCGAGCCAAGAAATTATTGTGTCGCTTTGAGATGAAATTGTTCATGAGGTATTTTGCTGATACTCGTGACGATGATGTTAACCTTGATACCATCGCCGATTGGTCAGGAGGACAAGAATGTAACATATACACAGCCCGAGTTTGGTACCCAGCGCAGAATTATAGTGGTACCCGCAAGAACAACTGCAAAACCATGTCCGGAACGCCAGAGACAGGATTCCAGAGGAACATGTCGCACGCCTCTATAATGACCGAGAAACACAGGTAACCGTTTCTTTGACGAAGTGTATTTAGGTCTGTCAGAAGCAGAACACAGATTCCAAATGAGCGTAATTAAATCACGCGCACTTGCACTCCAGATTCAAATTCGATGCGTGGCTCACATAAATTTTTATGAACTTTACATACGTGCAAAGCTGAGCACTTTGTATATCCCAACGTGTAATATTAGAGGAAAATTGATACTGACACAGATTTCCTAAAGCGACACCTTCAAAGTCTCGGAAAAACTAAACATTGCATATTAATACTTTAACAAACGTTGCATATTAATACTGTATTAATAAAAACACATTCTGTTTAAATAATAAAAAAAAATAAAAAAATTAGAATTTATACATATTCAAGACTTGTTTCTATATATATTGTTAAATCGGTTGAAAACAAATTTTTTTAATGCAAACGTAATTTTGATAATTTTTTCTGCAAATTGCACTGTTTAAAACAATAACAAGTATAGATAATATTAGTTATAGATAATATTAGATTATTTTACATGTACATAACTTTTTAAAAATTATTCTGTTTATGTCTTCCTTCTTCCTTATTTTCCTTATTGTGCTGTTTTTAAATACGTAATTACGTATAAAATGTAAATCAGTACACTTCTCTATTAATTAAATGTTCATATATACTAAGTATTTGTTATCATTACATATTACTCATGTACATACGCTTAATACTTTGGATTAAATAAAATGCCTCTGAGCTTTGATTGTTAAAAAATAATTTTTTTTCTACGTCATTGATCTTAGAGAATTTCCTCACTTTTTGTCTTATTAACGATAAGGCATGAAATCGATAATCGAATCTATCGAAATGTTGTCACCGCTTTTCCGCGACACTGGTCAGTTCTTTGTTGCGTTAACTTCGTGAGTTAATAGATAATAATTTGTTTACATGATTTTCTATACTATTATTATTGCAATTTATTTTTAAAAAGTAAAAAATAAAACGTTAAATAACGCGCGCGAAGCGGTAGTGTTTAGTAAAACATATTTCAACTTTTGATAGATTTCTTCTCAAAATACATGTGCATTTTATATCTATTTGCAGGCTTATGGATATCATCATTTCAATAATATCAGCTCAAAATCGAAAATACCGTAGTAATGACAGAAGAGCAAAAATATTTTACATTTTAAACTCGTAGAATTTTAATAAATTCACATTATACAGCTAATTTTAATCGTTACACGTTGTAAAATATGTGTAAATAAAATTAACAAAGATACTTGGCAACAACACTAAAGTTATACAAAATCTGTGTATTTTACAGTAAAAAAATTTTACTTTTTTCATGCAATAAATTAAATTATACTTTAATGCGTTAATTTACATGAGATACGCTAAAAACATAATTATTAAAAAATAAAAAAATAAATGCAAATAGTCAAATGCTAACAAGACGTGTTATCCTACTTGTTTATTTTTTGCATTATTATTTTTATATGATAACTGCAATTCTTTTCCTTAAATTTTTGTTTATTGTTCAAGATTACTTTTAATTAATATTAAAATTTAATTGTAGTCAGTATTTTTGAATATTTAATGGTGCGAAAATTATTAGGTGTTTATATTTCAAATTGAATTTTAGTTTGCATTTATATTTATTTGTCGATTTATATGCCGAATTGTTGTTTTGTTTCGCGACCATTATAGACTGCATACTTGACATACATTGCAACCCACGAATCTCAAAAAATTATAGAAATGAATAGAGAGCAAGAGAAAAAGAGAGATATGGCTGAAAAAATAAATAAATATAAACTTTGTAAAATATACGTTAAACATAAAAAATAAGTTAATAAAGTTGTTTTTTTTATATTAAATCTTATATTCTTCAACTGTTCACACACACACACACACACACACACACACACACACACACACACACACACACACACACACACACACACACACACACACACACACACACACACACACACACACACACACACACACACACACACACACACAAATAAACAGCTGTTTCTTATTTTAATGAAATATATGCGTGCTTAGAACTTATTTACATTTGACCTTCGTTTGTGAGAAAGTTTTGTAGTTGTAACTTCTCATTTAAGTAAAAAAAGATGTACTGATTCACAACCGGTTCGTTTAAAAAATAATGAAGCTTGCGCAATAGCCGGGAAGAACAGGATGATTATAAATAGTAGACACAAGATGCGTAGAAAGAAATAACACTGTGAGCTTACTTGTTGAAAGGATAAAGTGTGTACTAAAGATTGCTGTTTTAATAGGTAAGAAAATTGAAATAAATAGAAGAACAAAGAAAAAAGTGAGATAAAAATTCCTTCAAGTTTCTTCAAGTTGTTTTATATTTTATAAAAAAATAAGTTAAAACATTATAACTTAAACATATCCAGAGGATATTTAAACACATGAAAAGAGATATTATTAAGACATAAAAAAACTTTAGAAGACTAAAAAAGAAAAGATTTACATCAAACATTCAATATTTCATAAAAATATAAAATAGAACAAAAACGATGTATTACATGTATTTTTTAGATTTATGTGTAAATTTATTTAGATTCTCTCAACACAATAAAAATGTTCCTTAACGTTTTACTGACAATCATGTTAATGACGGCCATATCATTCGGAATATGTGCTAGGACCACAACTGTACGTTACGATCGTACTAGCACAGAAAAATATGTCCCCACTCGTTATCCTACAGGCTCACGTACTACTATCATAGACAGTCCTAGGAGATCATCTTGTCCACGAGGGCAAAGGAAAGATCCTCGTGGGGTGTGTCGGAGGCCATTATAATAGAGAAAGACTCAGGTAATTATTAATTTACTATTTCAAATCTAATTCTTGATAGAGAAGTGGTATAAACCTTCATATATAATCGCTTCAATATTTTCGGTAATGTAATACATACAAAGTTGCAAGAAACAGACAGATTGTGTGTGCAAATATTGAGCAAACTGATAGGAATTCTAATTGTTGAAGTTATGAAACATATAAATGTTGTAAAGCGTAATATTAGTTTTAAATATACATATTTACATATATATTATATTAATATAATAGATTATTTAAAAAAAGTAAGTTTTTAAAATATAATAGATTATTTAAAAAATGTAAGTTTTGATATACCTCTACTGAAAAATGTTTTTTTGAAAATTGATGTGTACTATACACGTAAATGTTACAATAATTGCTAAAATAAAAACACATCTTATCAGAAATTCTAATCTCTTCATCTACATTTTATATTCTTATTTTAATTTTTTTCTTACAGATTTAAAAATATCCATGACTCATAATTCAAACCGCTGAATGATAATGTAACGTATGCAATAAACTAATTTAATAGAGTAGATACAAACTAACACAAAAATTATTAAACAATTATAAAATTACTTAAAAAGTTATCAATTTTGATAATACTAATACTAAATGTTATATTGTTTTGTAAATATTTTTATATTATGATTAATAAATTAGTTCAATCTTTAAATCCAATCTTTTTCAGAAATTATTTTTCCTTCAATATCCAGTATAATTATTTTTTTAATACCAAAAAAACTTGAAAAGAGTATTCCGAAAGATATAAAATCGATACTAATTGCATGTTTAACCTTCAATATCCTATATATATATATTGATAACCAGTTTTTCTTATATAATGCTAATCAAATTTGCGTAAACAGGAAAACATAGATTATATATACCGAGCTTGAAATAGAGAAATAGCAATGCGAATTAATCTGTCGAAACGATCAAGCATAAAAGCAAGAATCGAATTTATAAGAAAAAAGAAGAAATTATAGTAAGATTATACAGAAAAAATTAAATTATTAACAGAGAAAAGAGAGAGAGAGAGAGAGAGAGAGAGAGAGAGAGAGAGAGAGGGAAAAAATAAAATAAAAGTAAATCCTACTTTTTTAAATTTAAATAAATAAATAGCTAAAACTGTTGCAAAATTCTCAACATTATAAAGAAATATATATATAAATTACAATAGAAAATTTATAATACATTTGAAGAAACAAAACATTTAAGAAAAAAAAATTTATATAGGAATTATAAACTATTTCGACAGAATAAGTAATGAATAAGAAATTATTATTGAATTGGAATTTTCCTCTTTTTCTAGATTAGTAAAGAAAACTGTAGTACACAATGAAAGCATTTCTTAATATTTTCTTGATAATCCTAGTAATAGCAACTATTGTAATATCATTTGGAACATGTAAACCTAGTGCTACGACTAAACATACTATTGAATATACAACTGAAGAAGCTAGATCAGCAAGTATTGGAAGTACCGTCCTCAAGTCTCATCACCGTAATATCATAAGGGTACGTTCGAGAAATGTGAAACTTGGTTGTCCTTTAGGAGAGAAACAGGATCTTCGTGGAGTATGTCGTAAAGTGTTGTAATGATGAAAATTACATCTAGGTAATTATAACTAAATTATAACTAATATTTTGAAATTTATTTTTAATTATAATAAAAATATCATCAAGTTACAAACATGATTTATTCACACGTTAATTAAAAATCAATTAATCAAATTTCAAAACTATACATATAATAAAATTATAAACAAACAAGGAAATTTCTGTTATGCTCGATTGTTACAAAAACTTATTTTATAAAAATTAAATATAAAGATATTATTAAAGATATTGTTAAATATAAGATATTAAAATAAAATTGAAATAAATTATTAAAACTTCTCCAGCACATATACGTAATTATAATATAATAAAATAAGTAAAAATAACTTTGTTTTGCAATTTCAGCTGCAAATTTCTCAAAATTGTGACAATAAAGTAATTCATAAATACAGTATTTGACATTCAAAAAACTATAGAAAATTATTAAATTTATTGTCTTTTTATTGAACTATGTAATATTTCAATGAAATAAATAAAGTTAAAAAATGTAAAATAATAAAATTATATATAAATCTTAATGCAGTAATCTTTTAATTTTTGTATTGTTATATAATTCTTTAAGTGTTTCAATAATTTTATTAAACTTTAAAATCAATATCTTTCAGGAATTATTTATTTTAAATGTCATTACATGATGTGAAAGTGCCTTTTATCGCTAATGTCATCATCCATCAATGTAATTGCATCGTAAAACTTCTTATGTTAAGGACGAAGTTTCCGATGAGAACAGGAAATGTAAATAACGCAACGTTGAACAGAGGCATATTTACACATTTACTTCAACTTCAATAATCGTTTTACAAAGTTAAAACCTCGACATTAACTTCATTCAAAGATATAATTCTGTTTATAAAGTACTTTTATTGAACCGTACTTATTAAAAACTATACAGTCTAGCTTGCAATACATTTCTTTCAGAAAATATGAAACGTGTCTTTAGTGTCTGCTTGCAAATATTTACAGGAATTCAGCTTTTCTGGTACGTCAGTTGAAAGTTATATGTGATGCAAAGTTCCAAAATATTACAGCAGTAGCATGTATAGTAGCAATATAGCACACAAAAATATTTTTATCTATGAATATTTTATCTATTAATAAAATTTCGGTAGATTCATGCATAATATACAATGTGTTATAACTTTCGACTGCGTATACATATACAGGTACTTATTGCAATATTAAGCTCACAAGTTCAATAGTCAGTATAAAAAAATCTTATATGTTAGTTTGTAATCAGTTTTTGGTAATGAAATTCATATCATCAGAAAAATATAGGGTGATACATAGTAGATGCGCAGTAAAAAAAGAATGACAATATGTGTGCTTATTTCCCGAAGGTATAAAGTCGACACAAAACTGTATTATAAGAAAAACTGAGAAAATTCTTTTAGGTTCTTAGACGGAAACAAAGTTGTAAAACAGAAATATAAAGAAATAAAAATAAAACTATTGGAAGAGCATAAAAATATTATATAAGAAATTTTAAAATAAATTTTAAAAGAAAAGTACACAATAAAGATGCAAAAAGAGTTGTGAGTCATTACAAAAGTGATGTATTCGGTAGAAATACTGTATTCTTGCTATCATTTTTATGTCTGATGTAACATGCGTATGTAAAATATACGGAAATGATATGAGGTTATCGCACATCTTTCTAAATTTTACTTCATCTTTAATATAATTTCGCGGAAATAAATGTTTATTCGCGATGTGTTACTATTTATCAATGGGTAGTTTATAATTTTTAATATACTGTCATATCAACATTGATAGCTACGTTGTTAATATATGTATATATGGAGAAACATCTTTATAAATATAACGATCACACTTTCTAGTAAAACAATCGTGAAACTTTGTGGTTTCAAATCAACGTTCGAAAATGAAATTATTCGTAAATGTCCTGCTATTAATCGCGCTATCGATAACCATTGTGATTCTCCCCGGAATTTGTCGGGAGGACTCAAATGATTCAAAACAAGTTTTGGTTCACAACACAATGATACAAGTGCCGTATAGAAATATTTGCCCGCCTGGTCACAGAAAAGATCGTGGCGGAAAATGTCGCTGGATCTTTTAACAAGCAAAGAAGGTATTTATTATACAATTAGAAAGAATTTTTGTTAGACTTTATTACAAATTTTACCATGTTGTGACAATTAGTTTTTTACGTAAAAAATGTTAAATACTTCAAGCAGAGTTTATGTGTTAAATGATATTAATATTTAATGATTTGAAGGCTGAATGGCACGCGCAATATCGTTCTTTCTACCACCTTTCCTTTGTTTTTATATTTAGATGTGATGATTTCACATGCAGAGTGACCACTTTTTATATTAGAATTCATACTACAGATTTATACTAAAGGTTATGCTACAAACTTTTTTTAATGAGGGGCCATTTCATATTTCAAGTATTCTTGATGTATTCTTGATGTATTAAGAAATATTCGACTGATGCTTGTTACATGTACATAAATACATATACCTAAAATTTATAGAAACCGCAATTTCTTGCTTCTCAGAAACTTGAATTTTATTATCAACCAGTTCCGTGAAAAGGCTTACGCAACCGAAAGAATATAAATATAAGACTGACGACGGACAAACAGATAGAGTTCGTTTATGTGATAGCACAATAACAGACAAGTTGTGTGAATCAGACAACATTTTCGTGACGATCGAAATAAATAATATATAAGTGAAATTCAAGAATATATATAGTTATAACATAATTATATATAATTAGAAAGAAAAGAAGGTGCCAAATAGAATTTAAACTTTATACGATTTACATTTGAACTTTGATTTTTCAGTTTTTAAAATAATTTCTTGAGTTTTACGTAAAAATGAGATTTCTCGTAAGTATTCTACTAATAAGTGTGATATTGGCGACTACTATGATCGTACCTAGAGCTTGTCGAAAGAACACGAATCAAATATCGTTTCCTATGATAAAAAATAGTATCATAGTTGCTCCATATAGAGGGCCTTCCCTTTGCCCGGCCGGCCAACGAAAAGATCATCGTGGAAAATGTCGTCAGATCGTTTAACAGAAACGTACAAGGTAAAGATAAAAGAATGGAGTAACTTTAATATTTAATATTGAATGGTCAAAAATATGTACAGATACACACACACAAAGCTGTCACAATACTTTTATCTATATTTCCGCTTTAACATCGTGTTTAAGTATAGTTATTTCGCGGAAGAAAATATTCAATTCGCTACATTTTATCGACACACGTGGTAACATATCGTTCCAAATATATAAAACGACATACTACAATTCCCCGCACGAAAGAGATGTTATTGCGTATCTTTTTCCGGATTGACAGGCTTTTTGGAACATATTTGCTACGCGTTACAGCTGTGTCCCATCAATAATTCTATTTTTCAAGCATTTCCTGATATATCAAAGTTGATATCTGAGGTGGATAACTAAATCTTTATAATGGTTCATCGGTCTATAGAAACGATCGTGGAACTTCATTAATAAATTTCTTCTCGCGCGACGACAGAGATTTGTGCTCAATCGAAGAAATATAAAATAAGTAAAAATGTTCATATTGTAAATACGAACCTATTTCTTTTTGTTTGCATCTTTTCTATATTTTATCTTATAATTTCTTGGTTTATTTATTTATTACATCTTATGTCTAACTGAACATTACAAGAACCTTTCAGGATCACAATCCTATTTTTTTCTTAACCATCGTATTAGAAAGATTAATATTTCTTATAAATACGAAAATTTATTAAATGTTGTAGTCAGTCGCCAATATAGTTTTTTAATTTTCGGAAACAATCAAATTTGATGATTGTCGAATTTCATTAATAATCAATTTTTCTTAAAAAGAATTGATGGAAAGAGTATAGACATCTGCAACGGGCAAATTGTAGAGTTTACCTGTTGGAATCTACGAGACAAATCTGTGAATTAAGGGAAAATTTATAACAATTAAAAAAAATTAACAGAAGCTAAAAGACAAAAAAGAACTCTAATCAAAATTGTAAAAAGGTAGGATATCTAAATATAAGAAAGTATTATAAAAACATTATATATCTCTTAAAAGAAAAGAAAAGAAAATTGAAAAGAATAAAGAAAATAAGATATTAGAAATACTATATATGTAAAATATTTGAGAAATTCTATCATTCAAACTTTTCATTATTACTTAAACCTTATAATATTGCAGGAAAATGAAATTTCTTATAAAGATATTGTTGATATTTGTAATATTGATGGCTGTAGTTCCACCTGAGAATTGTCAAAAGAATCTAAATGTTGCTCCTGTTAGTATTATAACAGCTCCGATTAGAGCCCGCCCTGACTCTTGCCCGTTTGGTCAACGAAAAGATAACCGCGGTAACTGTCGCCGTGTTGTTTAACGCGTACAGAGATATAAGGTAATTATTACAAATTTGAGATAAGATATTCAAATATTCATAATTAAACGGAATTTTTTCTGAAATATTATTTTTGTTCAAATATATTAAGATTAATAATTGCTATATATAAGTAATCGAACATTTTTTGAACAGTCATAATTTCTTTCTTATTTTAATGTAATCGTGAGAATTTTTATTAGGTTTTTTCATTATATTAGGTTTACTCAATTCATAAAGTACAAATGATAAAATTGCAAGAAGCAAACTGTAAAGGTTTTTTTACTGAAAATAAGTAGTTGGAAAAAATGGTGAAACAGAAAAGGGATAAAAATTCAATGAAGTATTGGGAGCGAACGTGATGTAGCGAATAGTGCATTGGTCTGTTACATCGAAAATTCCGAGTTTGATCCGGACAAAACCGGAAAAATTTTATACGCTTGTTTTCCTCTTCAATGGAATGACAGGTTATCAAGAGTATTTTACGCCTCAAAATCTCTCTATCTTAGCCGTTTAAAACTGTTATTAACTATAAGTTCAATGTATCTGTGTGCAATCTACGTGTGCATCATAGATACATACAAAGAAAACTTTCAGGTCCGATTTAGATTATAGTGCCATTAAAATTGAAAAATTAAGTATTAGCAAAAAAATAACTGTATTATTCAACAACAGATATTGAATTACAGTAAAGATACTGATTTATAATAAAATTATAAATTAAGATTTACGTTAAATTAAATAGATGTTTTTATTATTTTAAATTTTATAAGCAATGCTAAGTTTTTGCATTAAATATCTGTTTATTTAAAAAATAAACTCTTTGTTTTATTATTTTATTTTTTTTTAAGCTTTTTATTCCACTAGAATACATCTAGTTGCTTATATTTTTAAGAATTTCTTATGAAAATACATCTCCCAGAAAATCACATATTTTTCTTAAAATACCTGGTTTCATATTTTTGTATTCATTCAATAATATAAATATTACGTAAAAAAAAATACAAATATTGTAAATATTATACGCAGAATGCAGACATGAAAATATAAGTTTATCTCTTTTTATCTATGTATTTAAATTTAAAAATTTCATTGAATTTTTCCGTCTTACATCTAGCTGTGCCTTTCAAAATGTAATGTTATTCTTTTTCAACCATGTCTTTTAGCATATCAATAATAATACTTTTTATGCATATGCAAATTTTTTTATATGTGTGCAACGGTGATGTAATTTCTTAATTTTCAGAAACGATTGTTGAATTTCATTAATAATCAGTTTCTCTGATAATAAAGATTTTATTAAGTAACTATAAATATCAAGAATTGTAAAGGCAAATTTGTAAATTTTGTTTACATGTTAAAATCTAAAAAATGAATTTGTGAGTCAAGTAGAGGTCTTTTTCGAACAGATGTTAGTTTCGCGCTTGTTCGGATACAGTCGTAAGATTCCGTTAGAAACCAGTTTTCTCACTATTTTTGCTTTATGGAAGAGATATAAATGACAGATTCGTAAGAGGCACAGCAGAAGCCGTTTACTTATTGAAACTATAAACGAAATAGTGGAATAGTGAAAAAAATATTTTAAAAAATTCGATAAAATTAACGAAAGAAATAGAAAACTAATCGACAAGAACTTTAAGTAGGTACAATATTTATAAGAGAAAAAATAAAAATTCAAGATCATTAAAAAAAAAGACAATTTAGAAAGAAAATAACAATGTTTAAATTTTGACTTTCTAATTTTTTTATTATTTAAAAAATCAGGTTTTACAGTATCATTTAAACATGAAATTGCTCGTGAATATGTTTCTCGTAATTATGATATTGGCGGCCACTGTAATTCCATCCCGACCTTGTCAAGAAGAAACATCAATAAATAAAATATCGACGGATGAAACATCGACAAACGGAACATTGACAGATGTAGTGCTACAAAGTATTATAGTGGTTCCGGATCGATATATCGCTACTGGTTGTCTAGAGGGTCAGAGAAAAGATCATCGGGGAGTATGTCGCGATGTTCTTTAACACAGGTATCAGACAACTGCTAATTAAGAATTTATTTCTCTTTTACTTGTATTTATAATATACGTAAAAAGAAACAATATTTTTGTCAAAAAATTAATGGAAAAATCAGTTTTCTTTTTCACAAGAGATGGAAAGTAATTTACAAGTTACAAGTAGAGTTCAATCGAAACAATCTTTTTTAATTTTGGATGAAAACAAATATTCGATTATGTGTCAATTTTGCAGGAAACTGAAACCGAAAACTGAAACTTTCATGGCAATCCTAAAAAAATCATATATCACATACAGCACAAGCGCATACATATATGTTTATAATATGATCACCATGTGCTAATATTACAATAATGCTATCATCATAATTTGTAGTATATTATACAATAGTCGCAGTATCATATGTAGTCATATTATCGCAAAAATAACAAAATTTCAAAACAAAAAATAAAAATATTTGGTGCCGTAAAAGTTTCATTGCATTCGGTGTTACTGCAAGTTTATACGACTTGATCAATTTCGACTAGGTCGCCAACGCTGCTTTTCAATTTCAGCCAAAACCGAAACTAAATTTTCGATCAGATTTTAATACATAGGCGTCCGCAGCGAGAGGCAAGAAGGGGCACTTGTCCCTCTCTCCTTGAAAAATGGCGACACGATCGCTTGGATCGGTGACAAGAAAGGATAAATCTATAAGGATCTGTAGAGAGGACAAGAAGGAGTATTTACCCTTCTAAAAAAGATCCTTTGTTTTAATAACATGTATTATTATATTAAATGGTGTTATAAAAGTAATTTATTTATAACACATTTGCTTATTTTTTGTCCTTGATAATAATCTATTTTATTATCTGATAGTACGTCACGTTAATTGCTACATGCATAATTAGTTAAATTTTGTTTAGTCATTTGGTTTCTTTGTTGTTCGAATTTTGAACGTAATCGTGAAATTCCGTTAGCAATCAATTTTTTCACTATGCTCACTCAATGGAAGAGATATAAATGACAGATTCGCAAACTGCAAATCTTTTTACTTGTTGGAACCAGTCGGTCGAAACAGTAAAATAAATATTGACACAAATACGATAAATTAACAAAAAATGAGTAACTGACAAGAATTTCAAGAGAAAATACAATGTTTATATAGAAGAAAAATCTAAACCTGAAACAATAAGAAAAATGGCAATTTTTAAAAAGGTAACAAATAATATTTGAATTTTGACTTTTTAATTTTTTTTATTAAAAAAAATTAAAGTTTTGCAATTTATTTAAATATAAAATTGCTCTAAATATAAAATTACTTAAATACAAAAATTAACTAAAAAGTTAATTTTTTTTACAAAGATTATAAATTACATTTTTTCAATCTGTTTAATATTAAAAATATATAATTAAAATAAAAATTCTGTTAAAGTAAAGTAAATAAAATTTGTTAAAATAGTTTTAATAGTCGGAAACTACTTATGGTCCAACATATTTAATAAAGAGAGAATTATTTCAATTTTTGATAAAAGAAATAGCTCTCATATGTTGGATACATTTATTGCTGAACACTTCACGTATGATAAAATTTTCAGTTGAATCTAATAACGTCAAGACATTTTATAGCGCAAGTTTAATCTAAATAATAAAAAGATCGAGGGAAAAAAGAAGTTTCTTCTTTTAAGTCTGATAAACTCTTTGCAGTTTTCTTTTTCTCTTGCAAACTCGGTTTTCAACGTCTCTCCAAAAGATATGCGAACTTGGAAAATTTGTAACTTATATGATATATTATCCTTACTTATTTGAGTTTAACCCACAGAAAAACCGATTGTTGCTGTAGAAAAAAATATGTTTTTTCGTTCTCATGATAGCGACAATAAAAAAGAACATAGCAATAGCCTACGCATTCCGGAAAGTCAACTATACGTCTAGTCTTCTCATTACGAATTAAGAATTAACTGCCAAAAGAACACTTTATTTTTATTAAAAACACGTAGCAATTTGCGTGAAACCGCTTAACCGCCGAAAGACTATCAAGGAAATATGAAACCTCGCTCGGGATTTTTTAATTAATTTATTTTCTCTCTATCTCTCTAAACTCCAACTATTTTCGTATTCACATACAAGAAGTTTGACGAAGTTTAACGATTTCAAACGAACGCACGAAGGTATGAGAGCGATTCTGCGGGGTTGGCTGGACGGTAGATCTTTGGAAAACTCTCGCTAGTTACGACAGTTTGTTGGCAAGCAACTTCTCTAGTAATATCGACAAGGTTGCGTCCGAGCGAGTTGGCAACTTTAGTGTAACTTTCCACCGTCCATTCCACCTACTCACTTGTTGCCCCCCCTTGCATTCACGCAGGGGCAAGCAGGAGCGCGATGGGCATGCTATCATTAGCTCGGCATAATGCGACCATGCGGTTACCTTTTGTGCCCTCTTCGCACAGTTTCGCCGATTCTATCAAAGGAAAACAAGATCGCGTATAGTGCCCGTATACTTTGCTGTCGCAAAAACGACTCGCAGTAACTCTTCTTTGTCGGTGAATATCCGGGCGCGCACCAGTCAACAAATCTCTAAATGCGCGCACCATAATTTCCGAAATGTCTCTTTGTATACATCTCTCAGTATACCTCTGTATATCTCTGGGCGTATGCTGCCTCTATTGAGCGCTTGATGCCAACTAGAATAGCTTTAAAAAATTTCAATTCTAACACTTTATATATAATTATTCATACATAATATTTAAAATATCATTTCAATTATATTATAATCTTATCGTCTTTTTTAAAATAAAAGTTGATGTCAATGCATAGATATTTTCCAGTTTTAATATTTTTCCTATTTTACAAGCTGATTTTGTTGTGATTCTACAAACTACTTCTTCTACACAAACTTTATTCTTAAAAAATTAAAACTTGATTGATCGGGAATTTAATTTTTTAATAATGTTATCACAGTTTTACGTTTGGGAATAAAGAATTTTGCGATATTAGGCAAGGAAAGGAAAAGAGAGAGAAAGATAGAGAATCCATAAGGCGCTTTTCTTTAGAAAGTGCACTTCCATAGCAGAAAAGACGTAAGCTTCTCTACTTCTTTATCAACTATAAGTACAATGCGTCGCGATGTACCGGAATAATAAATGTAACAATAAACTGATTTGATGGCACAGAAGGTTTTTCGCAAGCTCAAATTGATAAATAAAATATAAATATTGAATAAACACACATACCGACACACAGTAAGCGGAATATCTCAATAAAATTATATTTCCTTTTTTTTCTGCTGATAACAGCTTTTATATATTATGAAGAATACTCTTCCGTCTTTTCCTCAATAAATATATAAATCTTTCTCGTGGGAAATACATCATACGTTGTTTTCTCATTCCCGTACACTTAAACTATGCGTTACTATATCTATATATTGGCAAAAGATTAATCACCAATAGGTGTGAAATAGCCAATATAGAATTTACATTTAAATCAGAAATTCAGTTAAAGTAATTCACATTATTCATGATAATATTCACGATAGAATCCGCCTCAAAGCGAATTAAAAATGTTTTATCAAGAAGTTAAAGTTTTGTTATTATAAATAATTTTTAAATGTGGAAGAATTGCTTTTTCGAGGAAACATTAATTTTAAGTTCATTTAAGGAACCGTAATCGAAGTTGCTTAATATCTAGGTATTTGGTCTGAAACAATCCATGTATCGTGCAATTCCCCTCGAGAACTTATTACATTTAAAATATCGGATATCGTCAGATTTTCTTCATTTATCCTATTTTTCTTTTCTTCCCTTTTAGATTCATTAACGAAAAAGACATTGCTATTGTAAAACGAGAAATAATATCTTTATAATTTTTGCGGGAAAGTGGAACATCGAGAAACGTAACTGAATATTATCCAATCCTTAAATTGAGAGCCTCATTAAAAAAATTCAATATGAATATTACTCGATCCTTCATATTGCTTTTCTCTTTTTACATTACGACGGTTTTATTAAGCAAATGGTACCAATCTGCTGATCAAATTTACGTCGTAATTATGATAGAATTGACACATTCAATCTAAATTGACACATTTAACCGGTTCCCAGTTGTTACGAAGGAAAAGCGATGGAGAGATGATTTTTGATGATTTCTTCATCAAGATGAAACGAATCGTTATAAAAGAAAAAAATTATGGAAACTAAATTTTGACGTAATCAATGATGAGAGAAAATGTTAATTATTGTTATTACAGTTAATTTTCCCTCATTTAGGCGTGTTTACTTAGATTTTATAAAACTCTCTGAAAATTCCCGGATTTTTAACGAGTTAAAAATTTTTAATAAGATTAGAGAATTTTTTAATTTTGGAATTAATTCTTTTTTAATTTTATTATGTCTTCTGATGTTAGAAGGAAGTAATATAAAGTAAAAAGACAATTTTTACGCAACACACATATCAAACTCATTGAAAATACAAAATTCGAAAGGTAATTAAACACACAAAATCAATTTAGAATAATGTGTTGTGTCTTCTATTGTCAATAATTATTTTTATGTGTATCACGATGTGTGTGCCACACTTATTGCTAATTTGTTTTGCAGAGTTAAGAGAAAATTTTAATTATTTAATTTTAAATTTAATTTATGTAAAGTTAAAATGTAATTTAAGAAACAACTTTGTAAGAAAAAGACCCAGTGTCCCAAAAAGACTAGTGTACGGTCTGTACTACTAACACGGTCTGTGTTAGTATTTCGTGACAGTAAGAAATATTTGATTTTTGTAGTTTTCTTAATTATTTTGTTATTTTTATGATGTTTTTATTTGAACGACGATTACTACCATAATTTGCTTTTTTTAGTTGATAAACGCAATTTAATCACAATAGCCTCTTGGATACGTCTGATTGCTGGCTCTTGCGTATATTTTATGGCATGCTTGATCATGCTGGCATAAATTCGTCAATTTTATACTATTTGTGAAAAAAAAATCTCTTTTTAAATCGGCATGACTTTTTGAAAGACTTGGCTTTCAATTTAGTAAAGCCACATTTGCAACGTTGTTTAAAAATAAAAACATTAAAGCTATTTGCGTAATACAATTCAAGAAATTTTAAATAATGGCGATGACTGTACTCAGACTTTTAATCCTAATACAAAAATAAACTAACAAAAAAGATGTTCTGTATGTCCGTCCGCAGATAATAAAAAAACGTGGTTTTGTGTGGTGTATGTGACGAGCTAATTTGCGACTATCATCGCACGATTTCTTGTTTAGATTGCGTACAAAAACATAATTAATATTATTATTTCTTCAAGTTTGATCATTCTACATTGTATATACCTAAGTCTTTTATGATAATATACTATAACTTTTTATAATAAAAAAAGATTTGTGTGAAAAATTATCATTTTATTATATTTTCATTACCCGAAAAA
Organism: Monomorium pharaonis; assembly: GCF_013373865.1. Lineage (NCBI taxonomy): Eukaryota > Metazoa > Arthropoda > Insecta > Hymenoptera > Formicidae > Monomorium > Monomorium pharaonis. The sequence goes on along the minus strand of NC_050470.1, from coordinate 21,281,683 downwards.
TACCTTATTTTTAGTCATGCAAATAATTATACTTTTTGCAACTGAAACATATAGATCAATTTTTTCTGAAAAATCATACCTTAATCTAAAAAACCTCAAAAGAATTTTTCTTAATAATAATTTGTTATTAAGTTATGAATTTTTTTACGAAATTCCGTTTCTTGTTAATCTCGGGAAATTTAAATAGTTATTGTAAAAAAAATTTTAATAAATCACCAAAATAACTATCGAAATTTAAAATGTAGTTACTCAAAGTAATTAGGAATTTTTTCAGATTTTTTGCATGTATTTAACATTTTGAAAGAAAGGACGGGATAAAAAGAAGTCAATGTGCAGACCGTGTTAGTGAAAATAAGTGTTCAGACGGAGGGTTAAAAATAAATTTCAAAGATTTTCCTGACTATTAATAAAGTCTCATAAAAATCCACATTTTTTAAGAATAAAAAATTAATTTCCTAAAAATTTTAGGTTTTTTCAGCTTTTCCTGGTAGTATAAACATCCTGCCACTATATAATTTTAGTGATCTGAGAGAAATTTTACTAGGAAATTCTGTAACTTGCTGATTCTTTATTTCGCGCAGCGAAAATTTATCAATGAAAAAGTTCGACGCTATGTATGTACATTTTCAGTGTTACGATTTAACTAAAAAATTGCAAGTTATCTCATTCTAAAATCCTCCGGCTCCGTAAAACTTTTGACACTTGAATTTTCAGATTCTTGAAATTCTTTGAAGTTTCTATTCTAAGATCCTTGTACATCCTGAGATTTTCAATTTAAAGAGCCTTGGATTCAAATATAATAGCGGAACGAAGATGACGGTACAATATCTCGAGCGGCGCAGGCTGTCCTTAATCCGCGAATAGTAATGTGTGTACGTTCATAATGTAAGTGGCACTTACATTACGCAGCGTTCTCTCAGATTTTCATCTATGTTCCATCTTTTGATACGACGTAGTTAAAGATTGATGAGCTCCGTAATATTTCAATAATAGTATCGACCGCGAATTCCAATTTGAAATTATTCATTACGTTCAATCTGATATTTACATCATATAAATCCAGATTATTTTATCATCTACATTTATATTCGAGCATTTGCACGACAGATTAAGCATTGGAGATTTTTTTAATTGCGTTTACGCACGTAAACATATTTCAATGTCAATGTGTAATTAAAATTCGAAATCGTTATTATGTGGGAATACGAAACGCGATAGTCGAGTATGAGCATAATACGAATGCATGATATTACTGACGTAAGAGTTATACAGACCTTACACGATCAATATAATATTATGAGTATACTTGTGTATGTATATTGTATATATATATATATATATATATATATATACATGAATTATATATAAGTATATAAAAGTAATTAATTTCAATAAATATTGACATATTATACACAATATTAATGCACAATATTATTAATTGTTTATAGTTAATATTGATGCAGACCGAGATAATATATTCTAATAATCCAGAGAAAGACGAGGTAAAACAATTTCTTCATTTAAAAATCCATATAAAATCTAGATAACAAACAAACACTGTGAACGCAGAAATAACCTTGTACAAATGTAATTAATGCATATCAGTATTACTGATTTATAATTTATTACTAATTAGTATTATACTAATCGGGTCAAGGGTCTGTTACAAAGGGGCCTTCTCTCGTAGACATTCTCGATTTATCAACAAGTAAACTAAGTTAATCGTTCGCTTGATGCGATGAAAAGAATACTCACTTGAAGAAGTAGGTATCGTTGATGTATCCGAAGAAGGGTACGGTGTAGGTCAGCATCCAGATATTGCCACCCCCGCAGTCGTAATACGGTTTCGACCATCTGCCATCCTCGTATTTCACTGTCAAGATTTCGTCCTCCTCCCTTTCCGTGTGCGCGCTTTCATTCAACCTATAGGTGTGGAATCCTGGAATAGAGCGACAGAGAGAAATCATTAAATAGGTCGAGTCTATTCTTCCCTGAAATTTAATTAAAAGATTTCCATCTTAATGACGACTTAATTAGTACGTATAATTGATTAATTTGTAATTTAACATAAAGCAGTTAGAATTTTTTTACGCATTAGTATTAATTACTATGTAAATTAATAAAAATATCACCATCAAAAATGAATTACAACATATTTAATCAAAAATTAATTGCACTGTGTAGATTGAAATTGCATTTTAATCAGATATTCCTGTAATTGTAATTAGTTGACATTAATTACTTATCTTGATAGCAATTCGATAGTAATTATTATTTGTTTTATCTGATTATTTAAAAATAAAAAAAAAACACGTCTTAGAGCTGCACGGAAAGAACAGTTTTCTTAGTATTAAAAAAATCTAACTAGATATAAATTTGAAAATAATTTTTGTTAGACCATTGAAATAATAGTTAAGTTATATGGGAAGCTATAAGTTGCAAAGATTATTTGTAGCATGGCTTATTATGTACTTGAATATATAATTATTTTTACGCATTAACAAAAATTATTTTCAAATATCTATATATATATCTAAATTCTTAGATATCTCAGCAAAATTGTTTTGATTTTCATATAAGAAACATAAATGTACGTAGAATAAGTTTTCTTTAGACACATTACATTATTTGTTCTCACGCAATAGCATAATTTTCCATGCATCCACTCTTTTATTTCGCTTAGATGTAATCTTCAGACCGACTCAAGCTATCTTTTCGTCAGTATCTGAATTAATTTTCTCAAAACTATTTTTCCTTTATTTCTGCACTCACGAGCACAGAGTTGACTGAGACAACGTTTCCAGAAGTTAATCTCTAGAAATTCAACGATCCAGACGCCCACCTCTCTCTAGAAATCCACTGTGTAAGGTTCCGAGTAAGGTCTTGGTAATTCAAGGATCTAACAATAAGAGTCTTGCACGTGTATCTCAGTATGTGCGGCGTGCACACAGCAGAGAGAGAGTATTAAGGATTCGTATAAATATATGAGGTAGTACGGAAGGAGGTGCCGCGAGGAATCGTCCCCGAGTTCCCCGGGTAGATAAAGGAAACGAGCTTCGTAGTCGTATCTGTTTTTCTGTGGACTTGCTACTTGCTTTTTCCGCCTCGCCTCTCGCCGTCGGCATCGTCGTCGTCGTCGTCGGTCACGACTGCCGTTTTCTCCCTACATGAAGAAATTGCCGAGCTTTATCGGTCATGATCCGCCCAAACGTGAGAAACGTTATTTGCCCAATTTTCTTCGTGCCGTGTCGCGAAATAATCGATGTCATTTTCAGCATTGTCGTTCGTGTAACACACAGCACACGTCGCCGCCGTAGCCGTTTTACTTTTTCGTTTCCACGTCGTACGAAAAATGCGGACTTTCCTCTTCCTTTCCAAAGGTAGTAACATCTCTGGTTCAAATTCTCAAGCATGCTACGCGTCTCAGATTATATTAAGCGCAACGGAACTCGCTATCGTGGCAAACGGTAATAAAATTATGCAGCCTCGTAAATATTTATCAAGACGACTTGCGTATATTTAAACCCGGTAGGGATTAGAGCTGCCATTTAAGATAATTACTATAAATCCGTACGTTCTTTTAAGTTGCAATTATATATAAATTTCAAACTGAATACTGTCGTTTGTAATTAGCAATAATGAACCGATGATAAAATACGACTGGGTCAGTTTATGTTTATTTTATTATATTAACGAAGATACGTATGCATCTAAATATTATTGTATCTTTCAGAAAATTGTTGCTTTAAGAATTGTCGGGAGAATTTTACTACGCAGGCATAACAGTTTAGTGTAATTCAAACACAAATATGAGAAGAAACAAGTGGGAAAGTTGATACTATTATCTACGAAACAAGAATATGTTCCCCAGCTTCTCTCTCTCTCTCTCTCTCTCTCATATATTCATTTTATTTAAACGCAACTTGTTCATGTTTTATCTAACGCGAATGTTTAGAGAAAGGACACCCGCATTTTATGGCCCGCGTGTGCTACGTCCGAAACGAGATAAAGATATATGACCGGCGCATGTACGTCAACAGTTAAAATATTGTAAAAATATGGCAGAAGACACACCGCTTGGGATCGTAAAATAAAACCGATATACGCCGCGTGCACCTGCTTAAGTATAAGCTCATAATAAATTGTTAAGTGAATGCAACTGAATAAATTAAACGCCGCGTATGAAGATAACCGAGCATGAAAGAAAACGCCCTTAATTAAGACGGTCTTAATCAAGGCGCCTTTTTATTCTCGCGAGGCTGACGAAAAATCGGGGAAGCGCCCTGATACAGCGCCAAGTCGTAACGCGTGCTCCTTTTTTTTCTCTCCTGCTCAACCATTTCTCGTCTTTTACTCCTCATTTCGCTTCCTCGTTTCCCCGACCTACCTGCAAAAGCAAAATCCCTGCTTGATTTATCCGACAGTAATTTCTCCTTTAATACAGACCCATACGAAAACCTGTTTAGGAAATGTGCATGATATTAACCGTCCGTGGTTCGGATTTTTAAATACCATTGAATTTTTAACCCCTAAGCTTTATCTTAATGGCAATTAAAAAATACTTGTCTTCAAACCGTTAAACAAAATTTATTTCGCAAATGAGTCTCGTTAATGAGTCTTGTAAAGTACTTTCTGACAATAATAAAGAGATATCCTGTAAGGAATTTCTCTTCATTTAACTTTGATAAATTAGAGAGAAATGTATACAAACAATACAAATTTAGATAATTAAATTTTATTTTGCTTTTACTTCTATGTTATATTTTGGTACACATCTCGAAATAATTATAAAATTTAATCAATACATTTTTGTGAGAAAAACACACGCTTTTATTGGAAAAAAATAAATTCTTACTCTTTCATCACTGAAAGGATTCAAAGGAGATCGAACGTAGTCGTACAGGGCGGAGAGCAAAAAACGCCAAAAGATTTATTGACGTAGAAAAATATTCAATTTGATTTCAGGTCAGGTCCAGTTCCATTAAAGACGTCAAAGACGGGCAAAGATGGAAGAAGCAGAAGAGAAGCGTTTTAAAGGAGCATCTGAGAAAAGAGTGGAATTAAATAAATAAAATTCTTTTACAGTATATGTGTACTCTGAATCGAATCACTTACTTTATTTCCTTCATGTCCTTTTACGTTGTTAGCAATTCTCTACCACATTCCTCGAGCGTTTCATAAAATGCATATATAGTATGTGAGAAACATACGTTATTATCATGTAATATTTTCTTTCCCTTCATATTCCGCTGACAAAATAAAAAAAAGCTGATTGATGGTGGAGCACATTAGTGGTTTCTCGCATGTGTTAGCATCTTTTTACTTTTTTCTTAATTCCAGATCTTTCACCCGTCCGTGCTTGAACTCCGCGAATTTGTTACATACCAAGATATTTGATTCTTAACATATTTACGAACTTGGACCTTTTGAATTTTACGTTCCTGAGGCGTTCTTTGCGAGCTTGAATTCTTGGAATCTGGAATTTCCGATTTATACTTTTACTGCTAAACTCTTGGACTTTTAGATATCTAACGCTTCGAAAATTTTGAAATTAGCCAGACTTGTGGATAACGTATAAAATTAGTAATTAAAAGTTGTAACGCGGATAAGAAGTTAGTAATATGTTTTCATAAAGGAAATAATCTTTAAATTGAATGAAGAGATTGAGTCACAAACTTTAATTAAAACACCCCAGATAGACATGTCATACTGAACATAACATATGTAAATATTTATTTATATTTCGCCATTGCCATACGCATAAAATTGCAACCATTATCTAGGACATTGCTTTAATAATAGGTTAATTGTTTTCTGCTTTTGGCAAAATAAACAGCATATAATCTATACAGTATTAGAAGACGTCTTTTATTTATGAGGATGCTTTCGAGTAATATGCCGTCATTTTCAGTCCAATTTCATTGTGCTGAAATATGTTTTCTGGAAGATTATATTTTATAATCTTTTAGACAGATTTTACATGCTCGATCCATTCGTCTTAGCTGTAGAATAATAATTCGACATGGAGAACTGATATGGAAAATATAGATGCAGATATTTCACAGGCTGAGAAACGTATCAGTCGAGTATATTTGAATTGCAGAAAACTTCTTTGCTGAAAAAGCTCACTCTGCTTTGCCGAAGCTTTTAATTTCAATTTTTATTTCACGTCATAAATATCATAATGCGAACATTTACCTCCACATTTCATTAATAACGTATGTGACATACATACTAGTATTAGTCACAATTTAATAGCTGCTTTTTATTTCGGCGTTGGCTACGCCGCAATACATCATTACAAATTTATTACAATTTCATCAACATTGCTTATTTATATTTTACATGTTCTACGTTTGATGTTTGGACATAAAATATTACATCGGAAAATTTAGAAGAACATGCAACATCCGCAGATTACGAGTTATATACATCACGTTGCGGTGTATTAAACGTCGATAAAATATTTAATACTAGATATTGTTGTAGATAATTGTTTGTAAATTTTTCACCGACAATGCCGGTTTCACTAAAGGTATTTAGCGGCGATGACGTTTAAGCCGCAGTTTCCACGGGTCGGACGTAATCGGTGGCGATTAAACATGGACTCTCTCCCGCATTCCCTTCGGGGGCAATAAAAAGGCCTGTGAAGCGTCTCTTTAAGAGTCCCCGAAGTCCTCGTTTCTCATCGTCGAACGCTGCTCGTCCAACCATCGCCCCATTGTTTGTTACGTTATCGAGCGCCTTTTGCGAGCTTTTATCCGCGTCACGGAGCCCCAAAACACAAGGCAAGAAACCGGAGAAGCCGGGAGAAGCTACGTGCAGCAGTTCTCGCACGTATGCATGCGATGGATACGCGCTCCCAGAGATTGTCTGAGAAATTTCTCCGGTGCGCTCCGGGGCGTTTTTACAACGGCGAGAAAGGGCAGGCGGAAGTAACGCATTTACAACTCTAATCTAATTTTTAAAGGCAATTCTCCGATATAAAAGTTTCAGCGGCATTCAGGCACAGGTGAGTGAAACGTCGGGTGAGAGAAAATGCGTGTGAATTATTCGCGATGCTTCGCGCTTAAGTGTACCTGAATCCGCCCGACTAAGTGTAACGCAAATGTAATCCCTTTTAACGCATTTATCACAATTTAGCCCGCGCTCCCTCTTTCCTATCCCGCACGCCGTTTGTACAAGTAAATGTGTAAAAGTTTTGATACTTATAAAAATAAACCCGCGAGGCTTTCCCCCCCCCCCTCCCCTCCCCCCGTGATAAATACACCCACGAAAAGCGCGCGCGGGTTTTGCGAGAGCAAATAGCTCGGCGTTCACACGGCGTGTTTGGCGCCAAACGTGGCATATGATTACGGTTTATTCGCCTCACACGAGGATTATAGCCGGCATAAAGAGGTTCGTGCAATCTCATTCAATTAGACAGAGCGGAGACAGAGGATGCGGATTAAAAGATAACGCCGCCGTCCGATACAATATTAGAGGGTGAGCAAGAGTGAGAGAGGCGAGAGGAAGCTGAAAGACGCGACTCCGTTCGTGAAATCGCTTGTTATAGAGGAGGCTTGGTATCACGGGAGCGTATTATATATCTTTACACGCCCGATGGAAATACGCGTATTAGTAGCTTAATTCACTCCGCAAGTAGATAGCGCGTAACAAAGGGAATTTAACACACAACGTAATTCCACCATGTCACGAAACTTAGGCCCTTTGTGAAAGATTTATAACAAGACCCTATCGGGCCTCTTCCCATCGCTATATATATATATATGGTACGTATAGGGCGATATCGTTATACGCCCGTACCCACAATAGCGGTAGGTATCGTCACGGCATTGGCATGGAACGATGGAAGAGAGATCACGTCGCCGCGACGAGGCAGCGCGCGTCTACACGGTTCACGACATATCGATCGAGGTTTCGCGACAGAACGCTGAGCTCAGCATTGTCTGTCGTCGTGTGTGTTGAAGGAACGTGCGGCATCGTTGCCGTGACATTTCCGTTCCTTTCAACGCGATATCGATACCGTTGGATCTAAGAGCCTTCCAGTTTAGAGCGACGGAACAATCTACCCCCGGAGAAGTTCCCGCGGGGGTAGATCCCGCGCGGTAACCCGCCGGCCGCATCTCGACGGTCATTAATTCCGCGGAAAACATTTTTTATTACTTTTCGAGAGGAGCGACGGCGCCGGAGGGATGGGGAGAGGGCTTGCAGAGAGGTACAAAGGATCGGGCTCGCTTTCTGCTGAACGTTTCGCGAGTATCAATTAAAAAGGGCATGATTTTCCAATTAATTTAAAGAGGGGCTTTAACATCCGAACGACGCTAAATCTCTCTCTTATGACAGGGCTTTAAGTATCGCACGGATGCGAACCGTTGACACATTTAATTGTAAATATTGAAAACACAAATATCACGGGGTATCGCGAAAGAACGATTGAACTCCCTCGGGTAATATGACGAACTTTCCTCTCTCGTAAGAGGAAAGGGCAACGTATGAAATTTACTCTGACATACAAATTAGATCATTTAATTTAAAGTGTAAACTTCCCTCTTTTTTTTTTTAACGCAATTTAATTACAGTCACATTTGGACACCTACTTACATTTAAGGAATTAAAAGTTTCCAAACATTTTCCGTGATTTTTTAGCGTCATGAAACTTGAAAAATAAAATATCTCGAGCGAAAGCAACGAGTTTCGAGCAAATAGAAATAATTAAATCCACGAATGGGTTCACAAAGAATCGTTACGCGTTCCTCCGCAGAAGTCGGTGCATATAACGATCGATAACTTACATGGTTTCAAGCACGGTGTAGATTTTTATCTGGCATATCAATAATGCTATCGGAAACCAACAATACTGCGTTCAATTTTCAATAACATCGTGATTTCTTTTTCAGAATTGCTTTTTCGCAACGCGAAACCGATAGTGGTATTCAACCTTCACTTTACCGCCTATATAAATAATTATTTTACAAAGATGTAAATTTGTAAAATTCTCTCTCTCTCTCTCTCTCTGATTCAAATTCGCAGATATTGAAAAAAACGTTTAATTATATTTTCTATTTTTCCTGTCGACGAGGAGTGAAGAGCACTGCACAAAGGGACAGTCCATTTAATTTGTTCGAAATTGCTTCCCAAGTCTTTTATTTCTTCTTACATGGTTACGTCGGTCGCACGGGAGCGTGTAAATTGTATTGCAATGTACACACGCGGAGGGGCTGGATTTAATTCAAGTAGTTACCCATTTTCAAGTATTTTTATTATAGAACAACGCGTACACCGATGGACGGGGACGAGAGGCACTGAACGATAAACGATGAAATGCGTTTTTGCCGCCAACACTATTTACCGAAACGGGAAATTGTCACGGGGCGGCAAAAATTTATTTGTAATCTCGACAACTGCTCGCGAGAAAGTTTCTCTCCCGACATGTTGAAATTTTATTGAAAAACATACTAGAAATCTATCTATATAGAATAATTACTTCACGCGAAAATGGCGAAATAATGCAGTAGCTCGGAAACTCGGCTAACGGAAGGCACCGACTAAGAACTTCTGAAACAGTTATCCGATCTTACCGTGACTTAAATATATATATATGCACGGTGTAGCCTAATGTTACTGCGCCGCAAGTTTTAATGGAAGAGATTGCAATTTGATAAATTCGAGATCAATCTCTCTCAACTTGGAAAATGCAATGGTAGACCGCCATTTATCTCTTCGTCTCTAATATTTAACACGTATGCCTTACAAACGTATTACAAAATCTTGAAAGAGAGAGAGAGAGAGAGAGAGAGAGAGAGAGAGAGAGAGAGAGAGAGAGAAACGCGGACAACTTTTAAATAGCAAGAAGCACTGAATAATTCATATATTTCGATATATCTCGTGAAAAGAAATGGGTTGAAAAGAGTTAATGTTAAATCTTCTTAGTCAAGGATTGACCCAGATAGTCCGGGGGTTGACCTTTCCCGCGATACTGTTTTACGTGAGTGAAACCGGTCGAAGCTGTTCGCAATCGTCGTAAAAGTAGAGAAGCCATGCTCGCCTACCAGAACGTAGCAATAATTTATGTCGCCTCCGCGAATATAGCAGCCAATAACCGCGGCCAGACGGTAACAGCCAGGGAAGATTGTCGGGTTGGTGGTGGTCGGGCAATTTCTAGGAAGGCAAAAGCGCGGAAGAAAAGGCGACAGAAAGAGGGCGAGAGGCATCACGTGAATCGCAGACTTTTCAAAAAGGGCAAAGACCCGAACGTGATAGTTACCCTCCGATTTAACCCCATCGCCAGTATATTTTTATGTCCCGAAGGCGGTTTCTGGCTGGTGAAGGTGCTGAAAACTTTTCTAATAAGAAGGATGAAGGAATAGTTAAGTTATTTCCTTCCTCCCTCTTTTATCTCCAGTTTTATTTTATAAGTAACGCAAAGTAATTTTATAAAGCAGAAATATGACATCCTTTTAACAAAATGTATTTTATTATTTAATTCTTTTTTTGTTCTTCAAGGGAGTTTCTATACAAGTCTAAAAGTTTTCGAGTCACCGCGTTACAGTAGGCAACACGTCCATTGTAAGAAAATCTTAGTTCCTGGCGGAAAATTAACTCCAAGCGTTATTAAAGGAACAAAAAGTTTGTCGATCCCGGTCACGCAACAAACGTTAAATAATGCAATGTTAAAAAATAGAGTTATTAATAGCAAAATGGATAATTGTAATAATAATAGCAAATTTAGTTTGTCTTAGAAAGACAGGCCGGAAACTACTTATCGTGTCTCACGAAAGTAGTTGAAGAACTCTATTAAAGTTATGAGTGTACCACACACTCGTCTACATTCTAAAAGCTTGCGTGAAAGAATCTAATACTTTACGTTGTACTCACATTAACATTAATATTTTCTTATTGCCATAACCGGCTTAAATCTATAAGATAAATGCAGATATTCTTTTATTTACAATAAAATTACGTTTCAAAACTTTGATGTAGAATATAACGTTAAATGCCCTAAACTGTCGTTATATGTGCTTATTGTTTAAACTACGCAGGATTAAGTGTTTGCGCGTAAAACATAAACAATCTATATTATACACTAAAATTATGTTTTATGTGTCACCTATGTAAACAATAATCTAAAAATTATCAAAGATTTAAATTTCATCAGAAACAGCAAAAATTATATTATATTATAAAAGTTATATTTCTTCATTTTTAACATTTTACATTTTTATTTTATCAGTACTGAAATCATATGAACATATGAAGTTGTATAAACAATCTTACAATTTAATTAATTTTTTCTGTAAAGATAAACTCGAGTATGATAAAGTTTTTTAAAATGCAAAAAATATACTTTTATTTTTATGATTTTTTAATAGCGTTTAGTATATTACTTTACTGAAGCTTAAGGTATGTAACACTCTCGATATTATAAATAAAATAGAAAATAAAAATTTTATATTATCAAAATATTGAAACATAAATATTGGTCATCTTTCATAATAAAAAAAAAGAATTTTTAGAAAAAATATAGCCATAGTATTGCAGTTGGCCATACATATTTTATGTAGTTAATATTTATAAACTAATAAAAAAACTTATAATTTGATATATTTAGTTTTATTGTTACATACTAACATATATTTAATTTTATTTTTAAACGTTTCTAATAATGAATGTTCATACAAATTTAGCATCTACTTAACTCATTGTACGGAAAAAATTTGATATATCTATGATATATCAAATTTAAAATATTATGTGCGCAGCTTAATTTTCGTCTTTTTTATAAGATATATACATAAACACTTACTCCGAAAAAAATCATGGGCCATTTTACCCAAACTGTGAGAAAAAGATAGTCTTAGTATTTATTAAAAAATAGAAAAAAAAATAAAAAATATAATTACACGTACATTACAATTTACATACCATTATTATGTTTCTAACGTTAATTGTGACAACCATATGCTTAACCGTAATTTATTCGACGTTGTGGCAATTTTTAATGAACACATGAAAAACTTTACAGGCATTCAAAAATAAAAACGTGATATAATATCTACAATATTCTTATAATTAGTATATATAAATTATAGTAAATATCAAATATCTTTGAAAATAATTACCAGAACACATTATTTCGTAATTATTGGAGAAATTATAGCCATTAGCCCTTCTCTGAATAGCCATCGTACCCTAATTTATCCTATAGTATTATTCAATAATTTACAATAATAAATTAAATATTAAACTGATGTACTTAATAATTGATATAGAATTTATATTGCTTATATTGTTTACATGAAAAATATTTGTACAAACATAATTTGTATAAATAATGTGTAAATAATTTATGAAATAAATAATCAATATAATCTTGAAATGACGCACCCTGATTTAAATTAATATATGATAGTAATGTTATTTTATTTAAATAAAATATTATTCAGAAAAGATGGAATTATTTTATTGATAAAAATAATCATCAATTTTTATTTTAAAAATAACAAAAAAATTGTTTATTTCTTAAGAATATGTAATTGTATTATAATATTTAGTATTATATAAAATTAATATTTAGCTTAAACACAAATAAACATCAACAATTAAAAAATAAAACTACTGCGCATAGTAGTCATCAGTATAAAAGTTCGTAAGTCGAAGGGAATCGTAAGGGATACCTGAATATAAATGGACATATTTTATCGATTCTTCAGACATATTTTTCTTGGAAAATATACTGAATGGAATGTCCCGACGACCTATCCCGATAAATCAGAACCGAAAAAGTTAAGCAAGTCACCTTCTTTCTTCACGCAGCTTCATCTCGCTTGTGAAATCGATTCTCCGTCGATTTTACGCGCGTGCATTCGCTTTGGACAACTCGAGGCTTCTTCGTAGGAAGTGCTCAGAAATTTTCTGATGGAGCCCATTCGAGACATCGTGTGCCTGCGCGCAAGCACAATATTGAGTTTCGAGTCTCCCTTTATGCTTCCACATTGTTCCCGCAAACGAGACGTTTGCTAGGAGCCTTTGTCCTTCGCGGTAAACTTCGGCATTTCCGAAAATCAAAGTAGGATCCAATTTGCGAGTTTTTGACAACTTGCATATTGAATGTCACTTCGATACTTTTTTCGCAATACTCGCCTCAGACGATAACTGCGCAATCAAGTCGAAAATGATTGTTCTGTCGGATTTACCGCGAAATCAAATAAAATCCATATCAGCGAGATAAATAGTAACAATGTTTACCTATAATTTCAATCCTTCCGTATTTGTCCGCGATAGAAAAACAAATTTGCAAGCTCCGCTGTTATGATTCTTCAATTATCATTTCGCGTTATTACTCGTATGTTTTCAACATCCATTCGTTATATATGAACGCAATACTGAAATTATCGAATAATAAAGTAAAATATAAATAATATACAATTTTATATTTACCGTGTCTTTATATATTATAACTGTTACCTGAATATGCACGAAAATTAGTAATTGTTCTTTAAACACTGCACACCAACAATTGTCTGATTGTAGAAATAAATCTCAATTCTGATTCAAGACTTAAGAGTTAAATTTAAGAAATAAGGAGTAAGCACTTTAGAAATTATATTTAAATATATTGTATTCGAAGGATTATGATCTGTAATACTTTTAAAAGATCTCAGCCATTTTATCAGTATAATTTTTTGAGGGGTAATATTTTAAAACAGTTGTAGCTTTTTCAGCAATTTTTCTATAAAATTTCAAGTATAAGAATCGCAAACATTTTACTATTCCAGAGTTGTCTCAGAAATGTTACAGATATATTTCGCAACTTTTATGAAATGTTTCACTTTTTAGTTGAAATATTTCTTTCGAAATACTTTTGAAAAATTTCGGTACTTTATGTTGTTCAACCGATTCTAGACTCAAAGTTATGAAATATTTATTACTTAAGGTGTTATTTATAATAATGTGACGACTGCATAATAGATCAAGAGGAAACCGAAATGGTAATGTAGTCCTCTCATAAAAATAAATTCATAAAATTGATTTTGTGTTATATATATATATATATATATATATATATATATATATATATATATATATAGTATAGTGTTTTGTTGTAAAGTTATATAATTAGTCAAAATAAAGAGAAAATATTGTAGAATATATGTGCAAATATATGTACATATATTTATACCTATTAAATAATTACTTCAACGTGAAAATTTTAGGATGTATGTGTCACATCTCAAAACATTAAAAAAATTAAAAAATTTTATAGACTGTACACTATTATTATATATATGTGAATAACTATTTAAAATTTGCGCACAGTTCTCTTATTGACATGAAAGTTATTTAATTTCATACAGTTTTTCTATCTCATGAACGGACATGAGAATCAATTTCTATTGGTAACTGAAAGAAAGCGGACAAGAACCTCTTGAAAATTATCGAATAGTTGAAGATCGCTTTTAGACTACTTCTTTATTAAGATGTAATCTGTGTGAAGTGAATTTCAGAACGATCAAAGATAGAAACTTTTCGGAAGATTGTGTCCAAAGTTTCAACCAAGAATTCTATTTGTCGAAACTGTAATTTAATTCTCGTCTCGAAGCTGGGACTCATTTTACAAGTAATTGTTTTACAGAAATCCCAAATAAATATTTTATAAATTATTTTAAATTGTTTTAAAAATCAATCTTGTAAATTTTTTGTACGTTCAAAACTTGTTTTTCTCTCTTGAAACTTTAAATGTAATAATAATAATTTTTGTATATCATGAATATGTTATTTTAAACCACATATTTCTCTTTTGCATTTCTCTTTTGAATTGTAACGCACATTGTGCGGACTCTCTTTTTTTTTATTTATACTTCGCCTACAGCTTGACATCAAGGTTTATTTTAAATTACACAGTATTAGTTCTGCTTTGCAACAAGCTATTGTTATATAAAATATAAAAGCATTCCGTAAAACGACGCAAGCGTACAATGAATTGTACTTGATCATGGATTTCAGAATACATATATATTTTCTCCAATGATACAAGCGTTCCGAACTAGCGTTTCCAATTATGTTTTAAAACGGGCACCCTATACCTTCTTCTCGTCCCGTTTCGCTGTAAACTTTCGCCGATTTAATTTATACGCATTAAATCTCGGACGGTCTGGGAGCAAGTCGTGAGCAAGAGCGTAAGTTTCATCAAATACATAATTGAAAGAGTTTGATTGTCCTTGAATGGATTCCGTGTAGGCAAGTCATTTATAAGCGAAATGTCGGACGGTCTCTTGTCCGGAGAATTTACGCATATACCTTCGGGAAAATCGATACACATTGTCAATAAATATATCGACGCTCTCTACCGCACCAATTATCGGGCTTGCGGAACCCGCATTTGTCTCTCGCGCGTCTAATATTTGAGAGGAAAGCTGGAGGAGGATGTATTACATTCCTGCGGTGGATGAGAAATACGATCGCGCGCATAAACTTAGGAATTGAACGGCGAGGGCAAGGAAATTGAAACCGCGGTGTCTAAAAAGCCATTATATAAACAGCTTGTTGTTGCAAAGTAGCGGAAAGAAGAAACACTATCAATTTTCTTGGGACACACGTTTTACCGGATACATCCCCTCGAGGGACATTTCGGGTCAACACCAGACAGACGAATGTTTAGTAATACCGAGCTACGTAATATCACTAAAATCTCTTAACAGATATTACATACATCCTATATTTCATGATTTAAACATTTCAATCTCCACGAAAGCTCGCACGGTCCAGCAGATCGAGCTAGCAGGAATCGTGCTCTTTAATTATTACATATTACTAAACGTGTCCAACGTGTAAAATCATTAAAGTACTTTGAGTACGTCGGTGAAGATATACACGTATCATCATTATTAAACGCTATGCTGTTATGCAGTAGCTTACATTTAATTTCAAGACTTGATATGAGCTTAATAAAAAGAAACGTATAACACTTCAAACACGCAAGCTTAAAAATTATGGAGGACGTCGTTCTAAAGTTTAATTTTTTTATATACTTTCTTTTTTTTTTTTATAGTTTTTCCGTCCTTCGTTATGTGATCTTTATAAGTTCCTTTTAGCTCCATCGCGAGAAATATAAAGTTGAAGGCGTTAAATCCGGAAGAGAAATGTGATGATAAGTAGCCCGAGTAGGCATTCCAGCCACGTCAAGCGGGATCGCGAGGCGCGAAAATCACGAGTAACATTCGCGCCGACACCGATTCGCCCGGAAATTATCGTTTTAATGGTAGTGCGATGGCACTGCCGGGATCGTTTTATGTCTCCGAGATCGTTTTATATCGCCGCGAATTACGAGTAAACTCACTATCTTTCCTTTACGCGCGAATTTACGAGCGGAAGAAAGCCCGAGAGATCGATGACCGATTGCAGTTATTGTACAATGATGCAATTCGAATGGGATTGGCCGAATTCGCCTGTCTTCCTTCCTTGATTTTTTCAACGATATTCCAGTATATCCCGTTTTCCTCGTACACAACACGCAGGTGGTAAAACGAATAGATATCGAAAAGTTTGTATTGATTTTGTGTTAATCGACACGGCCGTAAACAACATAGAACTCCAGTGTAAATAATAATAATTCTCTTCGCGAGGTGTACATTGGTTAGTTAATAAAGCCCCGTGTTCGTAAGGCACGCAGCGTTCATAAACTAGATATTGGTAAAGCCGTAAAAAAAAATAAAAAAAAAAAGGCAACATCGAGTGCAGAGGCAAGTTAATCGCCTGATAAATTTGAGTCTGACTTAATTAACTAATGAATTTTTACCGGTTATTCCCGTGCATCCTACTGCTGGACCTCAACTTTAATTTAATATGTAATTTTGGCTTAGTTAGTTTTTAAAGCTCTCCAGTGACCCCTCTATTTATTGCGCAGATTGCGCCAGGTCATCCTTTAGCCGCAGACACTCCAAGTCGCATGAAACAGAACAGCGATTATTCACGACGTCACTAACCGAGTACAGAAAGTTTCCGAGAGAGGTTCAGAACTCACCGATAAGAATTAATTTCGGATGCAGCGACCTTAAAGGGATCACTGGTCCAAGACTGTAGGGAACTTCTTCATGATTATATAAATCTAAAGAGCAGTTGGCGATAATTACATAAATATTTTATCGTTACGCGCACCTCTCCGAAATCTTTAACAAACTGAAAATTCACCAAACGAGATTTTTCTTCATATTCCAAATAGCTCGAAAGATACTTGTCCATTATATTGTTCACGTTACCGAATAAATAAACCATTCTGGTTTCCGTCGTGTCTGGAAATAAAATCCAGCGACGGATAGCTACACCTTAAATGCACAACAAGGATAAAGGTCTAAGAATATAAGAACCCGATGGAGAGAAAAACAGACTTGCATTAACCTACTGAGAACGCTGAATATAGAAATGGGATATTGCATTAAAACAAACTTTAGCTGTCACCCTCCTTGTGGGGCATAAGAACTACGTAAACCGCGTATTTTACGTTAATACGATCGCAGATATGCTTTTTGTGACAACACTTTTTGTAAGCACCGAGTGAGTAAGATGCTCGAGTGTAGAATTTACGTTTTTTCGTACTTTCGTAATTGTTATCTTGTAATTTTCTCAGCCGCGCATATCTCAAGCAAACCCAGTCCTCTATTGTATTTTCAACGTCCGGAGAACAAGAGAACATCATCTGTTCTAACATCGACGGCCGCCCGCGCCGTCTCGTTTCAGCGTCCCGGGACAGTTTATCTCCTTGAACGGATCCTACTATCAGACGAAATAATTCGATTTCGTTTTGCTTTCTTTCGCGATCATTCAATTTCGGCGGACAATCAAGGGCCCTGCGCAGAAACGACAAGTAATCCCGAACTGACTCTCTATTAAAATCCGAGGTGGATTCTTTGTGTTCTCCGAACAAAACCAACTTTTTCAATCGCTTCGTGCTGCAGAACGCGGGTCAGGATCATAGATCATTTTAAGGATTCCGTACGATAGTTATCAGTTCTAAACTCCGGATAAAAGGACGACAGCTGTAAAACTGCTGCTGTCTTCGTTTTAAGTTTAATACAAAAAGAAAAAAATGTTCATTTTTCTTAGAATTTTATACGCGTCTAAAAGAAAAAGTAACTGCATCTACCTTTTTAGTATTATTAATAGGACTCTAAGGCAAAAAATTACCACCGTTTTTCATTATAAAATATCTTTGAATTGGCTTTACAAAGAATTCCAAATTCTTTTATACACTTAAATATATTAAAAACTTTTTAAAATTAACATTTTATATACACAATTGGATAAAAATGCATTTTTTCTTTAAAATACTACGAACACTTGACTAAAGCGGTTTTTATTTTCTGCCCTAAACAAAGTTTTCCCTAAACAAAGGAAAGCATCTAGGTGCGTTCAGTCTCAATTTGTGTATGTCCTTTATAGAGGATGTTTTGGAAAATTGCCTTAGGACACGAATGATCCTATTGTATATAAAACGGTTCCTTGTTTTATATTTACAAATTTTTATATTTACATATTTTCCTTTATTTTTATCTATATAATTCTCGTTTATATTGAAGGAATTTCACAAATTATTATAAAAAAGTTAAAATTTCAACAATCATATAAATACTTACTAGAAATGTTATGCTAAAGTATATGTAAGTCATTAAAGAATTGTTTATATCTGTAAAGTAACGAAAAATAACGACAGTAATAAAAAGTAATAAAAGTAATAAAAATTAACTTAAACACAGATAATTCAACTGTACCCAGGAAAAATGTCATTAAAGAATTTTTTATATCTGCAAAGTAACGAAAAGTAATGACAGTAATAAAAAGTAATAAAAGTAATAAAAATTAACTTAAACTCAGATAACTCAATTGTGCTCAGAAAAGATGTCTAAAAGACGAAAACAACATATGTACAGGAGGTGAATTCATGCTAATAACAACAAAATTTTTTTCGTTATTAGCATGTAATCACCTCCTTTTATGTTTTAATTGTGCAAAAGAATTTGGAATTCTCTCTCTCTTTCTCCCTCCTACCCCCTTCTCTCCCTCCCTTCTTCCCTCCCTCTCTCCCAACCCATCTTTCTCTTTCTGTAAAGCAATTCTAAAATATCTTCACAGTAAAAAACATTTTGCATTATGGTTTGCGTTAAAACCTTGTTAAAATTTTTATGTTAAATTCAACATTTACTTGTTATTTTAACATATTACTGTTGTGTTAATTCAAGTGAAATATTAAGTTATTAGAATTACACACACTGAAAAAAAGTGTAAAAGTGACACAATGTGCACGTATTTTTAATTTTACATAATAATATATTCTTTGTTATTAGTAATAGAATTTATTTGTTGAAATTGACAGAAAAAAATGTTAAGTTTATTCTATAATACAAGAACGACTGTTATTTCTCGACGTGATTGTGTAATATATGTTATAACAGTATTAAAGTAACATGTTACATGTGTTACTTTAACATAATTTTCTCATTAAATTGTTACATAAAAGTTATGTCAAATTATAAAATTTACATTTATTTTTATGTTAAAATATAACATAATATTTATGTTGCTATTTAACATATGTTTAATATGTTAAATTAACAAAAAAATTTTTGTGAACCGCTTGAGACAGGCGATATCTGTTAAATTTAACACAAATTTTTTTACTGGGTTCTAATTTAAAAAATGTTATTTGCTTTACCATCCTCTTTAGATATTAAAATCCTTCTCTGAATTTATACATTTTATTTGAAATCTGAAATTTTACGCTTAGTGAACGTTGTTGTGTGCAGTTGTATGAAATTAAATTATTACACACGCGTGTGCGTGCGCGCGCGCGCGTATGTGTGTGCGTGCGTGCGTGCGTGCGTGCGTGTGTGCGTGTGTGTGTGTGTGTGTGTGTGTGTGTGTGTGTGCGCCTTTTGCAGCAATCAAATGACTAAACCGATTAAAGCAATCTATTGGAGACTATATCGAATTTAAGTTATAAACTCACGCTGCAGAAAAACTATAATGATTGGATGAAAGGGTAACTGCTCCACGCCGCGCGATGTAAAAGTTAGTAAAGTTGAAACGAACGGAAGCACACAATCCTTTTTTTAATTTAAAATTTAAAGTATTCTTCAGTTTTACAATCTAATCGACTTTACTTGCTAATTATTATTACCACCTACTTTCAAAACTTGTCAATTTTTAAATAGAATACAAAGACTTGAAAATTATCCACGGTATAAGCGTACGAGAACGCAGTTAAATAGAGAATTTATAATTATTATATATTGACAACTATAACTTTAATAAATATATTTTCAATACAGCCATCATTTTTCTACCAATTTACATACAAAATTCGGAAAATTGCTTTTTTGCATTGAATGATAAAACAGGTCAAACGATTCTCAATCGAATAATGACAATTGCATAAATATTGAACGTTCCGCTAGTCATTGGCACATTGTGCGATTGACTTATACATTAATTAATATACGTTTGATTTACGTGCTAATTAATGTAACAGCAACCGGAGCGCTAATGTTTCTGTGGCTAATACTTGGGGTCAAAAGGCCAGTTATTTTCGATAGTTGGTACAGAAATCGATCAATCACGTCCCCTTTTCTTATTCGGATGCATGCACATGTAAAAATACGTTCACGCGGGTCTAACGCAAACTCAATGCTAATCAAAGTTTTCTTGCTCGCAAAAACCCGTGATTATTTGCAAATCAGTATCAACACAAAATTTGTTACAGACAAATCAATCAGAAGGATTAAACGTACAGATGGATAAACACTTAATTTTTAACCATATTTTAGTAATAAAAAGTTCCTTTCTTTAAGTGCATTACAGCATCTGATAATTACTATAAAAATCTGCAATAAAAAGTAAAGGGACATTGATACGCATCGATAATTATTACAATTAATAATAATTACTATGTAATTAACCAGATGGTTATATTCGAAAACATATAAATTCCTTTGGCAGCACTGATTATCTACATACTTCTATCGTATGTATATGATTTCTCTCTCTCTCTCTCTCTCTCTCTCTCTCTTTCTCTTTCTTTATTATACAAGTGCCGTTTGAACAATGAAATAACCATTGAATAATTAGCGGCGGGATTGCGATTCAGGAAGGAATAAAACAAATCACACGAATTCACGGCCGATATACAATCATTATAATTTTAATCATTATCATCTTATTATGCGAATTGCTTGAAAATCCGCCAACGAAGTGATCGATGCCAAGTATTCGATAGCGCTTGCGGAATGCGAAATGATCGGGTTATTTGAATTTCTAATTTAACAGCCGTGCACAAAGGGTTCGGTATTAAATTCATATTGCGAATACGAACGCATAACAAAGGTTCCGTAATTCCGCGGGGACGTAAATGACGGATGATTTCGCAACACGCGAGATATCCCCAGTAAAAATGAAAATATATGGTGCGCTACGATACTTTTTGAACTCGCATTATACCGCGGGCGGTTTATTTCGGCTATTTTTGTTGTCTCTTGGACATTTCCCAGAAGCGCTCTTGCGCGATGCTAGAAAATCTTCCGTCCTCCGTTCTCGAAAGTACCGAAAACGCAATAAGAGTCCTCATTAGAATTAATTATTTGTTCCTCTATCCTTCTGCACTCCTTACCTACGATATGCTATTTTAAATAAATTACGTTTCTCTTAAAGATTAATTGCATTTTTTTTGCGTCACATTAATATCAAACGTTATTCGCGTTGTATAACGTCTGTGAGACTCGTCGTGACACTTCTGATGTGCAAATTCATCACGGCGCTTATTTTTTATTATTAGATTTCTTTTCTGCTGGTGCATAAATAATGCACTTAATAAATACGTGCGTTAGATGTATCGCGTAACTTTCTGCATGTAACGCATACTTTTACTCTCCTTGGCTCAACGTCCAAGCCATGTATCATGAACTACTGCTCAAAAGTCCTATAAATAAGAGAAGCAGCGCCGCAATAGTTTCTGCTGTTTCTGCTAACATAACGCATTACTTATCGATATCGCTTGTATCACTTCCACGCCATCTGATTTCTTCGACAGCTGTGTTTAGCTTTCACCTTATATTTCTTAAACTTTCCCGTAGAATTTTCCACTTCAAATAGATTTTCAACACTTTGCCGTATATTTCATCGCTGTTTCGTCGCTATGTAAAATTGCTCGTAAGTAATTCGTCTATTTAACAATATTTAATTAGTGACATTATTTCTCTAAGATAATACTATTAAATTCAACATGCGGATAAAAATTTAAAAGATAATGATTTAAGAATTAAAGTTGTAGAAAAGATTCCATTTCACTTCGTTTAAGGAACATTGTATTCTTTTTTTTTTTTTTTTTTGTTAAAAGAAATTCAATTCAAGCCGTTTGCTTAAGTTATTTCTACTCTGGAGAATCCTATTGGTAGCTGGATTATTATCGACGAAGATTTCGATTCCATCAGTACGTACAATCCTTCTTCATCAAGGAAAGTAATATCCCGAAAACCTTTCTCTCTTTTGAGCTTTTTCCTTGATCTTTTACTTTTCTGTATTGAATGATTTTGTAACCGAACCTCAAATTGAAATTATAAAACGTCATATATTTCAAAATAATCAATCAAATTAAAATTATATGTCTACTCTCTAGAGTTTTATTTAATAAGATAATCTTACTTTGTAATAACTTGTAGTTATTGTTATATATGTAAGAAGTATTGACAGTTAATCGTTGAGAAATCAATTTTTCTTAGTGAAATATTAGTACACTTAAGTACGTTTTTACCAACGTAGATTAATTTACGTAGATTAATCTTGATTTTACTTTTACTTGTTATCTCATTCTAGTTACAAAACTTAGAAAAAGATCAACAGTATGTTCGAGATTAAAGTTAATCTACGTTGGTTGAAATGGGCCTTAGAAATGAAAATAACTGCATTGTTTATATCGCACATAATACAATGATAAATATTTCATAAAATAAATATGTATATGCAAATACAGTTTATGTATGCAAATGACTAAACTTTAAAGCAAAAATGTGTCACGCATCTTTATTTATTTTTCTCTATTTTTTACTTATCTCTTTCATAATTTACATTCTGTTACAAAATAATTGTCAACAAAAAAATGTACAAAAAAGTTATATATGTGTCAGCTAAAAAGCTGTTAAGACTTTAAATTTTAATTCAAGTGTTTTTCTTTTAATTAAATAATTAAGTAGTTTTAACAAGAGAAAAAGTGTTTTATTAACAAGTTTTTATTTACTTCAGCAGTAATAAAATTGTTTCTGCCATAAAAAAAAAAAATAAAAATTACAATTTTTCGGAGAACACAGGTAGAAAATTTCATTAAAATATTGGAAAGATAATTCAATTATCAGAAATAATCTGCTTTTTTGTCTTTACTTGTGTCTCTCTTACTTCTTTCCTCGCACGCACTAAAAAGGACATCTGCCTATCATCGGCGAGATTTAAAAAGTTACAAGGTAAAGGGTTAACAAGCTTAAATAGTTTACCGAAAAATGCAATATTTCGCAAGTTGAAACTTAAGCAACTCAAGACAAAAAGCGGCATCGGAGAAAAAAAGGTCTTTCCCTTGAAAATATTTACAAAAATATGACGAGCTTACTTTTCTTCATAGAGAATAAATGTGGCAAATTACTTTTTTGCCAACGATATATCTCAACATATAAAATGAGCTTTATATAAAAGGACAATTACACACGCCTCATCGTAAATTAAAGTTCTTTGTGAACTAGAGGATATTACGAACTTTTCTTTGTACTACTCGTTATTGCGCAAAATTGTCACGTAAAAAGTTTCGATAAGTTTGCGATGGATAATTTGTGCGGTGCTAATTAACTAATGTTAATTAAATGACTGCAAATACTAGTAGGACTTTTTTATGAAGAGCTAATTATTGAATATTTTTTAATTAGATGTAACAAATGAAATAGATTAAAATTATTTAAAAAAGAAGTCTTTCACGACCAACCTCAAACGCATACACTTTTCAGTTTGTGGAGCGAAAAAGATAAGTTAAACGAAAAATGTAATCATTGCAGCTGTCTGCTAAAAATGGAAAAGTTTATACAAGAAGTTGACAGATGGCTGGTGCCCTGCGGACATCTGCAAGCACCATCGTCTTGCAGACGAGTGTATAAAAGCATAAAGAGAAGCAGAAAAGATCATTAAAAAGAGACAGTTAAGAATAAGAAATGCTTAAGACGCAGACAGCACAATTCGTAGCAAAAATATGATAATACATTTTGATTTGAACAATACGAAACGACGAAAATAATGCAAAACAAAACCGTAGGGTGTAACAAAAACTAATAATAATGATAAAATAAAGCAGTTACACAACACGTATATTTGATTGTACGGTACTATAATGAAGCAATCTTGTTAGTAATATATATTATAAATTTGAGTATCGTATTATAATTATCGCTGTAGTTACACAACTACCCATTACTACTGCTTGCTAAACTAATTGACCGCTACTGGCTGTACATGGCTGCTGTAATTTTGCCTGCGGGCATTCACGAACGTCTGCGCCGCATTTTGTTATCAACTTGCTCAATGCCTGGTCTACACAATTACGAATTATAAAGACGATATTTGTGAGTTGTTAAACGTTTACAGTATATAAATTTCGCGAGATTGAGAACATTTGATAAATTTTAAGCAAATCAATTAGCGGGCGACTATTATTCATCATAGATTAATAAATCTATTTGTTTAATAAATTAGTATTAATGTTAATTATTATAATAGTAATATATAATAATAATAATACATTTATTAAGTGATAATATTTTAAATAACACAGATCTGCAATGAAAAAAATTTTTAACAATTTCAAATGTTTTTAATGTACTTTTGCTGTTTAAAATGCGAATTTATTATCCAGATTTCACATTATAAATGGACAATGAATTCGTGTGTCCAGCAAAAATATATTAAAAACAGCTAAAGTTAAAAAAAGAATTCTCAATTCGCACGGTTGTGTAATCGTAATTTATATATATTTTTCTTTTCTACGTTTATATTCGTTTAATGTTTCTTTTTCTCTCCTTTATCTTAAGTAATTTTCTGAAAAGTTTGCAGCAAAAAGCCTTCAGTTAACTTGGTGAATAGCTTCTTGGAAAAGTGGAAAAATTCACTCAGCCTCTTTTATATTGCTGATTTCTCGACCTAACAATATCAATAATTGCAATAAAGAAAATAGTAATAACCACGATAACTTGCCTCGGCTGAACTGCTCGTAACTGGCAATTACCCTCTCGGCATTCTTCCTGGCGATGTAGAACCACTCGCTGCTGTTGCTCAAGTACTTGTACTGGATCGCGAGGTCCTTCACGAGGATGCCGTCCTGGTTGGGCAGCCGATGGGCGAACGGGCAATACAACCACCGATCCCGGTACTGTAACTTGTCGTAACAGTTGCCGGCGGCGAAGATGTCCTCGTCGAACTCGACCATCGAGAGTACGCTCGCGTGCAACAGATACTCGGAGGAGAGCATCACTTCCGGCGCGTACTTCCAAAGCCGGGTGAGCATGTTGGCACGATTTACGGCGAATTCCGCCTCCAGGCGAAATCTTTCCTGCGCGTATTGGTCCACCACGCCCTCGCCGAGGTTCAAATCGGTGCCCGCGGTGCAGTTCTCCCCCAGGGTGTGCTGATTCTCGATTATCCGCAGGAAACGCGTCACGATGTCGACCTGGGCGGCCTGCGGCCTCCTGCGAGTCGGCCGTTCGGGCGACGAGACGTTCGCCGGTTCCTCGTAACTCGCGTAATCCAGCGCCACATCTTGCGGGACGTCCTCCTCGAGGTCGTGGATGGACTCGCTGGTATCGTCGAGCGTGTCGATGCTGAACGTCTCCGTTGTGTTACGGTCGGTCGTCGCAGCTGCCGGCGCGACGGTCTTATTTAGAGACATCGCCTTCCTCAATTTACTCATAGGGTCGTTCTTGTAGGAGCTCTTGAGGGAATCGAGCTCAAGGGTCGAGCGCAGAACACCGTGATTCTCCGAATAATGCATTTTGAGCGTATCCTTCCGCGTCTCATCTTTGACCTGATCCGCGGATCGACTGTTCGCATTATCTTTAGAGATATTCGGTTCAATCAGCCAGGAAAGATTACGTGTGAGGGGAAAAGCGGAATTCTCCTCGGTAACGCTCCCCCTTTTACCCTGATACAGCTTGAGTAAACTTTCCAGTCCTTCTGATACATTATTCTCAATTCGATCGAGAGATTGGATGTTGACCGAGTTATCCTTTGAGAAATTTCGCTCAAGAAGCCAGGAATGATTACGCCTCGGTGAAACGGATCCCTCCAGAAAATCACTCACTTTTTCCACTTGACGCGCCTTGAAGTGATTCTCGTGATCCCCGCGAACGTCGGGCTTGATCCTATTTACCGCGCCGTCCTTCGAGCCAGGATCCCTCGCGGAATCCTCTATCTTCTGGCGCGCGAAATGGCTCCTGGATCTCCCGTGGCGGATCTGCGATCTTTCGATGCTCGTCATGTCCACCTGCTCGATCCTCTCCGTCCAGAGAATCTCCATCGGCCGGATGCCCGTCGGCGAAACTTCCTCCGCGGAATGACGGCCTTCCGCCGTTTGCGGGCGGGTTTCCACGGCGCGGAGTTCCCGGCCGCCGCCGCCGCCGCCGCCGCCGCCGTCGAGGGCAGCGATTTCCGCGGAGTGACGCGTCGACGTCGGAGAAACTTCCGCGGGATGACTTTCCGCGCGGCGTAGACGACTCTCGTACGCGGTTATCGGACGGCGATTCAACAAAGTCCCCGCCGCCGAGCGATCGACCGCCGCGATCGGATCGCGTGTAATCGTCGGGCGGGCCTCGGCGGCGCGGAATCCCGTCGGGTCGACGAGCTTGCGATCGACGAGGGCCGTCGAGCGGTGGTTCTGCTGATGACGCAGGCACTCCTTCGCAGGCTTCTCGATCTGCGGCGGTACCTTCTCGCGGTGGCCCGCGAGGGAATCTTGCGTGAACGTAAGCAGGATGAGCGCGCACCAGATGCCTGACGCACTCATCTTCAGCCGCTCATCTTCCCCGTTCCGCGCGACAAACCGTCCGCTTGTTACATCCACACGCGACGGCACGTCGTTTCCTCGTGCCCGATCGATCTCAATCCCGACATTCCCACGGCGTGGGATTATCGCCCGTGTGTAACAACAGCTATTGCAACAGCTGCTCGCGATAACGTGACCACGCCTGATACATTAGTACGCAATTATATGTTTCTTGAGATCAATTTAATCATTCTCCTCCTCGCCCAAGTAATTAATTTCAACGTCTCCGCAAACCAAAATGACCGTCATCCATCTCTTCTTCCCGCATATGGCGTGTACTATCGTTACGCTTCTACCGAGAGATTTCAGCGTTACAACTTTGGATATCAATTTCACGCAACGGTCATATTTACAACACGACTATACCTCTAATCGCGCGGCTACTAACGACACGATATCTCTATACTTCACGAGATCATTGAAGTATAGGGGATTTTAATTTAACGACCCTTACATCTCACCCCCGGAACTTCGGGCCCTTAATTTAAGTCCTTTGCCGATAGAGAATGGCCCTCTAACGTCTTTGTTAATCTCACGCAGCTTCTTCCTCACCGTATTTAATAGATCCTGGCGCCGAGCATCCTCGGAATCTCCGCGCAATCTTACATCTCTCAAGACTTTATGGCCCTTAATGAATAGTATCCCTTTTAATAGACTCGATAACTAATAGCTCCTCCCGACATCTCCGCAATCAACTTACCTCCCGCCCGAAACTGGCGCAATTTCAATGTTTGCTCCTTTTTTTTCCTCCCTTTATCAGCGAAACTCACGAATACGGCGGCTCTCAACGGTGGATATACCTCGCGGTAAATCGATCTCGTCGGTGATCCGTTCTCGTTGCTCTTGAGATTAGACCGTGCGTGAAGTGTTTTTGCGCGGGCTACTAATCGAGATGTCTCTCTCACTATCTCTCTCTCTCTCTCTCTTTCTCTCTCTCGTTCCTTCTCTCGCGCGGTAATCCGATTTCCACGCAAATACCTCTCAGTTGATTTTTGTGCGGCTCATGTGGATCGGAGTTTTGTGGGAGTTGGGGAACCCCGGGGGGCGCAACTGCATCGCAGGATCGATCGGAGATCGGCTAATATGGAAAGTGTTCAAAGCCGAAAGCGTTCGCTCGGTATTTCGGGAACGTCACATCACGATTCGATCTACCAGACCGATCTCCTACCGGACGAGGCCATGTCGCGGCTACGTTTGATCGACAAGTTCATCGCGTGTATAATTACCGTGGAATCAACGCCGCCCGCGATTCGGAACGATAAATAAGAGCGATCCTCCTCCCCCGATACTGTTCGGTTCCTTCGGCAGCGATCTCACACAAATGCAAATTGCAATTAATCGAGCTCTTCACTGACGACACCGGCCCGATTTGTCCCTCTCAATCCCGCGATTTTGCAATTTTTCACACACATCGTCATAGTTTACGACACACTCACATTACATCGCACGTTGCGGCGCGAGAGAAATACAGACATTCGCGGCGAATATTGATGATATTTTAACGAAAAATTGGTACACGGCAAACTCATCTGTTGGCGCGAGTCGCCATTTCGGCCCGCTAGCGATTAATGATAGTGTTAACGTTCCAAACATTGTTGCGCACCTAATTGTTAATAAAGCATACACGTATTTATTTGCCCCGTTAGTCAATTACTTCCTTGCTTGCTTGCTTGCTTGCTTGCATGCTTGCTTGTTTAGCCGAACAATCGTAATCGTTTATCCAACGTGCACCATGACGCGCATACGTCCTGCAATTAAGTGGACAGTTAAGTGGCCGGAATCGTAAAACGAACATGCCTCCTTCATCAATTTTAATCGCGTATCGCTCCTACTTGCGGTAAGGGTGTTGAGCGCCAATAAAATTTGAAAATGCGAAATGCGAGCAAAAGAACATACATGTGCAAATTGGTGTAACGATAAATGACAGAAATTAAATGCGCCTTCAATTATATAATAATCATCAACTTTTGCGAAAATATTAGGAGATAACGCAATTTCATCAAATATAATGTCCATGCGAAACTGCGCGTTAAAAGTCACATATATAATAATTCCATTCCTATTATTAACGAGAATTAAATCTGCATCGGCACATTGTTTCGTAATTATACAAATTAATAATTTTGCTTTGATGTATATTCGATTACAGATTAACTAATACGATCTTGTGAATAAACGACTCGCGGTTTTATGGAATTTCATTCGTGCGTCGTAATCGGCGAAATACCGAGGACCAAAAAAATTTCATTTATGTGCAAAAATATTTTTTTTACTCGATCAAACTGATAATTATAATTTATTTTAAAGGGGGACTTGTCCGACTCCTCTGTAATATTAGTTAATTAATTTGATTTCTCTAGTAGTAATCTCCTTGAATTTTCTTTTATTTCTTCGCGAACCAAAAGCTTAAAAAAAATAAGAATAAAAATCGTAAGAATTTAAACCTACGTTTGCAAACAGTTTTCAAAGAAGTGATAAGCGAAGCAAATTTTGATCTTTTTTTTTTATTCTCACAACACGAAAAGATTAGTATAATTTTCTTGACAATCAACTTTTAACAAATTATTTTTAAAACTTCGATTCACGAAGCTGTATTGTCGGATTAAAAATCGCGTTCCAAAGTGCATTTATTTTTAATAATAATATTCGACAATTAATTCCATCCTTTCTACTACGACATATGTATTAAATCGCGTTGCATGCATTCTCTTTTTTTTTAAAATTAAATACAAAGAGCAAAAATTTCAACAAAAGAAACCGAAAATTATTTTTCAATCAATTCAACAAATCAACAATGTCCCATACAATTCTATTTTACATTAAACCGTTATTAATCGTTTCCGAACAATTATACATGAATCGCTCATAATCGGTCATCCGTCATAAATGTTCGAGATTGATAATCGGATTAAGGGACGTACATCTACACAGTCCTCGCAATCGCACGAATTGAACTGCGTCCCTCGCAATCTCATGTCTCCTAAAGAAAATTAAAAAAAAAAAAAAAAAGAAGAAGAAGAAGAACGAAACAACCCGCGTGCGATCCACCTTACATTAGGGGCAGCGAATCTCTGACGGCGTGCCTTTCTTTCTTTCGCGCCTCCCGATCGGCTCTCTCTCATCAGTTTCAAGTTGGATCGACGGATCGAGTGTGCAGACTCGCCCTGTCGGCGGTCATTTTACGGCGATTCCCTGGAAGAGGACCAGCGAACTTTCAGTTTTTGCCCCCAGTCCTTTTACCCTCTCGCGCGATCGCGACGGATCTGTATGCGCTCGCACGCGGCGTCAAACTGACGACGACGACGAGGGTTGGGAAACCCGCCACCCTTCGTGCCAACCAATGTGTGAATGCAGAGCGCATGATCTACCCCTCTCTCCTACCGCAAGCGAACCTCGCGCCGGCATCCCGACGCTCTCCCGACGCTTAATCTAGATCTTAATCTTCATCTTCGGTACGCCATCTCCGCGCCGTTTTATGCTTCCTGCTGGGATCGTACGAATAAAATGGACCTTCCATTCCGCCGTGGCAAAGGAACGCGGTTGCGAAACGCGAGCGTACATACAGAGTGTGCCAGACCGCGCTTCCGAGAATTTAGCAGGACGTCCCTATTTTTTTATAACTTAAAAATTTTTCACGTGCGTCACACGTTTATTACATTGACATCCGTTTGAAATTGTTTTTATAGAACGGGCCGAAAAATAAGATATTTTTACGCATTACGTAAACCTGTTGTTCAGAGAGAAATATAAATAACGTATGCCTGCTTTAAAAATATATAAAATATGATGCAAAATTAAAGTAAATATGAAATTAAATAAATCAATAATAATTCTAAATAAATACGCATATCCACATGTTAACCACGATTTAGTCTCAATATATTATCTAAAAATAAAAACAAGCAATTTTTTTCTTTATACTTGCTATTTTTTAATTATCGGAGAGAATTATTAAAAATTTTATTTTTTTTGCGTAAAAATCAGAAAAAAACCGATGCTGAATCCGTAATTTAATGCCGAATGTTATAAAAAATATTGTTTTAAAATTTCAAATTAATTATCATGTGAGTTACCGTTTTGAAAAAAATACGTTCAAATTTTTACAATGTTATTTTAATATGATTTTACATCTTACTTTTGTTAACAAATATATATTTTTTAAAACAAAAAATTAATATTATTTATCTATATCTTTAAACAAGAGTGTTATGATATTGAAAAATATCCTGTATATTTTTTTCGATTTGTTAAAAATCTATAATCCTTTAAGAGTAAAGAGCAGTTGGTTTTCCATTGGCACCTAACAGAACAAAAAATCATCGAGACGTTAAAATAATGTCAAAATGACTCCGAAATGATTATTAAAGTGACTTTTCAATCACATTCAGTCACGATTTATTTTAACGATTTATTTTTGACGCTATCATGACTTGTTGGATGCAAAGTAATTTTTAATCGCTAGGAAACTCTATTTATATATTAACATTATCATAGAAAAAGACTTGAAAATTAGCTGAGTAAAAAGGAAGTA
This sequence comes from Monomorium pharaonis, assembly GCF_013373865.1. Classification (NCBI taxonomy): domain Eukaryota; kingdom Metazoa; phylum Arthropoda; class Insecta; order Hymenoptera; family Formicidae; genus Monomorium; species Monomorium pharaonis. Next base: position 21,250,040 of record NC_050470.1, on the reverse strand, counting down.
CGATTAATATGGAACATTCTATATTATGTATTTATTTAAGGAGAGACTCGAAGCTCTCGCTTTTAAACTCGCGTAAAAGATTATAGTAGCCTTCATAAAAACATGAACAAATAGTTACGTTTATCGTGCGTTAAAACGTTATACGTTTAAATAACATTTTTTAATGAAACGCGAATAAAAGTTCATTATCTAGCTATAAAAACTCCGCTCCGATCAAAATTAAGTTCACGGGCTCACTTCGGAAATGTTTGTGCTGAAAATATATCTCTTTTACGCATTTCTATTTCATTTTGTAATCTATCTTAACGGTTCAATTGTTGATTTAGCTCTGTAACGTTTTCAAAAAGACAAATACCGCAATAGTTATTTATTTTGAAAGAATCAAGAGACACGGTAGTGGCTCGCGCCATTATATAACGTTATATTCTCTCTCTCTCTCTCTCTCTCTCTCTCTCTCTCTCTCTCTCTCTCTCTTTCTCTCAAAAGACCTATCGGTTAATAAAAGGTTCTATCTGGCGAGTTTTAAAAACACAACGACGATACTTCAATTAACTTCTAATGTATATCAATTTAAGTTCAATTGTTGATTTTGCCTCAACACATTTTTAATGTAACATCATCTGTCTATTTTCTTTTTATACGCACGTTAAAGATTCACATACACAGGCGGACCGTATGCATTTGCTCCATGTTCTTACCTTAAAACAGACGCTTTTACCTTTGCCATCTGCTATTGAGTATTAATATCATCTTTATTCATTTGACCTGATTTTTTCATCCGTTATATGTTTCATTCCGTTTCATTCTGTATCGTAAATATTTAAGGCTCCAAAGGTAATATGGTGAAAATGTATATAAAAGTCTATATTTGGGGACAGCTAATATTAAGCTCGTTAAGCTTATTTGGAAAAGCGCGAGTCAACGAATTTCAATTCCGAATAATACAACCTGTCGTGCAATTATAACGCGATAAAGAGAATAAACAATCACAATACTCGAGGTAAACCGATTAGATAAGCTAATTTAAATAATAATAAACAATAAAAAATATCGCATTAACTACAAAAGAAAAAGAAAGAGAGAGAGAGAGAGAGAGAGAGAGAAAATTCGGATATTTCGTTCAGTAAAGATTTTAGTGAGATTTATCTCGTGACATCAAAAATGCTCTTTGCTTTCAATATACATTTAACTTAAAGCGTACTATACACACACAGGTGAAATCTGGGTATGTTTGAGACACACAACTTCTAATTTTACAGAAATTCCAAGAATAAATCTGTTTCCTTAAAAATGTTGGCCGTATCGTGTGACACACAAAATTATCGATAGAATTCCCAATGTGACGCGCGAGAACGATACCAGAGATAGTACGGCGCATTCCCGATTTTTATATTTTTTATAATTTTCCAGTTTCAACCAAACACACTTTCGTTCTCGAGTGCGAAAAATGCGCGTTTTAAGTGAGATAAAAAAGGGAAGGCCAAAAATCACAGCCAGTTGATCGAGTTGCGATCGGCCACTCGGGATCGCACAAATCATAAAAAAAAGATATACGTGTACGATTCAAAAACAAGAAAACAAAAGAGAAAAAATTGCTGCGACAAGAAGACACACACGTTAAGTAGGTGGAAAAATATACAAAAGTCTATATTTAAAACAGTTTAATAAGCTCGTTAAGATTATTTAAAGTAGGAGTTAACGGACTTCAATTTACAAATAATGTGATATAAGTCGATCATAAAAGCAATAAACAATTGCAAGATGTAAAGAGTCCATGCACCGTATTGTTGTCATTGTCCAATCGAGGTTTCTTTAACTTTACCAAAGACATCCAGTTTTCACCGAAGACGTCGAAGTCGAGGTCCGTTGAGTTTCTGCTGAGAAATTGAGATTTTCTTAAATTTCTGATCGAAAATACCGATTTTTAAATTTACATCGCTTCCACATGATCAAGTTCACTGGCAGTTTTTCTACTCGCGTAAAAAGGTCCGAAAAAAGACATAATACCTAATTACAGTTAGAGGTATATATACATACTTAATAAATCGATGGATACGACGATAATACATCGCGATTTCACAAATTAACTAATATTTCGTAATAACAAAGGATAAACATCAGCATTAAATTTATTTAATTTATATAAATAATTTAATTTATATATTTAATTAAACTAATATGTTCTATTTAACATTGTTTCATACATGTAAGCAAGAAATTCTATTTTTATATATAAACAATAATAATCCTACTTATAATTTAATCTTTTTTAAAGAATTTAATAACTTTAAATCTTTAAAATTTCAGCAAAATATTTTTTTTTTTTTTCGATATTGTAATAATCATCTAAAGAGCATAATATTATTGCTTTGATAACAATAATATATAAAACATTTTAATTCTTGTTTTGAAAATATTGTTATTTTCTGACATTTTTTCTTCTCAACTCATGAAAATTATTATTGAATAATGAGAATGGATTTTTCTTAATGGAAAAAGCTATACAAAATTTTTCATGCAGACAAATCAAATTATCTCTTTAACGCTATATAATCTCATTTCAATTTTTAACATTTTAAAAATAAAAATATTCTTAAAATAAGAATGTTCTTTTTTCTTGTGCGTACTCCAGCATTCGATGACGATTGAGAGCGCCTTCTTTTGAACATCGAGATATCGATATACTTCGCGTGTAATCGAAGTACGTACTGAAATTGCATCCCTTGATCGCTGATCGATCATAAGAGATGAAAGGTCTCGAAAGTAGAAATTGGTTTTCGCTTTTTCGTATTAAGAACAAAAATTTTATTTTCTTCCTTTTTTATTCTTCTCACTTTTTCTGTAGAATATATGAATAAAAGAGAATTTGTAATCCTTCTATCGATATAAATAAAAAAAGATAAAAGCCGAAAAGAGTTGAGCCTGTTAACATTCCCGACTATCCGAAAAAACTGTATCGAAAAATTATTTTAAAAACTTTTTTAATTGATGATTTTTCAGAGAGAGAGAGAGAGAGAGAGAGAGAGAGAGAGAGAGAGAGAGAGAGAGAGATTAAAACTCGCTCTTACAGATTGAAAAAATCGCGCTTACTCCTCCTTAGTTTACCTGTTTTATTTGTCTCTCCTTTTTTGTTGTTACCGTAAACGGAACGGTTGCAGCGCGTGATGCCGCGCGATTAGCGCGGATAATTGCGAATATCGAGCAATACGGTCGGTCGTGACGATAGCGCGCACTAATTAACTCCATTATGCGTCCCGTTCCAGGGAGAGGGGAGGGAAGGACGGAAGGATTCGATATTTTGCCAGACGATTTACTCGCGACAGACTGAAAAGCACAAGCGACAGTTTTTCGAACTGGCTAACTGGCTTGCGTGACGTCATGCAAAGTAAACATGGCGGGCTTTCCGTCGCACATAAACAAATGCGTTTGCCAATTGCGAGAATCGCTGAAGAAACAATTCATAATAGCTAATGACGTGTGAACGATTGGAAATTCTATAAAATCTAATATAACGTCGTAATTAATCCGAAATGCTTTCTCGCAATAATTTTAATTAGAAATATTTTATGGATTTAGAATATTAAAAATACAACGGATATAATTAACGATAAGCTGCTTTCAACTTTTATTAAGTAATTTCTGAGTTTAATATTTGAAACTAAAGTGCGCCTTTCGTTTAAATCTCGATAAAATTACCCGTAATTATCGCGCAAAAATGTTCATCAATATTATTTTCTATGAAGTTACTTATTTATTTACCCCCACAATTAAAATAGTGATTAAAGTGGCGTGTAGATGATCGGTAATTCTATAAAATCTAATATAACATCGCAATTAATTAAATATCTTCTGGCGCAGTAATTTTAATTAAAAATGTATTAATATTTAAAATATTAAAAATATGTGTGATGATTATAATTAACGATAAATTGCTTTCAATTTTTATTAATTTTTGAACATAAAAAAATTTTTTAAATAAAATGTGCCTTTAATATTGACTTCGATAAAATTGCGCGTAATTATCGCGCGAAAATTTACACTTTCGTTAGTAATAAACTCGATAAAGTTACTTATTTATTTAGAACCGCAATTAAAGTAGCGATTAAAGTGATGTGCAGATGATCAGTAATTCTAAAAAATCGAATAATTTGTAATTATTCCAAGATATCTTTTCGTAATATTTTTAATTAAAAATATATTCAATAGCACAAGGCTATTTAAATTTAAAGTTATTAAAATATTCACAAATATATTATTGTTCAAATATTTAAAAGTAGAGTATATAATTAATGATTAATTTTCAAGCTTTATTAATTTCTGAATTTAGCACGGTAAAGCGCGTCTCTTAATTGTTTCAACTTCAAAAAAATTATGATTATCGTGCGAAAAATTTTGCTTCGTCAGTAATATTTTCTATAAAGTACCTTATTTAGAACCGTAATTAATAATGTGTAGACTGTTGAAAATTCTATAAAATTTAATATAACATCGTTTTTAATAAAAATCTATATATTTTTTATTAATATTAAAAGTATGGAAAATTTAGTTGACGATAAATTTTTAATGTCTTATTTTTTCAGTTAAATATTGTAGCGTTTTTTATTTTGACGGCAAGGGAATTAAGGCAACAATCGCGCGAAAATTTGCACTTTTTGTTTAAATAATTTTTTTTTAAGTTATTTATTTAAAATTACGATTAAAGTAATTCATTTATCTAGAAAAGATAATCCGAATTGTGATAAATCTCATCACACACATACACACATACGTATATTTCACAAAACAAATAAAAATTTATAATTCTTATATATATTTACATAGGAGCCGTCATGCGCACGACAAAGATATATACGTGCGCGTATCGGTCATATTAAAGTTACAAACGAGGAACTGAGGCTTAAAGAGGGAAGACTCGGATTAACTTGTACCCATTGAGCATACATCTATTTGGATTTAAATCAACTTAAAACATATTTTTGTTCGCCTCCGTATGAATCGTATCACAAACGCAAGGTACAGAGAGCAAAGAAGAATCACAAAAACGTGTCCTTCTCTCATCCACATTTTACTCTTGCACACTCGTATGCGAAGTCGTTCTCACAGAATGACCTCGAGGGTCCCTCAGGAATAATCGTTACACGGTCGCTTCTCATACCGGTTATTCGAGAATCGACATCGTGATGAACCTTTGGACGTGCTCTCTCGCTCTCTTCGCAATTGCGTCGCGAAGATTGATCGAAATCCCCTGAGAAGGAGGGAAAGAGAGACAGAATACTTGGTACTTCAAATAACTAGTGCTCTTATTTTCGACACCTCTCTCTCTCTCTCTCTCTCTCTCTCTCTCTCTCTCTCTCTCTCTCTCTCTCTCTCTCTCTCTCTCTCTCTCTCTCTCTCTCTCTCTCCCCCCCCTCTCTCTCTCTTTCTCTCTTTTTCTCTCTCTCCGCATATGAGCTTCTAAATTAGACTCAGAGCAACGACAGTACACATATTCAGCTCATGGGCAGCATATATTTCCAACAATTTTTGGCATTTTGTTGTTCTCTCTTTATTTCGTTAAAATTGCGTCCTATGAACAAAGGCGAATAAATTCGCTGGTTATTTTATTTCAATGTTTATTATTTCTTTTGTTTTTAAACTAATTTCTCGCAGATAAAGATAAAATAGTATTATACACTTAAGAAAAAAAAGAATCGTTAAAAATAGATCCTCAAAATTATATATCTTTCGCAGTAATCTCGATCTACGTAATATAAAGCCGTAATATCAAATAACATAGTTCCTTTCATTACTTCTTGTAACAAACTTAAGAGCGTTCTTCTTGAATATAAAGAGATAAGCTCTTGAAGCTTGTTGCAAATTCTGGAGAACACCCTGTATTTTTGGAATCATAATGTTACAATATAATATATATTGTATAATATATATATTATGTCTAAATATTTAAATCTCTTCCGCTGTCCAATCTTCGAATACTCGTATATTCTTAAACGTTTACAATCTTCGTTTCGCATAATATTGCGTGTACTTAATATGCACGTCAAAAATCTCGTAGCCTTTTCCCGATTATTAATACAAAGATTCGCACTTTAAAAACTTCGATAAACGAAGGTATAAAAAGACCGATGTTTCTTTTTTTATCATAAACTTGCACTGAACCATGTCGTCGACCAAGTCAACGCACGTGTTAAAGTTTATATAAAGTTTGTAATCCTTCAACTAATCTCACAAAAGTCATTTCACTAGTGGACGGGCTCCGGCTGTGTCATCACTTGTTCTTCATAATCATCGTCCGCCTGGTCACTCGGCCACAGAACATACCAACGATGAAGATCACCCCGATCATGGTAAAACCAACGATCATAAAGTAACGTCGCGCTGGGGAACGATTCACCGTTGAATATAACTCCTCAAATGTATTTGGCGCAATCAACTGTAATGCAATAAAGAAAAATGTGATTATCCCGGGACACACAATAAAAAAAGGTAATTATTCCGAACCAATGCTCCACCTCCAAACAAGCTGAAAATTTTTGTAATAGCTTCTTATGGTTACAAAGTAATGTAAATACCAATTTTTAATCGGTGGAAGTACAAAAAAACTTATAAACATAATAACATAAAAAAGAAATACAACATAAATATATTCTATGGCCATATGCACGTTTTAGTGATTTTTCACTAAATTCGCGAAATTTTAACTCAAAATATAAATAGTATACAATTTACAATAAAATTTACACACCTTTAAGATAATCTTTGATAAAAGAGGGCTTCCTTTCAATGACAAAATATCAAGATCATAAATGGACTAACGCGATGTCCGACTACATAAAGAATCGATACACACACACACACACACGCACGCACGCACGCACGCACGCACGCACGCACGCACGCACGCCACACAGACACGCGCGCGGTAGAGGGTGCAAGGGAGGCCTTCTCTCTCCGCCTCCCGCATCCACTCCGTCGGTAGAGATGCCCTAGGTAAAAGTACGCAAAAGTACGGTGCGTACTTCGTTGATGATAAATTACGAGTTATCCGACATGGTTTCTCAACAAAGTACGCACCATACTTTTGCGCACTTCTGCCTAGAGCACCTGTACTGACGGGGTGGGTGCGAGAGGAGGGTCAAAGGCCCCTCCTTGCACTCGCCGTGCGCGCGTGTGTGTGTATGTGTGTGTGGTATTTTACATAATATTTAATCTTTCATAATCTTTCACCAACCTTGGCAGCATTTTTAAACATTTCCATTCTTGTAGTTAACATCTTGTAGCAATCAGGTTGCAAAGACTTATTGCTGTCTTGCAACGCATTTTGCAAGCACATTATATCTGTAATATAATTGTTATTAAAATTATTAATATATATTTACTCACATATTTATTTATATTATATACAATTTATATCACAAAAATTAATACAAATTTAATAGACTTGAATTCAAAAGAGAATCATTGTATAAGTCAAATTCATATTTTCTAGATTTCTATAAATATTAATAAACAAATGTATAAAATTACATACGTCTTCCTGCACCTTGAGGTACAGCACTGCAATATTTACTAATATCTACGGCACATGCTTTTTGTAACAAGGGATCCACGTTGATGTCAGCCTTAGTTTGCTCTATCAGATCTGCAACTTCCAAACGGCATTCCTCCCTCATATCTCGATTTCCAGCATTAAATTTCCTTTTCAGACACTCTTCGACGGCACCAGGCTCGTTTTCATCTGACCGACATATAGTTTCAATCTAACAAAAAGAGAAGAATTTTTTATTGAAATTTAATTCTACAGTAACTATTAATTGCACAATAATTAGATTTAAAGTATTTGGTACACTGGAACCCCAGTAGACTGTTCGAGGGTCTAAGTCTACTAACGCGGGGTGATCTCCTATTGCTGAAATTTATCCCCACTTTGTGAAATTCAAGGACGTTACGACGTTGTCATCTAACTAGTTTATATAATTATGTTTTAAGACTAAATGTAGTCATCACTTAACTTATAAAACTTAAAAATATATTTAAAATTTATAAATATAAAATATTATTAGACAAAATCCAACTTCGATTACAATTGACGTTCCTTTATTTACGTGATTACACTTAAATAATTTACTTTAAATTATTGTTGGCTATTTTATTTACATTTGCGTAAATTTTTTTAAATAAAAAACTTATACAAGAATATATTTTTTATTTATATTACAAAAAATTTTTAGACTATTTTGATATATTTATAATTTAGTTTTTTTTTATGATACAATATAAACATGCTTTTATATATTTTCAAAATTTTACTATATGATTTTCCCTCTTGAATATATTTAAAAATAGAAATTTTATTTTTATATATTAAGCATTTTCGTTTTTGTTTTTCTAAAATATTAGTCATTTTTTAATGAATTGATCAGATCACAATCTAACACAAATCTTAATCTACATGTACACATCGTAACTACGAAAACTGCTTACTACACGATTGCATTGCTATCCCTCACTTACGCTACTCATCTGCGCCAAGTGTATATGGAGGGGATAGTTTCTACTAACGCAGGGTTCCAGTGTATAAATTAATATTCTCTATCCCCACTCAACTATAAGTGTTCAAATTTTCTTAGAATAATTGTAAATTATAATTCTATGGTTTTTTTTACCTCGTGCGCACACATCGTTGCTAATAAAGGATTTAAATGATAATTTAATGCAGCTTCTCTTAGAATATTAGCCATTTGGTGCTCGCATTTAGTCATCAGCTTCGATTCTCGAAATCTGATTTTCAAACATTTAATTACTTTTCCTTCAAGTTCTTTATCAGTACGTTCATGTATTAATACCTAAAGTATGTATTCACAAATTAATTAATTAATTAACTATGTTAAATATATTTACATAGATTTTATTTTCATTTTCTTTTTACCTCTTTGCAATGCCTATCGATATCAGAGCCACACGCATTTTGCAGCGCAGTGTTAAATCTATAATCCGTATTCTGTTCGATCATTCTTCGAATCACAATGTTTTTACACTTATCATCGAATGTGATTTCGTCTTTGTATTTTTTAAGGCAATCCAAAGTTTGTGATTTGCTCACATCGTGGCAGTATTGTTTGATCATGGCTCGACAGATACTCAACAAAGGAACATCACTGGAACTGTCTTGAAACTCCTGTTTCCTTACTTTGAACAGCTGTTTATGACACATATCTGATAGTTTAGACTTGTGCGATGCCAAGCATTCTAATACCTAAAACAACCTTAGTTTTAATAACATATTTATCATAAACACTAGAATTTGCTTAAAGTAGCCATCTAATAAAGAAGCAAATAATACAGAATTTAGAAAAAAAAGAACAAATTGTAATTTATAAATACTAAAACACAAATAATTGTATTTTTATATTTAAAATTTTTTTAAATGTAAAATTTTTATGTAAAATTTTATTTAAAAACTTTTTCTCTGGTTATGTGTATATAAATATGACAAAAAAGATAAATAGAGAATATTGTCGCTACTTGTGAATTGCCTCGTTCTACATTAAAACACAATTGTTTGATATCAACTGCACAGGTCGCTTGCAGAACAGGATCAAAGTTGATATTTTCTCGTTGCTGATAAAGTTGCGCTCGCAGCTGTTGCCTGCAATCCTTCATTACACGATGCTGAGAGTCCTTCATTATATCTTCCTGCACAATTGAACTTAAGCATTCTATTACATCGGCTTTCGTTTTCGATCTACATTATGATACAATGTTATATAATTTATTCTTAAATTTGAAAATATTTGAATTCTGTGTATTAAGAAATTGAATTACTTAGGACACCATCTCTTAACGTAAGGCCTGCATGCCTCCTTGAATTTATACGTAAAATGATAGTTTTTTAATGATATTAGTTGGAAATGTTCCACGGCTGTTTTACATTTGTAATCGGTGCGTGCATCCAGTTCGTTTTTGTGCTCGATAAGACATTCCATCATGTCTCCTTCATCTTTTCCATATTTTAATACCTCCTAAAATACGTAAAAATCATTGACAATAAAATAGTGAAGTAAATTAGACAATTCAAAGTATACCTCACAGTGACGTTCCATAATATGTTGACACGCAGAAGAAATTATGGGATTCAACTCCACACGCTCAGCCTGTTCCTCAGTAAAATTTCCAACTGCAAACTTGCATTTTTCTTTCAAACTGCAATTAATACAAATTCGATCAAGAAAATGATATTTCATCAGTTCTAATAAAAATATCAAACGTTAAGATGAAAGCCAATATTGGTTACAGTGGATCTTGGTATATAATAATAATTATGTGAATTTTTTATAATTTTTAGCTTGCATAAACTGCGTATCGTATATTCATCGATTTTAAAGAACAGTCCTTAACCGGAAATTCAATCCAAAACTAGAATATGTAATATCACAAGTTGACGAGCAATTTAACGAATATATGGTGTGCAGTTCATATGATGTAAAAGTAAAAAAGTCACAAAAATTATTAGATTCAAATCAAGATTTGTTGTAGACTGATATTAACTCTTCATCTTATTTAATAAAAAAATTTAATATTTATAAATCTAACAGGAATTAAAAACATAAAAAATATTTGGAATTACCTCTAAAAAGATTTTTTTTTAATACTTTGTTAATATTATGCAAAAACATTGCACGCGAAAAAACTAGTAATTATAAAATAATAAATTATCAGCAATGTAGCTTTAAGGGGATATTAACTGCTCTGTTTTATCACTAATTTTTTGGACACCGAAATATTTTTATTGATTGCGTGGAATTGAAAATCCTTCTTCAAAATTAAAGTACAGATAGTAACGCGGTGCGCTGCAATCAATTTTATACAAAAAACGAAAGAAAGTTAGAAAATTATAGTTTTGTTATCGACTTCTGTAGTCGACTCGTGAAAACATTTGCTGCGTATAAAAGTTTTAGACTTTGTACGTATAAAATAAGCATTAGGCGCACTTGGAATTTTAGCAAAGAACAATATTTTGCTTTTAGAATAAGCCTAGAAACCTTAGAAAAAAAGTTTTCCGTGTTTAAGAGGATCCTATCTGTTTTATCGACAAAATTGTACAATTTGTTTAAAATCCTTCTCCACAATTAAAGTATAGACGATAACAGTGTGCAGAATACATAAACTTTAATTCTGGAAAAGGATTTCTAAATCTATAAAAGAAATACATACAAAATTTTGTTAATGACGTGCCTAAATGACTCTACATTATCGACCTCGATCAAGTTTGACGAGCAGTTTAGCATCCTCTTAAGCTTTTTTTAATGTGTAATTTTCATTATTTAAAATTTAAAATAATCAGTACTTCTCTAAATTGTCCTGCAAGCATAAAATTTCTTCCCCTTTCGCAGTTTTATCATAACAGAATGACGCTAGTTCATTGAAGCACACTTCTTCTATCTCGGGTTGCAAGTCGACATTCATAGCACGCTGCCTCATAACTCTTCTAATTTCTTCCAAGCAGTCCGCTCTTAACTGAATAAAATATAAAAAAAACAGTACAAATTTTAACAAGAAGTGTAATAACAAAGTGTTAATAACTTGAATTTTCAGTTTGAAAATTAAATTATTGAACTATCTTATTTAAAAATTAATTATGCATTTAGTAATTTCAATAATCTTACCGTCATATTTTTCTGATACACGTGTCGATACAAACATGGCAGTACCAGAGGCCCAGTTTCAGGATCCATCTGTTTGCCGTTGCCGGCCCACGCATTTCTTGCATGACATAACCGCATGGCATCAAATTTACATGCTCTGTACAATTGCGGATCAAGTTTGAAGTCTCTGGCGATAAAGTATTGTATTTGCACTAAGGCTGTTTCACAGGCCTCAGTCATCCTCTCTGTTCCTAGTTGTTCCATTAAACAAGATATCACTCTGGCATCTCCACCATGCACCTAAATTAGATATTAAAAGTATTTAATATACACAGAGTAATAAATATATCCGATAAATTCATTAACCATATACTTGAAGCAAAACAGTTTAAAATTTCATATAGAACTCAGAATTTCTTATATATAACTTCCATTATACATACCCAGTTAAAACTTTTACATTTGTATGAAAAAATAAATTACTTACGTCTCTACAAGCTAAATTAACTACAGGTTGACATTGTTCTCTTAAAACTGGATCAATTCTCCAATCTTCACCAGCATCAGCTTCCATAATTAATTCTTCCAACTAAAATTACATGACATACATTTTATAAAGAGATTATATCGTGTTCTTAGAAACGTTGTTGAAAGAATCTTATAAATGTGTTATTAATAATAAAAAACTTCAATCTTAATATTTTTAATTTCTTCTATCGATTATTTACCGCTCTTTGGCATTCCGGTGCAACTCTCAATTTCCTCTTCCTCGTTCTTGTATGCTCCATCAAACAGTGTATCGTGGCGCCGCCGACCTCAAGACTATTGCAAAAACTCGTAATATCATTGGCACATTTATGCACAATCTCTGGTGACAGTCTGTAATCTTCCATTAGCAATTTCCTATGATCAAACATTTCAGATTGACAATTCCCATCGATTTTACTGCCATTTTTCATGGCAGATTCCAAACAGAGCAAGATTTGTGCTAGCTTGATATCTTTGTCTTCAGATACGGATCGCCTGCAGTGATTATTTCTAATATCTTCCTTACACGCTTTAACTAGACCCTTACTTATTTTATAATCAGAAGCAATGAGCTTCTCTCTTCTCGTCAACTGCTCTTGACATTGTGCACTCATGGATCTATCAATATAAAAGAATTTTAATATAGAAATTTTTAAATAATGTTTATATTTTTAAATAAGGTTAAATCTATAAATTGATATAAAAAATAAGTCTTTTTAAAAGATAAAATTTCAAATTTTTAACATACATGTTTGTTTTTTTTAATATAAAATACAATCCAACATTGAACTTCAACATTAAATTCTAGTAATTAGGAAGTTTGCAATTTAAATTAACACATAAATAAGAAATTAGTATTAATGCAATCAAAGCGTTTGAAAATATTATATTGAGTACAATTTTGAATATAACATAGTGCAATTTGTATTTCCCATAAACTAATTTTTTTTTAAACCTTAATCCTAATTTATTCAGAATCATATGACATTTGAAAGTGTACAATCTTGTCCTACATTTAAACCATCAACATTTAAATACTTACCTATCAGTTTTATATTTCATTAAACACTTATAGACTTGACCACTGCCTGGTCTAATGTTAGGACAGAATTTAATACGATCATGACTACATGCCATGTAGAGCTGACGATCCAATTTAATGTTTTCAGCTTGAATCTCGGACACATGAAGAATAAGCCTCTTGCACTCATGTCGCAGTTGCTCAACATGTTCTTGCAGACAGGCTAATATCTGACCTTGCGATATATCTCTGTATGGCTGTAAACTGTCACACTTAAAATCTCTAATATCACTTGCACAATCTGTCTTAAAGGGAGTCAGAAGTCTGAAGTCACTGAAAGCAATCCACTCCAATCTCTGAATGTAAGTGATACAGTCAGGATCACTGACCATCTCTCGCTTGTCAATCAAGCAAGACAAATAAGCCCCATGATTTATGTCAGAATTCTTGCACTTTAGAGTATCCAATTCTGTGCCACATGATTTTCTGGCTAGCCTTTCTATGTTTTGATTATCTGTAATGTTCTTGATATAGGACCAAATTGCTTCCTGACACTTCTGATTGATCCCAGATATCTCAGTAGGCTGCAAAGTTTATGAGAAGAATTAAATTTCTGATACTCACCTCTATTTTTCTGCATACACACCTTGAAAGTCTGAATACACTCGAGCAGCATAAGCTCATCGTTGTTCCCATCAATATCCCCACAAAGGCGATTTAATTTATCGCGACACTGGCCGTTGATAATCTTTAATGACCCATCGTCCTCGGATTCTCTCTTACGTTCGTAAAGCACAGCTCTCTGAATTCTTTTGGTTCGAAAACTATCGGAGAAGAGCCAACCGATTTTGGAAGGCTCATCGGCCTGCTGCGCGAACACATCTCCGAAATACGTTGACGTTGTGCAATGCAACACCGACAGGATGAGTATCGCTGATAGTACTTGCCTTGTGTATTCCATTCTTGACGCTCGAGCCTCACTCTTTAGCGAGTCATCATTACAAATCCTGTAAAGAGCACGTCATTGAACGTAGTTCATTCAGAATTCGTTTAATGCCACTTGATCATTGAGAATTCTTTAACATCATCGACAGATCAAGATATTGTTTAACTAAAAAGAAAGTTAATAAAAGAAATGAACACGACTTTGCAAATCTCTTCTTTACGTCACGGCCGGTCGTTTGTTATTTCTTCTTCTTTTTCGGGCTTGTGATTGTTGTTGATCATCTACCGTATAACATCATACGCGTGAGTATTGGTACCAGTAATTGTCCAAATGTCAGCGAACAAATATGATTGGTATGAATAACATAGAGCAACATAGTGAGGTCACCGGGATTTTTACAACGTCATCTTACAGGATACATGGTATACTATTCACGATACGTACATTATCGGTAGCAAGGTCTGTTGATAAACGACGGAAGGGGAAAGAAGGTCTTCGCATGAGCGCCATTTTGGAGCCATACTACTAGTTTACACCGAGCACTTGGTACGCGTATCAAGTAGTGAATTTAAGCTGTATAACGTCCTGGGGCCCGATTCTTGAATTCATTCGCAAGAGAAACGTATACGCAAGTACTCGCTCTAACAGAAAGTTGTAAGTTTATTGGTTAATAGCCATACGATAGCCAATAAATTTCTAACTTTTCTGTAAGAACAGAATTTGCGAATACGTTTCTCTTGCGAATAAATTCAAGAATCGAGCCCCTGGACGACGGACCTTCCTTTATTCCACTTACCTCGGCAGTAGATAAAGGGGCGCTCTCTCTCTTTTTGGGCTACCTGCTGGGCCGGCAATACCCTGGGATATGAGAGCTAGGGTTGATTCAATTATTAGCTGTTGTAAGACATTTGGACAAAATAACTGTTTACTCCTCTATGCGGAGTTCTTACTCAAAGGTCTTGGGTAAGCTTACTCTTCTATAGTAGCAAGAGTGACAATGACTTACGTCACTTACGAGTAACAAGAGTGGTAATAAGGGCGATAAAATCAGAATAGTAGTAAGGTAGTAGCAACTATGGATAATTCTGGCAACAATATGATAACCTTTTAATAAAGATTATAAAATAGTCATGACAATAAACTGATAATTGAGTAATAATAATAATAATAATAATAATAATAATAATAATAATAATAATAATTGTAATAAATTAGCAGTTACAAAGTCTTAGTGAAATTATAAATAATAATATCAATAGGATAACTGTTTGATAGTTGAATAATAATAATGATAATTGAAAATTGGTAACTCCAACGGTAAAGATTATAAGGCCGTAATGGTAATAAGATAACAGTTGAATAGCGATAATAATAATAATAATAATAGCGAAGTTGGCAATTGTGAGAGCTCAATAAAATTGTAACTAGTAATGACGAGATAAATTGATTGGTGGTTGGATAATAATAAAGATAATCGCAACAAAATTAGCAGTTACAAGAGTTTAGTAAGATCGTACACATAATAATGACAATTTAATAATTAGTTGATAGTTGAATAATAATCATAATAATAGTTGAAAGTTGATAACTTAAATAATAAGGATTGTAAATCAATAATTATAATAATAATAAGATGATAATTAAATAATAATGATGATTGCGACGAAATTAACGACTACAAGAGTTCCGTAAAATCATAAATAATAGTGGCAGTAAAATAGCTGGTTGGTAGTCGAACAATAATGGTTGTAACTAAAGGTCGACAACTATAGTAATAAAGATTATAAATCAACAATAGTAGTAAGATAATAATCAAATAGCAATAATAATAATAATAATAACTGAAAGTTGGTATCTTCAATAATGATAATTCAGTAATAATAATGTAAAACAATAATAATAATAATATTGCAATTAAATAGTAATGATAATACACTTCTCGCAAAAATTAAAGAAACAAAAAAATTTTCTAAATTTTTTGCCAATTTTCAACAGGCTGTATTTTAGTGAAAAATGGTTGTACAGGAAATAAAAAAACATAGCTTTTGAAGCTTGAAGACTCTAGTTTTAGAATTTTTTGGTTAAAAATTTTTTTGAGCACCGGTAGCCATGCAATTCTTGGATAAAGCACGAAGAAAAAATTTTCAAAATTTTTTACATTTTTTTTTCGCTCTACGGGCATGAAAAAAATTTTTCGAGCTAAACCAATGCATAGGTCGCATAGCCTGTTCATTCAGCTTCAATTTGCTTTTTTTGGAAGTCAGATACGACTATTTGTCTTCGAGATATCAAATTTTGAATGCAAAAGGACCCTTTTTCACTCAACTGCCGATATCTCTGAAACTACTGGTCGCCTAGCGAGCTGACGAGCGGTTTCGTTTTCTGCAGAAAATTTCCTACAAAATCTGTCATGATTGATTGAAAAAAAAATTTTGTCCCACCTGAAACGGTAACGTGAAAAAAGAGCAAAAAAATGCCATTTTCCCCTTTTTTGGTAAATCGACTGTGTCTTCGACAATATTGGGGCAAAAGCTTAGGTTAGAAGAAAATTTTACAGTCTAATGTACCCCAAAGACCCCCCTAAATTTTTAGATCGATCGGTTCAGCGGTTTCCCCGGACCGATTGATTGAAATTTGGAAAAAATTAAGGGAACAAGACTTTGTTCCTTAAATTTGACCTAATCTTTTTAAAATTCAATAATTTCATTTTTTTTTACTTTTTACTCAATTTTGAGTTTTTTGAAGATTGAGTAACAAAAAAAAATCCAAAAAAATTTTTTCAAAAATTTCGAAAATTTTCAAAAAATTTTTTTTGAAAACTTAAAAAAAAATTTGAAAAAAAATTTCTTTTTTTTCGTTTTTAAGAAAATCAAACTTTCTGACGAAAATTTTGATTGATGATTGATTTACCGCCGGCATTAGCGTTATCCAAAGCATACCACGTGGAGGTTGCACGGTCGGATTTACGCTTCTTTTGTGCTTACGCACGTGTGTTAATGATTCTTCGAAAAAAATGAGACCCCGTGGTTCGTCAGCTCCACAGTATTTTGCGACTTCAAACTCATTTTCTAAAGTGTGTGTGTGTGTGTGTGTGTGTGTGTGTGTAAAGTGTGTGTGTCTCGTGTTCAGTATCGAGTGTTCCCGCCTCTACTCCTAATCACAGCTTGCAATCTTTGTCGCAATGCAATTTCGGATCATCTGTTGAGGGATCTGACGCCAAATTCTTATCAAAGCTTTTGCCCCAATATTGTCGAAGACACAGTCGATTTACCAAAAAAGGGGAAAATGGCATTTTTTTGCTCTTTCTTCACGTTACCGTTTCAGGTGGGACAAAATTTTTTTTTCAATCAATCATGACAGATTTTGTAGGAAATTTTCTGCAGAAAACAAAACCGCTCGTCAGCTCGCTAGGCGACCAGTAGTTTCAGAGATATCGGCAGTTGAGTGAAAAAGGGTCCTTTTGCATTCAAAATTCGATATCTCGAAGACAAATAGTCGTATCTGACTTCCAAAAAAAGCAAATTGAAGCTGAATGAACAGGCTATGCGACCTATGCATTGGTTTAGCTCGAAAAATTTTTTTCATGCCCGTAGAGCGAAAAAAAAATGTAAAAAATTTTGAAAATTTTTTCTTCGTGCTTTATCCAAGAATTGCATGGCTACCGGTGCTCAAAAAAATTTTTAACCAAAAAATTCTAAAACTAGAGTCTTCAAGCTTCAAAAGCTATGTTTTTTTATTTCCTGTACGACCATTTTTCACTAAAATACAGCCTGTTGAAAATTGGCAAAAAATTTAGAAAATTTTTTTGTTCCTTTAATTTTTGCGAGAAGTGTACTTGCAACAGAACTAGCAATAATAGTGTCAATAAGATAACTATTTGATAATATAATAATAATAATGGTAACCGCAAGTTAGTATCTATAATAATAAAATTGTAAATCTATAATAATAATAAGATAATAATTGAACAGCAGTAATGATAATAGTAACGAAGTTAGCAATTGCAAGAACTTAGAGAAATAGTAAATAGTGATGATGACAAGAGAGTTCATTAGAAAAAGGAAACAATAATAGTAATAATAATAATGACAATCGTAACAAAATCAGCAATTATGGTGGCTTTAGTAGAGAATCATAGATACCAATAATTAGGAGGTAATGATTGGATAACAATAATTATAACAGAAGATTGACAATTATGTAACCCTAATAAGGCCAGATTATAAATTGATAATATGGGTTTTAATATAATGGCGGTGCTAGGAGTTGCAACAGAAAATGACGAATAATGATTATCTGAATATAAATTTTCCTGGTGGAGGCGCGTTCCTCAAGATGTTCTCCACTTCTTCGTCGAGTTGTTCCTCGATACTCATCTATTTCTTCCAAGGTAAAAATTTGCGGATTGAAGGGGTACGTCAATGTTCGGGGTTTGGTAGGGTTAGCTGGGAGCAAGTTTATTAAACTGTACAGGTTGTCTCATGGAAGACCTTTTAGACGCGGGGTCTCGCAGCAAGAGGGGATATTGTGACGTCATTGGAGTTTAGTTGTCTCACTTACACTTAGAAAGTGTAAGTCTCTCTCTCTGTTCAAATGATTCCAGGTGTAGCTGATACAAGTGCAGCTACACAAGTGTAGCTGAGCAGAGAGGAAAACGCGCTGGTAAAACAGAGAGGAATAGCAATGAGTATGACAAAGATAAATAACACTGACGTCACGACCAATCAGCGTTAAGTATCCGGATGAGACAACCTGTACAGTTTAATAATCTTGAGCTGGAAGAGGATCGTCTAAGGGTCGGGAATGTTTGTCTATGGGGGATATCAAAAAGTTTATAGGAACGATCGGATCTTCTATATCAGGGATTTCATCTAAATTTGGGAAAAAACTGTCTTCAAAACTGTAGATATCCGTGGGTATGAATTCGGGAGTGTTAGGTTAGGTTTCAATCGTTTAGTGGGAGTGTTAGGTTAGGTTTCAATCGTTTAGTGATAGCAAGTTTCAATCGTTTAGTGGGAGGGGGCGAGGTGTGAGATTCTTCGACCTCTTCGTTTGGCGGAGGAGGCAATTCAAAATTGAGGAACTCTTGGATATCTCGGTCGAAATCTTTAAGCTCTTCCCTTGTTAAGGACCTTGATGATACGCGGTTTGCTGCGCGCCTACTGAAGGGAATGAATTTCATCAACCCTTTTTGTTGAGGGAAGAAAGGAAATATTTTGATATGCTCGGAACTTAATTAATTAAGTCCTTACTTGGTGACGCTTCGCGTCAATGGCCTGGACGAATTAAAGGATGTTGTAGCCATTTGATCTACATTGATAAAGAAAAGAGGGAAACAATTATGAGTATCGGCTCGAAAATTAAATCTGGGGGAAATGGTGTTTGCAACTATCTTGTTTATTTCATTTTTATTTATTTGGGCAGAGAGGAGATAAAGACAAAAGGAAGCGGGAGAAAGAAAGTTGTGGCCTTAAGATCAATATTGAGCGGCTTGACTAGTAATTTCTTAAAGTTAATGTGGAACAACGACATTCGTGCTTGGTAGAACCTCGCAGTTGGTAAACGAACGCTTGTTCATTTACTATCGCACAAAAGATAGAATATGAAATCTTAAAATAATTCGTAAAACGAGAAAGGAAGCGGCGATATTCGGGCGTGGCTGAGCCTCGCCGTCGGCAGATGAGCGCTTGCTCACCCACTATCGCACCAGAGATAGAATATGAAAACTTAAAATAATTCTTAAAATTAAAAAGGAAGCGGCGATATACATGCGTGGCAGAGCCTCGCAATTGGCAGATGAACGCTTGTTCACCTACACTATCGCACCAGAGATAGAATATGAAAACTTAAAATAATTCTTAAAATTAAAAAAGGAAGCGGCGATATACATGCGTGGCTGAGCCTCGCAATTGGCAGATGAACGTTTGCTCACCTACACTATCGCACCAGAAAGAGAATATGAAACCTTAAAATTATTCTTAAAACGAGAAAGGAAGCGGCGATATTCGGGCGTGGCGGAGCCTCGCCGTCGGCAGATGAGCGCTTGCTCACCCACTATCGCACTAGAGATAGAGTATGAAATCTTAAAAATAATTCTTAAAATTAAGGATTTAAAAGCAAGAATGTCGATAGTGAGCTTTAGAAAAGGGAGAGGGAAAGAGAGACAGAGAAAAGGAGAGATCTATTGGCCTAGTGAAAGAGGGTTCGATGGAAAAACCTGGCTGGGTTGCAAACACGCGGAATTATGATGGTAACTCAAAAGGACTACTTTATAGTTTGACTCTGCGCGTCGCTTAGTATACGGTTTAAGGACACTGTATAGGCTTCTCAGAACGATAAATAATTATCATTGATTATAGTTTCAAGATTTATTTATTGTATTAATAATTATACTTTTGTATGTATAAAATAGGGTTACAGGGTATTATAATAAGGCTACATGAACAAAAGCAGAAGAGAAGTGTAGTACAATAATTCGGTGTTAACGGACTTACCAAGATAGCAGTGAGGAACAGGGGTGGTTCAAGACTTCAAGATCGAAGTTGTTCTTTCAGGTTTGCTCTAAGACTTTGTTCTGCAAGACACGACTATGCACACGAAGTACACGCACGAATCAAAACGGCATAAAAGCGTGTCGGTCTTAATTGCAGGGTTTATATACCCTTAGATGCACATAGATCGAGCCTCCCTTACCCCTCCATGGCTATCTTAGCTAGTCGGATGCATAATGCGGCTTTTCTTTGAAGTGTACGTGACAACTGACCTCGTCGCATGGTGTAAAAATAGGTCGTCCTTGATGGTGATCCAACAGGATTCGCGATCTAAGTCGATCGAAAATTTACATGGTGTAATTTAAACGGAAAAATTTTAATTTTAAGGATGCATAATCTAAATTTATAATTAAATTTAGTTATTAATTTATCGATTAATTTTCGGTTATATATTTTATGTGAATTACATTTTAGATTTGTATAGGGGTGGTTCCAATTCGGTTAACAATTGGCGCCCAGGATGCTCGGGTAGCTCCAACGAGTTATCGCCTTACGCTCCGCAAGGATACATCAGTGAGCGTGATTATCGGTGTGAATGAACATACATGTGGTAGATACGTACGCTACTCACGGTGTAGGTCGGCCGCAAGTTAATCAATCGAGTTAATCAATTTCGATTATTCCGTTTTCTTGAATGAATCATAGTTATCGGTGGATTGGCGCAATGGCATAGAATTATTTAAGAATTTTAAAATACTTATTATTGTTTACTAGTTATCGATAAGGATAAAATAAGAATAGCAATAGAGTAAAACAAAACGATCGATCGTATTATAACATGAGCGAATATGTACAGTGGTCGATTGATTAACCTAGCTGTTTACAAAATTGATTTTAAATTATTGTTTGTCGATTAGTTTAATTTGTCGTTGTGAATATTCAGTGTTTATAAGTTTATGTATTGGTGACTATTATTTGTTTATCCACAATTCTAAATCTTACTACAAGCTTTGCGCTTACATATCCTTAATCTACTCGAGATGATAGAGATATTTCAAACAAGAATATTTACTTCACCTGATATCTGGTTTGCTTATTATCTGGGGTCGGTTTCTCCCCAACAAAGTTTCATAATAATTCTGAAATAATATATTTGGTTTTATAAAGCCAAAATTTCTAATGTTTGTCCAAATATATGTTAAATTATTACAAATAAAAGGAGTAGTAAAAAAAAAAGAAAAAAAAATATATATATATATTCTTGTTTGAAGGAAGTTATGAAACAAAATATGTAAATATTTTCTTAATTATAGAACAATATTCTTTTGCGTGAAGCAAAAGTCTTAAATTTAATTTTCAGGTGATCGGAGATTGGAATGTGTATACATATATATATGTGTCAGTGTGCCAGCATATATCATATGTCGCATCTCCCGAGACGTGACTCTCGGCAAGGCCTTCACAACATCGGCTTCTAATGCTACGATTCTACTTGCAGTCAAAGTTATCGAGATATTACGTTATAATTCCTGGCGATTTTCTATTTGTTTATAAATTATTTTTAGGAAATTGAAATTTTCAGATAGTTTATTTAATAATTCGTTAATTTTCAGTATGCTGATATACATATATTTATATGTACACATTCATGTGCGAGCGCGACTGAGTTTCATTCCTTAATTCCTTATCAGTTTATAAGGTAGTTCTCTAGAGTATGTGTTACTGGTAGTTATATTACATTGGGCATGCATATTATAAGCGAGTCGATAAGAATTAATATAAAGCGACATAATATATCATCGGTACTGTATAACAATTGGTAATATATAAAGTTGACAATATATAAGAATTGATAATATAATAAGTAATATAGTGTTCATAAAAATCGGTAACGTATTGATAATAGGAACGATAATATAAGGTTGTAATAATGATTAACAATAGTATTATTTAATATTTGTTAGTAATGATTAGTAGTGCTATTCATTAACAGTACACAAAAGGTGAATGTAGATCAACTCTTATAATCATATTATTATTTGCACATGCAACGATGCTTAATTTCCTTGGAAATCTTGAATTCTGCGGATGATTATAGTTTTGTTATTGCAGTAGTCTTGAAATATGATTTTAGTAATTTTATTATAAGAATTATGATCTTTAAATTTTGAATATTCTTATTTCAAGATTCTTTCCGAGGACAATGTTCCCTTTTGTGTAATTAATAATAGTATGTTAATAACCATGGATTAATCTGGGATGACCTTTTATATTTCATTAGGCTTATTCATTATCAGAATCATGTTGATAATTATGCTAATATAATAATCACTGTTTGTAACAAAATTACAATGATATCTATAATCTATAAATTTGTATTTGCAATTTGTTATCCTCGTTAATGAGACGTTTAAGGAATAGGAATTGGTGAAGGTATCGTCAAGGGTAGAGTATGGTATGAAAGGAGAATGTATTGTCTCGAGAATTTCGAGATATCGCAGTTTTGAGTTTGAGCTGCAATCTACTCATCTGAGCGCTTTCTTCCCAGAAGGATTTTTGAGCTTCTGAATTCGTATTTTTGAGTTCGAGGTCGTATAATATCTACATAACGACGTATGCAGTTTCTTACAACAGACCCTCAGCGTGTTAGCGACTTTGTATATTTTCAGGTCATTTTATAATGACTTTAGCGTATTTCAAAGTCGTTCAAGATTGCCATGGGTGTTTACGATAATGGCTATCTGAGTAATTTTCTCTAGGACCGAAATATATGATAAGCACAACCATCTACTATCATCATGATTCGTGACAACTCAATGCTGTCCGATATAGCCAAATCATCACGAGCAAGTTGGGATTCCGTGCCGAAGAGTCGACGAGAGAGGACGGAGTTTAGTCATATACATCTTAAATCAGAAATAAAAGCGAATATCAAATAGGAGGCTTTACCAGCTAAATGATAGTATCTTAGTGAATCGGCTCAAACAAGTATACACTACGAAAGGCAACAGACTGAAAAATCCTAAGGCATAGTCCTTTGTCCGCGGTAAGTGTGGCGTAGTAACGAGAAGGAGACCGGCCATCTTGAACCCCGAACACGCGGAGGAACAAATCTTTCATCACCGACGTAATACGCTAGAAGCCGCGAATATCTCGGAGGAGCAATTATAAAATGTCTATGGAGGAGGAAATTAAGTAGATCCAGAATCGAAGCCTTGCCAAATAAGACAGATAAAGGTAGGTCCCGAAGGTATATCAGCTCAACAAAGCCTTAAGTATTGTGACGTGACAGCCGCAGGCTGCTGTCCGTCACAAGGCCCTGAGGCCCCTTACGCAATAACATCAAGGGCCCTGCGTCCTCCCGCTCGAGAGCGGACGCAAAAGCGTATTCTCTGTACTTTTGTGTGTGTGGCGTCCCACGTGCTGTCCCTATAATTACGTGTTAAGATTTTTGCGAGCGTTATACCGCGGGTGCGGCGGAGATCGGTGGCTGTGAAGATCTCCTTGTAGTTGTCGGACGTCTCGTCTCCACGGAAAATCTTTCCGGGGATTGCAGAGGAACGGACAACGAGGGAGTCAAGGAAGACCCTTTCTAAGCGGGGGTCCGCAGGTAATGCCGCCCTTATCTTGCCTACCGTTTGTGCCATGTAAGAATTCCGATACTGCCGCTGAATCACGCTTTCAGGATCCAGCGACGGCGCGCGAGGCCGACATCCCGACGGGGCGACTGCAGACCCGAAAGTGCGGGAAGTGCGGCGAAGGAATCACGACAACTCAAGATCCGCCGACGCCCCGTCGAGGAGGAAATGACGCCCCGATGGCGGAGGATACGCCGGGCGAAGAGAAAAGAGTCGGCCGCGCAAGGAAGCGCCAGGATTCCCGTGCCCGGGGCCCATAAACATCGACCGCCGTGCGTGGATCGATCAGCCGGCGACAGCGTGGGCACCGCGCTCTGCGCGAAAATCGATTTTCGCGAAATCAGCCAATAAGGGCCGGGAACGCCGGAGGCAAGGTGGGGCGCGCCGCCGAGCGGTCCCCGCGAGATCCAGGATTCCTCACTCGTGCTGCGGACGTAGCAATTAAACTGTGTGTGTGTGTCCCGAGTTCCCGAGCCGAGTGTAAGGAAGGGCGCAGGGACGAGAGTCATCCCGACCCGGAGGAGGCCAGCCAAGGAGAGGCGAAGTGGTGAGACGAGCGTCACTCACACTGTAAAGCCACCGATTTCGCGGGTTGGGCGAGCCGCGAGGAAGTCGCGCACTTGTCGCAAAATCTCGGCGTGTTTATGAGAATCCCGAGCTCGCGGATCCAACGGAGCATCGTCGTCTCGCCCGATCGCGCCCGTCCGCGTGATTTCGCTACGTGCCGTGTGTTTCATAATCGTTTCGCGTTGCGTGTGCGTCCCGATCCGCAGCCGAGTCAATTGTTGTTGCGTCCGGTCGTCGTGTCGCGGGTTATTCCCGCGCTGTATCTTGTCGCGTCGTAGAAGACTTTGTTCGTCAATGTTGTATAATTTGGTCGATCGCACTGTGACTGCGAGCCCTTCGGGGAGTATATTCGGATAATTATCGACGCGTTTGTCGTATCCCGCCGTACTGGCGAATCATTAGTAATCATCGCGCTTATCTTCGCGAGAATCGTTCGAGCACGGGAGAACACGAGTCCGTCGCATGTCGCGCGGGCTCGGAGTTGCGATCCGTCCCGTTCGCCCTTGACGAGGTCACCCTGACGGAAGTCGGCGTCCTCCAACGACGCCGAGTCAAGCGTAAGACAAGTCGGAGAGTTCCCGCGTACGCATCATAGCCCGCTCGTTCAACATACCGTTCTCGCAAAATTTGATATCCAGCGGACACCCGCTGATAACGCGCGCGAGCCACCACCGCTCCGCAGAGTCGTCCATTTCTGTATTTATTACGATCAAATACAATTGTTATTTTTATTTGTTACATCGGTGTCGTACAAGTAATTCTCTCGCCTTCCCGATTCCATCCGCCCGCACCGAACCTCCCCCTCTGCCATTTGAGGGCTGAGCAGCTGGATCTCGGAGCCGCTAACGTCCCGGTCGCCTAACGTGCGCCCGTCTCTCCCGAAAGTCGAGTATCCTCACATTTGTTTGCGAGTTGGTGAATACAGAGTGGTACGCTTAACGTACCTGGCGCCCAACTTAGAGTAACGTCGGAAAACCTCGCGAGGATAGTCGCCCCGACACCCGGGCGGCTCAGGGCCGCGACCAGGGACGGAGGCGAAGTTGGCCGTCGCTCGCGAGCGGCGGTTACAGTATATATAATCTCTATTAATAATGATATAAGAAAAATATAAAATACAAAGCCTTGGCGATTCTTTCGTCAATATACAAGGTAAATCTGGTCATGAATAATTGTAAAATTAAGGATAGTACTTCAAAACTAATGCTATGAAGTTCATAAGTAGATCGGAAAAGCATATCCCATATTTAAATTGTTACTCGAAATAACAGATAGTATATAAAGAACAATTGATATATATAATTAGAAAAAATAAAAGAGTAATTTCTTTTTCCACCTTGTAAATTCATATCGTTAGGGAAACCCACGAAGCAGTCAGGCTGCCGGCACATGTTTCATGTCCTTGTAAGGACACGCGTAAACAAGTGGTAAATTATAAAAGAAAGAAATAGTCAAAACAGACTGGATATGATCAGAAGTTTAGCAGATGAAACCAAATATTGTAAATAAATTATTGGCCAAAGAATTCAACGAATGTTTAGACAATATTAAAGGAAAACAAAAGTAAAATATTGAAATTATCATACCGCACATTATCAAAGGCAATGTAATAAATAAGAAAAACATTACAATATAAAGATAGCATTTATAACAATAGAAAGATCTAGATAAAAAGTTAAAGTAGAATAGTAATATTGAGTAAGGGATTTACCAAAAACAGTAGAATCATACAAGAGTTACAATAATAGAGATATAATCCAAGCCACTGTAATCAGGCTATAAGAACACACACATGATCTCTAAGCACGCTTAACTGTAAGGATAACTAATATCTACAAGTAAGCGGAATAGCATACCAGGTAACTGTATCAATATGTTTTTTTTTCTAAACTAAATACTTATATTTAAAAGAAAAAAAAAGAAAAGAAAATCTATATAATATAAAAAAAAAACTTTTTATCTCATTGGATAAAAATCTAGGGATTTATTCCAAATATAAATCTGTTGACTAAGTGAATCATCTCTCGATGCATGAGAAACCCACTTAGAATTAGAATTTGTTAATAAAATTTGTAGATATTACTCCAAAATATTTAATATTTATGGATCTAGGTTAAGGTTACTAACACTAATTTAGTAAGAACTGCTAAGTATTTTTTCTTTTTTAGCAGTTTAAAATTTAAGGGATTATCCCAAGCATAAAATTGTTGACTAAGTGGATGGTTAATGAGTATATAAAAAAAAAAAAAAAAAAATCCATTTAGAATTAAAATTGTTAGGTAAAATTGTAAATAAAATGTTAAAATATTTAATACTTTCATATCCCGGTTAATGCTATTAACACTATTTTATTAAGAATCTGTTAAGTATTTCTAAGTCCTAGTCATAAGTTAACTATAAGGTGGAACTCTTTAAATACGCTGTTTTTTTTTTAATAAAAAAAAGAAGAAGGGTACATGTGTATATAAAACAAATATAAATAGGATAGTCATAAATTCAGTTTCAAAAAAGAAACAAAATAAAACACTCAGATATATACATGTACTTAACAGTGAAGACATAAATCCAGAGTTCGTATAAAACTGGAAAATTTAATTTTAGGAATAAAACTGTGATACTAGACCAAATATACAATATAATAGGACAAAACTATTTACAACTCGTATATTTTATATTTACATTTTCATACTTATTTATTGAATCAAAGTTAATTTATTTACACACGTAAAACGGGGAAAATATACACAATTAAAAGAGAATAAAAGATAGAAAAACAATGGCAACTCAAGATATCGGCGCTGCGCAAAAGGATACAAATAAAAAACGGAAAAATGAATCGCCGTTACAAAAAGAAGCTAATAGAGACAAGAAACCTAATTTCACTATCTCTCCGAAAAATCTGGCAATGGAGGATCAGTTTCCTACAGAAATAGCTCAGGAAGTCATCGTACCACTGGATATTAATATAGAAGATAATAATCCCATTGAATCATCAAGAAAGAAATTCATTAAATCCCAACTATCCAACCGATACTTCAAAAACAGCTTAGGATCCTACATCGTCCATATTGAAACAATGCAAGAGGAACAAAATATAGGTAATCTTCACCCGATTAGTATCGGGAAAATATTACACCAAAAAAGGAAAGAAGCAAATTACAACCGTACATACAATGACATAATTAATATAAGGCGAAAAGGAAAAAACATGGTCAGCATAACATTTAAGTCTCCAGAAGAAGCGAACAGATTTATAGACTGTAAGGAACTTATACCAAAATCTTGGATAACCTATATACCCAACTATAAAATCTATAGAACAGGAGTACTAAGGAACATAGAACAAGACATCACGGAAGATGAATTAATGGAGGATTTGGAATGGCCTAATAATCACCAAAATAAAGTGCAGATAAACAAAATAGAAAGATTAATGTATCTAGACAGATACGATAACATATTGAAGCCTTCAACAGCAGTAAAAATAACATTTGAAAGTAGTTTACTCCCGGAATTTGTATATTTGTACAAGGTGAGATATAAAGTTCTTCCATATATTAGTAAGGTTAAAAAATGCAACAACTGCTGTAGATGGGGCCACTCTACGAACATGTGTAGAGGTAAATTAACATGCGCTAACTGCAGTGAAAACCACACAACAGAATCTTGTAGCAACGCCATACAAAAGTGTATAAACTGTGGAGATGAACATAATGCTAGAAACCAACAATGTTCCTCCTTCAAATATCATAAATTGGTGAATTGCGTAATGGCATATACTAATAATTCTCAATTTATGGCCAAAAGATTAATCAAAAGAAAGGAGATTATCAATATTTCGCAGATACCAACCCTGTTCAAGGCCTCGACATATTTGGGATGGAATGCCCAAACAGACACGGAGGCCTTTTCAGTGGTAGAAAATAGATCTAACAAATCTGAATTAAGCATTAGAATGGGAAATAGAATCAGGTCTCACAGACCCAGCATGGAAGAAAATAACAAACAGTTCATAAGAGTGGAGCGAAGAAAATCTAGTCGAGAGCTCAATCTACCAAGTAACCGAATACGAGAGGTGACGGATTTAACCCCAGTAAATGTTGTAAAAGAAACGTCAGATACAAATTTACATACGTATAATTTAAATAAATATAACCTAAGAAGAAGGGACAAGAGTCCAGGAGTCCGGTCAGTGTGCTCAAAAGAAGATAGCCAGTTGGAATTAGAGCAGACAGTATCAACAAAGTCCTCGATTAAAAATAAATATCAAAGTATAAAACAAACGTTAAAGGAAAAGCTAAATACGGAGGAAATAATGCTTGATATAAATAAAATCATAAATTCTCAACACTCGAAAGAAAACAAATGGGAAGAGTTATTGTACTATATGATTGCGATCATTGACCCTGAAGAAAGAAGATAAACATCCTTTCGGAGGCAGCCACGTTTACAATATACAAACGAGACATTAAAATTCATCAGAATACTTCAATGGAACTGCAGAAGAGTTAATGGGAAAAAAACGAATTGTCTAACGTAATAATGAACTACGATATCATATGCCTACAGGAAATGTGGCTTCAACCAAGTAATAAATGGGAAATAAACAATTTCCATTGCATCAGAAAGGATAGAAGACAGGGTCATATAGGAGGAGGCACAGCAATTCTGATCAGAAACAAAATAGATATGAAGATAGTAGACCTAAACTTACCGGATTATCTGGGTCTCGAATATACAGCAATATCAATTGTTAAGGGGTTACACCAACCTAGACGGTCAAAAAACAGGCCTAACTTTGATATTTTATTCCTCCTAAACGGGTAGTGGGAATTAAATGAAATTTTGGGTGATTATTGACTTATGTTTCGACAATATAAAAAAAATTTTTTTATTAAACAATGGCGACGGAAAGCAGAAATATGGCCGCCGACACACATTGAGGTTTGGAAAAACGCATTTTGCGGTGACCACTGTCCCGTCTAAACGATCCATCTGAAACAAAAAAACAAAATGGTGTTTTTAAGTTAACAGTAGTGGTTTGTCGGTGACGATCGCCGATTGTCGATTTTATCGTTTGTTACAAAATGGCGATGAGTTAAAGTTAAAATTAAAAAAAAAACGAAAAATTTTTGTCCTTTTCATTTTTTTATTTTTTAATGAAGACCGATTAAAAAAAAAATAGATCGTCACCGACAAAAGAATGTTTCTGAGAGTATTGTGTAAAAATTTGAAAACGATCCATCCATTAGTTTTTGAGATCTGGTGGTCACCGACTTTGAAAACCATGTTTTGAGAAAAACGCGTTTAAAGTTTCAAGTTTAGTTCTACTATTGTTAATAGCCGAATTTTGCACTTTACCTCTAGTCGACAATTCTGGGGCCATATGAGATTCCTTCCACATCAATAACAGCAGTGCTTTGTGAAGACTTTTGTTGACAGCGAGCAATCTTTTCTTCGCGCGTCGCCTTCTGCGCTCGTACTTCGGCCACATTGATGCGCGCTCGGTCTTGATTTTCGCAATATGCAGCACAATTCTTTTATTATCATTAATAAATATGCGGCAGCATCTTCATTAAATGTGTATGCAGCAATATTGGCAGCAATTTGCACAACGTGTGCACCGCTGTGCTGCACTTTTGGCGCTATGCGCCAAATCAGATTGTTCAAACTTTTGTTAACGTTTTGCGTAAATCCACCGACGCATTTCTCCAGTAAATTATCACTAGAAAGTTGTTTTCAAATATTGGACGAATGGCTTTAATCACATCATCGTCCAGTGGCGATTTATGTTGATATTGCTCCAATTCGAGCACTCGAACGCTCGATCCCGTTTTACTCAACTCTCTGTAATTCCGGCATTTTTTCAGATATCAACATAAAACTTTCAGGATATATTCTCGAAACTTGAAGCTTCAAGAAAATGTAATAAAAAAAAAATCGAATTTTTTTTTCCGCTAGGTTGGTGTAACCCCTTAAGGAAGGAAGAAACCAAAAAAACAATAAAACAGAAATAATAATTATATCATTGTATAGACCACCAAATTATCAGATGAATAGAACGAAGTGGAATAAACTATTTGATGTATTCACAGAATTATCTCAAAAATACGAGGTTTGCATATGTGGAGACTTCAATGCGCAGTGCACAACATGGGGATCATCTGTCACCAATGCGGAAGGAAGATACTTAAACGAGGCTATCAGTGGTTCTCCATTTATGTTCTTAAACGACGGATCACAAACCAGAGTTTCAGCAAACGAAAATTATCACAGTGTACCAGACCTTACACTTGCGTCAGTGAATTTACGCTCAATCACTGCATGGGCTACAGGTGAAGATCCTATGGGAAGCGATCATTTACCTATCACTTTCACAATGGAAGACAAGGGTAGTAGAAATGAGAGAGTAGAATCTTCACAAACACATGGAAAAACAAGAAGCAAACTGGACCTATTACATATGAACAAAGAAAGATTTCAAGAATTAACTACAGATGCCATGACTACCTTAATAGATTTACAACAACCAGGAGCAACTTGTTATAAGCAATGGAGTGATCGGATCATCAATAATGCTATTCTAGCAGGAGCGCGTATGAAAGAGGGTAATGGAGAAGTTAAAATGTTCAATATTAAAAAAGGAACATTCCACACAATAATATACAAAAAAAACTCCAAAACTATAAACAAACCATGGTGGGACAAAGAGTGTATGGATGCAAAACAAAAAAGAAAAGAAGCGTATGATAGACTTATAAAACATCATACAAGAGCCAATCTGCTAGAATATAGAAAGATCTCAGAAGAAGCAAGGAAAATTATAAAGAAAAGGAAAAATCAAAATTTTAAAAAGTTTATTAACGAGTTGAATCCGTTTGTGGGAACAAAAAAGTTTTGGTCAAAAATAAATGCCTTTAAAAAATGTGCATACCTCAATCCTTCATCACCACCAACGGAATATAAGAAAGCACACATTGAGAAAACAATCAATACACTCGCCCCGATGTGGGTTAACGATTCATTTCCGGAGAGTAGTCATTCCAATCACAATGAAATTTTTGAAATACCATTCAGCATACAAGAACTAAGGTCTATAGTTAAAAATCTAAAAAAGGAAAGTTCCCCGGGTCCAGACTGCATAAGTAATGAATTTATAAAAATATTACCAAGCTTAGCGATGGAAAAGTTACTGAATATATTTAATAAGATCATTCAAGATGGATCCTTCCCAAGTGACTAGAGAAACGTGGATGTAATACTTATACCAAAGCCGAACAAAAAGGACTTCAGACCTATATCCTTGGCTTCCTGTACACTGAAAATGTTTGAGAGGTTAATTCTAAAAAGAATCGAAAGACTTGTTGAACTTGAAAGAATCTTGCCAAGATCGCAATACGGATTCAGAAAAGGGAAATCATGTGAAGATTGTATCGCTTTATTAAACATGGAAATATACAGAGCTTTTGCAAGAAGACAAATGATTGGAGTGCTATTGTTAGACATAAAAGCTGCTTATGACAACGTTAACCCACAGATTCTTTTTGAAATTATAAACAAACTTCCAATATCAAGTAATTATAAAACAAGCCTTAGAAACATGATTAGCCCTAGATATGCCAGTTTCTACGAGTCAGGAGTATGGTATGAAAATAGGATTCTAAATAAGGGTTTACCACAAGGATCGATCTTGAGCCCTTTTCTATTCAACCTTTACGTAAAAGATATACTATGGAATATACCTTATAACTGCCAAACTTTACAATTTGCGGATGACATAGCGGTGGTTTGTTCGGATTTTGATACTGAAAGAATTAAAAGCTCCTTGTCTTCGGCCTTTGACAAAGTCCATACATGGCTGAGATCTATCGGACTAGACATCTCAGTTCCGAAAACTCAGTGTATGATACTTAACAGAAAAAAAATATCCCCGAACTCAGATGGTCAGTCATTGGAACCAAGTGGACTAAAATTGCAAAAAGAAGTGAAATATCTAGGAATTGTATTGGATGAAAGCCTAAGATGGAGCAATCATATCAACGCACTTAAGGTCAAAGCAACACGATATGTGAATGTTCTGAAATGGATAGCAGGCCCGTCATGGGGCATAAAACCGAAACAATGTATAAACTTCGTCAACGCAACAGTTGGAGCTCAAATAGAATGGGGTAGTCTATGGTACATAAACGCGGCTAGGACGCATGTAAAAACCATAAAAAAGATTCTTTGTCAAGCATATAAAATAGCCTTAGGAATACCAAAAACGATACCTAACAGAGTATGTTGGAATTTTGTAAAACAAAGGAGTCTGCTAGGAAGGATATCTATTAAAACAGATAGATATATATCTAAACAAATACAGCTAAGAAATAACATGGTTATTAATAAAATAAAGAACTTTTACATTTTGTCTAGATCAAAAAAGATTGTTAAAAGAAATATTCCTTTTGTGGTAGATAGATGGGATCAAATAAAAGTAATTGAAAAACATCTTTTCAAATGGGAAGTTCATCCAGCCTTCCATTATCCATTCAACCAGAGTTTGGAGGAACTGGATTTAGACCTAAGATCAGGAGCAATGGCCTTGCTGTGTGACAATCCGGATAACGCCTTCAAGAATCTGATAGATTTCAATAAAGTAAATGTTAATGAAATCACAATCTACACTGACGGATCGCGTACTGAGATTGAGACTGGGATTACAATGGTGGGTTGTTCGGTGTACGTTCCTCATCAGAACTTAACCCTTAAATACAAATTAAATGACCTAACAAGCTCTTTCACTGCGGAATCGGTGGCATTGTTGAAAGCAATAGAGTTGGCACAAAGGAATAATTGGAGTTACATAAACATATGCACTGACTCCAAAAGTAACTTGGATATAATAAACTCCCCAGCGGATGTAAATAAAAACACCATAAAAAAACTAAATCCATGGGTAGAAGACATCAGACAAAGAATAAACGAGGCTGAGGGAGTAGGAAGTAAAATTCGGTTTACATGGTGCCCAGCACACAAAAATATCAGTGGAAACGAGATTGCAGACAACGCAGCAAAAGACGGAGCTTTAATAGGGGAACCTATAGATAACAAAATCGCCTTTTCAGAAGCTTTAGCATCATTGAGATCCAACTACAACCAGATGAAAGAAGATTACATGGAAAGCATAAACATAGGAACAGGAAATTATTATATGTATAATTTCTCAGACGTAAACATTGCTAAAGTAGCTAAGTATAAACTAGATAGAAAGGAATTATGCCTATTAATAAGAATAATAACAGGCTATCCGTTTACTAACTCTGTAAAGTTCAAATTTGGTCTAGTAGACTCACCGGAATGTAATTGTGGAGAATTAATACAAAACTTAAACCATATTCTATGGGCTTGTCCCCTCTATAACGAAGCCAGAAATACCTTATATAGTAAATTATTTAATTATAAATGTTATGCTCCTTTCACAATAGAAAGTTTGATATCGATGATTAGCGAGAGAATAGCCAAGGCTGTAATTAAATATATATTAGAGATAGATCTTAAGCTATAAAATTAGACATAAAGTTAATTATAAGCTTTGCTGAGTTGTTGCCAAGGGATTACCTTTTAGGCGGGAAGAGGGTGGCGTCCTCTAAAACAACATAGTCAAAGTATCAGAAGACCAAAGAAAATCACTTAAGACACAGTCAACCCCTGGGATCTGTGTCTATCTGGTTGGAAAATCGTGGTACTGTGTCCCCCAAGGGACAGAAAGCCATAGGGGAAGAAGAAGAAGAAGAAGATCACGAGCAAGTTGCGAGTTGCGAGTTCCGTGAGTTTGTAGCAGATAACCTAAAAAGTACGACATAAATAATTTGATTATTACAATTAAAAATAATCTGTTTTTAATGTATGGTAAGATTATTAACTTCATTAAAATAGTAATTATATAACACAATCATGTATTTTTAAAGTATTGTCTAAAGTAATATTAAAGAGATTATTTTATTTATTAATTTGTCTATCAAGTTTCTATTATAACGTATATCTAACGCATATCTAACGTATATCTGTTTACAGTATATCTTAATTTACTATGCACTTGTATTACAAATTAAAAAAATTTATTGTAAACATTATTATTAGTTTCACATTAGTGAAATATTCATGCATAATATTTATACATAAAGATATATGATTTTTTAAAATAATGATAACACCATGCAACTTATCATTAACAGTTGTTACAAGAAAGAAAAATATTTATACTTAAATTTTTATTTTACTTGTAATCTAAAAAATATTATTAATAATGATTTATTTAGTAATTTTACATAATTTATCTCATTTGTTTCAAAGTGTTAACACCATCCGTTTAATAAAAGATGACTTTTCTAATATATATGTTAGTTAATAATAAATAATAACATTTATTGAGAATCAATGTTTAATTAAAATATTATATTAGGTTTTGAAATAATACCGTTATGATAGAAACTTGATAGACAAAATAAATATTTGTAAATAAAATAATCTCTGATATTACTTTAGACAATACTTTAAAAATACATGATTGTGTTACATATAATTACTATTTTAAAGTTAATAATCTTATCATACATTAAAAACAGATTATTTTTAATTGTAATAATTAAATTATTTATGTCGTACTTTTTAGGTTACCTGCTACAAACTCACGGAACTCGCAACTTGCTCGTGATGATTTGGCTATACCGGACAGCATTGAGTTGTCACGAATCATGATGATAGTAGATGGTTGTGCTTATCATATATTTCGGTCTTAGAGAAAATTACTCGGATACCCATTATCGTAAACACCCCATGAGTGCTTGGTCTCGATATGTCGAAAGTATAACTATTATACTTTTCGTCATATTGGAATATCGTCTTAGATTGCAGATTTATTATTGGGTCATAAGGATTTGGAAAGATAATAGAGAAGGAGGAATAGTCGATTGTCGAGAGGTTTAGGATGAGTCATCAAGGGAGTGGTTCTAGTGAGAATCTGTATAGAGTCAAGGTTCCGAAGTAATAAGTTCCAATGGCTTCTCTTTGATGGAGAAGTCCCTCCTTTTGTTATTATAAGAGCGAGATCCAATAATATTTAATAGTTTAAATTAGGTCCAAAATTATAGTATCTAGGGATTTATTATTTTGCCTTCTGAACGTGGTCATCCGAGTTTGATCGTATTTCTTAGGTTTGTTTTTTTAGATAGAAGACATTAACGTGCGTTACTTATAAGAAAGGTTAGTTCTGTTAGTAAAATAGGTTATATAGAGGAGAAGTGACGTCTTCGCGAGAATCTGACTCCTTTAGTCCTGAAACAGAGGAACATAGCTGAGTTTTTAAAGAAAAAGAAAAAGAAAAAAAAGAAAATTTTAAGACGACGTCACAGCTGATCAGCCAATGATTAAACACATTCACTAGTTATTTACTATTTGATACGCGTACCAAGTGCTCGGTGTAAACTAGGTCATAGACCTAGTTTAGGGCCACCGCATAAACTCTTCCATAACGCGTTACGTTACGTTAAGTACTCCATACGAACTTAAGTTGTACTTAAAATTTAACTTAAATCAACGCACAAAGAAATCCTTAACGTAAGAACTTAAGAACTAAGGGCCACCGCACAAACTCTTTCATAACGCGTTACGTTACGTTAAGTACTCCATACGAACCTAAGTTGTACTTAAAATTTAACTTAAATCAACGCACAAAGAAATCCTTAATGTAAGAACTTAAGAACTTACGTTAAAAGTTTCTTTGTGCGTTGATGTAAGTTTAATTTTAAGTACGAACTTAGATTTATGGAGCACTTAACGTAACGTAACGTGTTACGAAAAAGCTTGTGCGGTGGCTCTTACACCGAGCACTTGGTACGCGTATCAAATAGTAAATAACTAGTGAATGTGTTTAATCATTGGCTGATCAGCTGTGACGTCGTCTTAAAATTTTCTTTTTTTTTCTTTTTCCTTTTCTTTAAAAACTGTATTTTGGTAATAATAATATTATTTCACATTGTAATATAATCAATACTATTATAGAAAGACTGATCTGAGATTATTAATTTAGGATCTTTACAACACAAATGACTTTAGTTAAATTAATTAATAAATACAACTTCGGTTTTATTTATTTATTTATTTAATTATTAAAGTAAACATGTAGTAAATATCACATAATTTTATAAGAAAGATAATATTTACATAGTAAATGCAGTCACAATTAAACAGCAAAGACAGTTTACAGTAACTCATATTGTAAAGATCCTAAATTAATAATCTCATTAAAGTTTAATATTTAGCACTAACCTGCGTCTTGCTGACCTGTTATCTCCGCGAGGTTATTTTGGTCTTTCATACACCATCTGTCACAATCACGGTTCTGCACCATTCTGCACTACACGCATCCCATGCTACTCCCGAAAGCACAGTGTTGTCAACTTCAGAAATAAATTTATGGATTCTAGAGATTTTCCATCATTGCCAACATTCTCCCCTAGTTTTTTATGGATTTTGGCTCCTTACCAATCCTCGGTCTAGATATACTATGGCCGGAATTCATAGGCCGGTATTCATAGTCGGATCTTATATTTAAGATCATCTTAAGTACTGTCTTAAGATGCCATCAACCAATCACAGAGCCGTATTAGCATCTTAAGACATTGCTTGAGACGATCTTGAAATAAGATTTGACTATGAATACCGGCCATAGTCGAATCTTATTCAAGTTCCAGCTTAAGCACGATCTTGAGACGTCAATGCTGTTATTTCATTGGTTAAGTAAGTCTCAAGTCGGCTCGAAGCTAGACTTAAGACAATGTTTGAGCTTAAGATTGGTCTATGAATCCCGTCCTATGTCTATGCCTGAGACGTTGTTCATATTTTTTTTGGTTTATGCATAGACCTTATAGGTCGGTATTCATAGTCGAATCTTATTTTAAGATTGTCTCAAGTAATGTCTTAAGATGCTAATACGGCTCTGTGATTGGTTGATGGCATCTTAAGACTGTACTTAAGATAATCTTAAATATAAGAATCGACTATGAATACCGTCCATAGATATGGACTGGCAATTGCCTACAGTTTGTGTATAGAAAACGGTGTCCAGAAGAGGTGCGAGAGAGAAACAGACTTTTTAGTACTTCTTTCTCTAAAGTTACCAGAAATAATCGCGCATGTCAGCACCATGCATATATATGTATATACATATATATATACACACACAAGTTAAAACACGTGACCAAAACGTATCCAATCATTGGATTTCAATGTGTAATATGTACACGCATCGGCAGAAATGGTGTCCTTCGGCGTAAAAATTGGGGATTGCGCCGGTGTTGCATCCTTCACCAACGCCACACGCTCAAGAAGGATAGAGTTATGATGAGTGAGAAGACGTGATACCGATTCGCTGGTGTCCAATATCCGTTTCACTCGCACTCAAGCGAAAAACGTCATTAGTATTAAAGCGGGTCACACACACTTTCCGTAGAACGTAACAGTAAGGTTTTGACCAATCACGTACTTGATTTAGTCGCTTACTGTTACGGTCGCCCAATCCAACATGTCGAAATCTTACTGTTACGTTCTACGGAAAGTGTGTGTGACCAGCTTAAGTGCGAGTGAAACAGATATGGACACCAGTGAATCGGTATTGGCTTAGTTTACATCGTGCATTTGATACGCGTATCAGGTACCATGGGCCCGATTCTTGAAGTCATTCGCAAGAGAAACGTATACGCAAATACTCGCTCTAACAGAAAGTTGTAAGTTTATTGGTTAATAGCCATACGATAGCCAATAAATTTCTAACTTTTCTGTAAGAACAGAATTTGCGAATACGTTTCTCTTGCGAATAAATTCAAGAATAGAGCCCCATATTCGTATCAAATTCGTACTAAATATTTAGTACGCACGATGTAAACGCTGCCGGATCAATTTGGTACGAGCGTATCAAGTAGGAGTATCGTACTAAACTGATACGCGTACCAAGTGATACAAATGTCGATGTAAACGCATAAAACGCATTTTAGAAAGAATTTAGCAATTGAGCATAACCTCAGTGCTAAAATCTAAAAACCGGTGTGAAAATGTCTTAGTAG
Organism: Monomorium pharaonis; assembly: GCF_013373865.1. Lineage (NCBI taxonomy): Eukaryota > Metazoa > Arthropoda > Insecta > Hymenoptera > Formicidae > Monomorium > Monomorium pharaonis. The sequence goes on along the minus strand of NC_050470.1, from coordinate 21,211,108 downwards.
GAGACATCAACATGAATTAAATTTGTATTATATTTTTTACAGTACATGCTTAGTACATTCGATGTAAACGCGCCCGTACTAAGGCTTTGGTGCGCACCAAACTTAATACGCGTACTAAGGTTTTGACGATGTAAACTAAGCCATTACGTCTTCTCGCTCATCATAACTCTATCCTTCTTGAGCGTGTGGCGTTGGTGAAGGATGCAACAGCGGCGCGATCCCCACTTTTTTTGCTCCTCCGCGTCTCCACTTCACCGCGCGCCAAGTAATACGTACGGCGCTTCGTGTATGTGGGTGATCGCCGCGCTGGACTCCGAGGGACACCATTTCTGCCGGTGCGTGTACAAGCATGCGCAAAACATATTTCCGGACTCTTTAAAGGGTGCGTTCCGAAATCTACTGCCAGTACTGACAGTACTGTTTTTTCGTTCCGAAATCGTTTTCAGCGTGCTGTCAGCAACTGTAAATTACTATCTATTCTACAAAAATAGACCCTAGGGAATTACTGACTTCCGGCTAATTTTACACATTGTCCGGAGGTAGTGCAAATTCAGTAAAGCATATGGCCGCCGTCCGCCGTACATTAATGTGTATAATTAAAATTGACGAGATTGTTAAAAAATTAATTGTAACAATGGAAACTGTTCGATACGAACTTATTGATGGCGACAATAACATTTATGAAGTGTTTCTGAAAATCACGCGATGATTATATCACACAATATTTTGTTCAATAATGAAATAATAGAGAAATTCTATTTTTTTATTATAATTTCTACCTAAAATGTGCTTTGAATCCTTCATCCGAAAGTAAAGCAATAACATTTTCAATATAATTTTTTATGCGTGGCCTTAATTCCAATGGTCTACGCTTAGTAATCATGTTTAAGACATTTAGAATTTCTTCCTCATCGTCTGATGAACTGTCACTGTCACTATTAATAACATTCACAATACCTTGCACTGCAATTATAATTGCATTGACATTTGCCATAATTAGATTGTATAAAGTTAGGTTTTTATGATGGCATCAACAGTTGCTGGTTTGACTGTAAACACATTCCGTTTTTTAGTGTTGCCAGTATTCACTGGCGTTTCGGAACAGCTCAAACCCAGTAACTTCAGTAGCAGTACTGTCAGTACTGTCAGTAGATTTCGGAACGCACCCAGAGAAAGAAGTATGGACACGGTTTCGCTTGGTATTGCCAGTCCATATCTATAAGGTCTATGGGTTTATGGTCTTAACCAGTTCTAACCTTTTTGTAAGTGTTTGTAAATGAGCCTGTAATTGCCTGTAATTTTATGAGAAACTGCAAGTGGTAATTATTTAGTTTAGGCACTGGTATTCAAATATCGATGTAGTTGTGCTTATTCGATACAGTTTTGCTTCAAACGAACGAATCTGGCAAAAAAAAGCGTCGCTCTGCCCCGGAAAGCGAAATAATAATCGCTAAAGTTGACTAATATTCAGGTTATGAAACCTGTCATACCGACACAATGTAATGACTTGAGCACGCGCAGCGATCATATTCTCACGCTTTTAATCACAAGCGCATGCTCTGTTTAGCACAAGTCATGTTAAAAATGCGCGAATTTCAAATGTCTATATACATATTTTTACAAGCACAATTTTTTGTGTGGAAAGTCGCAAACCCATGTGGTGCAGAGAATGCTTTACGCACACACACACACACACACACACACACACACACACACACACACACACACACACACACACACACACACACACACACACACACACACACACACGGGGGGGGTGCAAGGGGGGCCTTCGCCCCCCCCCCCTCCCGCACCCACCCCGTCCAAGTCGCTAACCCATGTGGACTTTACTTTGCTTGCAATGTACATAGGCAACCAATGTATATTGCAAGCAAAGTATGAGGCCACATGGGTTAGCGACTTGGACGGGGTGGGTGCGGGAGGGGAGGCCGAAGGCCCCCCCTTGCACCCCCCCCGTGTGTGTGTGTGTGTGTGTGTGTGTGTGTGTGTGTGTGTGTGTGTGTGTGTGTGTGTGTGTGTGTGTGTGTGTGCGCGTAAAGCATTCTCTGCACCACATGGGTTTGCGACTTTCCACACAAAAGATTAGCAAGATCCTTACGCAAAGATTGTTAATGATGGTTGATTATTACTAGATCATATGCTAATCTTTACAGTATTTATTATTTTTAATATATGTAGACTCATTTATTATTAGTTACTATTAGAATACAAGGAAGTCGTTAAAAGTACACATACATTTTAAATTCGCGCCTTTATTTCATGCACATATGACCACCAAGCATGCGTATATGGCCGCGAAGCATGTACATATGACTGTAGAGCATGCGCACATGGCCGCGGAGAGTGCTCTTGTCGCTACATTTCGCCGATATGACAGATTTCTTAACCTGAATATTCGACAAATTTTACGATTATTATTTCGCTTTCCGGGGCAGAGCGACGCTTTTTTTTGCCAGATTCGTTCGTTTGAAGCAAAACTGTATCGAATAAGCACAACTACATCGATATTTGAATACCAGTGCCTAAACTAAATAATTACCCAAAATACAACTTTTAATTAATTATTGCTTATTAATATAATATACATATTCATAATTATTAACATCTATTTTTCATCATGTACAATATGTACATTATGTAAACTTTTATGTTCCACATAGTATACAGAATGCCGGATAAAATATGAAGCTTTTTAAGCTGATAGTGCATCAGAAGAATTTCAGTGGAGAAGACCTTATTATCAACCCAAAGGATTATCCTGGCATAAAAACTGGCGATGTTGTCGAGATTTACCACCCTGATGATGAGTTTAGCCGCTTGCTATTGCAAGTTACTTCCTTTAAAGAGGACTTGCAAGGTCGTGAAACTATTAGCGTGGAAAATAACGTAGCATCGATGTTCCAGCTGCGAACGTTTGCTGATGTGTACATGAACATAGTGAATCCAGACGATGTAGCTCTAGATTCTATAGAATTGACCTTTAAGGATCAATACATGGGACGCAGTGAGATGTGGCGTCTAAAAAACAGCTTGGTAATATATTTTTTATTTTATATTATTTGTATTTAATTAAAAAATTTTTTACAAAAATTAAATATGAAAAAATTAAATTTCCTTCCAGGAAACAAAAAATTATCTTCAAACTATTGTAAATATGATTTTTTCTTAATTTATAATTGGTATAAAAATAAAATTGTAGACACTTTAATATTTTGTAAATAAATTTAAAAGGAAAAAAATCTTGTACTTATTGTTATTCTTAGAACAATTTTATATTTATTATTTATTCCATAATATTTTAATTTATTTTTTTTATAATATTAATAGTGATAAAGGTAAAAAGATATTTAAAGCATAAAGTAATAATTTTTTCTTTAATTTTTTATTTTCAAAAGTTTCTTTGGACATTTATAAGTTTTAGGCCTTGATTAATATTTTGAGTTAAAAAAATTTTTTTTTTAATCTTGATACACTTGTGAGAATTTTATATCTTTATATTTGTATTTTGTTTTTTATTTAACTCTTACTGAAATACAATTGTTCATGATGTAAACGCTAACAATAGAAAATGATTTAATGCTGTAATTTGGATAAAAAAGGATTGAATTTTTAGAGGAAACTTTTTAATTAATATAATCATCTCTTTCATATTTTGTAGTAATATACATAAATATGTTCTTTATAGGTAAACACTTGTGTGTACATCAATAAGAAAATAGAGTTTTGTGGTGGCAGTATACGCTGTCAAGTATATGAGATGTGGTCACAGGGCGATCGTGTTGCTTGCGGTGTTATCACAAATGATACTAAAGTTAGTACAAAATTATGGTACTTTATTAATTAAACATTTATGTACACCTAAATGGATTAAAGCAAAGTCCAACTTAGCTAATGTTTTTTGTAGAAAATTATACTTTTCTTTATTTGATATTTTAATTTTTAAATAAATTTTATTTGATAAAATAATCTAATTATGTTTCTTTTGAAATATAATTTCTTGTAAAAGGCTTTTACAGTGATCATTGTTATTCTTATAAAGTTCATCAAAAAGTAAACTGGAAAAAGCTTTATTTAAGCTTTAACATAACTGTTAAAATTACATTTTTCGAAATATTGCATTTGAGCAAAATTAATCAAAATCAATAATTATAGTGGTTTTTCACTGTAAGTTTTGCTTATTATTTTTTTGCAATAAAAAACAAAGCATCATAAGAAATCTTGTTAAACAATCTAGTTAGTGTCCAGAAAAGATGTGAAAAAATTACACATTAATCGATTGAGCTGTCTTCAAATTATAGTAGTTACATATTTTGAAACATGTTAGAATAGTAATGCGATTTTATATAATTTTGTAATAAAATTTAAGTCTTTGTGTGGCAAATATACTTGCCACTTTTTTTTTTATGATATACTAAATACAGTTTAATGAAAGTATAATTTTACTTTTTTTTAATATATTAATACTTTGTTTTTTATGTTTTTCAACATTTTTATATCTGGTTGTTCATATTTAATTATTTATAAATAAAGTTGAAAATAGCAATTTTTCATAAAATGTTTCTTGGCGGGTTAAAATTGGAAACTGAAAATTTTACTGAACATTATACACATGTAAACAAAGTATAAAATACATTTCTTTCAGAATTTTTTACATGTTAGATTTTTGAAATATTAACAATCTAAAACTTACACTATTTCAAAATCTGTAAAATTCAAAATCAGATATCCAAAAACAGAAATGCACGATTTCAGAATCTGTCAGGAAAAATGTACCACACAAAGATTAAATGATAGAAAAAATTAATCTTTAAAATGAAATATTCACGATTTCTCTATCATTTCGTTTTTTCATAAAAAACTTGCCAAATTAGACTTTATGGTATGTGGTTATATATATAGAGCAATCTCGCCCGATATTTGGGGGATACCGTCTATGAGTTACCGTTCTCGCCTCGAGAGCTAGTCTCGAGCGAGTGGGGGATACCGTATGCAAGCAGCTGATACCGTATCGAGAGCATTCTCGAGAAATATTGAGATTAACGTCGAATAAACTATCGCATCTAACTGGAAAAGCGTTACTCGTTATCGCATATATAGAAATTCCCGTTTAATTGAGCGTAGCCCCCTCGGACCTGGCGTTCCCGAGGGAAAGCTACGTTGCAAATTTTGGCTATAGATATCATATATGTGTATATGATTTCTTAATATCGTATCTTTATTTTTATTGTAAAAGGAGATCTGAATTTTTAGGTGGTGTTTCGATCTTCCACAAGTATGGTATACTTGTTTATTCAAATGAGCTCTGAAATGTGGGATTTTGACATACATGGAGATCTTTACTTTGAAAAAGCAGTTAATGGATTTTTAGCAGATTTATTTCAAAAATGGAAAAAGAATGGCAGCAATCATGAAGTCACCATAGTACTGTTTTCGAGAACTTTTTATAATGCGACTAGTTTGGAGGAATTTCCGAATCACATGAGGGAGTGTTTACAGCATGATTATAGAGGAAGATTTTATGAAGATTTTTATAGAGTTGCGGTACAAAATGAAAGATTTGAAGATTGGACCAATATCTTGGTACAATTGCGTAAATTGTTTACTGATTATCAAAAAATAGTTTTGGAATATCACCAAAAGCTTGGTAATAATATGCCTAAGGCAGTAAATTCTACTGCTGCACAAGGCAATTTTCTGGAAGTGTTAAATATGTCTTTGAATGGTAAGTAAAAAATTAAATAAAGAATGACTAAAACGCAGATTTATTTGTAATTTTTATTAAAATTTTTATTTTCATTTTTTGCATTTTCTCTATCTTCTATTTATACTATTTCATATGTGTATCTATTCATACTTTTTAGTTTTTGAGAAACACTACTTGGATCGCAGTTTCGACAGGACTGGTCAACTATCTGTAGTCATTACACCTGGAGTTGGTGTCTTCGAAGTAGATAGGGAGTTGACAAATGTAACAAAACAGAGAATTATCGATAACGGTGTGGGGAGTGACTTGGTATGCGTTGGAGAGCAACCGCTTCATGCAGTTCCATTATTAAAGGTGCTACAAGTGTAATTATATACATATGTATACTATCATTTATAAATTCAAAAAGTATTTCAATGAGAAAAAAATCATAGAGGTTTAAAAATATATTTAAAAAAGCTATAAATTTATTTTTTGTTTTGTTTTTATTTTGCAATAATATTTTGTATCATAAAAATTATGTAAAACTAAAAATTGAAGATATTTTAAAAAATTTTATTTTACTTTAAATTTTAAAGTTTAAAATGCTGAAATTTTAAGAAATAACAGTAGACAAAAATTAACAAATAGTACATTGTGTAACAAATGCGGAAAGTCGGATATATCCCATAAGGTCGGAGAGTGGGCAACAACCGATGTGCATGAATTGCCTATACTATTTTTTGTTACAAGTGCATAAGAAAAGATGGAAATAAGAAGTTTAGGGAAAAAGGCGAGGGATATGCTAGGGACTCTACAAATAAAACTTTATTTCTACATAGTTTTAAGTAAATTAATTTCTTTGTAGTCTCTTTTTTTAAATTTGGACAATCCTTGGAGGTGTAAGTTTGCTGTCACATATAGTGTTTCGATATTTGGATTTTTAGTACTTATCTTTACTGACATTAATCATCACGTATTGTAATGTTTGACTTCTTTTACGCGATCTTGATATGATGTTTGATCCGATGTCTTTGAGTGATGCGAATTAATAAGTTAGTCAAAGTTAAGTTTGCGAAAGCGACGAAATATCAGTAATTCTGTGAAAGTTACCATATGCGTGTTGCGAGATGGCGCGTATACGAACGTGTAATAACGAAGACAAACATACGAAAAACGAGGTAAATGTGCAGAACTGTACAGAAAAGTATTTTTGCATGGCTCACGCCATCTATTGGGAGGACAAAAACAATGAATTGATTACTTGTGTGAAAAAACTGTTCCATGAGAAATCGGCTATTTTTCAAACAAAAAAGGGAACAAAACTTGAAAAGGATGACTTTCGATGCACATGTAACAAAAAATATTTTAACTAGACTCTCTAAAATAGGTATTAAAAAAAAATATTAAAAAAATCTTACGACTATTTTTTGTAATGCTATTGAATTTCTTGTATAAAAACTCATTTTTACTCATTATAAAATGTTTTTAATTTCTGAAATTAAAAAATTTACAGCAAAAAAAAAGGAAAAATTTTCCTGAATTGCATAAATGTTTTCAACATTTTTTAATCCTAGAACACTGTTGTACATAATTTAACATGTAACCTGCAGATTAAATTTGATAGTGTGCTTTTTGTGTTTTTTTTCTGTTTGAATTTGAATTATTATAAATATTTTATAAATATTATTAAATATTATAAATAAATATCAGTCAAATCGACAAATGTTTCTGAAATTTACATTTAGAAACGATAGTATACGTACATAATTTATTTATATAAAAGTAATATTAATGTGCAATATTTTATTCTAGTTTCATAACAAAGATTCTTCCATAAATGCACCAGATGACTATAGCATGCCTCATTGGATTAATCTCAGTTTCTATTCCACTAACAAAAAAATACCTTATTCTACGTTCATACCGCGAATAAAACTGCCGCAAAGGGTATCGAAACATTCGATGGATAACATAAAATTACATTGCAAAACCAGACTTTTACAAGAAGATTCAAGAGAATGTCTACATAATACGTTATTCGATTACGATGCTTATGACGCACAAGTGTTCCAATTACCCACAGTTCATACCTCAAGGTAAAATCAAAATTTTTTTTTATTTTGGAAGTATTTGTGATAAAAATATAAATTATATAATAAAATTCTGTTATCTTTAATACAAAATAATTAATAAACAAAAATTTTACAAAAAATTATACAAATTATATAATATTTTATGTAGTTTTAAAAATGGATAAATGATAATATGTAATACTTTTAGTTATTTACATTGTCTATAGAAAAAAATAAATTTGTCTTTTATCATTGTTATTCTATTAAATTATTAATACATATATCTTATTGTCATTTTTCTTACAATTGTTATTTTAGTGTACAAAGGATAAATACGAGAAGGAAAAAGACGAGCGTGGTATGCCTTGAAACTCATAATAATGGCCATTTGTTAAAGCTCTTAAAACGTAAAATGTCAGATCCTGATATACATCATCCTCCGCCCGAAATGCATTCGCCGCCAGTTCTGGCATTACGGAGCGCGGCGATAACAATACCATACAAAACGGACGACGATAATGTTGAATCTAACGAGGATAGAACCGGTAAGTGCACATATATTCAGTAATAATTTTTTATACTATTGAATTATTTATTAAATAGAATGATGAATAATTGCATCAGGTGTATCCAGAACGCCGGTCAAAAGCGATTTAACCGACTCTGAAATATCTCCGCCCTTTAGACCTGTTGTTGGTAGCGCTGGCAGTCCAACGAATTCAATTTCTCAACCAACAAATATACTTAGACCTGGTAGAGCATTAATCAATCCTTTTGATCCATCACATGTTACCATTAAACTTACCAGTAACAGACGACGATGGACTCATATATTTCCGAAAGGTAATTATTATATTGTACTCATTTTATATGGTTAACTTATTTAGATAACTATAATAATATAATTACAATATAGTAGAGAGAAGGGTTTGTAATCCTTTTCTCTTTATTATATTGTAATCTATATCTATAAATAACCTGTATCTATAAAACTACTTTTTTGTTTTATTTAAATAATTTAATAAATATTTACGCGATATTTATATTAATATTTATATGATATATAAATTTATATTATAATAAATATAATTGATTTTTCTTTATCTTTTGTTCTTTGTATAAAATTGTAAATGTGCTAAATATTATTCATATACAAAATTATAATTGAGATATGGAATGGACGTAAATACAAAACCTGTAGACAATAACAGGTTTCTTTTATAATATGTAACATTTAATTCTTTTTATTACATTACAAAATAACTATTTAGTTTTAACAGTCCAATTATTATCTTGTATATAATATTATTTAATATAATAAATAACATAAATTTATAGAGAGTCCATGAAAGTTATGTTAATATAATTTTATAGGACCTACAGGAGTTTTAATACAGCAACATCACTATCAAGCTGTTCCAATGCAGACATGTTTGGAGTCACAGAATGAGGCTATACCATCGACTATAAGTGGATCTTCGATGGAAACTGGGACGAACAATTCAAATCAGATTTCAAGATCAGCGTCTCAGACAGGATTCCAAGATTGTTAGTATTAAATATTATTAAATTAAGATATTCTTAAAGTATATAACTAGAAATATAACAGATAATGAAATTCATGATTTTTATAGACACAAAAGGAAAGTTACAACGACCTAATCTTCCTATAGCTAACGGAGATAAAACTGCGAATCCTTCGACTATGGCGAAAAAAAGTATTACTCTTTTGTGGGGTGCTACTGGTGAACAAGAATGGACGCCTGCTCTAACAACAGGTTTGCTTTAATATTTCTGATAATTCTCTGAAATTTATCTACAAGTTTGTAGGAAATGATAGAGAGATATTAGAAATGTTATATTATTATTCAAACATTTAATATTCTTTCTATAATTGTTAAATTGTTAGGAAGAAAATTAACATAACAGTTGAGTGATTTAAAAAACATATATATATATATATATTATATGTATAAAAAGTTTAATATTATTTTATACATTAATTTTAAAAAATGCAACAAAGTTATCGACTTAGTGTGAGCGTCAATATATAAACTTACAGTCTAAAAGAGAGAATTCCTGAATAATCCTGAACAATAAGATTTAAAAATATTACTTATTTGAATAACAAGTAGTGGTTTACATTACACATAACACACATATAAATCCAGTATCCATAAGTTATATAACGCTTCTTGTGTATTGTGCTTTAATTACATACAATAGTTTATTCAGAATTTTTTATATAAATGAAATAATATAAGTATCGATATATAATAAGCAGGAGTGGTCGTATGGTTTTGGCATATTGTGGCTGTAGATAATTAATTTCTTCGATTCTTATATTTTATATTATGGATTTAATATTTATATATAAATAAATTTTACATTATCTTTAAACAAAATATAAATATTTAAACAGTCAGCAAAAAACAATGGATAAAACATAGTTTGTTGGCTGTAGATTAGCTTCTATTTATAAATAATTCAATGGTAGTGAAAATTAAATTTATATTGCAATTACATGTTTGTCATATCAAACGTCAGCGTCAAAGGAGATTAATAAGTCGTTACAACTGATAACATTTATAATAGAATGAAAATACTTGAAAACATTTTCAAAACAAAGTAATATTCTAATATAAAGGACATCATCATTTATTGCACTCATATAATTTGATCTGTATAATACAAAAACATATTTTTTGTGCGATACAAAATATATTTTAATGATAAGTTAAATTATTATAATTTTTTAATAATGTTTGTTTTTTATTTATTTATAATTTTACATTTTACATAAGTAAAGTATTTTTTTTTTTACAATAGCTTTGCTTTATCCAACCTTGCAATTATGTTCTGTTCTCAATAGAATCTCTGTATCATCGTATAATTACATTAGATATACATATATTTTACACGAAATCTAAAATTTTTTTTTTGTAAAAAAGAAATATTTTTATTCTTGAAAATATTCAATATTTATTTTTACAAAACCATCGATCATCGATGTACAAATAATGTTATTTATTTCCATGCTATGGTACGTCTAATTGGGATGCAACGCTGGACGCATTGATACGTGTGTGATGTACAACTATGATGTCACTTGCGCTGTTTTACAGCAATCATAGGTTAGCTCCATACACTATTACAGATTGATCCGGTTATGGTATATACATTTGTTTATCTATGTTAGGGACTCAGCTCGAAGTAGAAACGTTATTATTAAATAGTTCTTGATAATTCTTCATTATTTCTTCACTATAATTATTCTATTCTAGTGTTGATGCATGTACAGAAAATTTCTAGAATTCAAAACAATTTCTTTTTTATTTTATTTTAAAATGATATCAAATATTGTATCTCTCTCTTCATATTTTAGATCTATCCATTTGCATTGAAGCTTATTGTCTTCACTATGAGCAGCTTTCATTTCTTGCAATCTAGGTTCGCTTCTTGTTCTTTGTGGAGCATTCGCAAACTACTGTTTTTGCTGTTTTCGTTAACTAAATATGTGTTTTTTTTACCTCACATAAAGCTTATATTTTTCCGCATTATTTATGTTTTTTAATGTATATTTTATGTCTCCTCTCACTGACAAAATGTACTACAATATTAGCCTTGGATTTTTACATTTATATGTTAAAATATATCTACGATACGTAGTTTAGAGACGCTTATATTTTATATTCTCTCTTTTCTGTAGATCTAATCGAGTAACTTTATTGCACTGAAATATAAAAAGGATAATGTATATCTTTTAAATTTATTAGTTACTTGTATTGTGTTATACACGTGATTTAATAATTTAAAATTGATACATCACTATAAAATATTTGTTATTAAGCACATTATGACTAATAATTGTCAGACAGCATGCATTTAGAGAAAAAACTTTAATCTTTATCATATATAAATTATAGCATTACAGCAAACATAAGTGTTTATGAATGCATGTAATGTGCTTTTATTTAATGTAATTAAACTTGTTAATAGGAAACGTGCCTAATATGATAAAGATTGAATTATAAATATACAGAATATTTTAGAGAACTTTCTAAATATAAATTCCTTTATGTATGGTTTTATAAACTTCATATTATTTTTTATGTGTAAAGATAGACTTCTACTAAAAACATTGTGTTACTGTTAATATATACACTGTAGAACATTCTGTATACTGATTATATATTAGTAGTTTCTGCCAGAAGGTAGACTAATTATTTGTATTGGTAAAGGGAGATTGAATCAACAATATGTAGATTCTCGATAATTTTACATTTATTTAATTGTTAAAGCTAATCTATGTATTTGTAGAGATAATTACACTGGCGCAAAAAAAAGAGACAAAAATTTTGACCGAATTTTCAGGCAATCTTCAAAGTGATGCAACTTTGCGAAAAATCATCCAAATTACATCTACTTTTTTTTTAATTAAAGCTCAAAGATTCTACTTTGAGAATTCCTAGGCGAAAGTTTGATTTGTTAAGTGCGAATCTTTTGTATCGCATAAAAACCAAACATATTTTTTTTTATTGAAAAAAGTAAAAGTTTGTTATCATTTTTCACAAGTTTTTTTGTTAAAATCTCGTTAATATTAAATCAGATTCTTAAAGATCATTGTTTTCTAAGCAATTAAAAAAAAACATTTCGATATGATGTTTTTTTGTTGATTGCATACGAATTTGAAATTTGCACTGCATTTTAGGGTATTTTAGCGAATACCCTAAATACGATACTTTTTGAATATCATGAATTTTGAATATCAGTGTGATATTGCACATTGATTTTATTCGTGTTTAATTCAATCATATCGCCGTCATCAAAGTGACCCGATGTGCACCACGTGGAGATTGATGGTTGGATTTTCCACATAATATGGCCCTGAAAAGGCTGATTTTTTAAATAAAATTTAAATTTTTATTTTTTACGTATGAGTATGTGTATATGTATGTTTACGTGTATGTGTGGGTTTATGAGTATAGATGAATGTGATTTTCTGTTGACTTTAGTGAAATTGTTGCGTCAGCTATTCGTTATATTCAGATCAGTAAGTACAAATTTCCATCGATGAATTTCAGAGCCACATGTGCAAAATCCGACCGTCATTCTCCACGTGGTGCACATCGGATCACTTTGATGATGGCGGTATGATTGAGTTAAACACGAATAAAATCAATATGCAATATCATCGATACTCAAAATTCATGATATTAAAAAAATATTTATTTGCTAAAATATCTTAAAATGTAGTGCAAATTTCAAACTCGTGTGCAATCAACAAAAAACATTGTATTGACATGTATTTTTTTAAATTGCTTAGAAAAGAATGAACTTTAAGAATCTGGATTAATATTAGCCAGATTTTAACGAAAAACTTGTGAAAAATAATAACAAACTTTTACTTTTTTTAATTAAAAAAACATGTTTGGTTTTCATGCGATATAAAAGGTTCACACTTAAGAAATCAAACTTTCGCCTAGGAATTCTCAAAGTAGAATCTTTGAGCTTTAATTAAAAAAAAAGTAGATGTAATTTGGATGATTTTTCGCAAAATTGCATCACTTTGAAGATTGCCTAAAAATTCGGTCAAAACTTTTGTCTCGTTTTTTTTTTGCGCCAGTGTAATACACAATCGAAATTAAAATATGAATAATAATCTTATTTAATGCTTCATTTTTATAACTTTTGTTAATTTTCAACAAGTGACATCTTATCGAGCATCTATTTTATATGGTTGTACAAAGAAGAAATAGATATTAAATGAAAGTAAAACTAGAAAGGTTTAAAATAGAAAAAAATATTCTTGAATATTAAATATTATAAACTTATCTGTTTCTTCTCTCGCATATATGTAAAACAATGTTTTAATCATTTCAATTACTTTAAAATCTTATATGAAATAGGAGTCGACTGGAAATCTTTAACGATTCCCGCGTGTCTACCCATCACTACCGATTATTTCCCAGACAAGCGGAGCTTACAAAATGATTACGTCGTGTCAGATTATAATCTTCTCCCGGACGACGTTAACTCCGATTTTGCCCAACAGCGAGCGATATATAAGAAACCGCTCACAACCGTGGAAGTGTTTAAAGAGCTGGTCTCACAGCGTTTGGCCCAAGTATAAAAAAGCACTCAGTTTTTTGTACAGGTATTTTTCTCTACTTACGACTACCTCAACTTACAAATTAAAGATTTACGATAAATTAAAAATTAATTAATAAATTAGATAACGAAGCTGATTAAGATGTCAACCGATTGTTAAACCGGTGTATTAAAATACAAATTGAATAAGTTTATTAATTCTGTAATATTAAACGTTATATAATATTATAAATATTAAGAGTTATATTTTTAAGAAAAAATATTGTTTTTAATTATTTGTTAAAGTTAATCTGTGTTTAAAATAAATATTAATTTTATAGAGGAAGATCACCAATTTCAACTATTTTTTTGAATTACATTTTTTAGACAAAAAGTAACAATTAAATTTTCGAAACAAACACAAACTAAGAAATATTTTCTATCTAACTGATATAACAATTTTTACAATATTGTTTTGAATTTTACAATAATAAAGTTTTTGTAAGATAAGGAAAAAACGAGCGTTAACAAATGAGCTTCACAATTGACAATAGTGCTATGTAATGTCGATAATCACAATGTAAACAAGACAATAATGTTATATTTTCTTTTTTCTTACTTTCTAAATGAGAGGCGTCTGTACAAAATACAATTAATAATTTATATAAGAATTCTTAGAAGCCTTTTACTTAGATACAAAACGTTTTTGTCAACTTATATAAATACTTTATGCTGTTGCGTAAAATGCAACATATACCGCGAAGATTAAAATATAAAGATTAAGTTAGATCACTAATTTTATAAATAGATCTCATAATGCTATGCCTTTTATCCTATCTTATAATTTTTATTGTTTTGTCTTATATGTAGTCAGTTTACACTGCATTCCATGTTATATTTAAAACCGCATATGAGAAAAATAAAAATAAAACAGTTTAAAATGCAGTTAGAAACATCTAAAATGATTTAATATTATCAATAATATACTTATATTATTTAAACTATGCAATTTGCAAAAAAATTACAAATTTTATATTACGTTTTTGAAGAATTATTTTTAATAGATTTTATAAAGAAAATGCTGCAGATATACATTATTATTTCTTTAATTATCTAAACAGGTAATTTAATTTCCTAAAGTGCCGCTAAAGAAGTGCCGCTTTAACAGACCTATGTCGGTATTGGTGATTCTCCTCTAATTGCAAATGTTACATTAAGAATTATCTTTAATCTTTAACATTTTTTTATTTTAAATAAAGGTGTATAATCGTTCTTAGTAATATGTAACATTTTAAATACATTGACAGGAATTGTGCTTGGAAAAATAAAAAATTGAAATATACTTATCGAATATTGCTAATACGATCCGACACTGGATGTTTGTTTGTACGACAATTTATTATTGCACAATAATTTATTGTCCCAGTGAACATTTCAACGTTTAGTCTATATACAGAGCTATTTGTTATTATCGCATATTATGCACTACTAACATTTTTTAAATAACACTAAGAGTAGATGGGATTATATTAGTTGCTATACATCACCTAGCGCTACAGAATTTCTTTTGCTAAAGATTACGAATTTAAAAATTCATACGAGATGTAAGCTCGAATTCTCTTACTAATCCGTCACTCTCACACGGATCCATACATCTCTTGTTTTGCATGTTGTGTGTGTATGAAATATAAATACTATTCAATTTACAATCGAAATTTCAGAACGTAATTCTGTCGTAAGTAGAGGGATATCTGTATTTTTATATATGGTAATTGGCAAAAAAGATTTTCCTAAATTATAATTTTGTACTTGATAAATTTATGAAAAAATTAAGAAAAGCTTTAAATATTTTTATTTAGATATTTATTCAGACTTATTAATTTATTATTTATTAATTTAATGTTTAAAACAGATTTTTATTTATTTTAAAAAAATTATTTATTTTTAATTTTGTTTGCAAGTACTTTGCTTAGAGGTCATATTTATTTTTTAATATCAAGTCTTTTGAAGCACTATGTATTAATTTTTCTTATTTATAACAGTTTTATCAATCTTTTTATCTAAAATAATATCCATAATTTTTTATGGAATTAATATCGGATAATTGTGAAGGTGCTTTGAAAGACTCAGTGCTTTAATTTTTTTTAATTTGAAAAAATTGGAGGTAAGAATATTTTAATAAACAAAGCAATTTCAGATTTTTTTTCGTTACAACTTCAAAGTATATCGTCGTTCTAAAAGAGAAAAATCACTTTTTTTAAGGGATACTTCATCCCCTAAATATGACATTCCGCACGTACGAAAAATACTTTTAGCTCTTTTAGATTTTTATATTTAATAACTTATTTAACCCTAATTCTACACACTATCAAATAACTCGGTATTCTACACAAGAGGTGTAATACACCCCAGCTTCTTTAAATAGTTATTACTCGTATATTATCAAACATTTTGGCTTAAAAATTTTTTTAAATATTTTTCAAACCTTTAAAAATAATATTTAAAAGTTATTTTGGGTCAATTTAAATTTGTAAACAATGAAAAAAATTTATGAAACTAAGCAAAAAACTAAGTCTAAAACTAAAGGCAAAAACCAATGGGGTTTATTCTACTTTAGGTGTAGAATTAGAGTTAAAGAAGAATCAAATCGGCTGCGGACACTTGTGACATGTTCCTTGTTAGAAGAAGAAATTAATGAAAATTGTCTTTTGAAAATTTTATAGAGAATATACTAAAATGTACCTTCAGAAAGTAATCAAAGCGAAAGGAAGTCATACTAAATTGTAAATATTAAATTATGTTCTTTTTTTAATTTTTTGTTAAATTTGTTATTACAAAATAAATATAATCTTTTTTTGTCCTAGTTTGAAACAAAACATTTCTTAAATAAATTACAAATTAATTAATTATAAATAAACACATTAAATAGAGGAAATAAAGAAAAACTTTTTAACATTAAAATTAAATTAATAAAGTTATCTAAGCAAAAATGTTCAAAGCTTTTCATTTTTTTATAAATCTTAAATAAAAACTTAAAATATTGGTTTCTTTTTTGTCAGTCACTGTAATCGTATCTGTGAATTTTTTGGAATAATTACACATATTATTATATTAAGGGTTTTCAACTAATCATTTTGCCATCACTTAACAAGAATCAGAGCAATGCCTCTGGCAGCAATGTCGCTCCCGCAATTAGTACGGTAATGCGTGGCAGACAAACCGAATCCGAGCCCAAAGAAGAATATCTGCTCAGCATTGGAAGAATTTTTCACAAAATATCACTCTTTGATAATTCTATAACAGTTACGAGATACCGTCCACGGTAAATATATAATTTGATATTTTATCAGTTTTATGTTGAAACTTAATATATTTTTTATGCATTTGGCTTTTACCTCTCTGCCCTTTAATCTCAGCTATTGCAAAAGTCAATTTTTCCAAAACTTTATTAGTGGTTGAAAAGATTTTTTACTTTGTCACTCAGATATTTTTTAGGAAGTTTTTAGACATTGTTTTTAGGAAAATAGGTAAATATTATTAAAAATTACTTTTTGTTTTTTATTTTTTATTGTTTTAAGATTGACTTATTTTTTAAATAAAAAATATAAATTATAATTTATTAATAATAGAGCTATTTGATCTTTACATGAGATTAGTGTCGTTTCAGATCTCTTAACCCTTTCAGGGCGGTGGGAAGTATACTTCCCACCTCATTTTCTTCAGTTTTTTCGATATAACTGAAGTCTGTTACATCGCATAATCGTGAAATAAATTGTTATATACTTGTTAATGATAGAATTATGCACTATAAGAGTTTTGCATCAATCATGTATTTTGCAATTGTTATCAAACAAACAATAACGAAAAATGCTCTTTTTTCACGATAAGTTTGTTCTAGAAGCCTCTTAAATGTAAATAAACTTTTAGATCATAATTTTAGACCATAATTCTAGAGATGACGAACTAAGTCATATTAAGTTAAAGTTGCAGAAAGTATATTGTTACTATTTTGTATTCAACAAAATATATTGCAAAAATACTATGTTCAGCATATGAAATTGATTCATTTACTTAATTTATAAGTCAGTTGTATAGAATTTCGTACTTAATGATTATTTGGGTTGCTAATTATGAAAATGACTTGAAAAATGTAACATTCAAAGTAATATGGCTACAAAATATCGAATAAAATGATTTCAAGAATATAATTCCGAGAATTTTTTTATCAAAAATTATGCATTTTAGCGAAAAACCGGAAGAGACCTTTTTTATTTCAAATTTTGTGAAGAATATGGCTATATTTTTTTTATCTCCGAATTTTGAATTTTTATGTCCGACGTCTGCCATATTGGATCCGCCATTTTTTATTTTTAAATTTTGACCTTGGATTCGGTTTTAGCATGATCTAAATCTAAAACATACAGATGCGACAAGATTTATCCAATATAGAAAAAATGTGCTACAAAAAATTTGTTTCTTAAAGGATTAATGGATTAAAATTAAAATTTCAAACGTTATTTTAAGCAAAATATTGTAACTATTATTACAACTAGAGTTTTTTTATTTTACGTAATTAATAAACAAATTTAAACTTGTTTTTAAATATTTTGATTATTACTCTTTCTATTTTCGTAAAAACATAAAAATTAAGTTATGAAGATAATTTAGATTTGTACGATGAAAGATCAAATACAAATGTTCTGATTCAAATAATATTTCTTAGTTTTTA
Organism: Monomorium pharaonis; assembly: GCF_013373865.1. Taxonomy (NCBI): domain Eukaryota; kingdom Metazoa; phylum Arthropoda; class Insecta; order Hymenoptera; family Formicidae; genus Monomorium; species Monomorium pharaonis. The sequence continues at coordinate 21,192,510 of NC_050470.1, read as the reverse complement.
ATTTTAGACTACTGAGAGAGAGGGAGGTGGAGAGAGAGAGAGAGAGAAATAGAGATTTATAATTGTGGTCACCGACGGACCGTAGAAATCAGTGGCTTTATTGTTAATGAATTATTATTTATATTTTTTATTTTTATTTAAGGAATAAATCAATCTTTAAAAATAATAAATAAAGAATAAAAACCTAATTTTTAAAATATTTTCGACTTTTCTAACAAGAAATTCCTAAAAAATTAACGTAATGAAATAAAAAAATCCTTAATATTATTTTATAATTATAATTAAAAACACTAATTTTTAATTATAATTTTAACCACTCTTATGTAATTTATTTTTTACATAAAGGTTTTATATATTTTCTTAAAAACTAATAGGTTATTAAAAAATAAGATACAAAACTTGCATTTAACATGTAATAAGACACTGCTTAAATTAATTTTTATTAAAACTAGCATTTTTGTAATACAACATATTAGAAATTCAAGCAACAAATGTTAATAATAACTATATTTGTAGACATCCTTACCCACCCTTCAATATTCACTATCAATATCGATTTCACGCTCCTCATCATGATACATATGAAGTTTCGCGGGTGTCTTTCACCACAGAGAAACTCGAGACCTATAATTGGAATTATCTAGATCACTACATTTGCACACGTGGCCATACTGATTTTGCCTTAGTAGAAGTAAGTGACATTTTAAAAGTTTGTATTATTATATATAAAAACATATTAACCTCAATGTTTTGTTTTATTTCAGACTCTCAAATATTGGCGGTTTCGAGTCTTTTTATTACCGTATAATAATCCTGCGACTCGCAAAATTTTAGAAGGTTCCTCAAGATGTGACATATATTCTCCGCTTAGTAATGCTGAACAGGCCTCATTAATGGATGGTTTCTTACGCTTTATTGAGGGATGGTTGAATAAAATACGACGGCCGAATCCCAATAAAAACTGGGTAATTTTTTTTCTATAAATATATAGAGATAAATTAATGAATTACAGTTTTTTATTATTTGTTAGAGAAAAATTTTTGATGTATAATAATTTAATAAATAATAGAAGACGTTCCAAAAAGTAGCCATATCATAGTAACAGACTTTACATTAAAAAACATTTTGTATTTTTAATACAAATTTCCAATTTGTAATAATTATAATAATTTAAGTAATACTTTTTATATTAAATCTTGATTACTGTAATATTGAAATGCTGCTGATACAAATCTTTTTGGAACATTATATTTATAAATATTTTAATTGCAAATATTTTATTTTGTTCTACGTAATATTTATTTTTAAAAATGCTTCATAGTTTTGTTGTAAATTATATTGTTTGAGGAGATATATTCTTTTTTTTATTCTGATATTTGGAAAAACGAACAAAAATACAAAGATTACAATTTACATCTGTGACACAGAATACAAAAAATTTTTGAAAGCAGTTTCTTTTTCTTGCATACATACGAAAAAATTATATATAAAAATTGCATTTTCTGGAATATCTCCTCTATACTATACTTGAATGTTGCATGCTCATATTTTATTTTATTTGCACAAACTTATTTTAATGCTTTTGTTAATTATTTATTATCTTATTAACTTTTGAATTACACAATAAGCATATGTAGCATAAAATATATCTTATTAGAGAAATAATCATCTCTGATGGAACCTAATCTGTCAATTGTCTGTAGATAAAACATTGCTGTATAACATGCTACAGAAAGAATATACAAGACAAGGAAGACATACAATTAAGAAACTAAAAGAAATGCACGGCTTTTTACGACAAAGCTTATTTTGACACCTTGCGTTAACGTCAGCCTATAACATGTACAATAGCAACATTCGAAAGTATTAATTTACTACTTAACGATGTAATACTATATACTCCTACCTACTCTGGTGTAAAAATTTTAACAAAATTGTAATGAAATTTTGGTGAAATTTTAATGACATTTTGTTGAATTTTATATATTTATTTTGGAACATTTTAACACGATTTTGTCAACACTTTGTAATGACAAATTAATCCTAGAACGATATACTTATTTTTTTCCTCTTCAAACATTATACTAGATTAAAAATGTACCTCGTTCCTTCCCAAGCATTCTGCATTGAACAGATAGACTGAAATCAATATTGTGTTATACGCATGGTTGGGAAAGTTACTTTGTAAAAGTAACTAGTTACAGTTACAGATTTTGAAAAATAATTTGACGCCAACGAGTGTTTTTATCGATTCTTAAGACTTTAAATTAAATTGTGATCAGTGTCCCGAATCGATCCCTTTATCTGCTAAATTAAGAGATAAAATCAAATTTATGTTTGACTACAAAATTACTCCGGTATAGCATTCTAGGATTAATGATATTTTATTGAAAAATCATTATTGATGATTATTTATTATTATTGAAAAATAAAATATTATTAATTTGTTATTTATTTGTCAGGAAAACATGAATTACAAATGTCATTAATTTGTCATTACGGAATATCTGCTTTTTTGTTGCAAAATTTGATAAAAATTTATTATATAATAATTTCAATAAGATATTAAGAGGATACTAAACAGCCCATCAAACTTGATCGAAGTCGATCAAAGTGGTCCGTTATTCTAAATAATTACCGATATTAATTCGTCAATGTAGAGTATTTGCAATTTTTATTGCACTTTTATTAAATATTTATAAAAATTTCAGTAAAAGGACAGTTGATAAAATATATTAATTTGGACCCCGGATTGGCAAATAAAATTAGTTTTTAAGCTGCTGTATCGGATTCTGAGATTTTAATTTGTCAGGAAAATAATTAAATTAGTATATGAAACTATTAAATAAGTTATTATGAGAATGATATATTAATAGAACTGATAAACAATGAAAATTGACTGTGAACAATACAAATTAATATGTAAAAAAAATCTTGTTTAGTTAAAAAATATCTCGGCGCTTAAAAATATTTTTTGCACAAACCTTACAATTTCCAGCAGTAAAATATTAGAATACAAAATATTTTTGGAGAAAATCTTTAAAAGACATAATAAACAACGTCGTTTTCAAGTATCATTCAAGATTTAAAATAATTGTTAATGCTTTTGTTTTTAGATATCAATAAATTTTTTATTAAGTAAAACTGATTTGTTTGTGCATTATTACGTTTTACTAACGTTTTACTAACAGGAAAACATGAATTACATATGACATTAATATATATTTTTTAAATATTAGTTAATTTTTCATTATGGAGTATTTACGCTTTTTATGAAATTGCAAAATTTCATAAAAATTTATTATAATTTCAATAAAAATACGATAGCTAAAATTATCATTTTTATCAAATAGAACATCAACTATTAAAAAGATTATCATATTTTACTATAGCATAAAAATATAAATTAATATGTTCAGAAAATTCAATAATAATGTGTTTAAAAGTTTTGTACACTGATTTTAATACTTTTTTTTAACAAATTAAAATTTTGTACATTGGAATCAGATTTGGCAGCTCAAAAACTACAAAAATATGTTTTTACATACCATTTTAGAGGCCATAACTTTTTATTAAATAATATCGATTCTTAGATAGTAGAGTTTAATTACTTTTGGAAATTATAATAAACTTTTATTGATAAAGGTTAGTTTGACTCAAAATGCTCTTGTTTGTTCGGAAAGGGAAAGTAATAATTTTGTATTAATTTTAGATTTGTATTAAAATGTCATTTATTTTTTGTTAAACACAGAAAATAAGCTTTAACGAAACATAATTAAAATTTTCCTGTATATTTACTAAAATATCAACAAATTTAATGAAACGTCAAGTTCATCGAAATTTCATTAAAATATTTCTACCAGAGTATACATATATGATCGTTCCGAAATACATATCAAAGTATTTGTAAAATATACATTAATGGCGGATTAAGATTACAATTACGAAAATCAAAATAAATCTCTACTTGTAAATTTATTTACACATTACATACAAGTATACTTAGTATACGATAAGTAGAGATTTGTAGCTTGTGGAATGTATGGGGAGGGGTTTTCAGCATGATATGTTTCAGAGCCCCACAGCTCTAGGTGGTGTCCCTCCAAGAGATCCTGCCTCTCATTTGACCAGACGCAGGCACAGCACGAGCCTGATATTCCTCACTAACCAGGTACATCCTCCCTTCCTGTAGCCTCGATATACTGAGTCCAGTTGTTGGAATTCTCGTTCACACGAGCTTCCAATTAATTAACTATGAGTACGATAAAAGAAAGTTTCTTGGAAAGATCTTTTACGGCTTGTTATATACACAACATATATATAACATTCCTAGTATAGAATATTGGATGAAATAAAGTTGCAGCAGGAATGATAATTTTGCACATAACAGTAAAAAGAAGAAATTTTGAAACCGTTTGGAGACCGTGAAACAGACAATTACAATCTGCTACAAAATATTGATGTTGCAAATTTTTTTTGAAAACTTGTAATTGAAAAAAACCTCTTTTTACTCGGATGTGGAATAGTCCCAGCTGGTGCAATTTTATCCTTAATTTTTTAAGGCTAGATGTATTCAAGTTTCTCGAGATAGCAAATTGCTTCTTTGATACGTGTTACTTGGAATGATCAGGCCAGCTTACACAATACAATATAATCTCACGATAACTGTGATCGTGCTTGATATATTTTTGCATTGGATGTGCATCTATGATTTTTAGTGAGCTTATCTGTTATGCGTCATATGTTACGATGTGTTTAATTTCACTATTTTTTCTTCGTTTATGTATTACTAGCTTTAAAAGGAATTGATTTAGCAGTATAAATAAAAATAAGTTTATACAATACTTCCTTCAAAATGGTTTCCTACAACAATGATACATTCTTATATTTGTGAAGTTTTTGGCTTTTACATTGTTACTTTTACATTGTGAAGTATTCCTGGAAATTAGTGTTCTTAATTTAAAAAAAAAAAATCTGAAAAAAATGGCTGTGATAATAAGGTGTTTTTAGCTTGCCACACTTATTTTCATTCCTTAATTTATCACTCTTTAGTCGCGACAAGACCGCGACTTTGTCCTTGTAATTCTCATTCTAATTAATATTTTTCAGTTTGTAATAGGAGAATTGAAACTGATAAAATCTAAATAAAACGAAGCAGAAAAATAAGAGAGAAATATGAAATTAGAAAACATTAAACGGTATCGGAGAGTGACGAATTAGGGTTCTAAAAAAAGTTGAAGGTCTAAGTTTTTCCATTTTTTCTGAATAATACAAAAAAAATACGATTTTACGTGATAACAAATTTTATTGATAAATTATTTATTAGAACTGATGTGATATAATATGAAAGAGATCTTAAAACCTTCGACATTGAAGACAATAAAGATGATATTATCTTAAAAGAAAAAAAATAAAACATGGCAAGAAAATGTAAAATTTTGTTTTTTCCCAAAATTTCCCAGAATTTTTTCCATGCTAAAAACACTGTTGGGAACTATTTTTCGATATCTTTTTTACAGTGTTCTTGTTTTTGTACTGACTTCTTCGGCGCTCTCGAATCGTTTTATACACTAAGCTGCGTTTTCTTTTATACTACGAATACTTTAAGAAGTATTTAATCAGTCGGAAAAGAAGAAAACACAAAGAGTGACCGCAAAAACAGGCCTAAAATCGCGATGTTCCATGATGTACAATTATTTACCGTCAAAATCGATTCAAACTTTGATGTCCACGAAACGGGCGATTTTTGCGATCACTCTTTACAAATGGTATAACGATTTATACCAAAGAAATTAATTGCTGCGGTCAGTAGAAAAAGCAGGTTTGTAACTGTTGTAAAATTCTTTTAAATGATTTTGATTTAGAGCCGGTTTCACAAACTCCGGTTAAATTAACCAACCGATTATTTTATTGGAATTGACCAGTCGCATTTGTTAATTTTGCTTAACGACAAATACGATTGGTCAATTCCAATGGAATAATCGATCGGTTAAGGTAATCGAAGATTATGAAACCGGCCCTTATACATTTCAATCCGACAAGAATTAAGGGAAAGAACCAATTGTGTTGAAAAATTTTACTACAATTGCAAAGCTGCCTTTTTGTTGAACGCAACTATTGCAGAAATATCGAAAAAGATATTTTAAAAAGAGAAATTTTTTTAGAATGCTTTTAAAAGTTTTACAAAGGTTGGTAAAAACATTAGTGTTTAAGGAAACTTTGAAGAAAATATTGTATAAATAGATAAAATTACTTATTTTTGTGCAAAAAAATCAATTGTAGGAACTTTTTAAAACTAGTACACATTGTATATATGTTACAAATAACAAATTTGGAAACGCTTGTGATTTTCTTGTATCTCACAAAAAGTTAAATATTTTGGTGAAAACTAATTATTAAGAAGTTTGTAAATACGTATTTTAAAGAGCAAAGATAGACATTTTGTTCCTAAATTATTATATTACATAAAATTCATTTTTTTACTATTTTTATTTTACTTTGAAACGTTGTAGTTCAATGAAACAAAATTAGGTAATAATTATCATAACATTTAACATAAAAGTATACGCATTAGTTATTGCAAACAATATCACTATATGCCTCGAATATAAGAAATCCGAATAAAGAAATCTAAATTTTCCGAATCCTGGTTAAAGTGTTATTTTTTTTGCAATAATTTCATCGCATTTTCTTAGTTTTTTTTTATGATGGGGAAGATGGTATTATACGTTATTATAGGCGCAAAACTATTAAATTACTCGACAATTTAATTTGTGATATTATGTTTTCCAATATGGACTGTTTTAAGATTGACGTAATTTAAAGTACTGAAAATTGAAATGTTTACTAAGACAATTAATTAGTGCATGTACACAAGCAAACATCCAGTATCGTTTCATATTGGTATTATATTTTTTTTCGGGTTTTACCATAAAAATTTTTTATATAAAGTAGGATTTATAAGATTTATTAAAAAATTGGTATAATTTTTTGCAAATTTTTTGTATATAAAAGGCATTTAAAATGTTATCACTAATATTAATAATAGATATTAAACGTTTATAAGATATGAAGAAATTAATTACACTGCAAACTAAATATTTGGAAACATCGATAAAAATGTAGATAAACTGAAAACAACATTATTTATTAGTAAAAACTGATTGGACGTTTTATAAAAAATGTGTTTTTTTATACAAAAGATTTGATGTGATTTATTACGAAAAATTATTGTACTAATTTTTTTGGACAACATTTTAAAGTTTAAAAATATAAGACTTTTTAAGCTTTAAAATACTGTTAAAAAAATAGTACAATAATTTCCTAAATTTCTTCAAATTTTTAGGAACAAAACGTCGTAGCGACAAAAACACAGATTTAACATAAACCTGTAGAGACACAGATTTAAACACAGATTTAAATTCTATTTTAATTAAAGTTCTATTTTTACTCTTTAAAAACGTGTTTGAAAACTTCTCTGATTTCTTTTTCCATCGATATATATTCAGTACATGCGAGAAAAATGCAAGCGTTTTCAAATTTTTGGCAATGCACACACACACACACCCACACACACACACACACACACACATATATATATATATATATATATATACATAGAATCTGTTTGATAAGATCATATTTGGCATAACTCAAACTATTGTATGAATTGAAAAAAATACATATACTTGATAAGTATTTTGATGCTTTATTATCAATAATTTATTGAGTTGTTTTTATTATCAATAATTGCCTGTCATCTCGGAGATATACTTTCCACTAATGTTATGACATATTTTTGAGATAAAGATTTCTAAATAAATCAAATTTATAAATAATTATTTGTTCCCAAAAGGAAATTTTGTCGGAAAAAATTACGTTTTCCCAATGATAAATCAAGTTTTCTTGCGCTTCAACAAATCTTTTTTTCAGTGTGTTTTCTAATAGGTTTTTTACATCTTTCTGTCACTAAGGTTTAACGATAATTGAAGCTTTCTTAATATATAATGTCAATGGCTGTGAAAGGTTTAAGTCTATAATTAAAGTTTTCTTTACAAAGCATTAGAAAAAGACTTGCTCTACACTAATTGGAATTTCCTGTTCTAATGGTTTCCAGATAAAAGTTTTATCAGATATTCTCTTATCAAACAGATTATATGTATCATGGAAATCATGAAGATCTAGAAAAAAATATTTAGAACAAAAGTTGTATGGTTTTGAGGGAGATATAAGATAATACCGTTAGTTTGACCTTGGATAGTTGTTTAAATGCCATCTTCAATTTCTTAAATTTTTTTACTTTTTATCAGTTATTTGATTTTTGATGTTCTCTGCAGATGTTGACAGGGTTTTGTAAACAATATTTTTATGTATAAAACAAATTAGGCAAAGTCAAGTCAGGAGAATGAGGAGGCCAAAGGAATCCATTTATTAAAAAAATTACTGAAGTATTCCGTTACAATACGATGGGGTGGCACACCGTTTTATCATTACTACATTTTTTTCCGCGCAAGATTGACCTTGATCCAAAATCTCAGATAGCTTATTTTGCAAAAAGTGAAGGTAAGTTTTACGCGATTATTTAAAAAATATGCCAATCAAATATTCATTTCTAATTCCATATTATGTTGGTATGGAATTAGAAATGAATATTTGATTGGCATATTTTTTAAATAATTGCGTAAAACTTACCTTTACTTTTTGCAAAATAAGCTATCTGAGCTTTTGGATACCATGGTGAAATTGCTTACTACAACAGTGTTGATTATCTGTTGACTGAAAATTGTATGAGGATAATAAAGTAGAAAGAGTTATATCTGTTGGGTTATTTATTGTGATAGAATAAAAATTTGTCATTGAAAACAATATATTGAAAGAATGTTGGATTTTTTCTTATTAGTAATGCCAATGACATAATCGTCTTCTTCGTATTACTTCTAGATTTAGACTTTGGATTAAAGTGATATGATAAATGTGGAATTTGCATAATCTTCCACATGATGATATAAAAAATTCCTAAATTACAATCTATTTTTCTAGTTTAGATATGAGAATTCAAGTTTCCTGTTGGCACTATCTAGTACTGCTAAGGCACGAATTATCGACGTTATGTCTAGCATTTATTCGTTCCCGTGATTCTATACGTTCTCGTAACAAAATTCTTTTTCTGTATCGCATTTAATTCTAAGAAGGTATCTATTGCGATAAATCTTTCTGTTCTATGAAATTACACTCAGTTTCACTAAACACAAGAATAATATTAACGATTACATATGAATCGTAATCGACCATTTTAAAAAAAGCTTTAAAAAAGATCATTAATTAATACAGAACAGAGGAGAAAGGAGAAAGAAAGAAAAGGAAAGAGAGAGAGAAAGAGAGAGAGAGAGAGAGAGAGAGAGAGAGAGAGAGAGAGAGAGGGAGTATAAAAAATACAATTATATATAAAAAATTTACCTACGTGTCCTTCAAATGAGGTTAAACTAATGCCACCATCTTATATCCTCCTCAAAACTTCTGTCCTAAATATTTTTTTTTAAACTCCATAATTTCTATATTTGATTATATCTTAAAAATTCTATATTTGATTATATCTTAAAAAACTTAAAAACAAAACACTCTGTATAGATGTGTTTATATAATCCAACGCTTTATACGAAAGCGACACTTTAATGTTAAATGCATTCTAATTATATATTATATTTTCACAATATCATCAGCTTGTCCATTCACAATTATCCATACTTTTCATCATACTTTCCAGACCAATCTAGTCGGCAGCTCTCCTTTCAGGGAGCGACTCGGAAGCAACCGTCTGCCGGAGAAACCGAGACCAAGGTTTGAATATGTTTACCTTGACGATTTTCAGCATTATTGCTTTTGCGCCAATCTTTAACTGCGTAGTCTTGCGGAGTCCTTTTTTGTTCTTTTTTCAGTGGACTATTTCCAATTGGTGTATCGATGGTTTTCATTCTTGCTTAGTTTATTATATGTACAAATGGCAAATGTTTGGTCACTGAAGCGAGTTTGGTCACTTTTGCACTATATTGTATTTAATTGGCTTATTTTGCAAAACACCCGTTATCTTATGAATGCTACATATTTTCAGTGTGCATTTGATGTCAAGTACAGATTTATTTACTGGTGCACAAAGAGCATTTCAATAAAGGAGGACAGAGTGCAACATTTGAGGCTGAAATGCGCGATGACGATATGAAGCATGATCGGTGAACTAATCTTTGATACTTTTTCTGAAATTTGACCTTGTTTTATAATGTATATGGGTATATTAAATTTCAATTTCTTTTCAGTTTAATGCTTTTGGTGATTAATTTATACTCTCGCTAAGATCAGAAGCACAAAAAAACAAAAAAAATCGGTACACAAGCGCGTTATATATATGACATTTTCAATTCTACATTATTATCGTGCATGTTTTTTCTTGTTTTGCATAGTTTTCATTTAAAATACACTTAGAGTGTCTTTGCGTACTACAATGTATATGTACTACAACGAGTTATCCTCGCTCCGCATTTTCGCTCATCGTGGGCTTTGATAATAATCTCTTGATGTCACTTGATGTGGAGCAGGTGCAACGCATTAGGAGGAAAGCAAGAGAGCCTAAGTGCCCCTTCCCCCACATAGTTTCTGTATCTTTCAGCTTCTTTCATCTTTTTTGTTCATCTTCCAACTAATTCCTGCTCAGAAAGTATACATACACGACGTGTCAAAGAACAAACAAGATGCAAAAGCTTAAATGGCTGTATGTATACTCTCTGTGTAGTGTTTAAAGCATTTTGGTAGTGAGTGAGGGAGTGACGGGGTTGTTGCTCCTCTGTACAGGAGAGGCATGTAATGAATACCGCTGCGGCTGCCCGCACGTGCCTCGACACTCCTCGCCACGTGCCAAACAGGTTGGTCTCACACTCTTATTCTTTTCGCAATTTAAATTAAGAGTATCAAATTATTTGCATGTTTAACGTTAAATGCATACAACGCGTTTTACTTTATATGTTAATGTATTAATCTAAAATTGTATTAATCCAAACGTATTAATCTAAAATTTATATTGCCAGATATTTATTTAGTTGAAGATGTAAACAGTTATAGTTTATATTAAATAGTATTATAATAAATTAATTCTTACTTTAATTTATTTTTTATTTGAACACAAATAAAAATTACGTATTTGTTTTTTAAATAATTGAAATGTAACAAAAATATTATTTAAAGGTTATTCAGAATTATTGTTAAAAGATTGTAATAAATATATTAGATCTGCCAATAAAAAAATTTACTTTTACTTCGTTAATTTTCCGCAAGAGATATAAAATTTAAATCTATATCTGTAATTAAAAATTACTTGATGGAACAATAAACAGTATATCTCTTATTTTTGAGATTTACAAAAATAAAAATTGGAAGATTTATATAACAACAAATTCAGTTTAAATAACATCATGCGATACAAAAGCATAGGGTTGTTTTTTTACTTAATTTGTTATGAGATAATATAGAGGTGCAAAGTAGAATAAAACCTTTTTGCTTGTTTTTAGATAGCGTTAATATATCAATCGCTTTATAAATTCTGTAACTTTGCTGTACGAATTAATGTAGTTTTTTAAATGAATATCTTTTATTTACATTTGCATGATTCAGATCTGGTTCCAAAGTGATGGACAGAGGACGTGTGTCGCCTGCTAGCGAAGCCGTTTTGCCATTATCACTCGAGCAACAGCAACAGGATCATTTCGACGCTAATGATGACAGGTACAATTTTAGTAATATTCATTTTAGCAACAAAACAGCCAAATATGTCAATTTATTCAACTTTATTTGAAAGTATCAATGTTTTTATGTAAAAAATTTATTTGGTTTGTTAATTACAAAACATCTCGCATCAATCATCAGTATTAGACTTATCATTTTAAGAAAAATTTTAAATTATAAGATTTATGAAGGCAAAGATAAGTAAATTAATTACTTTAAAAGTGTATTATATTTATTTTCAAAATAATGAAAAAATCCTAGATCTATATAGCATTTAAAAATGTGATACAAAAAATTTTGCAGCAATTTTCTACTTGAGTTAAAAATTGTTTTAGTAAAAAATAAAAATAATAAAAGTATATTAAACTAATAGAAGTATATTAAGAAATTATGAAAAAAATCTGTTTTTTTTATATTATATAAGTACTTTAAATATTTAATGATTTAGTATAAAATTAGATATAATAAAGAGATATAAAATAGATATAAAATTTCATTGCAATGCAAAGATTAGTTATTATGTAAATAAACAAAATTTATTTATTTGTTTATTTACAGAACACTAATGGAAATGCTGGAGATAGATCTGTTTTAATAATAAATAATAAGTAATAATTTTTGTCAAAAAAATTTTATAGATTTGGAAATTTTCCCGTATGAAAGTATGTTATTACCAGTCTAAATTGTGGAATTTGTACCAAAAAAACGGAAAAAAATTTTATAATTCAATATACTTTTACAATTTCTTAATCAAATATGACGTTGTAATAATATTTGGTTGATATAAGAGATTTACAATTTGTATGAAATTCGACATTTTAAGCTTATCATGTAAATGATAGGAACATTGTTTAGTTCTTGAAGTTAATCTTTGATGCCTAATTGAGATGTAAAATAATTTCATGAAAATTTAGATGTATATGTGCGTGAAAAGTTGTGATAAATAGAACAACGTGAAAAAAAAAGTTTTCCATTCTTGGTATAAAATCTAATTCAGACTGATGTTAATACGTATACTTTAATTCTGGAAAAATTTTCCAAAACTATAAAAGAAATACGAAATTTGTTAATGATATAACTAATACTAATAATTCTACTTCTAATATTAATAATTCTACATTATTGATCTCGATTAAATTTGACTGTCACGCCAGCATTCCTCTTAAACTGAGAATTGAAATGAAATTTTATATAAATTATGTGTTTTACGGTTCTCTCTGTTTGAAAGTGGACAGTTATCTTATTATAAGACACAAAGCTCCGAACCGTGCTTTAGTGAGGTTCTAGTTTAAAATAGATAATGAATTTTCTAGAAAGGCTTTGGCCTTTCTCAAATAAATACATGTTATAATTATAAACTTGATCGTCTGTTTTTACAGTGGAAATCAGGAACTGACCAAGATGAAAAGTAATGCAACCAACATGGAAATTTTGGAAGCCATGAAACATCCTCAAACTGGTGTCGGCTTCTTGACACAACATCCTTCGCTCCCTAGCCAAACGTTTGTTAGTGCTGATGCGATTCAATGGTTAAACAACCACATAGAAGGCGGGGTAGGGGTCGAACAGGGTGTCAATACTATGAAGGTAAAAATTTTGTTATATATTTGGCAGGTGCAGCAAATAAGATTAGAGTGGAAAAAATACAGCATTTCTTTAAAAAAATTTTTGCGATATTAAAATGTTAAAATTAAGTTTTTACATGGAACAAACTAGTATAAATTCTGAATAATAGAAAATTACGATTTTAGTAATCTATAGTGCAATTTAGCAAATTTCGGTTTTTAAATCATACTACTTGCAGGCTTATCAAAATTCCTTATTTAAAAAAAATTATAATGATATAAAAAATTATGAAAAATTTTTAAAAAAAGGAAAATATATTTTATTATAATGTAAAGAACTTAAAATATTCTTTATAATTTTAGGGCTGTAAGCTTTTATGTGAAAAATATTGCGATTTCTCTGATATTACTTACATATGCCGAAATATACAAAAGCAGCTACCTATATCCGAAATATTACTTTTAAAAATATTATATAAAAAATTAAATGTTGGAATTCTTTTGGATTTAGTAACTTCTTCGTTACGAAATAAACATTTGAAAAATGCCAAAACAATTATAAAGCCTACTGTAAATTAACGAAGAAAAGTAGGTTAAGTTGTAAAAAAAAGTTAAATTTAGTGTGTTTGTTACAAATTCTTCTATTCAGTCATATGCATTTGTTTATTATGTTTTTTGTGAGACTTGTTTGTTAAATTTTTTGGTATTTAATATTTTTATTTGAATTTGATATAAAAATCAAAGAGAAAGAAACGTATTTTTCCAATAAATATAACTAAATGTCATGTTTTATGTAATATAGTATGTAATTTTTTTAAATATTAAAATAATAATTATCTAAAACATAAAATTTAACTATTTTAAAATTTAATTATTCTTTTGTCTATGCAGAAAATAAAAAAGGCGAAAACTTCAATTCCAAAATTAGCTAAATATTTTCTCTTGCTGCAAAATTCTCCAGGTGCATTTTAAAATAGAAATTGTATTTCTTATGCCATATTATACATATTTTATTGAAACTAAATAAATTTTTTTATTTATATAGCTTAAGCGAAAAAAATACGAATTTTGTAGCTTTAAAAAAATATTCCATATGAAGCTAACTACTTTTGCCAATGGGCTATTTAATTCTCTACATATTTTTGCTATTGTTAAAAAACGTTATAACAAGAATACTTTGAAATAAAACTTTAAATTTATCTTATATTAGGAAGAATCAATTTCCTTTACAAATAAAGGATCCTACTTAAAACAGAACGTTTAAACAAAATTTATTACGCTTAAACAACAAAAGAGATTTTAATTATATATTTTATTAAAAGCTTTGTCGTGAATATAATAACAATTTGTCTTTGTACAGGGGATGATTCAAGACAAATTAATATGCCATGCATCCGGAGACTTTTCGAAACCATTTGTCCTAGGATTTTATTTATATCACATTGTACAGGATAAAGAAAATCAAAAAGGTAAATACTGCGACCGAATTATCGAGGATTCGTAATTTAATGGCTTTTTTTAATAGCCGCAGATTATTCTGCTCCGCTTGGGAATTTGCAAAGTTTCGAAAATGAATGGGTGGAGGTTGAGATGAAATCGCCGAAAGGATGGTGCGAACCAACTTCTTCGACAACAGTATCGACTCCTATAACAATACCTACTTGCGACACTATTGACGAATCCAACGTACCACCTTTTTTGAAAGATGATATAGATATTTACAGAATTGGATTGGATCTGAGAGAAGAGACTGATTCAGTAGATGACAGAAATGCGACAGGTAATATTAAAATTATTTAGTATGCGATTTAAATACGTATCTTTTATATCACAGCATTACAAATGCTTTTTGAAATATAAAAAATAAATCTTTAATTTACAATGAAATTATGTACATAAAGTGTAGACATAAAAAATATGATTATCTATCACATATAGATTTGAATTGATAAAGTATAGATATGGCGGTCGGCAAAAAAAACAAATGGGAAGAAATTTATTATTTAAGGTATAATTCTAGATCTAGACTATAAAATATGTAAAACAAAAATAAAAATAACAAAATAGCATAACAAACGTTGTTTTTTAATTATAAATGTTTAAGTATTTACAGTTTAGATACTTTTTAGTATAGATAAATAGATAAATATTTATTTAAATATTCAGAATTACAAAATCAAGAATAACAACATTTTGGTGGAGGTTTTGTTTTTTAATTATAATGTCTAAATATTTGAATATTTATAATTAAGAAATTAACGAATCTTTAATCACAATTTTGTTATTTTGATTTTTATCTTTTATCTTTGAGAATTTCTTCTTAAATTTTCTTTTATTTGTTGTTGAATATCTTGTTCTCTTTTAGTGTCTTTGTATAAACATACTCATCTGGACATTGACATCAATAATAAAAGTGATAGAATTGAGTGGGGTCACTTAAGATATCAGTCCGTTTACAAAGTAGATACTTCTTATGAACTTGTAGTGCAATGGATAGCATCATCCGGCAGTATAGTGGCTGATCTAGTAAGTATTAAATTGCCACCTTTCTCTCATTTCCTTTATTTAGAAGATGAGAGTAGGTATCGAACAATAACTATCGAATTGCTAATCGATTTCTGTCTAAAGATATTCGTTTGGCAACGCAAAGCTCAAATGTGCGGGATACAGATGGTACCCATTCCCAGCGATTTGTTAGCACTACCCTATACGTTGAAGAGCGATCCTCTCAGAGGACCTATTTTCATACCGCTCGATACAGAGTGTTTGATGGCAAATAAGCGGCACCTCTTTGAAGGTTTGTTTTAAATTAATCTCTGATTATATTAATATATTTATTTAAAAAAATTATCTTAATTTATAAAAATAACGAATACAAATTTGTAGAATTCCGAGAAGATACTTATGCACAAAGGCTGTTTTTATTCCAAGAAGCAATTCTGCAGAGATTCGGTTTTATGCCATGCTTAGTTGAAAATATCGAAAATGATCATCAATACGTTCACATTACTGGTAACGCATTTATACTGGTGCCATCCATCACAAATACTCGGCCGCGCCCACGAACCGGAACCAATATTGTGCGGCGAAATACAAGTCAGAAAAAATATCCGGTTCATCCGGACCAGTCTAGTCCACATGAAGCGTACATTACTAGACATGTTGGTGGAAAGAAGGACGATCATAATATAGATAGGAAAGTAAGTGATCTTATTGTATATATTTAGACAATTATTTAAATTTTTCAAATCTCGGTTCGCACAAACTAAAATACTTCTTTGTCGCTTTGATAGAACGAGACAAAAAATAAATATTATGAATTAATAATATTGGTATAATAAAATACATTGATTTAATAATAATAAGATAAATATGTTACTTATTAATATGTATATATTAATATGTAAATTATTAATATATATATATATATAAAGTAAATATTTACTCATTATATAAAAACTTTCGAACATACAAATAAAAATGGGAATAAAGGGCAATAATCAATTCCCTTTTAATTTCTTATTTTCATTAATAATGATTCTGGATAATATATTTAAAAAAATATTTAGACATGTTATAAGATATTTTAATACGGTACAAAATAAATTATTATAAGCTTTACACTCTTAACAACGTATTTTTTTTTTAAGTCTAGCATCAAAATTTACGTTTATCTAATCCCTCTGAATAATTAAAATTTAATGAATAAATTAGGTATACAATAAAATTAATGTATAATAATGTGTCACTTATGCACTAAATCCACACAAAATTTTTTTGTTTATTTTGTTTAGTCTAACAAATTTTTTCTGTAGGCTAAACAAGTTACACTGGAACCCCGCGTTAGCGTACTCCGCGTTAGCGGAAACTATCCCCTCCATATGCACTCGGCCCACATGAGTAGCGTGTGTGGGGATAGCAATGAGCAATGCAGTCGCGTATTTCACGGAGTGGGAGTGAAACCAAGCAATAGGAGATAACCCCGCGTTAGCGGACCAAAGCCCCGAACAGTCCGCTAACGCGGGGTTCCAGTGTACTAGAAACCCCCTTCCACATATTAACAAACTTGAAAGTCAGATGCGCAAGATTTATGCGGTATTTATGTGCTCTGATATTAAAGCAATTTTGATTTTCTACATCCTAAGAAACTTTCGCTGAAAGCAAGTAGTCATATTTGTTTCTAAATTGTTTAAAATATGTAAAATTACATTACTTAATTATGCAAATTGTATGTTTAATTTATGCATTATTATTTCTAAGTAATTTTAATTATTGTGTTAAAATTCTGAAGGAATTTCTTTCTTAATGCCAGAGATATAATTGTTATAAAATTTCTTTAAAAAAATTTTTATTAAAAAAATTAACGTTTTTTTAATAAATATTTTTTTGTAAATTTATGAAGCACATTATTATATAATTTATTCACTAAATTTGGATTAAGTGGGGGAGAGGAGTTAATCAGACTTCTATCAAGCATGTCAAATTTAGGTGTTCAATAAAAATGTAATTGTTATTAATTTTAGATGGGTTTTTTATGGTCTTGGAATCATATGGTCAGCCGCAAGTGGAAATCATTGTCTCTTTCAGCGGGTGATGAATTTTTCCAGAAGAAAATTATACAAGATTTTCGACACTTCTGTTCCAATGGAGACAATAGACTGAAAGAGTTTTGGGAATCTTGTTGGGAGTTAAAAGAAAAAACTTGTACAAAAGCTAAATAGCAAGATATTGTTTTTAATGTTCTTTTATCCAAAGATTTATTAAGTTATCATCGATCATTTATATGAATTTCATAAAATGTTATCGCTATTTGTGATCATATTAATCTTCATTTATGAAAAGTACAATTATATATAATGTTTATAAGATATAACTGGTATAGCAGGATAATAAATTGTGTAACAAGTGCGGAAGGTCGGCTTTTTTAGCACGAGTTCACCCGTACATGTTGCACACCGTATTTTTTATTACTCGTGCATCGAAGTGTAGTTCCTTGAGTGCCTTGGGTTCTTACGAATTCTTTTTTTTTTTAAGTTATATTAGTGTGCCCTCAGCCTACTCTGCGTATTTTCGCTATTTGGACATTCCTTTTTTACTCTTTTCTCCTCTTTGATTTTCAAATCAACTTCCCAATCTATTTAGTAAAATTTCACAATTTTAGCGGTTCAATATCTAACCAGTCGTCTATGTATACGGATGCTTAATATCTAGTGCTACCTGATTATATATCTTACGAATTGACAGGTTATACCTAAGATTAAATTAGGTTAGATTAGGTTAGGTTAAGTTATCGCGAAAGCAACGAAACGTCGGTAATTCTGCGAGAGTTACTGTATGTCGCGAGATAACGTGCATGTGATACCATCCGAGTGTGCCCAGATAACAAAATGCCCGCTAAGTGAGCTCACGATGCATGCACGTCGTGCGGATAATTTGCACCGCGTGAACTTATAGTGCTAGATAGATATGTCTTCAATTGATGCTCATATAACTCGCACGCGTAAGTGCCACATGCGTGCGGGTCATATGAGCATCAATTGCTCTCACTTTGTACCCTACTTTTTAATATATATAATATATATTATTGCAGTTATAAGAACGTTAAATTAAAGAAAACAATATATATATTTTATAAACGTAAAAAGACATTTAAAGACATTAAAAAACATCCCAGTGAACACATTTTATAGCGGCAATATAACATGGAAGTTACATGTTACATTTTAACATTGTTATTCTTGTGATATGTAGGTGCTATATGACATGGAAATAACCTGTTACGTAATATTTGTTATACGCAAGTGATATAGCTGTTATACATCGTTTTTGCGTTACAGTTATTCAACAGAAATTGTATATATATATATATATATATATATATATATATATATATATATATATATATATATATGTTAAAAAAGACTGGATGTGATTCGTTGAAAATTGTGAGTTATTACTTCCGCCAAGTCGAAAAATGTGGTTTTCGGGAAAATGCGTTTAAAGTTTCAAGTTAAGTTTTATTGATATAAATGTTTATATGTGGATACTTACAGCTAATCAGCTATTCCAGGCCCATAGAGTATCCCCTCAGCTTCTTCGAAATTGCGCAAGGTATTCAAATTCTCGTTAGTTTGGGCCATTCTTTGCTCTACGGATTGATAGGACGTTCGTCGCTCTGCATCTTTTATGCGCTTATCTTATATGCGCTCGCCACCTGCCTGAGCACGGCCGGTTCAGAGGCTCGTAACTTTATAACCGTTACAAATTTCATTTTGCGCCTTTAACACAATATTTTTAATATATACATACTTAGGGCTATCAAATTATGCAAAAAAAATTTCGATTTTTTTTTTACCAAACTGACCAGAATGAACCTTTAAAGTAACCATCATATATATGATAATTTTAGAATTATGTAAAACATAGTGTATTATTGCATAATACATAATGCATATTATCATTTTTATACAAAACTTCATAAAGAAAATAATCCTTATATTAAGGACACTCTACATTTTATCAATTTACACATATAAAATACGAAATATATCGTCTACAACTAATTGTAAGATGTTTCTAAAAATAATGCAAGTTTCAACACTATGAAAAGATATTCGTATTTTCTATTTAACAAAATGTAATTGTTAAAAATATGATTTATACAATGTTATTATAGCTGTTGGCATTTTTAACTAGTTTTCTTAATCATATATTAATACAACATTTCTTAGTACAACAGAAAATATTTAACAAAAGTTTTAACATACTGTAATATATTATTTTATTTTCAATCTATAACAACAAAAGTTTTTCCATATTAATTTACCAATACAGATCGAGACAACAGAGATAAAGATTTAATTAATCTTATATACTTTTCATATTGAAAATAATGAAAATGTACGTAATCAGTAAAGTAATTTGAAAAACACAATATACTAATCTTTCTCTTATTGAAATTTAGTTACTAAAGAATATATTTTCTACATATATGTATATATAATGTTTTGAGAAATAATCTATATGTGGTATTTAGTTGTATTAAAGAAACTATCTTGTATATGTCTTAATGATCTATACATGACTATATATTATATTTTTAAATAACATTTCTTTTAAATATTCAATAATTAGTAAGTTATTAAATTGTCATAATTAAAAATACTAATGGATAAATTGCACTAATGAAACATCTTATTCTACAATCGAAAACCGCTTATTAATTAAAAAAAAATTTTATTTTAATCGCTATGTCGGAATTTTGTTATTAAATATTGTAATATAATAAATCGCGCGCGGATATTATAATATATACAAACCAATACCTAAAATTTTTCCATTTTTTTAAAGAACTAATATTTTTTTCTTCTATAAAATTTTTAATCTTAGGTAATGTTAAATATTGTGTGTGTTCACTATGCCATCACGTGTGCGTAATCACTGTACCATCACACGTGTAATCACACGTGATGGCATAGTGCGATCTTCTATGCGCGCATGTATGTCAAAATCACTTCGTGAAGCGAACATAATGCGTTCGTGCATACACGGTGTGATAATCACGCCGTAAAGGTAACATGACCTCGCACGAATTGTTATCTGGGTGGTAACAAAGACGAAGGTATGAGAAATGATCAAACGTGCAGAAAAAGTCATGTTAGAAAGTTTTTCACCACAATTTACGTCATCTATTAGAGGACAAAAATTGTAATAATATTAAAGTGCTGAAATCGGCGACTTTGTGCACAAAAAAAGTGACACAAAAGGGACTTTCATGCACTGGTAACAAAAATATAAATTATACACTGTGTACAATATTATTATGTATAGTAATATATGTTATTTAAGCTATTACAGACTTTATGAGCAATTCGTGATTTGAGATTCACATATCGCTTGATATGATATGAGATTCATAAATAATATGAATAAGCAGATTCAAATTTTGCATTTTTTGTTTATTGCTGTTATATCAATAGAATTTTTTTTCGAAATTAAAGGCTACAAATTACAAATTAGTCAATTTTTATATAAATGATATTTATAATCCGATCTTATATTTAAGAATTTTTTAATATGATTTTAAGATGTCTTATAGTCATTTCATTAGTTGGATAGAATTTTAAGGCCGCCCATCCTATCTAAGTGTTAAATCATGAATTACGAGTCCTAAGCCAGTATTCATAATCAATTCCTGAATTTCAGACCATCTTATGTACTGTCTTAAGTCATCATCAATCTATCCTATTCTAGAACATTTTAAGACATTGCTTAAGAGAAGATTCCAGTGTAACAGTTCTAAAAATATATTTTATGAATCTTTTAGAAAAAATAATTGATTATATCTTAATAAACTTTTTGGGGATATAAAAAAGCATTCTTAAAATACAAAGAAAATTTAATTTTTTTTAATTTTCTTTATTATATACTGAACAGCATATAATAATATCAATGACTTCCGGCGGTATATCCGCTGTTGGCGTACAATGTGACGTCTGTCACAATCATCTGGAAACAAAAAACAATTTTCTGAAGTTGGATAGCTTACACTGGTATCAAACCCTATTTTTAATAAAAAATATAAAAAATTGAAAAAGTAGCATTTGAAAAAAAAACAATTTCGATGAAAAATTGGATTTTATATTGTTGATAAAAACGTTATAAATAAACGATAAAATTAAAATGATAGGTTCAATAGCTGAATAAATTTATAACGAATTGAATGAGCTATGTGCAAAGTTGATTGCTCGATTAGTTTTTAAGTTATCTTTTATGCTAATTTGAAAAATAAGGTTTCGAAAAAAACGCGTTTAAAGATTTTGATAAAATTTCACGATACTTACAGCTGAAAAATCAATCTGAATAATTAATCTGCAATAGAGTATGCCTTTCTCTTCCTCGAATAAGTCATGCTGCATTGTTTGTTCCATTTTATGAGACGTACGAACTTTTTTTGACCTCTCTAAGCTACGACGCTCTGCTCGCAGTAGCCGCTTCTCATTATAAGAATCTGCGAATATTTTACATTATTGTCCAATCACGATGCCCATTGTTTCCCACGATTTTTAATATGAGATAATAGTCATTAAATATAGTAGTAGCCAAGTAAGCGGCAATTTCAATCGTTTGTGAGCCGCAGCAGAGATGTTTTGGAATGACAAATGGTTGCGTTAAAACTTTCATTACAATTTTGTGTGTATCCACCTAAACATTTTTCTAATACATCGTCTCTGGACAGATCTTCGTAAATTGACAACAGATAATCTTGGATATCTTTGGAAAAAGGTTGATGCTCAAACTCATGAAATTTTTCAGTCACTTCGGTGACTCACCACTTACATCAGTTTTCAGCTCTCGGTGGACAATATTGATGTTGCGGATTTTCATCAGTTGAATACATGTGATAATAAGTGACCATTACAGCTTTTTTTATTTCACTCACGGAATCCGGATCGTCTCCTTATCGCTAATCCATAATATTTTGTTAATTTTTTTATAAGTGCATCTGTCAATTTTCCCTTTTCTCCAAGTTTCGTCACTTTTATAAATATTTCTCACTTGAGTACCCATTCTCTTCTCCATGTGTTCGACACATTTATTTTTTTTTAATATTACATTTTCGTCGTAAGGTTGTAAATCCAAAAAAGTGCTTTAAAAGTCTTTGAGTCACCATCACCGATATAATTGGTATATTTACATTAAACTCTTTTTCAGATCTCGAAAACATTTCTTTTATTAAGTCAACTTCCATTTTTCCTTCTAGAATGACAACGCACGTTTCTTGATGAGTTTCAAGCCACTCGAAATATTTCGGAGTGCCCTCTTTGTTTTTTCAGTAAGTGCAAGATTGACAAAGTAGCTGCTTTACAAGATCAAATATACCTTTCCAGTGTTATATCCTATAAGGATCGTTACACCAAATAATGACGAGAACCACGCTTTTTCCAAGTGCCGTTACCGGAAACAGTCAAATTCAGCAATGGGTTTTCTTTTTGCGAATTCAATTTTTTTCTTCTACGGCTTTATAAGACAACATACGGAAGATCGCATTTGTTGAGGTATAAATATTTTTCACGGCAGCATATAATAAACATTATTGTTTAGACCTTGACATATATCCATGATCACAAAACAGATTTATACCTTCTTTACAAACTCCCAACAATCTCGTAACAAATGTGATTCTTCGGTTAATTTCAAAGGCATTGTTTATAAAAGGACTTGAATCAATTTTCCTAATACCACATGAATAATACATAACGGCGACTTTAAACCTAATCCACGATTTCCTGTTTCACTCAAACTTATATCTTTTTTACAATCTTTACAAATTAACATTTGTGAAAGAGCGGTAAAAATTTCAATAAATCGATAGCCATGAGTTTGGCTTGTAATAAAATCTTCATCCGTAGGTTTTAATTTTTTTACTGCAGAACTTAATTGTGGCTTGGATTTCCATCTCAAAAGTATATTAGTTTCCTGCAAACTTCCGCTTTCACAATCTTGACTGATGAAAATTTTCGTATTTACTTTTTTGCGAAACATTTTTAAACACATCTGTACCGAAACGTGAAGTATAATACTGAATTTAAGAAGGTCACTGCCTGTGCGAACTTGGTTCACACACACACACACACACACACGCGCGCGCACGCACACGCACGCACGCACGCACGCACACGCACAAGCATACTTATATATTTGAATAGAGAACTATATTTAAAAGATTCCATAGAGTTTCCAAGCACAACAATAGATTGACCTTAAAAATTTTTTCGGTTTTATACCTGCCACTGACTGCTTAGTACCGACCGTTTGCCGTTTCGAATTCTGACGCGTCTCACTAAAATGTGACGAAACTTCGTTATTTTTGCAAATTTAATCTTAAAATTTTAGGAACATATTTTTTAAATGTACTTTTAATTTATGCAAAAAGTCGCTTTTTTTTCGATTTGGTACACTGAAATCCGCCCTTAAGAGGATGCTAAACTGCTCGTCAAACTTGATCAAGGTCGATAATGTAGAGTCATTTGGGCACGTTATTAACAAAATTTTGTATGTATTTCTTTTATAGATTTAGAAATCCTTTTCCAGAATTAATTGTGGAGAATTTTTAATTCTGTAAATGCAATAAAAAGTTGTACATTGAAACAAATTGTACAATTTTGACGATAAAACAGATAAGATCTTTTTAAACACCGAAAACTTTTTTTCTAAGGTTCCTACCCAGTGAACACAGTAATATAGCAGCAGTGTAACAGCAATGTAACCGAATATAACAAGTTACGTTACTCTGAAATTACACGTAACTTACATGTAAGTTAGAATTTCCGACTCAGCAATATAACATGTTATAATTACATGTTATCTAACCGTTACACAACAGTTACAAAGAAAAATAAAATAAAATAAAAATTTCATTTTTTTGAAATTATTTTTATCAACAGCACATACTACCCAGTGAACACAGTAATATAGCAGCAGTGTACCAGCAATGTAACCGAATATAACAGGTTACGTTACTCTGAAATTACACGTAACTTACATGTAAGTTACAATTTCCGACTCAGCAATATAACATGTTATAATAACATGTTATCTAACCGTTACACAACAGTTACAAAGAAAAATAAAATAAAATAAAAATTTCATTTTTTTAAAATTATTTTTATCAACAGCACACTACATTTAGAATAAATTTTTATTAAATAATTAAATTTAAATTATGTAATTTTTTATTTTATTCGTACTTGCCGCTGCTAGATTTGAACCCGGGACCTTAGGATGACGAACCTTGTACTCTACCTGCTACGCCAATTTGACTCATCGATATGGGTACTTGTTATTGTCTACATATACTTATATGTTATAAACTGACGCAACTATATTATTTTTTATAAAAGCAATTAAATTTTGCAAAACATATTAAAAATAAATAGCATTAATTTATTTACTTATTAATTTCATTGTTAAATTTATCTTTTTCCATAACCTTAATAATTAATTTGATGGAAATTGCGATCTATTTAGCACTAATCTTTGAAGCGTTCAAATGATTAATTAGATGGTTAACTATATAGATCGTAATTCTAAGAAAAAATTGAATGGTATACATTTATTATTCTGTTTTTGTTCAGCACATGATGAATTTCGATTTTGTGCATTTTTTGTGCGCAGTAATTGTAGACAAACCGTTATTTTTGAAAACATCTTTATAATAATTTTTTTTATTATCAAATAGATCTGTCATTCAGGATGTTATAATGTTGTCTGATTTCTAAGTCAACTACGACGCATCGTTCCGTAATAACATTGATACGAACGTGTTATGTTACGATTATACAATTTTTGTTGAATAACTGTAACGCCAAAACGATGTATAACAGCTAGATTACTTGCGTATAACAAATATTACGTAACAGGTTATTTCCATGTCATATAGCACCTACATATCACAAGAATAACAATGTTAAATTACATGTAACTTCCATGTTATATTGCCGCTATAAAATGTGTTTACTGGGCATTGGCTGCGTATAAAAGTTTTAGACTTTGTACGTATAAAATAAGCATGGAGCGCACTTGGCATTTCAGCAAAGAACAATACTGTGCTTTTAGAATGAGCCTAGGAACCTTAGAAAAAAAGTTTTCGGTGTTTAAGAGGATCCTATCTGTTTTATCGTCAGAATTGTACAATTTGTTCCAATGTACAACTTTTTATTGCATTTACAGAATTAAAAATTCTCCACAATTAATTCTGAAAAAGGATTTCTAAATCTATAAAAGAAATACATACAAAATTTTGTTAATAACGTGCCCAAATGACTCTACATTATCGACCTCGATCAAGTTTGACGAGCAGTTTAGCATCCTCTTAAGGGGATGCTAAAGCTGTCCTGTTTTATCAATTATTTTGCTTATTTTCAATTCACTAATCTTTTAATTGTATTTACAGAATTAAAAATCCTTTTCCACAATTAAAGTACAGACGATAACATAATGCGTACTTAAGAATTTTATTAAAAAATAAAAAAAAAATAATTTATAAATTAAAATTTTTTTCGTTTTTTTAATAAAAATCTTAAGCGCGCATTATGTTACCGTCTGTACTTTAATTGTGGAAAAGGATTTTTAATTCTGTAAATACAATTAAAAAATTAGTGAATTAAATGTTAAACTTAATCGAGATCGATAATGTAGAGTTATTTGTGTTAATTGTTCATAAAAATATTTGTTTCAAAATACAAATTATGTAACTTATACGTACAAATGAATGGTATTCCTCAGTTGAGATATAGAAGTTACATAAATTCAGAACAATTGCCAAAATAACTTAGAAAAAATGATTCGTTGTAAGACGTTATAAAAAAATTGAAAAGTTCAAAATATTAATTAAGGTAGTTTGTTAATAATAAAACGTTTATTCAAAGTTGTTTTTATATTGAACATGGTAATAATACAAAAGGAAGAAAGAGTTGGTAGACAGAGCTCGGCAGACAAAGTGGCCAACAGCCACTATATACTAGCTTGATCACTTTGCTCGAATTAACGACATTACACAAAAGTTGTTATATTTTAAATAAATCTGCCGGAACTATGTAATCGTCAAAGCGGGATTTTGTAGCCAAAATACCAATCTTTTAAAATAATTTGTTGAAAAACGGTAAGTTACTTGGGTTACAAAGGTAAGTTACAAAGGTTTAATACTAACAAATACAAAAATTGAACACTTATTTTATATCAGGATGATTGAAAACTACAAATATTATAATAATTTCGAGAGACGACACACTAACTGGTTCGATCAGCTTCTCAACGTGACTGAGGATATTGAATGGAACGAGTTTAGGCGTTCTTAGCGCGATGACAAAACCTTATGGTCCCCAAAACCCTTGTGGCCACTTTGCTCGTCTTTCCCCTATTATTCTTGAAATTATTATATTTTAAATAAATAATCAATACAAAATAAATATTTTTATAATAAAATTGTACAATACATAATTAAAAATATTAAGAAAGCATTTAAAAATGATTGTCTGCTCATTAGGATATTTCAAAACTTTTATTAAACGTTTCACTTTTTAGTTAAAATATTTCCGAGGTATCGCTGAAAAATTTCGATATTGTATGGAATATCTTCCTCGAGTAAAACATATATAGCCAGAAAAAATTATACATTGAAATCGACAATTATTGATATGTAAAGGAATACTGTAGACAGTTTGTTTTACCAGTTAAGCAATAATTTTTGTAATAAGATTTGTATATATATTTTTTATAAATACGGAAATACTTTTCCAAAATTAATTCCAGAATACGTAATTACTATCAATCTGTAAACTGAATTTTATATCAAGAATATTGAAATATTGAAATTTATAAAAGAAATATAATACGAAATCTCGTTAAAAGTTATGGTTTAATCACTAAAGAAGACTATTTCTTCTTTACTGATTAAACCAGAATTAGCATTCTCTTAAATGGAAGAGTTTAGAGATCTATTCAGACATATCCGTACCGTATCCGTATCGTACACGGATACGTGTCTGTATACGAACATGTAAGAATTAACAATAAGCGTCTGGCACTGATGATCACGGTTGATCACAGTAAGTATATTCCTTTATCCGGGTATATGGTACGGATACGGCACGGATACGGCACGGATATGTCTGAATAGGCCTTAGAACTTACAATTGGTTAAGAGAATTCTCTCCTGAATCATACTTCAAAGGATTCGTCTTTGTTCTCCAAAAAAATGCAACATCAGATCTATTATACATGCATCTTATATGATGTAAATGCATCTTATACTCTCAAACGAGTAACAACGTTTCTATAAAAATATTTATATGCAGTTGAATTATAACAAAGCGTCATAGTAATGATTACGTGTCATGTCAAGTGACATCAATGAGTTATCAAAGGTGTGCAACGATGATCAATGATAGCGGCATTGACAGCTGGAAGACGGGATCCAATTCTAATGGATTCGCTCGAAACGAATTTGGCCTCGTCGATCATCGCGCCAATTCCGATGAAGATGCAATTGTGACACGAGTGAAAAACTCAAGTTCTGGCTCCGAAATCCGTTACATCAACCCTGCCATTTATACAGAATCCTTCAATGAAGAAAGACTCGAGAGCAATTACAAGCAGGAAGGTCGCTGTCAAATCTAAATTAGAAAATCGAGGGAACTGAAAAAAATCCTTTTCGAGTTTTGATTTTGAAAGATTACAATAATTTCTCCAAGCGAATAAATAATGGTAGAAAGAGATACACAGTTTTATTGAAGTATCTAAAAATTTATAGATAAATGTAGATCTAAACATAATTTTTTCTTGTATTAAAATAATTATACATATAAATATTAATATTAAATTAGAACTGATACATTCTATATAACAATCATTATTTCATAACCAAGAATAACTTCTAGCTTAGATATACACAAAATAATAATAAATATAATACATAAGTTCATTATATACATATTACATATTATAGTTTATATATATATATATATATATATATATATATTTACATCATATATATATATATATATATATATTATACATTATACATTATATATTATAGTTTATTATATATAATTATATATAATTTAATATTTTTTAAAGAATTTACTAATCTTAAATTTTAGCAAAAATAATTATGTAAAGATGAACACAATATAATTGTTTTAATAATAATAATTTTTTTAAATTCTAATTCTTAATTTAAAAATATTATTATACAATATTTCTTTTCTCTTAGTTAATTCATAAAAATTATTATTATGAATAATAGAACGTATTTTTGTTAATAAAATTATATATTTTCATATATATGAAAAAAATTTTATATTAAAAAATGTATAATAATAGCCACGGTGCATAAGAACAAATTTTAAAGAATTATACCACAAATAGTGTAAATATTACAGCAAATTGATGAAAAACACAATACAAATTTTTATAATTTCTTTTTTGGTCCACATTTACTACTTACCTTCCTTTTACTATAAAATTTTCTTCGTATATGAAACAATAAAAAATTGTTTATTTATTTATAATTTATTTTCTAAAAAACTTTCTTACAAAAATGTGAAAATCCAAAATTATAGTAAAATATATTATTTTTGATAAGATAACATTTATTAAATTATATTACAAAATTTTACAAAAAAATTACAATTTACAATTACGTAAATATATTTACAAAAATAGATGTAAAAATAGAAATATTAACCTTTTGTAAAATATTAATAACTATTTGTGCAATTAACTTTGAAACAATATTTTAAATAGTATTTTCCAAAAAAATGAATAAAATTTGGAAAGAAGTTATTCAATAATTGAAGAAAATGTTTTAGTTATATTATGTATAGAATATTTAAAAATATAATTAATCTATATTTATGTTTAGAAAAATTTATAATTATTCTTAAATTATAATATAGAAATATTGCAACGTAAAATATTAGACATTTAGCATAATAACATTTTAAATAAAGAATTAAACGGTTTTTTAAATAATTGTAAAATATTAATACCTCAAATTTAAATTTAATTTTTGACAAATTAAAAAATTTTAATCATACAAAACTGCTGCATTATGACGTGTTATCTAAGCACAATTATTGCAAAATTTTCATCAATTAATAATGCCATTAAGTCAGTCTCGTCAGTTTTGTCAGTCTTGAAACACAATTACTAGCTAAATTTCAATGTTCAGAAGCATTTTTAAAATCCCCTCTTTTCCCCCCCTCCAAAAAAAAACTATAAATTATTTGTTGCTCAAAATAATACCTCGACTAGAATTTGAATCTGAATCTTTCATCATTTCATGAGAGCATTTTCCTAGTTCGACTACCAAGGTAGCACACAGTATTATTCTTCGCAATAATCAGTATATCTTGAAGAATACATGTTTTTTTTTCAAGTAACATGTATATACAATACTAATAAGTTAACTATTCAACTGATAAATATTTTAAGATCCGCTGCAGACCAAAATAAGCAATCTTAACTTTAAGTTCAAAACCTTTATCAATCGAATAGTTCATTTATTGTTTTTTTTTTATCATACAAATCACAAAATCATAAAAATTGCTTTAAGTAAACAAATTATATTTGTTAACGTGCTATGTAATCTTAATATTTCAATATTTAACATTTAAGAAATAAAAATTTTTTAAAAATATTTTTTTTCTGTACAGAATTCTGAACGTTATATTATAATTATGTTGATAATCCCATAAAATTATTTTTATATGTATCCACATTTAGATATTTTCACCAAACTGTTCTATAAGAAAAATAGCAATTGCAAAGCCGAAATTAGCAGTTTAGTGTGATTAAACATAAATAGTATAAAATTTTAGTAGAAACATCCTTTTCCATCTTAAGGGTTCATAACGTCTCTGAGTGAATTTCTGTCGCAATACTTTACAATTAGTTTTTTTTTTGCAGAATGTCATAACAGAAACGCGATCGATGCGAATCGCTGCAACTCCAACGCTTCGGCAATTAATTTACCTATCATCGTGACGGATACAACAAGTGTCAATCATGTGGACAAACATTCGGGACAGAGCACTTACAGATGTTACTCGTCATCCTTTCCGGACGCTACGTTGCCCTCCGTATCCCTCGAACCATCCACGGCTCGATCCGCGGTTTCGTCCGCGGGCACCGCACGAGTCGAGCGGCGATGCAAAATCGATAGTGATCAGAATGAGATGAATGCTGATCAAAATGAGACAATAAAACGAGACAAGTACATTTGTTTCTCGTCTTGACACATACACACAAAGAGCGGTTTTTCTCTAAAGTGTCGAAAAAGTTAGTTATAAATACAGATCTGAAAATAATTTTGTTCATCAAAAGATCATCAAAATAATTAGCACACGCAAGAAGTTGGCTAAAATGTTTAGTTTTGCAGCATTGCTCGTTGTGCTTGAATGTTCTTCGTAATTATTTTGCTAATTCAACAGAATTATTTTCAGATCTGTTACCCAGCTAAATTTTGACACTCTAACAAAACTGTTCCCTCTGTGTACGATTTTTATTAAAAGCGAATGCATGTGTGTGAATACAATATTGCAGGTGTGTCCTGGATAGTCGCCAAGTCATGCGAATTTCCACGACATCGCTCTCGGTTGAGTCGAGCATCGGCGATCATCAGACGTCAAACGGGTCCTCCGATCTCGGTAGGAGAATCGCTTACGCAGAATGGATGCGCAAGAAGCACGAGGCCGCGCAACGTGCGAGGGAGAAAGAAGAACGCGCCGCGAGGAAGCGACAGGAAGAAGAGGAAAGGGAGGCACGGGAAAAGGAAGAGAGGGCACGGCTGGAAAAGGAAAACTTTGTAAAGTGGATCGAGAGGAAGAGGCAACAGGAGCTCAATAGAAAGGCGATGCTCGAGAACGAATTGGAATTGCAGAGGCGTCTGAAAGAAATTGAGGATAATCTCGCCGGCGCGAAAACTACATATCTCCGTCGGTGGTTCCACAAGAAGAAGGAAGAGCAGAAGGGTGCGGCGGTTATACTTTCGGCTTGTCAAGCTTCATGCGCTTGCGGAGTGACGTAATATTAAAGGGATGCTAGAGATGTCTATTTCATTCGACAAAAAGACAATAATTTTTGTAACACAAATCTTTTTATTTATCTTATAGATTTGAAACTTTTTTTCTAGAATTAAAACGTACACATCACTAATAAATTATAGAGTTTATACCGAAAACAAAAAAAAATTGTTAAATCGTGGTATTTTTAGTCAAGTGGTATCCATGATCTGGGGGTGTCATGTCATAACGATATTTGCTTGACATAAAAGATCTACAGTTTGTATTCATGAAATTCAAATTTCTATGCTAGTAAATGAAAAGAATAATGTAGAGTTTTTTAAGTTAGACTTTGATGAAAAGTCGATAAGTAGAACAACACGAAAATAGTATATTATGTAACAGGATGTAAAGTCGGACTTTTGTGCACGAGTGCACGTGAACCCCATACGAAATTCTTTTTTGTTACATGTGTGTCGAAAGTGGTACCTTTCGTACCACTTTTTGTTGGTAAAATCGTCAATTTCAATACTTTAACATTTTTGCACAGTTTTTATCCTCTAATAGATGGCGTAAATCATGGCGAAAAACATTCCAGCACAATTTTTCAGCACGTTTGATCATTTTAGTACTCCTATTCGCATCATTTCGCGACATGCATATAACTTTTGCAGAATTGATTGACGCTTCGTCGCTTTTGTGAATCTAGCCTTAGTTAATCTGTCAATTTGTGAGAACGCAAGACACTCAAGAGACTACACATCGACATACAAATAACAAAAAATACAGTATGTAAATGTAACACGAGTATGGCCTTTTGCACTTGTGCGGAAAAGACTGACTTTATGCCATTGTTACATAATGTATTATTTTTGTTCTCGGTATAAAGTTCTATTTGCAGATTGTTATTATTAATATTTATTCTGAAAAAGGATTTCTAAATCTATTTAAAAAATATATATAAAATTTTATTAATGATATATGCAGTTAGTTACTAAAAGGTTGCAACACTTCTTTTTGACGAGTTTCGAACGCAGCCTTGCTTGTGGATAAACTTAAATAATATAATATATATTAGTTAAAATAAAGTTTTCTGCAGATATGTGATGCACTATTTTGTGTAATAAAAGTAAACTTTATTCTTAAAATTATAAAAATTGCAGAAATGAATAGAGGAGGTAGGTTTGTTAATTTTTGTCTGGCGGCACTGATAAACTAGTGCATACTTCACGTTTATGCATATATGTTAATTTGTTTTAACACATAAAATAATATGTTCATATTTATTTCGTAATTTTTAATTTATTTTGCGTATATAATATGTTACATGTATATGTTATAAAAAGAACATTAATGTTCTTTTTTGTTTCAAAATGCACTTAAATATTATATACGACGTTGTATAATTTCTCATTATATAATTTCTTAGTTTAACGTTCTTCATAGTGCATAGTTATACATACACTGCCCAACAATGATTCGTTCTATTCCTTTAGCGAGTTTATGTAGGATATGTAACATGTCCTATATAAATTTGCTAGGGAAATGAATCATTGTTGGACAGTGTATGTATAACTATGCACTATGAAGAATGTTAAACTAAGTAATTATATAATGAGAAATTATACAACGACGCCGTATATAATATTTAAGTGCATTTTGAAACAAAAAAAAAAACATTTTATGACATATAGCAGTGTATTTTATGCAATGCTGACTTGCCTTTAGCTGCTAGTGCAATTGCTCTAGTACCGCGGCAAGTACGCAATTATGCTGCATGTTAATTGGTCTGTTCTTTCTAGCTGCACTGTTGTACTGATGCAATAAGTTAAAGTAAGACAAGTATATTTTTTCTTATTCTAACTTATTGCACCAGTGCAACAGTGCAGCTAGAAAGAACAGACCAAATATTTTAATTATTATAAACAAAATTGTACGGTTTATATATCATCAATAGGATTAAAATGTAGAAAAAGACTGTCTTTATCATTGCTATAGAGTCAATTGCAAAAATTAAATATTTAAAACTATTTTATCATTAAAATTTTAAAAAGTTAACAAACCTGCGCCGGTCTCCTCTACTTTAATTACAAAAATATATATAAAATCTTATTACAAAATTTTTGTTACAAGATTTCGTATATACATACTTCTTTTACAGATTTGAAAATCCTTTTTCAAATTATTTACTCTAGCATCCCTTAAAAATATAAATAAAGCATCTAGATAAGGCCTAACTTCGTCAAATTTTTTAAGAAAACAAAAAAATATAAAGGAAGACAAATATGTAGTCGACTGACTGGCCAAATTCTTTTATTAAGTTAAAAGATTACGACGTTTCGACCACGGGGTTTGATCCTTCTCGAGCGTATTTGCGAGACTACAATCATTAAAAGTCCGTGACAGCGAATTTACAAACAATTCTAAAATTATAATGGTCACAAATATAAAATTATATAAAGAAAAACAATTATATAAAATAAAAAAATTATAAAAATATAAAAACGCCATGCAGATAATACATTAGAACTTACATGTATTATTGTCAATTAATAGTGAAACGATGAATATAATAAAGACAAGTCAAATTCATTTAAAACGGAAAGTCAAAACAAGATTAAATTTGTCGTCAAGCGTGTATGAGTGCAAACAAGCGTCTGAATATTTCTGTACATCAATACATTATTGAATGCTAGAAGTAAACATTATGCGGCCCTTATCACCGTGTTATAGACACTGTCTAAATTCTCAGCGTCTTTTTTTTAATTTATTGTGTTATGATTCTTCTTTATAAAGAACATTTCGGTAATCTGTCTTTTTTTTCTGTTATTTTCGCAATGCAAAATGCACGGAGATTGCTAATCAAACTCATGGTTTATTGTTAAGCGATGTTTGCTGACTACTTAGTGGTCACTTTCATGTTTCCTTGTATCATTCATGTGTTCTTTAATTCGCGTCTCGAGATGACGTTTCGTTTGTCCCACGTAAGTCACGTACAATTCGTACATTTAATGCTGTAAACTACATCAGTTCTTTTCAAACTCACAATCCGTTTTGTCTTTGCCTTTTTAATAATGCAATTTAATTTTTTTGGCACTTTAAACAAAGTGTTGATGTCGAACTTGTTTAAATAATGACTGATACTATCACTAATACCTTTAATATATGGTAAGAATAGAAGGCGTCAAATCTACCGTCGCCGGTCGTCAACATTGTTAATCTTGCTGGTAATACGGTTCATTAATTCTTTTTTCTGTCTATTAACAAACTTGCCGATTAATCCGTCAGGGAAGCAATTATTTTTTAGAATACTCTTCACCCGTAATGTATTGATGTACAGAAATATTCAGACGCTTGTTTGCGCTCATACTTAACGACAAATTTAATTTTATTTTGACTTTTCGTTTTAAATGAATTTGACTTGTTTTCATTGATTCATCGTTTCACTATTAATTGACAATGAGACACGTAAGTCCTAATGTATTATCTGTATGGCGTTTTTATATTTTTATAATTTTCATATAATTTTTTTTTCTTTTTATAATTTTATATTTGTGACCATTATAATTTTAGAGTTGTTTGTAATTTCGGACTTTTAATGATAGTCTCGCAAATTATTCATTTCTAACCACTCGAGACGGACCAAACCCAATGGTCGAAACGTCGTAATCTTTTAATTTAATAAAAGAATTTGACCAGTCAGACTACATATTTATCTTCCTTTGGATTTAATCACTGGCGATAATAAGCGATTCCTGCTGAAAAAATATAAAGATGTAGTTTTTATTTCATTATAAAAATAATATTTTTTTGTATTTGATATTTAAATTTTATTATAAAATTATATAAAAACATTGCGTGTTTCCAAAACGTGTAACTATTGCATTTTGAAAGCAGCTCAGACCAGTTTGCAATTTAAGTTTTTTAGATATTAAAAACTAATGCTTATTGTAGAATTTTAACAATGCTTTATTTTTTGTTGCATCTAAAAATAAACGAAGATTTTTAATTAAAAAATCGAAGTTGGCTTTGATTAGTTATCATTTTGTTCAAATGTAATATTTTGAAAAACAGTTATGTCAAAACTTAGATCTATGTTTCAATGTTTTATGCTTTATAAAATATTATTATTTTTCTTTCTCATGACTCCTGCAAAAGCAGCAGTACTCTTATAAAAATATAATACTGAACAGTATTAAATTGGCCAGTAATTAATACTTATTTGAAGTATTAAAAGTATTATTTGTATTTTTAGGATGATCACATTGTCAAACGTCATTTTTAACAACATGATTTAGGAAAACTTAAATAGCGACGCCATTTTATATGGATCATAACATTTAAATAAATTTTACAATGGAAAATAAACATAACTTCTTTAATTGTCTCTTTTCATTTTTCCATAACAAATTTGTAAAGTTAGGCATCGTTTAGATAAACATATGGCCCTTTAAGAATTATCTATTTTGTAGCTCGGCATAAAGAGCAGGAAATGAGGCAGAAGAAGATGGACGAAGAGCGCGAGAGGAGATTGGAACAGAGTACAAAAGCGTATGAAAAGTGGCGAGAAAATTCTAAGAACAGACCTAAGCCTGCCACGCAGGGATTGCTTCGTATGTAAAATACAATATCATTTAAATAACAAAACAATCGATACACACAAAGGTGATATCATTTATTTGCTACAACATAAAATAAAAAAAAGTTTCTTCAAAAAATAAATTTAAATATTTTAAATTAAAACTTTGTGTAATTAAAATCATAAAATTATTATTTTTAAGTCCAAGTTTGGCATAATATCTGATTATAGAAGAATGAAAATATTAGCTCTTTATTCGGGATACTGTGTTAAGGTCTTCAAAAAGATCTTATTTAAAAAAAATTTGAATCAGTATTTTTAAGCACCAAACCAAAATTGTTAACAAAGCAATTAATCATTGTTGAAAAAGTAATTAATCACCGAAAAGAAGAATTTTATAACAAAATATAATGGGAATTAGCTTTTTATTTTAAAACTTAGATATTTGATTTTAACGGATTTAACTTGATTTTAAAAGCTCGATTAATTTGGGAACATTCGATAGAAAGTTTTGTTAGATTTTTTAAATTGTTGCAATTTGAAAAAACTTGAAAAAAATCTTTATTAAATGATAAATATCGTTTAATTTTATATTTATTTTTTTTTATTCTGTAACGTCACGCAGTCTTTTATAAAGTATTAATTTATTTCAATTACTCAACCTCCTTAAAAAGTTGTCACGCTACTGTGTTAGCAACAGTTTAATGACTTACCCACATAGCCTACAATATGGATGTCTAACCTAGCAAACACAAAACATAGCAGCAACATTGCGGCAATGTTATAACATTGTAGCAACATTACAGCAATATTACAAAATTGCCGCAATATTGCTGCAATGTTCTGTGTTTGCTGGGGATTTTGGTCTTTATTTGATCCAAATATCTATGGACGTAACACAAACATTATTGATCGTTCAAAATATATTCATTTTAAAAAAATGTTTATTTTACGTACATCTAAAAAAAATTTTTGCCTAAAAAAATTCCTGTGTGTAAGAAATAAATAATTAAAATGCATCAGGATTACAAAGTTATTATAGTCGATTATACTTTGTCACTCTCGTCACAATCAAGCGTCAACCGTGCGGATCATATATATAATGTCTTCTCTTCCTCTGCGTCCCTAGCCGTCTCTAGGCATGTGTCCCCGTTTCTTATTTCTAAGCACATGTCGTTTTCTACTGTGTTGTTAGGCACATTTCTTCTCTCTACGTTTTCCTTTTCCCCTTTTACGACCTTTCATCTCACCACGTGCTGTGCTCCTCCGCATACCCTAGCATATCCGTTGAGGGCTGTCTCTTACATTTTCTTACATTCGGACTTCCTGATCCGTTGTCTGTCCCCAGACAATTGTTCCCTATTGAAAAAAATCTCGTCACAAAATCACATAACGAAATTGCGTAACAAATCACGTAATTAATGACGCTCAAACATGTAACAAAATGTTTTAAATTGTTACCTGATTTTTTAAAATCATATGATTTGAAAAATTATGTAATTTTGAAGAAGTACGTTATTTGAAAAATTGTACTACTTAATAAAAATAATGCTATTTAAATAATAGAATATTCCCACCAAACACCAAGTTACATGTAACGTATTTGTTAGTTGTAATTTTCCACTCAACAATGTAATTGTAATATAACACGTGTGTTATATTGCAATTACATTATTGAGTGCAAAATTACAATTAACAAGCACGTTACATGTAACTTTGTGTTTGCTGGGTTGTGTAAGTTTTTATTCCTATATAAAATGTAATAATAATTTTCTAATTTTTTAATATGCTTTTAATATATTTTAGATTTTAATAGGTAAACTTTGAGAATATATAAAAATATTCAAGAGAATTAAGAAAAAAATTCATCGCAATTGCGTAAATTCATAACTTTTTATCCGAATTTTGGATGCAAAAAGATTATAAAGTTACACAAATTGCAATGAATTTCTTTTTATCTCTCTTGTCTTTATATATTCTTAAAGTTTATCTACTAAATATGAAGCATTATGCATATTTATAGCAACGCGTTTCAATGCATCAAATACATTGCACCGTAACATTGCAGTAGCCTTACATTGTAATATTTCTCAGGGCAGACATTTCAGCGTTGTCGCAAGCTTGCAGTAACATTGCAGAAACATTTTGCAACGTCCATGCAATATTACAATATTTCAATGTAAGGTTTCTGCAATGTTTTTGTAATCTTTCGATGCTGTATGGGTATGCCGCGCTTCCCCGTATCTTATATGTCTGTTGAAAAGTGTGTCTTACATTTTCTTGTGTAAAATAATTTTTAATTCGTTTTTATATTTAATAAAAATGTTAACGTGTATGAGAAAAACATTTTCTTGAGAATTGATCTAAGTAGATCAAGTCCAAAATCCTTCGAACTTACGAGCTGCATCATCTGTCCGTTGCTTCGATAAAGCGAGAAAAAGAGTAAAAAAAGGATAGACGCGCCTCTTAACTTTCTTTCTTTTAATTCGTTGTGATTCATTTTTTTATTAGACTCTCAGAAAATAATTTTTTATATATCTTTGGATTTTACTTAAATTATTTGTAGTGAAACGTGTTAGAGCATTGCTCCTCAATAGAGAAATTGAGTTTTATCTCACAATCAGTTAATAAATTTTAGACATTTTTTCTTAAGTGAAACTACGGTCTTTGGTTTAATGGCACCAGTCCTTGTTAAAATTTTTTTTTTATCTGTCAAGTTAGACATTGTTCTTGCATAAGCCTGAAGCTCATGGATGGCCATTAGAAAGTGAAATCTTCATTGAACTAAGTTTTCTCTCTTTTTCTTAAATTACTTTTTTAAAGGTTAGCGAATAAAAGAAATCGCAGATTTTTACGTCCTTCGGACGTAACAATAATAATATTATTCTTAATTTTAACTTCCAAAAGATTATATAGATCAGAAAATAGTAGCGCATGCAATGTAAAGTTGCTCCAAAACTATAAGTAGTTCGAAAACTAAGAAATTTTATAGTCATGATATGTCAGTGATGATTTTATAGTCATTATATGTCATGAAATTACATGTAATTACATGTAATATTTTATAAAATCATTGTTGCACCTTTTGAATCAATTTTTAGAATCAATTGCCGTAGAATTGTAATAAAATTAGAATTAGTTTTTCTCTACTGTCAATTTCTATTAATTTTTAAATAATAATTAGTTGCAAAATTAATTTTTGCCAACTGTTTTTATATCAGAACTATTTTTCCATGCTTATTTTTCCTCTTTCTAATTGTTATTATTCAGTTGACCTTGCTGATTTAGCTATGGACCTTAATAAAGTGCAATGTTTAGTTATTTCTAAGAAACAAAAAGATACTACTTTATAAGTAAGGCTAGTACTGCAATTTTCCTGCATAATTTTCATTAAACTTACAATATAACTCTCTAAAATAGCATTAAGTCTTATGGAAAAAAGAGTATTAAGTAATTTAATATAAGAATCCTGAAAAATTTTAGAAAGAAAAGAAAAACATTTATAAAGAATATTTTGAAATTAAAAAATAAAATGCTTATCATTGAATTATATAATTGTCTTTAAATATGATATACCAGTAAAAATGTGACAACGATGTTTGTTAATTTATTTCATTCATTATTATAAACAACTAAAATATGATATAACCTTTTGTCGCCAGTGGTAATAAACAATAAATAAGTTAATTAAGTCGACTTTCTGACAAATTAATTTATTAGATAAATTGTACTTATATCTAAAAAAACCAAAATCAATGGTTGAAACGTTGTTTATCTAATAAACTAATTTGCCAGAAGTCGACTTGATTAACTTATTTATTGATTACAAACAATTCTTTTTTACATTAATTTTTATTAATATTATAAAATATTAATAAAAAAAATATTTTTAAATAAAAAATGATCGTTTTTATTACTAAAATTTTGTTTATTATTTATTTTTTTGAAGATAGTAATGCCAAAAACTCTTCGAAAGGTATATATATCTGAATAAAAAATTATATAACTTCTATTTTTTTTACTGGAAAACCTCCATAAAACTGATACATTATCTTTTAGCTCATCAGAAAGCGAAGCCAGCATATGTAAATCCAATTCCTTGGCAATCGATCGTGGAGAACGACTCCGACGAAGTACAAGAGGATACGTTTGACGAAAAAAAGAGGAATGTAAATCAATTGAAATTGAGTAACAGAAAAACGATTATGACGCATCAATAACAAATTGCGACCAAGGAAATCCATTATAACACCTAAAATACAATTTGAATACGAGAATTTGTAACATAACAATAAATTAAAGAAATCTTTCCAAGAATTTTATGCTGCTTACAATTAATTATAATCTTCACTTACAGCTTTAATTGTCAAAATATTTTATTACAAAGATGCAAAAAAGCTAAAAAACATATGTCTTAATTTGTATAATTTTTAGAAAGAGAAATTTTGAAATTTACGATTATTCTTTTTCTAGGCAAATTCCACAATGTATTTGACAAATATAAGTCCCTTTACTCACGACATGATTGTTTAATTGATACTTCAATCATTAAATTGATCGTAAATTAAATTGTCATAATTTGTATAATGGTTATAAATTGTATTTATCATATAAATAAGATATTGTTTATGAAAAATAATTATTACATTATTTTTAAAAAATATAAATTTCTATTTAAAACATAACAATTCTTTTTTAAGATTATAATTCTTAATACAATATTTGCTATTATGAAATAAATATTTATTGTTAGCTTAACTGCAGATTTTAACAAATAATTAAAAAACGAAACTATTTCTTCTTAAAAATATAACTCTTAATATAATTTAGTATTAGAAAAGTAATATTCAATTTAAATTATTAGTTCTATTTATAGAACATAATTAATATACATAGTTCACTTTTTAAATATTATGTTAGTCATAAGTCCAGAAATTTGAAATAAGTCATAAGTAGAGGAATATCTGTACATATATAAGAGTAATATGATAAGGTATTACATCTTGATTAATATATATCAATTTAAAGTGAATGATATAGATTTTGTTCACACGTTTAATGACAACCTGTGCTACATAATACAAAGTATTTGATTATAACAAGACAAAGCAGACCTCATGACTTTGTAATCGGTATCTTTTTCTCTCTTTCTCTCTGACTCACTCTCATACTTTTTCACTCTTACTCTCACTCACTCATTCATACTTTCCTTCTCTCTTTCTCTCAAATAAATATCAAATTATTACACCTTCAGTCCTTCTAACGACGTGAGAAGAACACACTTATTATTTCGTAAACCATTAATTGTATAGTACAAGAAATATCCCGTGAGACCTTTTCTCATCGTCTATTTGCCATACGTAAGACACATTATCTTCCTTGGACAACGACTCTTTCTTTTAAACAATGCTTAGTTACTTCACACACAAACACACACACACACACACACGCACGCACAAACACAAACGTCATCAGATTATATACAATATACACAATGCTTACATCCTTACAAAGCGCCTAATTTACAATCGAAATAATAATTTCCGACAATCGAGCAATATCGAGTCGAGAGAGCAGGGTAGGCATATAATCGTTTTACGTATATGTGTACGAGTGTGTATGTAACAATCATACGTGTAAGTATGTGGTAAATATTGCTTTTTGTACATTATATTCTGGTATACACATGTACACGTAACTTACGGTCTAAAGCTCCTCATTCCTCACGTGATGCCTCGCTGATCATTTTCGAAAAGGAAATGGCAATAAAGCAGCGATTCGTGAAGATAATGCGCAAATGTATGTCTATGTACTTTTTTTGAGGTCGGCGATAGTACCTTTTTTCACCCCATTGTTAAACGCTATTACTTCAGTCGATATTGATTCAACATCAAACTGCGGAATCATATTCAACGTTAAATTGACCTAATGTCACGTATGATGGAAAATATTAATATTATTTTTACCTTCACGCGACTGAAATATCTATTCTATTGCCAAACAAATGTTAGAGTTTTGAATTCTATATTACATCTTTTTTTATGAAAATATAAAAAATAACTTTATTTTTTAATTACATTA
Organism: Monomorium pharaonis; assembly: GCF_013373865.1. NCBI lineage: Eukaryota > Metazoa > Arthropoda > Insecta > Hymenoptera > Formicidae > Monomorium > Monomorium pharaonis. Next base: position 21,149,950 of record NC_050470.1, on the reverse strand, counting down.
TCTCAATAAAAATGTGTATATAGCAAGAAATATGAGAGAAAATAGGAATTTTTTAAATTCTGATTTTAAAGATTATGATGCTTCATATCGTAAATAATATGCAAAATAAATTCTGCTCAATTTTTTTCAGGATTAAATAAGTTAACATTTTTTTAAACTAAATTAAGTTACAATTAATGGCTTATAAAAATTAATTTAACTAAATACGTTAAATGTTACATGAATAAAAAACTAATTTAGTTAAAAGTTACTTTAAATTAAGGTAAATTAATTTTTAAAAAGTTATTTATATTAAATTAAAAAGTCGTAATTTTTTAAAATTACGACTTTTTAGATTACTCAAAACAATTATAATATAAATCATCAAATAAACTTAATATTTTATTTTTAATTTAAGTTTATATAAAATAATAATAAAATAGAGTTTTTTTCTTTCATAATTTTTTTCTTTAACTTTAAATTTTTTCAACTTTGGAGAAGAGTTAATAAGTTAAAATGTTTAAAAAATAACTAAGTTAAGTTAAAAGTTAATAACACTTACTTTTTTATCTAATTACTACCCAACCCTTGTTTTCTCTAATTCGTTTAATTAATGTACTTCACAAGATTTAAGGGATATTCTCTGATATATATATTAGTTGTATTATATATTGCGACAGAATAATGCAACAAAAATTACTGTGGACAATTACCAGCACGGGTAAATGTTCTCCATAAAAATGAGAGAAATTCAATATGTAATATCGACAACTAGAAAAATATCCGCATAGTATGTACATTTGTCTTTCCTTATGTGAGTATGTGGGTATTCTCGATTCTATTTTGTGTGTGTGTGTGTGTGTGTTGGTGTGTAAAAGTAAGTAATATGTATTTGTGTGAAATTTTAAATCTTCGGCTTAATAGAATGAATCTATAAAAGTTTCATTGGATTCATAATGCATATAGATACATATACACATATACGTACGTAAGCATGCACACATACAAGCACACACACACACACACACACACACACACACACACACACACACACACACACACACACGCGCGCGCGCGCACGTTCACACACGATATGTACGTCCATGTGAATTTATATGCATTTATCGATATACATTAAAATAAATAAAAATTTCACATTCTTTCGTTTAATTTTCGATTTTCTCCCAGAACTTTTTAAAACTGCGTGGGAGGAAAAAATCAAAGGAAGAGATAAAAGATTTTACGATTAGTAATGCGTGTATTACGTTTACTTACACGTGTGGTCATAAAAACAAAAACGATTGTGTCAATAACATTGCTTTTGATAAATCGCACAATTCTCATTGACATGTATTATTTTATATTATTTCTGATATTAAAAGAAATATATAAATAAATATCAAATGATAAAAATCTTGATTAAAAGTGTCTGTTTAATGAAAAAAGAAACGGCCACGATTTTATTAAACAAATTACTACTTTTTATATAATTTTATGTCTAACTAAATAAAACCGTAATCAGATTAGAAATTAAAATTACATTGAAATTTAACTAATCCAAAAATGCAATCAATCTCAGGCTTAGTAAACTTTGCTTAGATTGATAAATCTACTCAATCACAATCTTTCGTCTGATTATGGTTTAAATTACGTTCAGAATTAATTAACACATAAAATTATATGATTATAAATTTAATCATAAAGTCCTTGCAAAAAAGCAAACAAAAAATTAGAAAGTATTTGAAAATTTTTTAACTTTTCTCTAAACATGAGATAATCAGAAATTCACAAGTTTAAAAAGTAAATTTTATTTAGCCCTTTAATGTTAATCGGTTTTCTACGTCTCGTGATTGCATTGCCGCTTATGCGATAGAATTTTGAAGAGGCACTTTAATCACACAATGACTGATTTTGACCACGCTGTTTCTCTCTCCCTTCTTTCTCTTTCTCCCCCTTTTTCGTTGCATCAATAGTATCAAGTACAGAAGGGTGTACAAATTAATGCGTAGAGTGAAGAAAATTAGGAACGAATGACTGAGTACAATAGGAAAAGTTAGAATAAAAGTTAAGGATATTTGCCTATACAACATCAGCTAAAAATTATGAAAATTTAAAAACTGTGGACTTTTTAGATTTCTTTTTTTTTGCTAATCAACGACAAAAAAATTTTGATCGTCAGCATCCAAATTTTGACCCTAAAGGGCCGTCGCGCCGCAGACTTCTGCATAATACAAAATGCATAATGCATAAGAGAATTAACCAATCAGAGGTCTTTATTTTTATCCTAGGGAGGGAAATAGACGACTCTGATTGATCGATTCTCTTATGCGTCATGCATTATGCGTTATGCAAAAGTCTGTGCGGGGACCTAAAAACTGCAAAAAATAAAAACAACGAATAATTTGGTTAAGGCCCGGTATTCATAGTCGAATCTTATTTCAAGACCATCTTAAATACCTAATCGGCGACAAACTTTAAGCCGACAAAGTAGCTGTAGGACTGCTCGTCGATCACGATTGATTCTTATCTTGTAAAACCAATCAATCATAAACATAATTCCAAATGGTCTTAAATATAAGAACCAATTATAAATACTGACTGAAAAGACTTGCGCAAATTAAATAATCATATTTTTCTGGAGGTTTTAAATTACAGAAGTCAGTAACTTTTAAATGAATAAATAAAACCAAATGAACTTTTTCACAATCATTTATTACAATTTTATATTTAAAAAATTTATTTGACACGTAATGCTATTTTCTTATTAATTTGTAATGACACTAAAAAAATGTCATTTGTAATGATAATATAAATAAATAATAATATAAACAAAATACGATTTTACATGAGAATTAAAAGTAAATAAAAGATAAGAAACATTTAACCCAATAGGAGAATTGTGGTCAAATTTTACATAAATGCTCAAACAATAATAGAAAAATCGAATTTTTATATTTTTAATAATGCTTTAAGATGTGACATACATATCCTTAATAATGGAGAAGACCGCAAATGTCTCGACTTTTTTTATAATTCGAAAAAAGATTGATAAAAGATAATATATTTCAACAAGATAAGAAAAAAATATTTTATACACGAAACTGTTCTAAATATGTATTAATGTAACATATATATGTATAACTGGTATATATATATTCGTCAAAGTAGCGCGAGAATTGATACAATCAATAAATTCGACAAGTAACGCAAAAGGTACATTTTAACTGTCGAGAAAAGGAGGGAAAGCGAACCGTGAAGCTATTCAAAACACATTCGATTTTAGCGGGAATCAATCATGCGAATCCGTGCAAAGGACAACAGCGAAAGGGAAGACTATACGGGAAAAGGGAAAAAAACGACGATTTTTTTTTTACGAATACAAGGGTAAAAGAGGAAGTGAACAAGAAGAGAGGATGAGAGAGCGGGACAATGCGCCAACGTAGGGGAGAAAGCTCGAAGGGGAGAAATTCTCGATACCCCAAAACCCGTGGCTTCACCCTCCATAAATTGTACGTGTTGGAGGGAGCTTTTTGTTAAAGCCGAGCTATCGACGCGAGAGAACGCCTCTTTAAAGAGAACGAGGATGTCCGCGAAATCGAATGCCGTACCGAATACCGGGAGATATGAGCATATCCGTCTTAAATTCTCGAATGCGCGTGGAATGAGTTCTCTCTCTCTCTTTCTACCTCTCGAGACCCTCCCTCTCGTTCGTCACCCTCTCGTATAGCACATTCGCGCGCGAAACAATTCCCTCCGTACCTCATACCCCGCGCTTTCGCTCCCCGTCCCCCTTCTTTCGCTTTCATTCCTCTTGCTTTCGCGTGCCAATTCTCCCTTTCTCTCTTCCACCCTGCGCACCCCTTGTTTCCGCTTTAGAAATGTTGAGAGCCTGAGAGACCGAACCAACGTTAATAATTCACCGATATAAATAGTTTATATTTTTCACGCTAATAAAAGCCGAAATAGTCAAAGGGAAATATTCTAGATACTAGATAATAAACGTTTTGCATTTGCGTCCTAGAGTTTTTAATTAATTCGATATAAAATTAAATCGACATAAAATTAAATTTTTTTGAAGAACGCGTATATCCGCGAGACGAAAATCACGCGATATATATATACATATATATTTTGTGAATTATTTTAAAAACTTCCACTCGAAATTGATCGGCAAAAAGATGAAAAATTTGGTAACGGGTAGGAAAATAAATAAAAAAATGACAATACGAAAAAGGATCAACTCAATGTTAGTTTAATATGAAAAAAATGTGTAATCTGTTCAATAGGAATAATAATGATATAATAATAGAGATAATAGTAATAATAATAATAATAATAATAATAATAATAATAATAATAATAATAATAATAATAGTAATAATAAAACGTAATGCTATAATTAATAATATGTAATGTTTGGCATCGTTATGTGTTTGCGTCTGTACAATAGTCTATTTTCTGCGGTGTTTTCGAGTTCTTTTATAGATTGCCGCATACATTTCGAAATTAATATCTATACTGCATATTAGTGAGTGAAGCCTATTCTGGGTGTGACGAATACGATTACACAATAATTAATACGGAAAACCAGTGACTGCAAAATTAATTAATAATAACGCAAATAATAGTTATAATAATCGACATTGCAATAGTGAAATGATAATAATAGCAAAAATATACAATTGCAATAACAATAACTAGTGAACAAATTAAAATATCGCGTAATTAACTAATATACACAGGAATAACGGCAACGATTATTACTGCGCAACTGTGATAGATAGTAAAATCGTCAAGCAATTGCTATGCCGTTGCTCTTAATATTAGCGATCATAGTTAACATACAAGAGAAACAATTAATCGGTTCGTTAGATAATGTACCAAAAGCAGCAATACGCTTTCTTTTATTTTACATAATCGCTTCTCGTCCCTGTCAACACGATATTACGAATTAACAATTACGCATGTTTATCACGCAGCTTTCCGTAGGAAAAAATTATGCAAAAATTACTGCACAAAAAATTGCATATTTTTGTGTATGAATTTCTGCAGTTTTTACAGTTTTTTGTACAAAGTTTTTGCCTTCAGAATTTTTCTGCAGAATATTTTGCAAAATTTTATGTAATGTTTTCTGAAGTTTTTTGCCTTCAGAAAAAATTACATAAAATTCTGCAAAATTTTCTGCAGAAAGTCTGAAGGCGAAAACTTTGTACAAAAATCTATAAAAACTGCAGAAATTCATGCACAAAAATATGCAATTTTTTGTGCAGTAATTTTTGCATAATTTTTTCCTACGGTTTACGAAGTCTTTTCGCAAATTTTTAACGCCTCTGCCTTAAAACAACATAATCTTTTGGAGAATCCTATTCATAATAAACAAGAAGAATTTTATCTTAGAGTTCTCTTAAAATTATAGTAACTATAAAATAAAACACCAACAAATTTTCCTATAATTTTAGTAAAATATTTACTAAAATTTGTAGTAAAAATTAGAATATAAATTACTACAAAGCAAATATGTACTAAAAGTTGCTTTACAAATTTAATAGATATATATTTTGTAAAATTTTGTAAAATTTACAAAATAAATTTAATAAAATTTATTATAACTTTATTAAAATTATAATAAAACAATTTTTTTAATGTTTATGTTGTCCTTATTATACAATTACTATAATTTTAAGGATAGATTCTAAGAGAAAATTCTTTTCTTCTAAAAGCAATCTTTGATAAAAAAAGAAAAGACAATAGGAAAATATCACTTACATATATTTACAAAATTCTAAGTCAAATTTTCATAGTTAAAAAATAAAAAATTTTAATACTTTAGAAAACTTAATGTAGACCAATTTTGGCGAATATGTAACAAACTGCTTCTACAGTAAAACGTGCTTCGGAACATTTTTCTTTACGTAGTAGCTTTTAGAAAAACGCAAATTTCCAATTTCAGCCTAAAATCGTTGAGATCATTATTATTTTTAATTTGCAGCATCACATATTTTGATTATTAAACACCACATTAAGATTTTATTAAATCAATCTCGTAATTATGTATCGCGTGTGTGTACGAACATAAAATGAAAAATAACATGTATATTCACATATTCGTACCTTGAAACAATACAATTTCTTTCGAAAGAATCTTCAATTACATGTTTTTGCCCCCAAAAAATCAGTAGTTTTTAGAAAAGGGCACAATGGTTCGTGAAAACTCACATTTTCTATTCTGAATGCTAGAGAAAAAAAGAAGGAATATTTAATCCGTAATATTTAACGATTAAAGCGCATAGAAAGTAGCTACATTATGGTACATGTGGTAACAGTTGTATCTCTTTACCTCCGGGCAGCGAATTTAATTGAATCGAATGCTCCCGCATCTTCCAAAACTCGATGTAACTTCTTTGTTTTGAGAATATGAAAAATAAGCCTCTATTGTCTCAGGTCACTTGATATGATTATCGTTGAAAGGGTGGCAAATCATGAATCTTCGCACTCTATCCCCCCCCTCTCTCTCTCTCTCTTTTCTTTTTTCTTCATTTCGTGCATCAACTTTGTAAGTGTTTGTAAGATTGATATTAGCAGCGTGACGAGAATTATACTGCATGTCACAACGACAGTTTCACTGGTGGTGAAACTCAAACTCGCTCAAGCACGGCACAGTCAAGGGATTCGCCCTGGATTTTCCTTTTCTTTTCATCACGTTTATTGCCGAAAACTACTGTGAGGCAATATAATTTTGCACGGTTTAAACGCGAAGGTAACAAAGAATTAGTTCTAAAATACAGATACCACAACAAAGCGTGTCTCTTTCGGGAAAACGAGATAAAAGCTGTTTATTTGAGAAAAATGCGTTAAATTAAAAAAAGAAAAAGAGAAATCAAAGACGTTTCGTGTATCTGTTTATAGCGTCTTGTTCTTGCAGTAAACCTTTCTTGGAATAAATATCAGACAACCGCGTTATATCTCGATTCGTTCCAAATTATTTTCGTAAAACATGTTAGAGACGAAAAATTAATATTGTTTCATATTATGTCTGTACTTTCTTGTATTTATACATGTATGTACGTTTGGCGTATTTTACAAGAATTCGCGAATTTGTCAATCCGAAATATTTGTTAACAAAATAATCACTGCTGGTACTGTTTAACAATTGATTTTTCGATAGAGTTACTTTTGTTGTGTGCTTCTCTTGTCTCATTAACAATTGAAATAATATACTTTACGAGAGTAAAATTCCTTCTTACAGAAGATAAAATTCTTTCCCGTAAATGTAGAACGTAATTATAAATAATTTCGTCAGTTTTGTTTCGTAAGACAATGCTGGGAATGACCGCATTCTCCGCTGCGGTTGATATAGTGGTCTAATTAGGTGTGCTCAAAGTGATACTTTATGATAAATTACATCGCCTAAATCCAGGCTACGTTAAGATTTGCCGCGTTAGATGGACTAGGATAATTCCGATTAAAAGAATTCTATAGATATCTATTATGAATTCCTATCCTCGATTCAGAAAATTTACGAAAAGAAATGCCTTACTCTTTTTTTTACACACAGCAAAGTGATTGTGTTCATATTCAATCTCATAATTTGAATAAATAAATTCATAGATTTGTAAAATATACGTTGTTAAGTTTTTACAAGTATATTTAAAAAATTTGGTACTGCAAAGAAACAACAGTAGCGAAGAAAGATACTAACAAAACAACTTTGCTCGTTTCATCATTTATTTGAATAATTTTTTTGCATTCACTTAATCCAGGGATAATTACTTAGTTTTATTTTTAAATAAACAATCACAAGATGTTCTTTTATAATTAAGTCACTATTATTAATTGCATATTATTGAATGTTTTACATTCTGTTAGTAGAAATATGCAAATAAAGATTTTTGACGCCGAATTGAATTTTATTTCTTTGTTTGGATCAAAATCAAACTGAATCAATATAATTGCTCGAATCAAATTAAATCGGACTGAATTCGTTAAAATATAACTTTTAATATAACTTTTAATTATTATAACAACATAAATATTGAGTTAAACTTTAATATATAGATAATAAAAAAATTCTATTCAAGAAAATATTAATTGTATAATATAAATTATTTTGAATATAAATTTACAAGATGACAAATTTACAAAATATATGTAATTTGTTTCAATTCTCTTTTCGAAAATTTTCAAATAGTGCGAATTCCACTCATAGAGATTTAAATCCGAATTAAATCTGATAAAATATTTGAAATAGTTTGCTCATCTCTATTTATTAGTATGTGATTATTATTATGTATGTAAATTTACTTAAAAATTAATTTTAAAGAAATGAGAAAAGTACGATATGATTTTTCAATTAATAAAAAAAACTACTGCGATTAAGCTCCATTCAATGTTGCTTTACTATTAAATATTAAAAATTAAAGAATCAAATTTAAACCAATTCCTTAAATTACATATTTTATTATTTTTAATTTCCATATATGTTCTCTCTCTGTATGTGTGTGTGTGTGATTAAATGGAACATAATTCAATATTACAAATTTAACAACGTATAAAATTCATTGCATGTGATTACCTCTGGGTTAAATGTGCAAATAAAAATTGTGAAGTCTTTCCATATTACGATCGACAAGTTATCCTCTGCCCATCAAACGTTCGTTCCCATTCGCAATTTTATTTGTTTGCATAAACTCAAGCTAGTTGTAAATGAATCATCTTTGATTTTTTTCTTTCGCCTCTCTCCTGTCACTGCGAAAAGAGAGAAAGAGAGAAAGCGCGAGAAAGGTGAAACAACATATCTTTCTCAGCACAAAAAAATGATATGTCTTCTTATACATCTAGGAAGGATAAACAGTACTTTCTTAACTCGCTCGCTTATCGCCTTCGTAATACTTTTGATATTCCTGTAGGATATACAATTCTGACGTTTTCTCACAGTACACACGACAAGTTAGAACCCGTATGACACTAAAAACTAGACACTACTAGAAAGTATAGTACATAATTTGTTACGTATATGTGGTAAAATACGGACGAGTTGCGTGGAGTTTACAGAGGTGGACTCAGACGATCAATATTTGCGAATGGAACCAAAATTAAAGTGAATGATGAATATTTGAATATTAATCCATTATCAATTATGAAACAAACACAAATACAAAAACTGTAAGTAAAGCAGTACATTGTATGTTATATACATATATAATTTAAAATTATAAATAAATGTATATAATTGCAAATTACATACATTTATATATAATTATATAAAATATAATGAGTATATAATATTCCAAAGGGCCAAATCTGAGTATCTTTTACTTCGATAGAATGTCAACAGAAATATAACAGAAGCTGCTAACAGAATATGATAGCAGAAATTTCCTGCAGAAATTGTTTAAATGTAATTCTTTAAATAAGGTATTCATTTTTAAAGGATTACGAAATTACAGATTCTATTCGAATTCTGCCAAGCCTCTACCGATATGATCTAACAGCAAATTATTAGAAGAACAGAAGCTGTCATTATTGTTCAAAAGATATCTTCAAAATACCTTTCTGATGTCTTTTAGACATTGTATACTGCTTAGGTATCCATAAACATGAGTTAAAAAAAATGAATATAGATAATATCATATAGATAATCTATTGCAATTTTTTGACCAAATCTGCTGCCAATCTGTTGTCATACTGAAGGCAGCTTTTGCTTATTGGGATATATATATATATAAAATATATAATATGTATTATTTGTATTTAGCCTTTTTATATAATTGAAATATACATTATACATGTTTTATACATATGTAAAATTTATATATATATATATATATAGCTTTCTTTTTGAAATCAAAAATATCGGAAATAATTTTCTTAGTGCTCGTGCATAATATTGAAGGCTTGCCAATGCTCGGCACGAAAATATTGATCCTCCGAGAATTGCTTGCAAAAAAATAAAATTTAGTTATTGCCATATCAATCTGCGACTCTTGTCACAGAGATATACAAAGAGGAAATGGAATTGAAAATTAAGATGGCGCTGAGAGGAGTTATCGAGATCAAAACGAGTTATCGCTGAATCGGAACAAACAGTGGATCAAAGGTGGATCACATCATCGCGTTGTAACGCGTATTATATGCTCGCTCGCTCTTTCCGCTATACGACATATAGCGATGCTGCTTCGCAAGAGGCCCGTGTTCATGTACCGCACTTTTAAACACCGCACGTAACTAAACTCTCTCCCCGCCATTTACATTTTTCATCCCACACTCGAATCCCTTTAGGCAATGTCACCGACCTCCTTAAAAGAAAACCTATATTGTACAATTGAAAATATAAATACACATAATTATATATAAAATGATTATATTTTCTTTCGTAAAATATTTCTGTCCACACACGCGTGCGCGCGCGCGCGCATACACACACACACAGAAAAAAATTAGAAAATAACTTTTACAAAGTTTACATAAAATAAATTGTTCTCCTTTACAAAAATTAAATTATGATTATATATTATAATCACGTATATAATTTTATAGATTATTATATTAACATCTTTTTCTTTTCTATAAATATCACTTTTTATTAAAAAACAATGCAAAAATTATCCTTCTAATTATTTTTCAATTCTTATTTGTCCTGTATATGTATATGAAGAGATCATAAAAAAGAAAACATGTATGAACATATTTTATATATAATTACATATATTTATTTTAATTAGCCGGGAAAAAATATTTCATATAAAAACATATAAAATGTTTATATTAGTTTTCTTTTTTTGTAAAATTTTTGTTTAATATAAAAAAATAATAGTCATATTGAAAAGAAACTAATTTAAAAAATCATTTTTGCATTGCTTTTTTTAAAAAACGAAGTATGAAAAATTGTTTATATATAATCATATATATTCCGGAATATATATTATATATGAACAATTTTCATACTTAGCTTTTTTAAAAGAAGCAATGCGAAAATTATTTTTTAAATTAGTTTCTATCTTTTCAGTATAACTATTAATTTTTTATATCAAACAGAAATTTTACAAAAGAAAAGAAATTAATGTAAACATACATGGACATATTCTGTATATATTTATATTTTTATATAAAAATTTTTTCCAGGTATAGGCTTTCTTTTACCGAGAGGTCTACCCAACATGGATGAGATGGGTGCATTTTAGCGCTGAATGTATCGCTGAGTGGAAGCATGAGCCTGAAACATTTCACTGGGGAGTTGTTAACGCGTGAAACATTCGAACAAATTATCTCCGATACACATCAGAGTATTCTTAAATTTGTCAGATATAAAAATGTAAATTTTGACCACACACACTCTCTTTTTGTGCGGGCATATAACACGGTATCGTAATAATACAATTTATTGGCGCAATATCGGCCCAATATATCCCGAATCTATGTCAACATCAACCCAATCTCTTGCCAATGATTTGTGTTACTAAGAGTAGATCGCGTTTTCGTAAACAAGCATGTGTGTTCTCGCAGTGATGAAGTCGGTCAGTGTATAGAAAGGCACGCAATGAGAAGTCGGAAGAATGCAGGTTTAGGAGGAATGGAGACACCTCTCGCGTTCTCCACGCTCTTTTTCTGTTTCTGTCCAAGTGTCCAATCGCTCGGAATGTAAGGGAGCTCCGTTTACTCGACACATATTTTGTATTCGAAGAGGGATGTTCGGAAGGCAGAGACTATTCCGACAAACTATCGAGCGAATTTTCTTCTCGAATTGACTGTAATTCATGGTGGTGTCAATCCTCTCGAATATGTAATGAAATTTTACCTAACGCAAATAATTTAAAATTAAAAAAAAAAAAGAATTTCAACAGAATTTGCGAGGCGTTATTACAGTTTATAACAGATAGTACACCTCTTGCGAAACTCTTATATTCACCCGAAAATAGTTACCTGGGTTTTTCCCTCCCTCTATAAACAATCTAGAGTAATTTTTCTAAAATTTCTAATTAAAAGTCATTATCATTAATTATAGATGATTATATTATTTATTGTTCTATAATTTATTAGTCATCTGTACACAATAATCTGAGATTATTATGTGGGTACAAATTTAGTAAATATTTTCTTAAAAGTAAAAAATATTACAAAAAGTATGTATTATTTTAGAAAAAAAAAAATTACTCCAATTGTCCTTTATTTTGTCGTTGCTAGAGTGTAAAAATTATCCCAGGTGACTATTCTCAGATTAATGCTGAATTGACTTTAAATCATGAAACTTGGTGTCGACGCACTTTTGTATATTTGAACATGGATATAATGTGCAGGTTCTATGAAAAAATTTCCTCGCGCGTTCCGTCGTTATATCTGAGAGAAGTAAATATACAGAGGCAAACGCATCTCGAAGCAAATCGAAAGATTAGCACGCACGCATACAACACGCAATACAACACGCGCATCCATCGACGCATAATTTTTACTCGAACAGATCGTTAATTATATTTTTGCCTTTTGCAATTGTTACTTCGTGTGTGTTATTTCGCAACGAGTTGTAATGATTTTCTCGAAATTACATCTGAAAATGACTATCGAGTTTTCACAGCATAGATATATTCGAATATCTCTCTCTTTGATTTATCGTAAGAATTTGGAACGGAAGTTTGCTTGATGATAAAGGAGCGTATCAAGAAAGAAATAATGTAAACGCCGATAAATCGGTCAAACGACGCACATTCATATATTTCTCAATTTTATTAATTTCGAAACATAAGAAAAACTATTTTCAACAATTCATATCTTACCGACAACATACGCTATCTAACAATGTAAATTGAACATCTTAAAAATAACAAGGTTAATGAACAAATCCTCGCAATCCTCCGGCACTGGTATAAGAAGTACACGTAAATAAGGAAGCGTTATATAATCAACTAAAAGCACACAACTTGTTCGGCGAAATCCAGTCTACACTACGACCGCTTTTACGAAGAGTATAATGCGGAACGTATTTTCAATTCCAATTGAAAAATTTAACGTATCTCCTAATCAAATTTCTCAATTGTGAGATTATATTCACATTTTATATTTAGAGCGTTTGGTTATTTCTAAAAGTTCTTTTTACAATAGTTAGTTCTATTTGTTATTTTCATTGAATGTGTGTCGAAATATCTAGACCTCGTTTCCTAACCGGTCGCTCTCCCATTTACTTATCATAGGTATGTTTATTGTTTATGAGATGTGTATTATAAAAAAATATGAATCGTCTCGTTTCTTCTATTAGAGGTAGATACGCAGGAAACAGAAGCGATGTTCTTACGTTTTTTTTCTTTTTTTGCTCTTTTTGGATGCACTTGACTGTTATGAGAGCCAGGTTTTCGTCTCTCTTGCGGTTGAAAAGCAAAATCCTCTTCTGCGAAGTTTTCTTGGAAAGATTATTTGAAAATTTATTTGGATAAATATCACTTAAATCAGACTTTACGAACTTGCGCGATCATAACGATCGCAATCACACATAGAGCACACTTAGATAAAAAGTAATTATGATTAATTACCGCAAGAGAGAGAGAAACAAATTTCGAATTAAACATGGATCTACAGATATTTTATAAAATAGTTACGTGGCATCTGGTGCAATAATCCAACAATCTCTACCTACAGCACTTATGGTGCCAACTAATTTAGTATTACTTACATACATTTCTATAATATAATAAAATAATTAGCTGGTCTACATATATATATATATATATGTGTATATATATGTGTATATATATATGTATATATATATATACTACAAAGACACAAGAGCTTATTATAACAGGAAGTTACAATTTTTTCCCTTACCTGACGATAATTTTTTTTATTGCAAAAGAATTCCTCGTGTTCTACATTTGGTTAAGTCCAAACAAAACTAACACTGGTTTTGTACGCGCACACGAATATGTATAAGGGTATATGCAAATATATACAATTACCAGATTGAAAGACAAAAACTATAAAAAAATGGAACGTTAATAGAAAGTTGCGATGTTTGCGTATACAGCTATTTTCTTATGTACATAAATTCAATAATGCAAAGTAGCAATACAAATAATTAATGAGCGTTAAAATATCAATTAAAGCGTTATAAACAAGAACCAAATAATATCCGTCTCCGCTTATTTCTCTCTTTTTGATAGGAAATGCGCCGTAATGCAACGGAACGTTAAATCTCTTGACTATTTCATCGTTTTACTAAATTGCTTTTATTGCGTCTCGCTGTGTCTCTTAAAACACAAGACGAAAAGATGCTGCTCCTCGAGCTTGATATCTCCACTTATGCGCAACACTCTAATGCAACGGCAATCGTACGTTTCGCGTTCGACTATTCTCATTTCATTTCATTTCATTTGTATTCACTTTATATTCAGCTTGTTTCAGCGTCGTTATTCTCAACGTTAGTCAAAAGGTAACCAACCGTTTACTGTCGACTATCACCATGTATGAACATCTGACATGGTGTATTTTAGCCAAGATGACGCGGGTGGTTTAACGGCACAGATTAGCGTGAAATAGCAGCAACGCGATGACCGGTATCCCCATAGTAACGCGCAGTAGTAACGTTCTTGATGGCTGCAACGTTTCGCGCTAGTGTACATCACCGGCTTGGCGTCAGTCAGAACTGCTGCTACCATTTCCGAAATATTCTCCTGCGTCACCGCGACATATCGGACATGTTCGGTTAGACTGTAAAACAGAATTATTTTTACAAAAATATAATTAAGATACATATCTCGACTAAGGAAACAACATGTAGATCTAGATGGATCCAATAAGTTAAATTGCGAATTTTTGTGGAAAAGCAGAGAGTAATATAAATAATAGTAAAATCATGTTTATTTTATATAAACAATACTACTTTTTTATATTTATATTTTCTTATAAGGTAAGCTGAGGCAAGTGCATATCTGAAAATTCAAAGTTTCTATTTACTCTCCACGAGCTTCCAAATTTTTATGCAACATTAAAACTTTAGCAACATGACATTTAAATTGTATTTCATAGATACATAAGGTCATTTTTAGAAAAAAAATTAAGAGAAACAATCACACTTTAGAAATTTTTATTTCGATAGCGCACTTGCCCCGGTTTTGGAGCAAGTGCGACCCCGGCTATTACTGCTACTATGTAGTGAAAAGAAAAAATACAAATAGGTTCGTTATTTACAGATATAATGGTAACTATAAAAAGTACTTACAAGTTTTATTCTTTTCACGTTAACTAATGACGAACGTAAACAACATAACTTTCACAACTTGACATCAAAGTTTTTTTTAATGTTTACTGTTAACTACTGGACTGAGGTTACTGATTGATAATGGCGAGCGCTTTAGCGGTGAAAATTTGCACAATTGCATCTACTCAACATACGATTAAAACGCACTCTATGTCATTTTCCCTGCAACGTTATACAAGCCGAGGCCGCACTTGCCCTAGCTCACCTTATTTAACTTTCAAATTTTATTAAAAAATTACATAAAATAATTTTTTAAGTTTTCCTAAATCACATTTTCAAAAACACATATCTTGAAGACGGCTCTATTAATCGCACAATTTTAAACTTTTTTAGATACTAAAAACTAGTACTTAACGGAGTATTCTTTACATCATATTCCTTACATTATATTTAATTTTTTGTCGCAGAAAACGAACAAAAATTTATAGCAAAAAGCCGTTATGTTGACTTTAATCACAATTTAAATGCTAAATAATATAATAGTAAAAAAGTGTAATCTTTAGAATGAAACAAAAAACTTTTTTATCTTTCCCTCGTTTTCCACGAAAAATTCACGAAATTAAGCCCTTGTTAATCCATCTAGATATATATATATACTCTCTGAAAATTAAGAAAAATCTTGATTAACTCACTTTAAGCCATTTGTCGATGCACTTAGAATGAAATTCGTGAGAACACGGCAGAACACGTAGAGATTGGAGGGCTTCGAAGTCACACATACACACGACGCAATTGGTCTGATCGCCCTGGTGTGTTTCTGCATTGAATTTGTAAGAGGGCAACTGTTCAACTTCCGCACGAGTCAAACCCCGTGGCTTAGCCTCGCCCAGTCTCTCGGCTAAGGACAGCAACGCTTCGTAATTCTCCGTGACCGAATCGGGTGAGGACAATTCCGCCTGATTGTAGGGGGAGAGCGGTGGATTGCTGAACATCGCCCTGTATATAAATATCATATAAATTAAAACTACCCGTTTAATATGCTCGTAGCAATTATGATGCGTTGAAGTTTTACGCACAGGAAGTGTAGTAAATATCCCGGATAAGCCATAGGTAATTGAGTCGTGTTCCTCCATCTACCGAATCTCGGCCGTCGCAGGACATTGGTTGCTAATCGTCGATTTCTATTCTGTACAATCTCCAATTGACTGTTTCGGGTCTCCGATAGGAATATAGGCGGCGGTGTCGTCACCTGTGTAAGAGCCGGCGGCGAGTACGAGTGTGGTAACGGCAATGGTGCACCAGCTGCGGCGCCCACTCTATGATGATGATGGGACTCTATCAGTTCGAGCTCGACTTCTCTCTAAAAATACAAACATATAAGAAAAAAAAATTAGCAGTCACGCAAATATTACAGTTTAACGGAGAAAAAAATTTGTATTTCGATAACCAAATGTGAACATTTTTTACACTAAAATAAAATTAATATCAAATTAATAACTATTGTATGTTTCATTTATAAACAAAAATATAAAACGTTAAAAAAATTTTATAATCTTAAACAGATACTTGCTTACATAAAGAAATTTTGTATAGCTTTATCAAGAAAAATATATTCTCATTTTGCAAGAATAATTTTTGAAAGGAAAAAATATCGGACAACAAATATATTTTCAAATTAAGAATTAAAATTTTTTAATACTATTATTATAAAATTGGGCTTGGGCTCTTAATTTAAATGACTATTATGATATTAAAATAAAAATATATTTTACTGAAATTTAAAATGACCAAGTTCTTAAAAAATTTTATATTCTTGTTCACATATAACACGATGATTAATGTAATTTGGTACTAATTTTTTTTTTTAGAAAAAATGCATATATTGTTCTTAAAATTTCAACATTGCAAATAACTCCTCTATGAATAGCATGATCATTTAATTGATTGGATAAATCTAAGATTATTCAAGATCATAGAGATTACAAGGAGAGCTCCAGATATGCAGCTCGTCTCTTTTTAAATTAATGACGTTTTCGACCGGTGCTGGGTTAATCCGTCTCAGGTTCTTTTCCTCTAGAACTGGCCAATTACAATTATTCCTTTCTTCAGAAGAATAAATTGTGATTGGTCTTATGACGCCATTAATCGCTTCCAGAGCGATTAACTCAGACCGATCGAAAACGCTATAAGATTTTTCAATTAAGGTATATGTCGTAAAAATATAATGTATAAAATTCAGGTGCTAATGACTTAAAGGGTTAAAATTAGTATTTTTTTTTCTTCTTTATTATTCGAGACCAATTAATAATCTTTTTTCCTTCAATATTTTTTTATGATTTCGCAAAACATATTTTTTAATTTATTTAAAAATATATATTAAAAAATTTTAAAAATAATTTTAAAAAATCAAAACACTTGCATTATTCCTTAAATATATACTATTTAATAAAAATGTCGGGTTTGAGAGAATTAGCAATTGGATACTACAGCTAGACTGATTCTTTGACTATTCGTTGTGATATCTCTTATAAGTGTAATCATTCTAAAACTTAAAAAGCTTATAATTCAATTTGATCCATTGGTATTTGAATTATTGAACGTACTATTTTCAAGGACTATATTTCATTATCAAACTTTCCCAAATTTGAAAGATACATTTCTAGATCTCCCCTTGTTAAAATAATCTTAAATATAAAAGTGAACTATAAAAACTGTCCTATATAGGACATATTGCTTCAAGTTTACCTGCTGAGATAATTGATGATGCGCGGTGTAATCGGTATGGACGGGCGGTGGACCCGCTGTATGCAGCCCCGCGACACCACCGGCTGGTGGCGCGTATCCTCTGGGAGCGGCACCCACCAAAGAACCGACGATTCCATGACTCGGATGTGTTGGATGAGCAGCGGAATAATGACTGTGATGATGCGTCACCTAAACAAATAATACGTATAGTAAAAGAGGATCCGCAAAAACTGTCCGTTTTTCGGCCCTCGATTTTAACATCGATTCATATCTCAAATGATAGCATATAATAAGACATTATTTAAAAAAAGTTTTACGTTGAGCATACGTCTCGTTTCTGAGATAAAGAGCGTCAAAATTGGAACCTCCTATTAAGAAACTGTGGCATTATTATCACATTGTGACGCTAAACTCTAGCTGTACAAGAAGCAATCCATTCAGGATTTCTTAAGTCGCCAAAATACATACAGATTTCTTTCATGAAAGCAATATAAGTTAGCCAATCATCCTCATATTCGACTTTCAACCCCAAAGCTCACCTCTCATCAAAATCGGCACAAGCTTCTTGGTATTTGAGTGTCAACAAGCAAAAATGCATCTGAGGATTGTACAGGAACGTTACCTAAGTTTGCTGATCACCTTTATATAAGACTTTCAACTCCAAAAAAACCACCCCTAATTAATAAAGGCACTAAGTTCCAGTTATACGAGTAATGAGTCTTCTGAGATTTTTTTAAATGCAAAAATGTACTCAGATATTCTTCAGAAAGGTTATTTAAGTTTGCTGATTATCCTCAGTCTAGACTTCCATCCTCTAAAAACCATCCGTAATCAATAGAGGAACTTGGTTTCAGTTATATGTATATCATACGTCCTAAGATTTCTCAAATCTTAGGAGTGCGACGCAAAAAGTACTTATGATAAATGATAGCTGATTAGGTATCAATCTCAGAATCTAACCAGTGAAAGTAAGACAAAACACTATCCAGTCAGTAAAGGCAAGATATGACCAAGATCCAGCTAGTAAAGGCAAGATTAATTGTTCTGAATCCGTACTTTTCGAATGGTTATGGACACGTTGCAAATTGCAGGGTTGAAAATTTGTACACCATTATTATATTAAATCGAACCCAGGACCTCTGAATCCACGATTCGGCACTCTACCACTGAGCCACTCTTGATATTATTATTAAATCTTACAATACGATTTTTATTTCAATTTGATAGGATCCTGATAGGTAGTTCTCAATTTGATCTCACCTCTATATCTCAGAAACCAGACGTATGCTCAACGTAAAACTTTTTTTAAATAATGTCTAATCATAAGCTATCATTTGACGTAAAAATCGATTCCAAAAGTAAAAGCCGAAATACGGGCAAAAAATCCACTTACTTTGCGGACCCTCTTTAGGATTTATCCGATAAAAGTGACTGATCAAAAATACAATGAAATGCAGTTAGCAACTGATTTAAGAGGATGTTAAAGTGCTTGTCAAACTTGATCGGGATCGATAATGTAGAGTCATTCGTATACATTATTAACAAGATTTCGCATGTATTTCTTTTAGATTTAAAAATTCTTTTCCAAAATTAAAATACTCGTATTAATATCAGCATATAAATTGGACTTTATATCAAAAATAAAAAATTTTTTGCAGACTGCTCTTTTATTATCCTATATCTGAATTTGCAATTATAAAATGTACATAAAACCAATCTTTTTTTCTAAGCTTTTAATCTTATGTTGGTTCAAATTCCACGATATTGTTTGTATATGTTATCCCTAGAAAAATAAGATTTTATTTTATACATATATATCGTAGATTTTGTATACTTAAACAAACAGTTCCACGCACCAAAAATAAATTTTTTGGTTTTTGACATGAACTCGACATGAACTTTTTCCTCTAGATTTTGATGCGTACTTTAATTCTGTAAAAGTTTTGTAATTCTATAAAGCCAATTAAAAATCAGTTTCTTAAAAAAGTGTCAGTGAAACAGACAACTTTAGAATCCCCTCAAAATGAGGATCACATTCGTTTGATCATTCACAATAGACAAGCTGATATACCTGGCACGAATGTCCAAACGGATGCGTTCCATGAGGCGTGTAGAGGCTGTGAAGCTGACACGGAATCCTGTAGCCGGTTGCCTGCGGATGCCACAACGGCTCTCCGCCAACGGCGACTCCTAGGCCGGACACGCCGACTTGACCAACGTCGACGACCACGGGCGCATTCGCTCCTTGCGTGGGATGGTGCCCCGTACCACCAGCCGCCGGATGCGGATGGGGATGCGCCTGGTGCGCATTGTGGATATTATGGTGCGAGTTGTGCAGACCGTGAGGGTGAGAGCCGTGGATATTGTGATGCGAGTTGTGAAGGCCATGATGGGAATTGTGAATGCTCTGTGGATGGGGATTGTGACCCGGCAGGAACGGATAAGACAGCCCAAACGATTCCGTGTACCGTTGATAACGATTCCTGACCGTCGGACTGCCGCGGGTGGGTAAGTGATTGCGGGGTGAGCGCCGTTGTGGCGCGCCCCCAAATTCCCAAGGCGGCGGGGTTGTGTGCAGGGGTGGCGTCGGTGCCGGCGGCGTCGTTTCCCGAACCTCTATCCCGGACACGGCACCGTTGCGAGATATTCGGCGACGCTTCCTCGACGGCGATTCGCTCTGAAAAAATATATCGCGCTCTCTTTATATTGTTTATTCTTCCTAGCTCGCTTTCATTTCGAGTATATGTGCCATTTTGGAGAAAAGCTCTCTCTCCATTCCTCGCTTCTCTCTTTCTCTCTCTGTTTGTAATATTCAAAAGCTTGTACTGGTCGTCTTAATTAATAAAGCAGTTAAAGTATTTGCACTTAAACGCCAAGTTTGTTGCAAAGTAAAACGATGTTTTTTTCGACATATTTTGCTAAGAACAACAAAACACACAAGTCTGTCATTAGAAAAAAGAAAAATATTGTAATCCATTAGAAAAACCGCAAGCCTATTTTTGGACTATCAAAGACTATTAAATGTATGTTGTACAATTTATTTAAGAAGATTCTGCACTTTAAAAAGTAGAATTCATGATCTTTTATTCATATCTTTTAACACAGGAATTTTTGACATTACAATCTTCAAAATAATAATAAATAAAATTTAGTGAATAAAAGCGATATTAAAAAATTAAAAAAATTATTTATAAAGATTTAAATATAACAAACATTGGCATTATTTTTAGTAATACGTCATATTTAAAAAGGATTGTATCATTTATAAACACTTTATACTCTTACATAAAAATAATAAAACCTTATTTTTTTTATTTTAAATATTTCAAATATTTTATATATAAAATAAAATATTTCAAAACATCCCGTAAATTTATTCTTTCTAATAAATGTAATTTGTCAAATTTCTTATGTTTTGTTTGTAATTAAATAACTTAAAACTCTTCTTCCCATTTAATTTAGCTATTTTAGAAAATAATTAATAAAACTATATAATCAAAAAATTTGAAAAAAATTATGTAGAAATGCCTATATTAATCATAAATTTATTTTAATATTTAGTTAAGTCCTTACATTATGTAAAAAAAAAAGAGTTTTACGAACGCATGCGTCACATTTCAAGATATTAGCAAAAAAATTTACATTTATTCTATTATTATGTTTGAAAATCTATGTCATTAACAAATTGAATAAAAAAGTAGCATTACAAATTATATCAAATTTTGTACTAATAAAACTATAATATTCATACAAAAGTTCATGTGAATCCATTTGCTCGTTTAAAAATTATTTATCTCAAACTGTAGCAAAATAGAATCATTTTCGCATAAGCCAAAATTTTCATTGTTCCTTCTTTGCAGCTAGTTTTAGGGTCAAAATTCGTGTTTTCACGATCAAGATTTTTTTGTCGTTGAGTCGAAAAAAAAGTAAACCTAAAAAGCCTACAGTTTTTTAAATATAACTTTTAGCTAGAATCGTAGAGCCACAAAAGGTCTTTAATCAAATCAAAGAGTTTTATAGTTCATCAATTCTACTGTCGTCAATTGCGATCTCGCTGTTGGTTAATAATGTTGTTGATAAATCCAAAGTGTAAGCAATTGAACCTATAGTCGTACAAACAAGATAGTCACTCACTTTTCTGCCATCGTCCTGATTAGGCTGCCTGTAGTAAGGCGGCGACGGTTGAATCTGCACAGGGCTCAGAGGTAGCTGGTTTGTGGCTGAAAGCAGAAGTTTATGTAACTTTCTTGCGACATCCAATCACAAACGACTATTTCCAAGGGCTACTTTTACTGAATTAAACCGGCGCGACGAGAAAGAAAAAGTAAAAAAAATTGCATGCAGGCTCAATGAACTTCCCTTGCAGACAAACGAGAGAAAAGTACTCGGTATTTGTAACTATCTAATTAAATGTTAAAATAATTAATAATAGTTAAAACTTCATTCTTATAGTTATTACTGCTACAATGTTAATAATAATGATAATAACAACAATATAATAATAACAAGATAAATATGCGCAATTTACATAAGCAACAGTAAAGAAAGAAATATCGTCTATAGTACTTTTTATTTTCCAGTAAAAATAAAATCAAAGAAAAATCAGGTTATTTCCGAAAACTCCTCTTTAAAAAAAAGGATTGTAATAATAAGGTACTAATATTTTTAATTTTCTAAAAAAATAAAATTAAGGGGAAAAAATCGATGTTTTCAATTTTTCCGAAAAATATGAAAAAACATGATTGTGGACTCAACTGATAAATTATTAACTTATTACAGCTTTTAAGTGTAAACAAAATTTTTTAATCATTGACGTAGGAAACAATAAAGATGATGACATCTTTAAAGAAATAAGAACTGAAAAAATATGGCAAAGAAAAAAAACAGGAAAGAACCGTTTTTTTTTTAAATTTATATGAGAATTTTTCCGGACTAAAAACTCCAATCGGGGTACCTTGAGAGTTCCTGCGGTATTCCATGTCTACTCCGCTGGCTCCGAGGCCGGGACTCATGTTCAATATAGGGCCACGCATCGTATTCTCCTGAAATCACAGTAATCATTGCAATTAAACGAACCTTCTCGGAAGGGGGAGAGATAGAAGGGTGGGGGGCGTTCACCTGTCCGCAGATATTGATGTGCAACGGCGGTGAATTGGCCGGCGGGCCTACCGATTCCTGGGGGAAGTGCGGCGGCGGGCCCCTCGTCTGCGGGCTGTGCTGCGGTGGCGGCTTATATCCCACGCTGCTTCCACCCACGTTCCCGTGATAGGAAACCTCCTTGCCGGCCGGCCCGGAGGACGTGCCGACCCCGGGGCAATCCCTGCATACGAGGAGAAATTATGAGCGTGTAGCGAGAGATACGCCAGGGAGAGAAAAGGAAGAGAGGGAGAGGGAAGTCCCCGCGCACCACGCAGAGGAAACGCGAGCGGAAAATACGTAATAAATCCCCGCGAGATACGCCGTTCTCTCTTTCTCTCTTTCTTTGTCGAGCGATAACTCGATTATAAGCGCCGATACTGGCCGCACACACGAGATGAGTCATGTACCCGGCACCGCGGAACGAGAGTCTCGGCCAACGCGCGAGTTCTCTTCGGCGAAACGAAGCGATATCCATCGCGCGACGGTCTTGCGGAGGAGTTTCTCCGCGTGGAAAAAACAAAAGCCCTCCCTCAATAAGAATTCAGGATGTACGCTCAAATTTTGTTAAAAGATTCCCTGAGAATATTGCGCCGGTTTTTTCAAGAATTTTGTACGAAATTCCGGATTCTGAAGTAAAAAATGGACGGTTATCGACATTTTTCAAATAAACTAATTTTTTAATTGGCTTCGTAGAATTGCAAGAGTCTTTTACAGAATTAAAGCACGCATCAAAATTTAAAAGAAAATGAGTTTATACAAAAAACGAAGGTTTTTATTTTTCGTATATAGAAACTTCGCCACTTGCTTATATTTGCAATATTTATTTTATATAGTTAATATACAAAATCTACGTTATATATATGTATAAAATAAAACCGTATTCCTCTAGCAATAACATATATGAATAAATAGATACGAAAATATGTACATATACGAAAAAAAGATTAGCGCTTCAACTTTTTATAGTTGCAAATTTAGATACACGATTATAAAAAGGGGCAGTCTAAAAAAATTATTCATTCTCGGTATAAAATCCAATTCACAGACTGATATTAATACGTGCATTTTAATTCTGGAAAAAGATTTCCAAATCTATAAAAAAAAATAGGTACGAAATCTTGTTAATAATGTGTACGAATGATTCTACACTATCGACCCCGATCAAGTTTGACGAGCACTTTATAGTTTTTCTCTTAAAAACTCGCGAATCACACGAGAATGTATGTAAATAGATGTATACTATATTTATTATTAATCGATTATCGACATTTTGTTATCAAAAATTAAAAGAAAGGAGAAAAGAAATTTTGCCAGAAAAAATGAGATAGAATTTAAAAGTAGAATTCCAAAAATTTCTCTGAATTCCATGAAAATCCATGATTTTTAAAAATAAAAAAATTCTCCGAAAATTCAAGGGTTTTCCGTTTTTCCCCGGTAGTAGACATTTTAAAATTCCACGAAAATTTTATACAAAAAAAAACATGTTCTTGTTTTGGGAATAATCTAAATTTTTGAAATATTAAAATAAGATTATAGGATAATCCAGATTTTTCTGTACAAAATTTTAATATGTTCTATGAACATAAATAAAGAAAAAATATATTCTGTAAGCACAGATCCCAAAATGTTTTATTGAAAAGTTGTAGCAAAATTATAAAGTGTGCAAAGTGTGTAGGAAATTTTTTTTCTTTTTAACAAATCGATAACGCCTTAAAATTTCATCGTTCGTTCGCACTGGCCGACACGCTGGGCTCCTGATTGGCGCGCGGGAACACACCGAAATACTGCGATTTAATTCGACGTTTAAATGAAGGAAGCTACGGAAATTCGACGTTTATGCAAATTTGAAAGAGTCAGCCGTTAATCCCGCGATTCTCGCTCGCGCTTCCAAGAGCGTATTGATCCGCGTGAATGCGAACGTGATCTATTTCGACGTGTCTAATTAATTTTAGTCGCTCGACTCGCCGGCGTGCAAGGTCTTACTGGCGCGCGCCAAATTCACGGCGAAATCTTATTTCCGGGCGAAGACCCGGTTCCGTCCGATCGGAAAATCTCTTCGAGAATCATTTTCCTTTTTCCTTCTCGTGAGCCCCGTCGCGATTTTGGCAGGACGGCGGAAGAGTTAGCATTCCGCGGTGTTACTTGCAACACAGCTCGGCAATTTGCAACGTCGCGACTCGGTCTTACGGTCGAGTGACTCGCAATTAAGCAAGCTTCTTCTAGCGAGCGAGTTATGAAAGTCGCAGTCATCAGAATTGAAACGATAGCGACGTCCAACGCGACGCGTCGCATCCTATTCGCGTCGTAAACAAGAACACGGACAGGAGCCGCTGTTGCGAAGCATGTTTGTGAAAATATCGTCGATGAATCGTAAATGACCGCTTTCAAAATTTTGCTGATGCTCGCACGACGTTGCAGCTACATTGCAATCTTGAATATTCGTAATGTAATATTTTAGAATCGTTGTTCAAATATATGTATATGTATACACCGAGAAAAAAAATTTTTTATAATAATTTGACTAAATTTTTTAACTTGATTAAATTCCTTCAATTCAAGTATTTATGTATTTCAATGAAATATATAAAGACCTAAATTAAAATTCAAATTTTTATGTATTTAAGTTAAATGCATTAATACTTGAATTGAAGAAATTTAATCAAGTTAAAAAATTTAATCAAATTAACAATTTTTTTTTCTTAGTGTAGAAATGATGTTAATAATGTTGCAGTAACATAAAATATTGTGAAAGTAAGTTATGATTTTACGTAATACACATTTAACATAAAATCAAATTCATATTCAAACGTCTTGTAACGTATTTAAAACACAAGTATAATCGTGACTAGTCACATAATTAGAAAATATTTTTAACAAAAATACAATTCAAATTTAAAGTTTTATAGCAATGTTTTAATATTAAATCTTGTGATTAAAAATATATTTAAAGGCACTCTAAAAATTTCAACGTTATTTAAATTACGAATAATCTGTAAGGGTGTGTATACAAATGGCAAAAATTAAGAGAGAAAATAGTAATAGTGTATAAATATAAATTTGCAATTTTGCGTTATTAATATATTAATTGATAAATGTATATTATAGTATGTATTTTATATAATAATAGAATATAATATTATGGCTTTCTATTTACATTTTATATAATAACTTTGTTAATAATCAATATTTTAAATTGAAAACCTAACATTTCCATTCGCCAATATATTTAATCGATTCTAAATACAAAATTATAAAATCTTATATTTAGAATGTTTTTTTATCAAAATATGACGATATTGTATATGAATTAAAGAAAAACTTAAATAGTAATGTGGCTTCTCCTTTTTGTCAAACAGATTTTTCTGTTCTTCATTTTCAAATCTATAAAAATAATTTTGTTATAAAATTATATATTTATAATGTAATGTTATAGATTGGCTATAGTATTACAATCAACCTATTGAATTATTATTTCGATATGACAACTTCGAAAAAGCCATGTTAGGCCGGGTTGGATCCGTTGAAGTGTCAGCACGATTAGGCTACATTAGCAAAACTTTATACGCTATTATTTAATTTTGTAACTCAAAATGTGCACAGCTGCGAATAAAACTTTGTCAAATAACAAAAAATCATTTAAATGTACATATCGTATGATAATATTCCAAGTTTAAAAATTGAGAGAATATATATAATTCAACTAAAATATACTATGAAAAAGTTCCAAATTCTTAAAAGTAAAAGTATCTTACAACAAATGTCGATTGTTGAATATTGGCATATTAGCGTCACTGTATAATTTGCGGGCTACTAAACAAATAATTTATTCTGTAAGTAATCACTAGAAATCCTCACTTAATAACAACATTATATGACAACACTATAATACCTACAAAATGCATAATATTACCTTCTCTTCTACATGTTACATAAATTACATAATTACTCTCTTAATTTTTGTACACGTGTATCCCACAGACTGTACAAATCGAAACCACCCTAATTATTACATAAAGTATTATATCAAATATGTATTATATTGTAATATTGACGTAACAATGCATTGTAATATTTCTAAAAGTGGACATTCTACGTTACAGCAACATTTGGTAACATTTTTGCAATGTTGCAATCTTGTAAAAAAATATGCCATGTTTCTGCAGTATTTCTGAGTGGTGTAAGTTAAATAAGTAACGAGCACAAAGTTTTCAGGATTTTTGCATCGCAATATTTTACTTCGAATTAATACTCAAATTAGAAGCGCCCGCACTGTATTAAAGATTCGAGAGCCACGACAATTTTGTTATTGACATGTTCATCGGCGCGCTATATTCGATTTCATCTTCAATTTTCGGTTAACGGAAAAGCGGAAAAGCGACAGGCCAACGAATCCGCGGCCGAAAGGACGGTCGTCCGACAGCGACGATACGGCACATGCTCTCCCCCACCCACCCACCCCTCTCTCACTCTCTCTCTCTCTCTTTCTATGTATTCGCTTGACCTACAAGCACGGACGAATAAATTGGCTGTATTAGTTAACGATTCGACAAACTCGTGCGCCGGCGGTTTATTTATTTTTGTTTGCCGCGGATTTATTTATCGTTATACAATCGGTCACTTTGTGAACCGTGGCGTCATAAAGAATATATGTATCAATGGAAGCCGAACTGTAACGTTACATAATGCACGAGACGTGACGTTCGTAAAATAGTCGCACTACGGCTCCACGTAGTACATGATGTAACATAATACTATTTACATAATTTCGCCCGTGCGTTTGTACGGCTTTGACATTAATATTGCATATCGCGCGTACTCGCGATTTATTTAACGTATTTATATATTTAATCCACTTCACAATTATTGTACTTTCCCTTCGATTTTCGTGAAAAGAGATATTCATATATTGGCAACCTATCCCACCCTCTCTTGCCTCCTTTTATTCCAGTCGTCACGTGTATATCGCCCGCGAGAGAAGGAACCGAGACGCTCCGCGGTCGTAAAAGAGACGGGGGAGAAAATCTATACATGTGTTAACGTTTGCACGAAACTGATAAATATGCACGAGCATGCCGAACGAACATAGCCAGCGAAACATATAAACATAGTAGAGGAAAAGTCAAGGAAAGTAAAATGCTGAAGAGCAGATGTGGTAGAAGCATACGTTTACGTTCTCGACGGATATTAGAGTCAATTGACGGAGCTAAATGGCTCTCAAAGATGTCATGCGTCAATAGTGACAAGTTAGATTACGCCAGTTTGTTGCTACAACTATACGTCGCAACGAGGACGGACCTCAGAACTGTTTAATGTCGAGAAAAAAAAATGATAAAATGCCACGGGACATGTATCACTTGTGCTAATTAAACCGCGGGTCGGAGCCGCGCCGTGTATCAAAAGTACGATTTTAAATCCCTTTCGTGTCTGGTGAAGCATTATGTCCCGGTTCTTCAAAAAAATCACATCAAAAAAAAGAAAAATAAATAAAGACAATAATTTCCTTCTGGACCCATTTTAAAGATGAAAGCTAGGACTTTTCACAAAAAATCAACACCCTTGCAAATTTTATCTCTTGATCTGCGTATCTCGTCAAATACTCATAAAATGGAGTAAAAATAAAAAATACATACATTTTCATACAAAAATTAAAAGTTCTTTCTGGACTAATTTTGAAAGGGCTATATGAAACAAAAATCGTTACTTAACTTCAAAATGGTAATTCAGACAAAATTATATAACAGTTTCTCAAAAGCTTTCTAAAATAAAATGACATTTGTATCAATAAACTAAATCATTTATATAATGCTGAATTTTATTAGAGAATTTTATCCTGCAACAAAATACTTAAAATAAATAGAAAAAATAGATAAAAATAGAGATGTAGAAATAAATTCTAAATATAAACTGTATTTTAAATACACTAAAAGTTTTTGTACTCTATGAAGTTACTTCTACTGATGTGACCTTCTCCGAGAGACAGAAGAGTCGCATCTCTCAAAATCGTGCAATCATAAAGTTATAGAGACGTGTTTGCAACATAAATTTATACATAGGCGGAGCTTGATAGTGAGTCAAGTCAAATGCATGAGCCAACACTTTTTCAATGTCTCTTTGCATGCAACTTGCAGAGTTTTTAGCATGCAGAATGGCCGACCGTACTTCCTCTCAATGATACATACATACACGAACGACAAAAAAATGCGTTAAAAATAAAATTTCTAGCGTTAATCCTTTATTATCGTTTACGAAACAATAACCGCCAATAATGGACTAATTCAATATTTGCAAAAGGATTGTTGTTGACAACGCAAATGCGTTGTATTTGTATGATAACATTGTACAAGTCAAAATAGTACATTAAATTATCTTCTTGGATATTTTGTTAAAATCAACATATTAAAAAAATATTTTTAGATTTCTTTTTTTTAATATCTGACAGCACCTATTATTAATAAAAAATTACAATTTTCTAATAATAATCTGTGCAAAATACACACAAGTTTCTGCATCTAATTTTAATAACAGTTTTCAGTTTATTCAAAATCGATTCTTTTTTTAATTAAAATTAAGTCGAAACTTATGTCTTCAATTTTTAATTTAATTATAAAGTACGGTAAAGTGCTATAAAACTATTTAAATTTCTATCTAAACTTTTAGATTTTTTAATTTGAAATTTAATTTAGCGTTACAATTATGTTAAAAAAATATTTATTATGGTTTCGCTAAAAAATATTTACCAAGGAGTTACAATTGACTCCAAACTCCTTCATTAAGATCAAAGGCAGAGTATTGAGACACCCCACACGAGAGATCTAACGAGAAATCCTAATTGAATGTTCGTAAACCCTGTGAGGTCTACACACGTGTGTGGCAAGAGTATAATAGTCGTACCTAATGAAATTCAGTGGTGCTACATACACAAAACGAAAGTGCGCGCGGTCGACATGGGGTGTGTGTGTGTGTGTGTGTGTGTGTGTGTGTGTGTGTGTGTGTGTGTGTGTGTGTGTGTGTGTGTGTGTGTGTGTGAAAGAGAGAGAGAGAGACAGAAAATCGATAAACCGATTTAAATTAAGGTAGGCAGATGAACGAGAAATGGGCGCCGCGCGCGCGAAACGAAAAAGGGTTTCGAAGTGCGAGAGCGCGGAAATAAAGCGCGTCTCACGGGCACGTCATCGCGGCGGGCCCGTTGATTATCCTTGATTAGAGAGAACCGTCGCCTCTTCAACGTCAGCTCCTTTAGAAATTAAATGCACGCGAACGCCATAGTCTTTCAGTCTAGTTTGAATGCAATATTGCGTGTGTGTAAAAATATATTTAAATATATATATATATATATATACACATAATATTTATATTATAAATATATTTTAATACACACACACACACACAAATATATATATATATATATATATATATATATATATATATATATATATATAGAGAGAGAGAGAGAGAGAGAGAGAGAGAGAGAGAGAGAGAAACTCCGGTATATATGCCGCACTTAACAAAAACTAATTTATCAAGTATTATTTATTATATTTCAGAAAAATAAACTATACGAATAAAAACGTCACCCTATTTATTACTACAAATATTAGAAATTTACCTTATAATAAATAACTTTATAATAAACGCCAAATATTTCTTTTCTTATATAAAAAAAACTTTAAACACTCTTACATATTTTTAAATATATTCTATAAAGGTATAATATATGACCACTAATGTGTGAAATATATGGCGCGAAAAATACTTTAATAAAACATAAAATGACACAATAATTTATAAAAAATGCTTAAAAAGTTTATTAGGAAATAAAAAAAATATACCAAATAATAATAATGCAATATTAAAGATGTTAATACTTGCAGATAATAATAGTGTAAAAATACACTTTATGTGTGCTGTGCGCAGTGCATGTGTTACCTCTCAATTACAAAAGGCCTGTTCTTTTTCGCTGCACTATTATACTGGTGCAATAAGTTAGAGTGAGACAAATATATGTATATTTATCTTACTCTAACTTATTGCTGTAGTGCGTCAAAAAAAAACAGGCCTAATGTGTCTACACTGAGAAAAAAATGTTAATTTGACTAAATTTTTCAACTTGGTTAAATTTCTTCAGTTCAAGTATTTATGCATTTAACTTCAATACATGAAATACTTGAACTTTAATTTAATTGTTTATATATTGACTGAAATACATAAGTAGTTGAATTGAAGAAATTTAATAAGGTTAAGAAAAAGCCAAATTAACATTTTTTTTTCTCAGTGTATGCGACAGCATTAATGCTGCTCACTAAAAATGTCGTATATTCAAAATAGGTGAGATGTATGTAAAATATCAAGCTAAACAAAAAGTGTAAGAATTAAGCATTTGTATTTTATAATATTCCATCCTTTACTATTCTTTTATATTTATGTATGTCTTGTAAAACAACCATTAAATCTATCACTCCCTACAATCGTCATTTATATAAATTGCAATACAATACACGTTACTTATTATTTAAAATATCGATTCAACATTTCATTAATATTAATACTAATTAACTAAAATCACAATACAATAATGTATAACATAACATAAAGACATAACTAGGTAGTTGTGAAATTTTCACTCTTTCTATTTTTTCTGACTTCTGTGGTGTAAATCCCACGCAGCATAAATACCGGAATTACCTACTATAGGATGAATTTATTTCAATTTTGCCAGTCAAAAAATTTTCTAAAATTTACCGAATTTGAGAAAGAAACTCTTTCTCTCACTCTCTCTCTCTCTCTCTCGCACGCGCGCGCGCGTATGTGTGTGTACCCATACGGAAAAAAGGAAAAAAAAAACAAAACATTATTCCATAATGAAACGCATGTCGACCTTTGAATAATCTGATAGAAATCGAAAGCGTTTTCCAGGCATTGAATAAACGGAATTCTATTTACTCCGCGCTTTCTACAGTTGATAGAAAGTCCGTGAAAATTGTATGGGGCGTCCCAAATTCTTATCTTCCAGAAAATGCTTCCATTTATGTAACGCAATAACTTTCCATTGACAAAAATATTAAAGTAGCTTTTAGTTACGATTAGCGATTCGTAATTTATCTTCACGAGATAAACTTCAAAAGTACACATAAAATCATAAGTTTTTTCTCCGTTTAATACCAAGTAAATTAATGAAACTTTTATTGATCTTCTAAAGATCAAGTTCTCTAAAAAAATGTAGCAAAAGTTGTTTAAAAGCCATTAATAAGTTGTTTAAAAAAATCATTAATACCGACAATATTAATACGTGTAAAAAATATTAAATTATATCTGATACTCTGCACATAGCTAATAAAATAAATAAATGTATACAAACATACTAATAACTTTATCAATATATTCATACGTATTGTTTGTAATAAGTTTCTAAAAGTTTTAAAAGTAAATTTTTGTAAAATATAACAAGATATTTATTAAAGCAAAAATAATCCTGTATCTTTTATTCTGTTAAATCTCTCATTTAAAACAAGAATCGTCTACATATAGTTAAATTTGATCCTCTAGTTACTAAAGTCTAGTCATCCACCCTACACATTTTTCTAATCAGAATTGCCGTGCGTAAAAAAAGTTCTCCATCATCATGGAATGATGTTATCGTAGACGCATATTACGTTCAATTTAATTGTCAAACGACAACTCTCAGACGAATCAAATGCAAATAACAGGTGGATAACATTTCAGAGGGTGATCATAACATAAAAATCCAAATTTTTTCAATAAAATGCGTTTAAAAATAAAATTGTTACAATTATATTCTTAATTTTCGTTTTATATATAATTGTATTTAAATTTTTTTCTTTCTTTCATTGAAATTAAACAATCGTCAAATTTTGTATCAATTTGACCTTAATGAGTTTTTTATTTGCACCCACTTATACTTTTCATTTTTATAAAAATAAACCTAAATAAAAATAAAAGGAATTAATACATAGTTAAATTTTCTCGTAACTCTTCTAATAGGGATTTAATGTTAAGTATTCTCGAGAAAAATTCCATTATACGCGAGTATTTAAGGATTAACAGTGTTAATAATTGCATCAAAGCACAATACACTTACAAAGCATTTAATGACATTAATTATATTATAGAGAAAGTTTGTAATAAATGTTATTCTTTTCAAAAAATGACAAATCTCGAAATCTACAACCTTGACTAGAAGTATAAAGTACCTTCAATTTATTACAGTTTCTTTAAAAAAACAACAATAAAACCCAAAAGAGCATTAACACAAAATATTAAAATTATTACAAAAATAAATATTAATTTTTAAGACTGTTTATATACATATATATATATATATATATATATATATATATATATATCATATTATTTGTTAGATATAGAATATTTACGTTAATTTGTGGAGGTGTTTTATATTTATATCTAAATAACTATATATCAAGGCTGTAGAAGGTATCGACATACGTGGGAGGGAGATTTAAACAAGATGTATCAAAGGAAGTATCACACCGTCACAAAGCGTTTCGTCGCGACAAAAGCGTCTTCGCAAGAGAGGAAAAAAAAAGAGATATACCGACAACTCTACAGAAATATTCTTGTCACGGTACTATCGTCCGAGTCCCCGTTTCTCTCGAGCCGTGCACTTGGAACGTACACGCATCGCGAAAATTCGCGTATATGTATTCGCGGCGGCCGCAATTGCGCGGGTTCGTTAATATACCCATTGTGATATCGTGGTGGGCACTGCCGGTACGGGTATTCCTTGCTGCCAGCGGTGAATTGCTGCTGCTGCTGCTGCTGCTGCAGTTGCTGCTGCTGCTGCTGCTGAGGCTGGTGCTGCTGCTGTTGCTGTTGCTGTTGCTGCTGCAGACCGTGGGGATGCCATCCACCGTTACGGGGGTGAGACGACGCGGAGGCGCGCGTGTGCGGCCCCGACGGGGCGCCATTGGCCACCACAGCTCTGTAACGTCCCTGCATGCCCAAGCCGCGGTGCTGATGACTCCCAGGGCCATTCATCCTCTGTCTGTCCCTCTTTCCTTTCGCTTGTGCCTCCTCTCCTTTTCTCTCTCTCTCTCTCCCTCCTTGCCTCACCCTGTCCTTTTTGTCACTTGCTCTCTCGTCCGGCGGTATTCCCCTCCCTCTTCCTCCTCCTCCTCCTTCTCCTTCTCGCCGTCGCCGTTACCGTTGCCGCTACCGTCGTCGTCGTCGTCGTCGTCGTCGTTGTCCTCACGCTTGACACGAGGAGGTCTCTTCTCGGTGTGCGCGCGCGACGCTGGGCGCAGCCAACCGGCTGTCTGTCTGTCCGTCTCTTCTCGCCTCTCTCACAAAATCACCGGCTGAACCGATCGACGTGCACCGAGAAGAACCTGGTGAGGATATTTAAATGTTATCTAGTCGGGGAGGATCCTGAACGGATATAACAGATCTCTCTCTCTCTTTTCTCTCTCTGCCTCTCTAATCTATCCCCCCGACTTGACATTTCGAACAGCGAGAGATGAAACGCGTCGAGGGAACGTCCGAGCTGGCCGTGGGTACTGACACCGCGCCCCAATAGCGATAGCAAGATATTGTTCGCCATGGAAACTCGTTTGATCGTGTCGTGTTTATATCCTGAAGAGAGCCGTCGATCACTGCTCTCGACCGACGACAGAGACCTCCTTGCGGTTTTTTTTTTTACCTCCAATCTCAACGAGAACCGAATTGTACTACTATTTCGCGGGCATCACGATAACATTTTAAATATCTGCATCAAATAATCGAGCTGGAAAGAGACGTGCGTGTATGTGCTCCGGAGAGAAAAACGTAGTTTGCGCTTATCCGAAAGCACATTGGGAGGTGCGCTTCGTCTAAAAGCGATTTAAAATACGGCTGTCGATCGTCAAAGTGAAAAAAAAAAAGCAAAAACTTTTGCAATCGACTGGCAAACAAATCGGACGCATTTCCTCAACATTAACACGTGCTACACGTGAATAATTTTTCCCTCATTAAAAATTACTCGCTAAACATTACTACAATCATCTCTGCTAAAGCTTCAATTTTCCCTCGCGCCTCGCGCCCCCTTTCTCAGCTCGCTTCGTGTCTAGTTTGTTAAAATATGCATATCTCATACGCGATATCGCGCGCACGTTTCTTGGTAACCGTATTTATATCTATATAAACAAAAAGTAGCTTCGCTTTGCATATTTCTCGAGAGTTTAAATAGTTTCATTAAAATTTATTACATATATTTATATCTCTATTTTAAATAGAACATAGATCAATCGTTTGAAACGAAAGTCGATATTGTCTTTGGTATTAAAATACCTACATTGTTGGGTAATGATAAAAGTTTGGTATTTGTAATATACAGGGTGTCCCAAAACATGAGAGTGATCAACGCTCGTAAAAAGGTAGAAGGGATCGAGATAAACATAAAAGTCCAATATTGTCTTGGGTTAGGTCCACCAATAATCGAGGTATTAATTTTTCAAATCATGCGAATGAAAGCACGCCGTCGGAAGAGCTCGATCCGCTCGAGCCATAACATGGAAGAAAAAATCTATTGTGAATGTATTGGACTTTTATGTTCAACTCGATCCCTTCTACCTTTTTATGAACGTTGACTCACATGTTTTGGGACACCCTGTATATTTGAATGTTAAAATAGATTATGGTTAAGAGCTTTATTTTTATAATTATTTTGCTGCTGTAATGTAATTAGTAATAGTAACGTACAATATATTAAACTGACAAAAAAATAAAAGCAATGATTATAAATTATCCTTTTTTATTTCAATTATATTTAATTTGCAACCGTTTTTTGTGGTCTTTTTATAACACATTGTACGTTATTACTATGGCTGCATTCCAAAATTCATTGTCAGTACGTCATGTTACATATACTATAGATTTTCAGTATTGCAGTAAATTTTGGAACGCAGCCTATATATACTAACATTATAGTAATTAATACAAAAATGGAATACCTAGCCATAATTATTTTAACATTCAATTATAGTCACAAATACTTTTCTTTGTATTACAAGCAGTTTCAATTATACGTAACAAAAATGCTAAGTATGAACAAATATTCCATCAGATATTTTATTCTGAGAAATACCAATTTGATTGCTATACACGAGATCGTATTTTACAACACTGGGGTATCGTGATAAGGCACTTGTGAAAAGGAGCGATTACGTACGTGTTAAATCACATTCAATAAGTTGAACAGGATGTTAACAAAATCATGTAATGCGAATATTTACGCACGCCGCTAATTTCCGGAAATATCGCGCTCATCATAAATAGCACTCATAAATCCTTTTTCAATTAACAGCTATGTAATAATGCTGTAACACAGCATATGTAACGATTCTCGACTCTAAAAGACGAACAACAACGTTCTTCAGTCGATCATATCAATACTTTGTGCAGGATAACCTGGAAATTCATGAAATTCGAGCAGTATGCAGAAGCACTTTAACAAGTAACGATTTTTTTAAAAGACATATTGTTATTTTAAACAATACAGAAACAATACATATTTTGTTGGATGACATCTTGCAAAAGTTGAAAACGTTTAGAATTCGTTTGTTAATTTTACTCTACATTCTACCTAATTTTACTCATAAATTTCAATACGTTTGAGATTTTCTCGCATCTCACAAAAAAGTTAATAATACGTATATAAAAAACATTAAATTTTTTTGATTCATGCAAAATAAAACACATTCTAATAAATATTTTTTCTTGTAAACTCTTTATAATTTTGAACCATTTTATATGAAATAGTTTTTACACAAGAAAATCAATATTACAAGAAATCATTGCATCAATTGTTTTAATTAAAGCTTAGAAAATTTTACATAAATTTTTTATTAATTTTTGTCTGATAATATTTCATTAAGTGCTTCAAAGTAAAAACTAAATTGAAAAATGTAAAATATTATTTTTTAATTTTATGTAATTTAGAAACAAAAATCTAGACTAAATTGTATTTTAAAATAAATTTGAAACCTTTTTTTACAGTTTTTTTTATTAAGATATTTAATTTATAAAATGCAAGAAAATATCAAGTGTACTGGAACTTTTAAACAGTAGTATATATTGAAATATATTTGTCAATATTTCTCAGCTATAGGTAGATGCCGCACGTGTGAGCTTAAAATTGATTTTTCACTAAATATTCT
This sequence comes from Monomorium pharaonis, assembly GCF_013373865.1. Taxonomy (NCBI): domain Eukaryota; kingdom Metazoa; phylum Arthropoda; class Insecta; order Hymenoptera; family Formicidae; genus Monomorium; species Monomorium pharaonis. The sequence continues at coordinate 21,112,735 of NC_050470.1, read as the reverse complement.
AAATAAGTTATCATTATGTGCTAAACTGATAGAAATTAAATAAAAGTAGATTAGCACGATCAGAAGCAGTAAAACTTAGTCTTTACGGAATATTCATGAATCGCTAAATTTAGAGTTATACTTTTTTACTTCATAATGAGAATCAATATCTAACAGTTATATAATCTAGAATTACCTATTTTCAAAATACTATTAAAGTATTTACTTCGTCATTATCAATACTGAATTCATAATATTTTTAAACCATTCACCAGTTAATAGTAAATTCTTAAGAGTAAGAATGAAATTAAGAGTCAAAATAAAAATAGAACAAGGATTATAATCGCCTTTTTTTATCACTTAAGAGTCCCTCGCATGCTTCGTGACTTCATGTTTCTCCAGGGTTTCTTTCTTCGCAATATGTATCGACAATTATAGAACAATTCTGTTCTATAATTCAAATTGACATCCAAATAAGCGCTCCTTTTCAACAACTCACCGTCACGTAAGGCGCACATTTAGACATCCAAGTCCTGGCTGAGCGAAGGCACAGCAAGATAAAACAAAATCATACACATAAGTAAAAAATATGCTGCCCCCTCCTCTCTCTCTCTCTCTCATCGATTGCGATGTTTACATAATTAATCAAGGTACAATCAGTCATTAATGCAACTAGGAAGAGACACTTACAAATAATGCATACAGTCAATAGGTCGAAGCGCAAAGAAAAACAAATGGAAGGAAAGTATCCACCATCCACGAAAGTGGAATCGATGTTTATTGCTACTTGGGTAATGTAAACTGTAATCTACGTAAGCGAAAGGAATAGAGATAACTCCATGCAACAAAAGGGATAGTTTCATGCGGTGAAACAACACAACACACAATGATGCATTTTTAGCGGTTAACATAATGGTGCAAGCAAGAAGGACAACGGCGTTGTATCGACAGAAAGGAATGGGAAGGGTAAATAAGTCCCCTAACCAGAAATACGTTCGACTCAAATGCCATATGCATAATTGATTTTCGTAATTTCCACAAGTGCGAAGTACCCCAAGAAAAACGTGAATACCAAAACGAATCGTTCAAGTGTATTCAAGTCTAGCAGTTTAAAGTCTGCAATTGACAGTAATGGTACACCCTAAGTTTTGATAGTACGAACAATGTTTACCTACGTAATATTGTCATTTAATTTGAGTTTCGAACCGTTATCACGTATTAGTTAATCCTCAATGTCGTGATCGATTTTACTATCCGAAAAATCAGTGTGTCACTGCAGTTCAAGTTTGAATAAATAATATGTCACCAATATAACCGCAAAATGACCTATTTCATGTATTCAACTTTTTTGTAATGTCTTATTATAACACAGCATTTATGTCTTATAATAGTATAAGTATAGTATAGGAGAAAGTTATCTAATGCATTTAGAGCGGTCACCTAAATAAATAATACTGTATCAATTTTTTTCTTATTGCATATAAATGACACCTGACGGTAAAAACTGAAAAATACAAAATTAAGAATGAGAAATATAAATAGGAAAATTTTCAGGTTATATCTTATTGGTGTGTGCACGAAATACGAATATTTAAAATAACAGATTTAATTGGAACAAATTTTTTAATATAATTTATATAATATAATCTAACATGTGATTTTATTTTTTGTTGCTTTTATACAATTAGATCTGTCATAAAATAATTTACATTAATTTTCTATACAATATATTACAATTATTATAAAAATTAAATCGATACTTTTTTGTAAAATTTGTTTCTAAAAAAAAATATATATATGAGTTATTAAAAGTTTAATTATTCATATTACAATTATTTCTCATTTATCACATTATATTATTTATTGTTTATTATTTATCACATATTTATTATTTCATTACTATATATAATTTGTGTAGTTATAAAATAATAAATTAAATACCTAACATATATGTGATAAATTGTGCAGTAATGAACGTATTGAGTCAATATGCATAAGTCAGTTCTCAAATCATATTATTGATCACATTATTATTATTATACATTTTTATTTATTATTAAACATTGTGTAAACCATTTCAATCGTATTTTCATTCACAAATTTACTATTTTTAAAGGAGAAATGTTTTTAAAAAACATCTATATAATTTAAAAAATTGAATCTTATTATTACCACATTATTATTATTATACATTTTTATTTATTATTAAACATTGTGTAAACCATTTCAATCGTATTTTCATTCACAAATTTACTATTTTTAAAGGAGAAATGTTTTTAAAAAACGTCTATATAATTTAAAAAATTAAATCTTTTAGGTCTTAGACTATCATAAAAAAGATTTTTAATAAATTAACTTGTTCTTCAATAAATAAAAAATTTTAAAAATAAATGTTTTAAACATCAATCTATAATTTTTTATATTAATTTGCAAATTAATGTCAAATAAGAAATATAACACCAAGTATCTTTAGTACAAATTTGGCTACTCTTCTCTTACATTCTTTCTTATACAAAGAAAGAATGTAAGAGAATTCCTCTTAAGCAAAAGTTGTTTTTAAACCTATATAACGATATTCTACTCAATTTATGTTTCCATTAAAAATTTCAGACTTAATCCAGGAATACTGTACTTGCGGTAATTTCCAAAAAACAGAAATGCTATTAGATAATTCAAGTAGACTTTAGTAATAAGATTTTTTTCCTCAACTTTTTCAACATCCATTGTCGAGAAAAAAGAACAGTAAGGTGTTCTGATACATCTTATATATATATCCTATATACATATCCCATATAGCAATGTTCTATAACGTATAGAATATATAACAAAACATTGCAGCAATTCTTTCATATAAATTGTTACGAAAATATGTCGCAATAATATAACATTTAAATTAAAATTTCGCAAAAATTAATCTTTTTAAAATATTTTTACGATATTTTAGAAATCCATGATAATTAAATAACGTAATTAAAAATAATTTTATCAACAATTTTATCTGTATAAACTAATGACAACACATACATAAATATATTCTAGGGCAATTTACTTTATGCAGATAAGATATATTCTCTTTCTGTAATTTACGATCATATTAAATATAATTTATTTTTACTTGTTAATATTTACCACTTACAGGACCAGCAAGTTTTTAACCGACTTTTTGTTTCTAGTACTAGAACTTTTTCATCAATGTCACTAAATGGTAAAAATGCTTGCCCACCCCCCCCCCCCTCGCGCCATTATAGTGGCTTCCAATCTTATAAGGGTTAATTTCTCAAATGACAAAAAATATCGAAACCGTGTCTAAAGAATATTTCAATATTTTAAATATCTTTAAGTTTTAGTATTTGTTAAAATATACACGGTAGTAATAATTGCATTTTTAATCACACTTATAAAACATTATCACAATAACAAAACTATTTAAATAAATTGAAATAAATGAATGTGTTACATATACGAGCATATGCGTAAATAAAATATAAAAAACGTAAAACTAAGAGATGATTATGATTAATAATCAACTTAACAATTCACGATACTCTAATAAAGTGGAGTAACTATTCTCAAGTTGATTAGCTTTGGTAAAACGATACGTAATCATTGTTGTAACATATCTCACATAAGATTACTCCAAGCAATAAAACGAAAATTACCATCTGTCCTAACTTTTATTTATACGTAAGTGCGTATATTGCAAGAAGCGATACGATTTCCCAGCTCATTCAACTTTCATATTTCGTGTGCTACGCGCATTCATTTACGATAATGAGAAGAATTAATCCTCGTGTCGTCGATCGCGACGCAATTCCACGCTGCACATCGACATGTGATCAGTGATAGAAACTATAATAACCGAATGTAATGAATAATTTTCTAATGCATTATATTCATTTTTTATCTCATTTGAAATATTGGCCGCATTCTGATATACACTGCCAGTATTAAAAATCTATAGTTTACGTTGATTATGTAAAATCTATAGCTTACATAAATTTTTTAAATTAGGGGACAACATTGATATCGAAGAATTTTACTAAAAATTTATTTAGTAAAAATTTTGTAAAATTTATTCGTATTCTTCAACAATTATCATGATTTTTAAGAATTAATTCCAAGAGAAAACTCTACGCGTGCTATAGCGTTATATACAAGGTGTCCCAGAATTCACAGACACGGAATGCATGTGATTGTTGTTTATTCCAGGAAAAACTTTATTTTCTGGCAAAACTGCGTCTAAGCAATACTTTTTATGTGAGCATAATTTAAAACGTGAGAATAATTTAAATTAACAAATAGATGCTCTAGATTACGCATAAGTTATATGTGGTTCACAGAGATGAACATATACATTATATTATGCAGATAATCATATTGTGCATTCCGTGCTTGAAACACCCGATATATTATACATACTATGCGGAAATTAGTAAAGTGAGAAATTAATTAATAAAAATCTATAAATCAGAGTATATCCGTGTGATTCAGCGATAACCCAACTTTACAAATGTTCACAATTACTGAAAGCGAGAGATATTTGAACATATGTAAACACTAGACTACCCTCTTGTCACTAAATTACGCTAAATTTTTATTTAATTAATTAATTTTTATTAATTAATTTTTCATTAATTATTTTAAAATTCGCAAAATAGTAAAAAACTTTTCTGTTTAACTTGCTCACGAGAGGTAATGCGATTTAACATGTATAAATACATATAATTATGTACTTTTCCAAAAGCAGTTATAGTTTTCTTAACTCAAATTAATTTGTTTTATTATTCAGTATGAAGCTAGCGGCACATAGAAAAACGTAAGCAGTCAGCAAGCGAATCGCGGCCAATCACAATCAAGAAGTAAAACAGTAACATAAGCGGTATCGAAAAAAAAAAATTGATTTTCTTTGCTGCTTATGTTTTTCTATGTCTAAGTTACTAGCTCAAAAGTATTAATGATTAAGATAATGTAATTAAAAAACGATTATTATATTTTATGTCAAAACTGTTCAGAATAACACTTTTATTTTTTATATGCAGAAGTAAAAATTCGTATTATTGACTTTTTATTTTAAAAATTAACACTTTAAATTAAAAAAAATTTTTTTTTATTTTTTTATCATTTTCATTATTGTTAATAAAAAACCCATTAATTTCAACAATTTTTTGTAAAATTATTGTAAGTAGTTAAAAAATTGTGTATATAAACATTGTATATTGTGTGTATAATATTACACACATATGATCTACACAATTCAACGCATGTATATAGTTCAACGTAATTAATCTTTATATTCTTAGTTAAGAATAAGATTTAAGATTAAGACTATACATACATTCTCATTAAATTCAAATATATCAAAACGCCATTTATTTTCATTATTTACAAGTCAAAAATAATTATTTCCACATTTGTCATAATTAAAAACTTCTTTCTAATTGTAACGTTTTTTTTTGTTTTTTAACAAAATATTCGAAAATCGTATGAGAAATCGATGAAAATAAGTTTCTCAAATCATTGAAGGATAAAGTCAGAAATAAAAATAATGAATGTAACACGGTAAAACAGTGCGAGGACATGTTCAATTCCAGAAACAATATCATCCCCTGACGGATAATTTAAACGAAGTGTTGTACGCGGCGCTTTGTTTGCGTTATTCGACATGGCGAGGATCTCTCTCAGGATGAACCTTTCTCGACTCGCCGCGCTGTTTTTTGTAGACTTTTTTGGGACCGAGAACCATCGCAGCATTGCCGCGTCGCGTCAGGCCGCCTCGTGATCCCCGGGCACAGGTCCGAGGAAACGATTAAGTGAACCGGAATATCCAGGCCCCGTTGCTTTCGGGCCTGGACTCGGTCTCCGGCACTCCCTCCGCTTTCGGGCCCGTGTACGAAGGAAAAATGTCCGTGGGCCTCGGAACGATAACCGTAAGTCCGTCGTATATTTTTAGGGCCTCCTCGGCGAGCTAGCTCGCTCTCGACGTGGACAACGTGACAAAGCAAGTCGAGTGTCGACGAAGAAGGGAGATGGAGCACTCGGCCTTTAAAGAGGCGAAGTCCGTTCCATGATATACGCCTTTAAACAAAATATGATACACGAACGAGGGAGATCAACAATGAAACAGCGATAATACATACGTATGTATAGACGATCAGGAATTCTTTCGTTTTCTTTTACCATTGTACTTTTGACATCGTTTCTCTTCACGCGTTGCGTCGCGACTATTATTGATCGAAGAACTATTTCCCGATGAGGGCACAATGTAGACATAGAATGTACGGAATTATGCAACGCGATTCTGCCTTACATTACGTACGGTAAAAGATACTGCGGGAAAAAAATATTCGAAAATTATATACGCGAGAAAGCGGTGAAACGTAAGAACGTTCAGAAATCAGAAATGAAAATAATATTCCGAGACTGCGCGTTCGCAAGATCTACCGACCGCGTAGTGTAAACTGGTAGAAGCGAGAAGTGTTCGTTCTCGAAAGCACGCACTCTCGCGCGTTTTGAGGCGTTCAAAAGCGGAATCGCACGGCCGCCTCAGCGTGCGAAATCGGTTTCCCCTCGACGTGCGGTAAATATTCAACGACGCCGTCTCGCCGCCGTGAACGAAAACTCGCCTGTACCACTCCGAAAGGACGATTACGCGTATGATGCGTTCATCATTTGACATAAAAAAAAATTATTAAGAAGATTAGTCGAGGAAGTTAAATCGTCGGAGTTTGCGGGGAGGAAGGAAATATTGATCTTCGTACGTGATACCTTTCACATCGCAATATTAATAAGTAAAAGAGTGTCTACTACTCTTCATCAGCCTACAACGTTACCAGACGCGACATCAACGAGCATCGGTTCTCGTCCATTTACACGATTCTCAAATTCGCAGCCCGTAACGCGCGGATATTCTTATCCGAACAATTTCGTCCCGAAAGCTAAAAATATATTTTAAAAAGTTGCGGCTCAATCGAGACCATCGGCCAGCAATAACGACACATTTTCGAGCTTCAAGTTGAGGCTCCCTCTCTTCCCTCTTTTGCTTTCTCCGTCGTAACGACGCTTGTACTACACGCGCCGATATCTGCCGATTCTTTTTATCGGGCTCGTGAAATTTTGAAGCGACGCGTGGAATATGCATCAAGTGGACGTCGCAAACCAGACAACTGAGCAGTCAGGCAGGCAAACGGGCAAGCAGGCAAGGAAGGCAAGGAAGGCAAGGAAGGCAAGGCAGGCAGGCACCGTTGCCTCAATATGCGTGGCGATTCGTGCTGGGCACACGCTGCGTGTATATACAGCGAGGTCCGCGAGAGAGCCGAGAGCAAGGCCCAGCCTCCTGGTGATGTGGTACGGTGTGTCTGCGCGAGCGGAGAGAAACCCGTTTACCTTTAAACTGCTGTTCTCCGCTGCAGTAGCGGCGACAGCGACGTCGACGACTACGACGACGGTGGCGGGGTGATTCTCTCTTTCTCTATTCTCTCTCGAGACACAGAGAAAGAAAGTGACAAAAGCAAAAACGCGAGGCGAAGCCAAAGGAAAGCTTGGGTTAACGCGCGTGTGCACGTCGATTTAGCGTTTGGAGTTGTTTCAGTAAATCTTAGCTGGCTGCCACAGTAGTCATCTACTGGAGATTGACTGATTTTTAAATGGCGTTCTGACGCGGCCACTGGTGATTAGCCGAAATGTCGTGAAATGTTTTAAAATTTGTAAAAAATAAATGTCATGTAATATAAAATTCTGAATAATAAATAGATAACAAAATATATACAAAGAGAATTAACAATTTCTTTGAATATATTTTTCCTCCATTGGATTCAAGAGGATCCTAAAGTCTGTTTTACCGACATTTTTTAAATAAATCAATTTCTTAACTTTTTACAAAATTATAAAAGTCTTTTACAGAATTAAAGTACGCATAAAAATCTAGAGGCAAACGGGTTCATATCAAAACGAAAAAAAATTTGTATTTTCCGTACGTAGAACTGTTGTGCGTAGAACACTTAATGACAATATTTGTTAATATACAAAATCTACGGAATATATACATATATATAAAATAAATATATACAAAATAAAACCGTATTTCTCTAGAAATAACATGTACAAACAATGTCGTGCAATTCAAACTAAGATTAAAAACCTAAAAAAAAAAGATTGGCTACTTTAACTTTTTATAACTGCAAATCCGGATACAAAACGATAAAAAGAGCAGTTTGAACAAATTTTTTTTATTCTTGATACAAAAAGTCCAGTTCATAGGTTGATATTAATGTGTACTTTAATTCTGGAAAAGAATTTCCCTAATCTATAAAAGAAACATAAAATCTTGATGTACACGAATAACTCTACATTATCGACCGCGACGATCAAGTTTGACGGGCACTTTAGGATCCTCTTAATTGTTTTATTTATTGTATTCAAATATCATAATGTTATACAAAAAATTTTTTTTAACTGTATAAAAAAGAATTTATTAATAAATAATCAAATAATCAAACATTTATTTCTTCAAATAAACAATTTCGCTTGAATATTCCAAAGCATATATTTTTGTTTTTAATAAATTCTATTAAATCTAAAGAAATCTTTCTCCCTATATATCAAATAGATATATAAATGTATAGATAATAATAATGTTATAAAATAAAGTATGCTATTTAATGCATTATCCACAAATATAATTTTACATTTATGTTATTTCTACCAATGTAGATTAACTTTGATCTCTTACTCTTGTTTAATTTGCTCCCTTCATCTTTTTCAACTTTTTAGAACTGGAAAAGGATAAAGAATAAATTAAATCAAAAGATCAAAGTTAATATATATTAGTGGACATTAATCATAATGCATACGCATATATTTCATTATTATACGCTTATGAAGATGAAACATCTAATATGATGTACGCGCGCGGAAAATATATAATAAAAAGCGTCGCTGTAGACAATGAGTTAAGACCAACGATTCAAATTTTGCCATGAGGGCAGAGGTAACGTGTTTTATGCAGTAGCCTAGATTCGATAAGACGAGACGAGACACCACATACTGTGCGCCAGACTTCGGCCAAAGATTTAGCGATTCTTCGCTTTGTGTTGGATACGAAACGGTCTTCTCGTAAAATATCTCGAAAATGTCACTAAAGAGCATTTCAAAATGAAAAATCACTCGCCTCCATTTCAAAAATTTAACCTCAAGATATGCGATGACGAGAGTATTTGATGAAGAAAGAAATCCGCTGGTGAATACGGAGATCATAATATTTGTAGGAATTAATTGTTTAGCTCGGATGTAATTTCAAGTAATCGTATTAATATTTTACTTAAGCCTTCGTATTTCAACGCGCGTGCGAATAGAAAAATCTTAAAATTTCTTCAGGAAAGCCACAAACCTAATTTAGGCTGTATAATTAGCATAAAATTCTTCAATATATATTGTTTGCTAGAAATAGTGTTGATATTTCATCGTGTGCTCATAGTCCTGTATACTCATTGCAGCCGCGTATGCGCGCGCACTATTTTAATTCAAACTATTTCGGCACGGATTCGAGTGTACTGGTTGTGTATAACATTCTATCGGCTTGAAATTCATCGACTCCTTCGAAATAGCGGCAGCGCGTTCTCGAGCAGCTGCGTTTTCGATTTTCCGAAGCACACAGCTGGCGTCGTCTTGCTTCGACTCGACTCGACTCGAGTCGAGCCGATCTCAGACTTTCATCGTCCACTCGAGGCCTCGAACCCTCCAGACAAGAACAAAGGTCATTGGTCCCCGGATCGGAAATCGAGGCCCGGTTACCGGGAGGGGGCCTTCTTCAAGAGCATTTCCTCCGAATCCTCCAGGAATCGCCAGGCCGAGAGGGCTCGAAGGAGCTCACTCTCTATCGATCCAGACCGCTTCGTATCACGAAACTGGCTGGCACCTCAGAGAGCTTGAGAGGAAGGGAAATGGAGAGTATGAGAGAAAGAGAGAGAGAGAGAGAGAAAGAGGGAGAGGGAAAGGAGAGATAGAGAAAGAGAGAGAGAGGGGGGGGAGAGAAGAGAAAAGGGAGAAAGGAAGAGAGAGAGAGAGAGAGACCATCTTGCTCTCCGAGGGATAGTGTTCTAATTACTGATTTCACGTTTTCCTCATTGCATTAGTTTTTCTACTCTATGTCAAACGCGTTGAACTTTCCGTCTTTAATTAAAAAGACACACACATATACACATACGCGCACGCATGCATGCACGCATCATTAGTAAAATAAGCTTTATTTAATGAATGACTATTACATCTTCTATATTACAATTATATTTTAAAAATCCAAAACCATACTTTCCCATTTTCTTTTCTAAATTTTATATTTAACTAAAATAGTATCAGAAAAAAATCAATCAAAATCATCAAAATAAAATATCATTTTATATATAGCGTTTACTTTCACACGAATACCCTTGATGAAATTGTTTCTTTACCCGACTTTTATCGATATTTGAATAGTCGCATTACACAATTGTTTATTCCCTATATAAATACTGGAGTAATACTCCACAACGCAAGAAATTTCCTCAACTTTAAATTCGATAAAACAATGCATGTTAAATATATTAAGGGTGTATCGGACATACAATCTTAGACAAAAGTGTATGAAATATGAAATACTTAATTATCTATGCGTAACGCATAGTAAATTTAGATGTAATTTAGATGTCTTATTTTTACGCTTACAAAGGTATTTTTCACGTATTTGCAATTTTTTCACTTATAAGTTTAAACTTTTGACAGTGAAAATGCACAATTATCTCAAGTTATATTTAACCCAACAAAATTACCTTTTTAAAAAAGGTAAAAAAAAGCGCCAAGTGTTTGGTTTTTCCCTTAAGCAAAAAAATTATTGGATGTTTTAACCTAAGTAATATAAGAAAGAAATCACAAATTCAAGATAAAATTTTTAATCAAATTCAACCTAAGTGGTATATACTTTTGGATGGTTCAACCTAAATATTATACTCACACATAAATTAACTTCTCTACAATAATAATGATATCTAAATATTTTGCGCCAATTATAAGAACAAATATTTTTATAAAAACTAAAACATTATTACTATTCCTTAGCCAGTTTTTATAATACAAAATTTTTTAGATTTGATACTATAAAATTAAAGTATTACGTTTTTTTTTTCTACAAAAGTAATGATATATATAGAAAATGCGCCAACTATAAAGTAGATGTTTATACAAGCTAGAACATCTACTTTATTATGCTTTGGCTGACATTATAGTTTAATTTTTTATTAAGCCCGTATCAGACTAGAGATTGATATTGAGATTGAAATGAAATATAACCAATTAGTTAGTCAAATTCTAATTCAATCTCAATCTCAATCTCTAGTCTAATATAGCTTTGATTGTCTTAAGTTTGTCTTTAGATACAATTTCGTTAATTACGAAGTATTTTAACGATAAACTTAAGAAGATTCTTAAATATAAGATTAAACTATAAATATTAGCCTTTTGTATTAAATATTGGCTGCTGTGCGCCGATACGAGGCTGCTGTGCGCCTGCAAAAAACAATTGTCAGGAAGTATATTGGCAAAGAGTAAAGAAAATAATATTGAGCTGGTAAATAAGTTTTAATACAAACAAATTATAAATATTACAAATAAATATTTTAATACAAATAAATATTTTACTACAAAAACTTGGCGCTGCTAAACCGAATAATTTGCCAGCTCTTCCTTTTTCTCTTGTATGTGCATCTGAATGTGTGTGTGTGTGTGTGTGTGTGTTTAGTATATAACTTAGTTTATAGAGAAGCGATTTACTTAAGTTTAGTATAATATAACTTATTAGTTTATAAGGAAGCGATTTACTTTTAAGAAAGTAGTATCTGTCTCTTATGCGTGCATACGTTCGAATACCTGTCTCTCTCTTTTTCTTTCTCTCTCTCATGCATGCGTGTATGTTATATGTATTGTTTTAATATGTAAGTGAGATTGTAAGAAAATGATTTTGTATTAAAGCAAATTATTCGGTTTAGCAGCGCCAAGTTTTTGTAGTAAAATATTTATTTGTATTAAAATATTTATTTGTAATATTTATAATTTGTTTGTATTAAAACTTATTTACCAGCTCAATATTATTTTCTTTACTCTTTGCCAATATACTTCCTGACAATTGTTTTTTGCAGGCGCACAGCAGCCTCGTATCGGCGCACAGCAGCCAATATTTAATACAAAAGGCTAATATTTATAGTTTAATCTTATATTTAAGAATCTTCTTAAGTTTATCGTTAAAATACTTCGTAATTAACGAAATTGTATCTAAAGACAAACTTAAGACAATCAAAGCTATATTAGACTAGAGATTGAGATTGAGATTGAATTAGAATTTGACTAACTAATTGGTTATATTTCATTTCAATCTCAATATCAATCTCTAGTCTGATACGGGCTTAATAAAAAATTAAACTATAATGTCAGCCAAAGCATAATAAAGTAGATGTTCTAGCTTGTATAAACATCTACTTTATAGTTGGCGCATTTTCTATATATATCATTACTTTTGTAGAAAAAAAAAACGTAATACTTTAATTTTATAGTATCAAATCTAAAAAATTTTGTATTATAAAAACTGGCTAAGGAATAGTAATAATGTTTTAGTTTTTATAAAAATATTTGTTCTTATAATTGGCGCAAAATATTTAGATATCATTATTATTGTAGAGAAGTTAATTTATGTGTGAGTATAATATTTAGGTTGAACCATCCAAAAGTATATACCACTTAGGTTGAATTTGATTAAAAATTTTATCTTGAATTTGTGATTTCTTTCTTATATTACTTAGGTTAAAACATCCAATAATTTTTTTGCTTAAGGGAAAAACCAAACACTTGGCGCTTTTTTTTACCTTTTTTAAAAAGGTAATTTTGTTGGGATATCACGCATTTTGTAATGTTTATAGACCACTTAGATTGAATTTAATGTATCTATCACTTAGATTGAATATCTTGAATTTTGTAAATTTTTTGTTAAAGGAAAATCACACACTTGGCGCTTTTTTTACCCTTTTTAAAAAGGTAATTTTGTTTGGATATCACGCATTTTATATTTTTTTATAAACTACTTAGTTTTATAGACCACTTAAGGTTACACTCTAAAACTTTCTCTTTGAGAAAAATTTTACTAAGAAGTTAAAGTTTATATAACGGATATAATACTATAAATTTTTAAATAAAATTTTTCTTTAGAGCATGTTTTGGAACCATGCCTAAGTTGAATTTGATGAAAACGATTATCTTGAATTTCTGTCTTCCCTTAAAGAAGCCCACACACTTGGAGCCCTTTTTACATTTTTATTTAAAAAGGTAATTATGTTTGGTCACTAATTTAATTTAAATAATATATTTCCTGAAAAATCATTAAATAAATGATTTAACCAATACTACATATGTCACTTGACACGGGCTGACCCGTGGCCCGAGCAACCTGCGTAACCGATTATTAAAATAAAATAGCTCTCTGATTTTACATTAGTATCGATGAGAAATGAGATGTATGATGTAGAAGATTTGTGTATTGGTTAAATGTTGCTGTAATTGTCAATCAATATTAATTATCTAACAAAATTTCAAATCAAATAAATGGTTTTAACAATACTATTTTATTCTTTACTAGTAACATATAATTGTATCTTGGTGACAAAAGTAATACCTTGGTGATGATGATAGTTTTTATCCTTATAACATGATTGACAATTACAGCAATAATACACATTTTCTACATCATGCAACATCTCATCTACCTCATCAACACCAGTATAAAATCTGAGCTATGTTATTCTCTGATTATTTAATTTTACATTTGTGTCAATCTCATTTATTTCATCGACACAAGTGGAAAATCTTAATGAACGATGATTAAATAGATGAGATGTTAAAAATCATTAAATAAATGATTTAACCTCCACTACACATGTCACTTAACAGGAGCTGACCTGTGGCCAGAGCAACTTATGTGACCGGTTAAAATTAAAAATAAAATAGCTCTGTAATTTTATATTAGTGTCGATGAGAGATGAAATATTGTATGATGTAGAAGAATTGTGTATTGGATAAAAAATGTTGCTGTAATTGTCAATCAATATTATACTATTTTTATTCTTTACTTTATCCTTACAACATTATCAACATATTGCTGTAATTGTCAATCAATCAAAATACTATTTTTATTCTTTACTTTATTATCCTTACAACATTATCATTGAAATTACAACAATAATTACACATTTTACATCACGCAACATCTCATCTACCTCATCGATAAATCTGAGCTATGTTACTCTCTGAAATTAATTAATTTATATTGGTGTCAATGATTAAAATCATTAAATAAATAATTTAACCTCCACTACACATGTCACTTGACAGGAGCTGACCTGTGGCCGAAGCAACTTATGTGACCTGTTAAAATAAAATAGCTCTGTAATTTTATATTAGTGTCGATGAGAGATTAAATATTGTATGATGTAGAAGAATTGTGTATTGGATAAAAAATGTTGCTGTAATTGTCAATCAATATTATACTATTTTTATTCTTTACTTTATCCTTACAACATTATCATTGACAATTACAACAATAATACACATTTTACATCACGCAACATCTCATCTACCTCATCGATAAATTGAGCTATGTTACTCTCTGATTAATTAATTAATTTATATTGGTGTCAATGATTAATAATAATAAAACCTCATATATAACCTATCATCTTCACACAACTAATTCACGGCGCGAGCGAGCCACTGGTGACCACGTGACTTATACATTGCCATATACGGTGCTATAGTGACGATGCGAACGCCACACGGTAGTAGATGAGCGAAATGGATTTTCGTCCCTCATTTTCGGCACCCGCACTACCCGCAGAGATACCAACAAGGTTGACGATGACGACGACGTATCTTAAATGAAATTTTGGCTTTTCGGACTTTGCGTCGCGATATCTCCATTCATAGGACATGTAGAGAAAAAATAAAAATAGTTTTCTAATATAAATCGACCCCAAGCTTTCGATTGAGCTTACTTAGAAACTCGATCAATTTAACCGTTTCTGAGATTCAATAATCTCGAGTGCTCGCAAGTCGCGTACTCGCGTAAAGAGCACGGTCGGGCTCGCGCTGCGCTTTCACTTGGCGCGAGCCACTACCGTGTCTCTTGATTTCTTTAAAATGGTGTAGTGAAGACAATTGAAACTTGGCAGATATTTTCATCTATTCATATACTAGATGTACAAAAAATTCAAAACACTGGTACTATTTCTTTAGCTGTTTTATCCGTCAAAATCGTCCTTTTCCTTGTCTTTTTCCATAAGATAGAAAAGGATACCATGTAAAATCAGTGAAAATTAAAATAGTTATAACTCAGCAACCGTTTAGTGGATGCGTTTTCAATTTTTTGCAGTACAATTATTTCAGATTTGCAACTAATAACCTCAAAAATCTCCATATACTATAATTCAGCAAAAATGTATTTTGCCAAAAAATTATGCAAAAAAGAGATATAAACTCAAATAATACATTCATTTTACTTGCGTTATACATAAATATCATTTGTATATTTTGCAACTATTTTACGTAATTCTTATAAACCAACTTTACTAACTTGTCAATATTTCCGATAATAGTAATCAGTAAATGTTGTAACAAATAATATTGCTTTTATCAAGAACATAAATATGCAATTCTCAATCCGTGGCGTAGATTCGGAGAGTTTACAACAGGAGATATATTAAAATATTCAAGATACGTTCGACGAGAATGTAACTCTCTAACGAATGCATTTTCTTCACTGGTCAGATCCCGAGTATAACGAGTTTTTGGAAATTATGGCCGCCTTGTGTGCTGTACAAAAAATATACGTTGCAAAAAGAGAACTGTGCCAGTCCGTCCACATGTTAACTTTCACAGCTGTTGTTTCAATATTCTCTTGTTCGTTATATCACACAACCAGCGCAATTATATTCATATAAATATTTACAATAATTTAAAAAAAGAAAAAGGAAGTTATAATTGAGTCGTAATCGTAAATTCACTAGCTGTAAAAAATTGTAGAATGTATGTATGTTGAGAGCATTATATTTTTTTAATGAACCAATGTATATTATTGATAAATGTTTACGATAAATTATCTAGCTGATATAATAGTAATATAAAAGGAAATTATTCATTTCTCTCTCTCTCTCTCTCTCTCTCTCTCTCTCTCTCTCTCTCTCTCTCTCTCTCTCTCTTCATATACATATATAACGGTGATCCTTGATTTAATTCTTCGTATGCATTAATTATAAACAATAAAACTAAATATTGGAAGAGTGTGCTATACAAATTATAAGAATATCCGATTGATGCAAGTCATTATCGCTTACCGCATTACGAAACTCAATTACGATCTATTGCACATTATGCCAACAAGAAAACTTTTTTATTACACGCGTGTGCATTAATTACTTTATACATTTCCGATGAGGTCAACTTAATCCCCATTCTTTCGAATATCCCTTCATCTGCAATTGTAGACAAAAAACTCTTCTAAGAAAGGTCGCTTCAATATGGAAACATCGATGGTTAAAAGATATCGAATTTCAATTAAACTTTAAAAATGTAAACAAATAGAAAGAATTTTATAACATTAAAATTTCAAATGTCATAAATTTCGCGGAAAAGGGAGGGAGGAGGAGGACATCCAATTTGCAAAAATGTGGTTCTGCTAAATCGATTAAGTGACGTTGAAACGTCATCGGTTACACGCGTGCACACGAGTATGCACGGATCTTAGGTCAGATGGTCGTATATTTTATTAATAAACAGTGAATGGGCAGAATTGCACCGCGCAACTGAACGGGACGTTCCGGTTGCGATTGACGACACGCGACTCGCGGTCGCGTTGAAAAACCGGACCCCTGCCCGGCGGAGTAAACGCAAACCAGTCCCGCGTGCGAGAGCCCTGGGGAGGCCGCGTTCGATTTATCGAACGTACGGCGATTGCGCGCGAGTCTTGCGCCGAGGCAATCGTGCGATTGCTCGAGCGAACCAACTCGCACATTGAGTCTCGAAAAGGTTACGACCTCTCCGTCGTGCCCGCTAAGAAATTCGTGCGTGGCTTTGCCGCACTTCCCCCTCTCCACTCTGTCGCAAAAAATTTCGCAAAATTTTATTGCGGAAATTCCTTCGTCATATACATGCACTCGGATTTCACGCGCCATTTAATTGATTCTCGATCTATGTCAATCGCAATTAAAAATGTAACTTTGAACGCCTGTTGCGACGCAAGGACAATTGTTAGTTTCCAGTTTTAATTAAAAGGCTGCAAAACACATCATAATATTATTTAAATCTTCTTAATATTGACATTGAAAAAAAAGTATTGCACTTGATAATACAATTAAAATGTTAATATTTATATTAATAATTATAATTAGAAGCTTTATTTTTATAATTATTACTGCCATAATGTTAATAATAATAACATACAACGTGTTACACTGACAAAAAATAGAATTGTAATTACTGTAAGTTAAATAGAGTTTGCAAATTACTGTAAATTAATATTAAACCGTAATATAATAGTAATCTTTTTCGGTACCAACTAAAATTTAAATTATGATTGTAACTTTTTTGCCAGTATAACACATGTACGTTATTTCTAACATTGTAGTAGTAATACCTAAAAAAATGAAGCTCGCCTATAACTCTAATAATTATAACATTTATTATAATTACAAATATCAAACACTTTTCTCTCAGAGGATCTCTCAAAAAAAGAATAAAATAAATCAATTTATTACAAATTACATACTCTTACATACAAATTATATACTCTAATTCCAATTCCAACTTCTTCAAAGGTCAAGTTTTCAGACACACGCTATATCGGCGACGTATCCAAGATGTTTATTTAAATTTAGTTTATTTAGATTAAAAGAATTCTGTGAAAATATTCTTAAATTTTTTGAAATATTCAAAATTCCCAGGTAAGACTAGAAAATTTTCTGATGCTGCTTTAAATTAATTTATTTTCTTTTATCATTCTTCCTGTATTTATCGTGTTCTCTGTTACAGCTCAAATTTTATTTCTCAAAAACCATTTGACGTATTTAAACTTTCGATCTTTTATTGCTTTACATCGGATATTTGTGAGGAGCGTTTATCAGTAAGAATGACATTACATATCTCGGATATTTGTTGTGAGGTTTACTACAGCTACTGAACACGCAACATCCTGCCTATCAATTTTTAATTCTACAAACTATCTTTTTCTAACTTTGGACATCGAATTGGTACATTATCTACATACGAGGAATATAGATCTGTCCAACGCGTAACAATTATTATAATTTTTCCGTGTTTTAATTTGTATTGTCAGTGAAGATGAGCTCTATAAAAAAAACAAAATGTTTAATATTGTAAATCTAATTTGTATCTCTAACTTAAATTGTAATATATCAGCATGAATAACTTGCACGGTTGTTAGCTTTTATTTAATTTTTATTTTTATTTTAATTTCTTTAAACCTGACTATTACACTCGTTCTTAATTTTTAAATTTATTTTATTATACTTTTTTTCTTTAATCATTAATCACAAAAAAACAATCACAAAAAATTAAGTTTTGAATATTAAATTTGAAAAAAAAAAAAAAGAATTAAAAGGAAATAATATAAACTAAATACGGCATAAATATAACGATCTGCAATACGGATTCATCAGAAGTATAAAGTTCAAAAACTGATTAAAATATAACGCCAATTAAAACGACGTATTATCTTTTATCGTTACTAATTTTGTTTTAATAAAAAACTTGCGAGTCACAAAATGTGGATGTGCACGCTGTCTTTATTACTCATTAATTTTGCATTATCAAAAAAAAAGATCAAAGAAACAAATTTCATAAAAAAGAAAAGATAAAATTTAAAAGTAAACCTCCACAAACTTCTCTGAATATTAATAAAAATTTCTGATTTTCCCGGATTTCCCTGATAGTAAAGCCGGCAGTGTAATACTTTGATATGGCAAGAGAAACGTTATGACTTATATTCATTTGCAATTCGGCGTAATTGAATATAATTGTGCTACTACATATACTAAATGTCGAAAAAAATAAGCTGTTCTTTTCGTTTCTTGTACGCACGACTAGGACACAACTTCCTACGAGAGAGAAGATTCCCCCGGCGCCGAGAAGAGGCAGATGGATAACTAGCTTTTCGAAGTTAGAACGAATCTCAAAGGAACGAAGGGCAAATGCGTGAACGTGTACACGCATAGCGGCGGCGTTTGGGCGTCTTCAACTCGTCTCGCGCGCTCTCGTGTTGCAGCGAATCACATTTGATATTACGATTTCGAGAGAATTGAGTACGCGCATCTGCGATGCAATTACGATCGCGAAATTTGCTTCTTCTTCTTCTTCTTCTTCTTTGTGACTTTAAAGGAAAGCACGGCATCTGATATTAAAAGATTCAATACGATTCAACATTTCATACTAATCTCAATTATCTAATTGAGATTAGTATCTATTGTATCTATTACTTAAATTCATTGATGTTTCTTCATCTTAACAATGAATTAATCATAGCCTAATCTTTCAATTACAAACTTGTATTTTCTGTAACTTAGGTAATAAATTAGTTTATCTTCTTTCAGCAGATAAAAATAAAAAATTAAAGTTTTTTTGTGTTTCTTCAATTTCTTACTCAATATCATTTTTTTAAATTTAAAAAGCGCAAAAACAAAAGAATTAATTTTCAAATGCCATTCGATGACCTTTCAGATCATTTGATTGAAATATCACAGATTGGGCAAGTTTAGACGAAACTACGCAACTAATATGGTATCTAATCGCGTAGAAACCTCATGATAGTTGGAATCGCTGATAGTAATCCTTAAAAAAATGAAACTAGTATCAGCGAAACATAATCTGCTTCTTTCGGTTTACTCACTAATCATTACTTCAAATATTTTAAAAGATTTCAAACAATCATTGCGTAGTCATGTATCTATAACGGTGACTTACAGAGAGATAGATAGACAATACCTTTTAAGAGAGAGAGAGAGAGAGAGAAAATAAGAGGTTTGATTTTCCTTTGTGCCTTACAGCCTTTCGTGGGGAAACAACCATCGTTCACGTCTGTTTCCACGAAAAGTTTAGCAAACCCAAAGAACATCTTTTCAGAAAATACCATGCATCCATAAAAGACTCGAATACAATACCATAGAAACACATGAAATCCTAATTAAATCTTGGAGAAAATTCAATTCTGAAAATACAATATATATATGTCATGTGTAATACATATATATTATATACATATTATATATAATATATAAAATTTACAATATATTATACATAAATGTATATGTATATCATACACATGCTATTGTGTGGGGAAATAAAAAAAGGAGTATGTGTGAAGTGTATTATGTACAGGGTAAGATTCTAAAATAAATAAGAATCAAGATCGATGAGAATCTTAGATTGCTCCAAGATTAAATTTGTCTTTTTTCTTCTTTGTTTGTTTTGTATAAAAACAAAAACGTTTTATTTAATTAATAAATATAAAATATTTTCGATATAAATTAAAAAATTATTAAGAAATAAATAAGAAAATATTAAATTTTATTTAAAAAATAACAAAAGTTTCTATTACTTTCATCCCTTCCGTGATCTAGAAATTATTTCAATCTAGAAACATCCCCCCCCTCTCCCTCCCTCCCTCCCTCCTCCCTCCCTCCCTCCCTCCCTCCCTCCCTCCCTCCCTCCCTCCCTCCCTCCCTCCCTCCCTCCTCTCTCTCTCTCTCTCTCTCTCTCTCTCTCTCTCTTTCTCTATGTTACATTTTATATCTTTCACGATATTCATATAGATTACGCGTAACTAAGAGTCTAACTCTGCACGCAAATCGTCATGGATGTTTCGATTTGAGACATTCAGTGTTGGTATAAATAAGTCGATTCTGACTTTCACGATTTTTTACAACTTAACCGAATTGTGGTCGAGAGCTTTCCCAGTTTTGCTGCAACGTTAGCAGTGGCTTCCGCAGCGATCAGTGATGCGCTCGTGAGAGCGAAAGTGCTCAACAATTGCGACGCGCATTCCGTGATTGTTGCGAGGCTATTGCAAACTGGTAAATTGCGCATTGCTCATCCACGGCTGCAAATGCGCGCGCGAAGCACGCTTTCTCAATCGATCGATTGGCGCGATAAATGTTGAAGACAACAAAGAGAAAACAAATTTCAGCGCGCATTCTCTCAATTTAAAAAAGGAATAAACGTAGAAAGCTAATCATAATATAAAAATACAGGAGAATAAGTTTCAATGCGCATTTGTCCATTTATATTTTGTGTGTACTGCTTTTCGATACAAATCTTGTTCTATATAACAAAAATTAAGTATCAAATCAACAATCATTGTCTTATACACAGAGCGAGAGAGAATTTCATTAGATTTAATAAACAGTTTTATTCGACTACCTAATATACATATATATATATGGGGCGTTCTTTGTGAAAATGGCCCCCTTCTTGCACATTTTATTTTTTGAGATAAATAAAAGTTTAAGTGCTGAAAATTTTCGTTGATCTTTCTACTTTTAAATACCGTGTGACAAATTTGGGAATGCAAACTGGCGGACTCAAAATGGCAGCCAAAACAAAGAAAAAAGCCATTATTTATAATATAACATTTGCACATATTATTTGACCCTGAAAAAAGCCGATTCAGATGTTCCCTGATTTTAGAGTGTTGTTAATTTTCAAAATACACTCTGGGTTAAAATAAACTGAAAAGAAATTTATAAAATTAAAATTAAAATTAAAATTAAAATTAAAATTTATTGATATCTATTTTAAAACAATTGGATTAACTTAACTTTAAAAATTTAAAAAATTTATTTAATTTTTAGTTTAAAATAATTTATTTTTTCGTCGCAGTAGCCATTGAAAGTTGCTTTGGGTCATTTTGACAGTGTGTATTGCACCTATGTCTCATACAGGAAGTGTGTATTTTAAGAGTTAAAAGTAAAGTAGCATAATTTTTCTAATCTGTAGCTTACAAGATATACCATTTCATATTCCATAAATTAAAAAATATTTTGTTTTTAAAAACTCTGCTTTAAGGTTACGTAACGTATATACTTATTACTTGTATCAATATGGCCACCATTTTACTTTATTTTTATCATTAGAGTACCTTTTTATAAGTACCTTAGTGACAGAATCAATCATAAATCCGTGATTTTATAGAATATGTGGTAACCTCAAAACAAAGTTGTTAAAAACAAAATACTTTTTTATTTTATGGAATATAAAATGTTATATCTTGTAAGCTACAGATTAGAAAAATTATGCTACTTTGAACTCTTAAAATACATACTTCCTGTATAAGACATAGGTGTAATACACACTGTCAAAATGATTCAAAGCAACTTTCAATGGTTACTACGACAAAAAAAAATTATTTTAAACTAAAAATTAGGTAAATTTTTTAAACATTTAAGGTTAAGGTTAATAATGTGCAAATGTTATTTTATATTATAAATACTCCAATAAAACAGTATGTGATATCCGCGTTAATGCTACGTGGATCGGCATCGTAAAATCCACGTGAATATTCGAGTGGACATCCGTTTAAAAACGGTACTAGAATCTATGTGAATGCGATCATAAATTTGACGTAGAAACCACGTAAAAATTCTATAAATTTTAGAAACTTCCTCATAACATAACGTATTCTCTAAATTTCTTGGAGTAAAACGTCACTTCAAAAGAATGGAATTTTACTCTAAGCGATAGTAAAATACGACTATTTGAAATGGAGTGACATCTTACTTTTTATAAGAATAAATTTTTTGCTCGATAAGTGATCCTTCATTTAATTAGAGTGAAGATCACTTTTCTTGTAGCAAATCATTCACTTAATTAAAATGAGTAAATCATAAAAGTATAGTATTATGTGGCGGTCCTCTTCCACATCGGGCAGGAAGCTAATTACTGCTTGTCTTAATCGTGCTGCGAGTGGTCTTTATATAGCGCATCGGGTGCACTTTACTCCCAAGAGAGTTATGCCGCCTATCGACGGCGCCGTGCACTAACTGGCAAACGGCGTTTCTCAAAATATCCATGTAAATTCCCTATAATTTCTTAATATCCACAGAAAATCTAATAAATATTTCGAAGATAAAAAAATTCGATGCAATGATAAAAAAAGAACGTTACATCCTCGTGGATAACTTATGGAAAAATTTGCATCCACGTAATCCATGTAAATCACGTGGATGTCACGCATATATGTAATAAGACTATATTGCTAATGTCGGATTTGTCCCATAGGAAGAGTGGGTAAAATCAAAGAGAGATACACGTAGTAAAAATCATGTACTTGCGTCGTTGTGCGCAAGCGTGGCACATGGTTAATAGGCACGCGCGGGGCGCGCGGTAGCGTGAGCGACTTTTGGGCGTGCGCAAAACTGTCAAGATACATCAAGTCGCACCGTAATGTTTTCACCCTCTTCCGAGCCCAACTAGCAATATAGTCTTATTACATATATGATGTCACGTAACTGTTTTATTGGGGTAATGGCTTTTTTCTTTGTTTTGACCGCCATTTTGGATCCGCCAATTTTAAAAATTTTGCATTCAAAAGAAAAATCAATGACAATTTTCAGCACTTAAACATTTATTTATCTCAAAAAATAAAATGTGCAGCGGGTGACAATTTTCACAAAGAACGCCCCATATATCTTTGTTTTTAATAAATTTTATTCAATCTAAAGAAATGTGTACAAAATTTATATACGCTTTAAAATAGTCAAACAAAATTATTTATTAAATCTAAAGAAATCTTTCTGCATACATACGCAAAAATATACAATCTTTAAAGAATTTTATCTTACATAAACTTATTTACATAACGAAATTTGTATAATTTTACCAAGAAAAATATAATCAATTTAACATTAATTTTTTTAATTGAGAAAAAAAATATCGGATAAGAAACAATATTTTCAAACCAAGAATCAACATTTTTTAATTATCAAATTATCATTGTCAAAACATATGTTGCAGTTTTTAGATAACTATAATATCGTAAAGATATGCAAACTATTCGATTCAGATTTAAATATAATTTAAATCCAAAATTATTCAAAACTTTTAAAAAAATATCCGAAGAAAAACCATTCATATACGGTCTCCTATTTGTTAAAATTGTGAAAAATCATACATATTAACAATTTTATAAAATCAAATTTAAAATAAATTTGTATTATATAATTAATGTCATTTCTCTTACACAGAAATCTTTTTTGTTGCTACATTATTTATATTAAAATTCTACTAAACAATAATAATGTTATTAGTTAAAAGTTATGTTTCAACAATTTAATTCGATTTAAACAAAATTTTGTCGATTCATAATTTGATTCAAATTCGAACAAAGAAGTAATTCGATTCGATTTAGCATAAAAAACTATGATTCATACTGTATAATATTTAAATAAAAATAATATTTATTTTAATTTAAGATTATAAAGTTAAAAAATATATATATTCTTGCTTATGTATAAAACAATAATTGTTAATTTAATATAAATTTTTCTTCTGTAAAACAATATTCTATGTTAAAAAAAGATTTTTTAATTACATATAATTGTCTCGACATTTATTATTTCTTTTAAAATGAGAAAACGTGAATCGCTATTAAAAAAAAAATACAAAATATAATATAAAAGTGAGA
Organism: Monomorium pharaonis; assembly: GCF_013373865.1. Lineage (NCBI taxonomy): Eukaryota > Metazoa > Arthropoda > Insecta > Hymenoptera > Formicidae > Monomorium > Monomorium pharaonis. The sequence goes on along the minus strand of NC_050470.1, from coordinate 21,087,999 downwards.
CTAAAACTTCGTAAATATGAAAACAAATGTCACATAAGTAACTTTGAGATTGATAATTACAATAGCTAATTACTAAGATCTATTTTAACATAATTTTACTTACAGACAATAATAACATAAATAAGGATAATTTCGTGAAGACACGGGCTTTGTTCGAAACCACATACTTTTCGCTTACCACTTTACCAAGGGAAAACGTGCTTTCTCTTATCGTGTAGACTGATTCACGGTAATGTATCATTATCAACGTAAGCAACGTCATACCGCAAGAGATAAGTCGCGAAACGACAGCGTCACGTCACGTAGAAATCGAAAAACATCGGGGAGGATCACAGAAATCACCTTCCTTTACAGCTATGAAAAACGTGCCTCGCGTTTATTTTTCCTTCCTTTTCCCAGGATCTCTGATCCCGAAGTTATCCCGGGCCAAAAGGCCGCACGTATTAGGGTACCTCGCGCGAGAATAAAATTCCAAAAAGGGATTCGGAAGGTCGCGCGCACAGTCTGGATCCTGCATTGTACTCGCTATAAAGATTCTTACGTCCGAAATCTATCCCGTCTGGTATAGCAGCAGCTATTATAGAAAATACCGATCGCGGTACCTGGCTCGACGATAGGCGGCTTCCTGAAAAACCCCGAGAGATACCTGTCTTCCCCCGGCCACCACCTGCTCTCTCGACGCCATAAGACCTTCATGAACATATGCCGTGTCTGGCGAACAATGTTCCCGACCAGCTTGCGCGTTCCAGGGCACAGATCCCGCCTGGTCTCAAGTCTCTTGCAATATTTGGATAAATATACGCTTCCTCGCTTCGTTTTGTCATTAATATATAAATATTAAAGATGTCATATCTCTTAGTACTTTAGTAATTAGCTAAATATCTAAAATATATATACAAATTTCATAGATCGTTCTATTATTATGTTTGAATATCTATGTATAATAAAATTTGATCAGAATTTTCTTGTTGGTTTAAAAATTAATTTTTGTTTACTCTTAATTCTTATGTAAAACCACGTTTTTAGTACTTATTTGCAAATTTAATTAATTTTTAATACATACTAATAAAACTCTAATAAATATTCATGAAAGTGTTTAGATCTGCTTATTCGTTTAGAAATTATATACCTAAAATTGCAGCAAAATATAATCATTTATACTATATAGCTATTATAAACCAAACTATTCGTTGTCTAGTTCCTTGCAGCTAGCTTCAGAGCTAAAATTCAGGTATTCACGACAAATTTTTTCATTATTTATGAAATAAACATGGTTATAAATTTATTTTAATAATTGCCATATTGTAATATTTCACTATGCATTGATATTTTGTGATCTATTCCGATATTAATTATGCGTATATAAATTACAAGTAGGTTCGTATAAAAACAAAAATAATTTTTAATAAAAGTATTGTACATTTGTATAAAGATCTCAAAGAGGGTCGTGTTAAGAAGGCCGTTTCGTGATACCATTTTACCATTTATTATAGCATCATGCCTCCAAGCGCGCGAAATTCAAATCTAATTCGCTAACTTAAATCGTTAATAATTTAAGATAATTTTCTTGTCAAACGAAAATTCCGAGATACATTCTAATTTTTAATTTAATATGGTTTAAACTAATATTTATTCATTTTTTAATTAAAAATTAATTATCGAACATTTTGTGAGAAAAATTAAATTAAATATAAGTTATAAATTGTTGATATATATGTATATAATTCGCGAATCTTTAAGTTCATATTTCATTAATATATGTACCTAGGATTTTACATAAAAATTTTCTAATATTCTTGCATATATTCTTTCAACGGTTTAAAAAGTAGATATTAAAAAAAAATTAAATTGCCAATCACTTCAATTCAAAAAATTAACAAAAAAATTAATCCAAATTATTAGATTAAAAAATGTTCTTTCTTATATACTAAAATTCGACTGTTACAATAATATAGAATGTGTTTACACCAATCTTCCTGTGACGTCAACATTGCCACGTTTTTGGCAGGCTCGTATTATGTAAAAAAAAAAAAAAATCCTATAGAATTACTTTACAAATTCTTATAACCTCGACATTTTCATATTAAAATTTTCGTTTTATAAATAATTTACTCTTAAAAGAATAGTTGGTGGTTTCTAAGGACCCTATACAAGCCTTAGGAACATATATATGTATATATAACGATATCAAGTTTATTACACAAACCAATTACGAAATACGAAACAGCATAGAAAAACTGCAAAGAGATGTCCTTTTATATGATAAGATATTATGCAACAAAGGTACGATTACTGGAAGGGGAAAAAACAATCGACAATTATCGATGCGTTCGCAAAATTTATGTATTACTCGGTCGAAAGAATTAATGTACTAATATTGTTAAATGTTTTATGTATTACTGTTACGTATCAAAGCTAAATTTGTTGATGATCGCGTATTTTGTGCGCGAGACAAGTTTTCGACATTACTTCCTTGAACTGTTTACAAGACGACGCGACGTATCGCCGCTTCCTCGCGCGTTGTAATGAAATGCTGTTCGCGTAAATATGCAATATCTTGGGTCTTAGAGAGGTCGGAATAAATTTATTCTTTATTCAAAATAAAGAGCTCCGATATCGGGAAAAGATAATCGACAGTGTTAAAGTGTGTGTGTGTGTGTGTGTGTGTGTGTGTGTGTGTGTGTGTGTGTGTGTGTGTGTGTGTGTGTGTGTGTGTGTGTGTTTACAGTGTATATACGTATATACTCTGGCACATACATACATATAATGTTTCAATTCGGATTTCATTCTTTGTTAAAATTGATTTATGCTCGTGGTTGAAGATAATATTAGCAACGTATCGCAATACTCGCGCAATGAGCACCGTTTCGCACAGATATGCGATGTTTCAAGGAAAAGTAATCCGTTTCTTCGTTCAGAACGAAAACTTTGAGGAAACGTTTCTCTTCCCGACGTCGACGGAATCAAAATGTATACGATACAGATTGCGATACATCGGCAAAGTTATTCTCAACAGCGCCGCTCTGTCAACCTAAGCCACATTGAAAAGTTTACGAGTATGTATCGTAACCTCATAGAGGTCGCGGGAAGAAAGCTTTTTTTTTTTCATTCGGAGCACAAAGAGCTTTAAACGCGTTTTCTTCTGCGTGGGGAGAGACGCGCGGCGAAAAATAACAGAGAGTGGCCACACAAAAGAAACAAAAGTATATACAATCGTAGAGTCTAGGATAGATGCAATGGTGTTACACATTCAGGAAAAGAAGTGAAAGAAATATAGTTTATCGTGATATTATTTTTCTGCGTATATGGTCGAAAAGGCACTCTCAATCAACCATGTGGATCTCGAAGAAAGAAACTAAAAGGACGAAAGAGGAAAAACATACAAAGAAGATAAGAATACACATTAAAGACATGTTAAAAAAACAAAAATATTTCATATATGATTTCTCGCACTGCATTTGATTGAGAATAATGTTTTAGCTAATTCAATATCAACTCTTTCTTTCTTAATCGATGACAAAAAATTTAGTCGTAAATATTCAAATTTTGGCCACGTAATTATTTCCAAAAAACAAAAAATAAATAACTTGGTTTATGCAGCGATGGCCACTTTTTGTTATAATTTTAGATAAGTAACTTTGAAACCAATCGAATAAGTTTGCACAAAAATTTACTAAAGTTTTATTAGTATATGTAAAAAATGTCATTAAACTCTAAAATGCTATTTTCCCATTAAATATAAATAAGTACTATAAAGCGATTTTATTCAAGCATCAAAAGCAAAAAATCAAAAACTTTTATAAGTCAAATAAGAGAATAATGCTAAAATTTTACATAAGTATTCAAATGTAATAGCAAAACAATCTATGAAATTTTTATTGACAATGCTTCGAGATACGGCACATACATCCTAAAAAATTACAAAATGTTTGAAATAATCCAATTATTTAATGTTAACGTAAAAGTGACATAAAAGTACATTATTAATTAATTAAATAATTTATTACATGTAATTAAAATTATTATTAAATAAAATAAAATTGTAATACAAAAAAAAAATTATTTTGTAAAATGTATCGCGCATTTTAAATGTGCGCGTCGAATGTTCAAATTTCATCGAATGACAAACATTTTAATCTTGCAACACGTGATTCTGGCAATCAAATAAGTATCTGAGTTATTTATCCTTTGCGTTATAATGGATTGCTCAGTGTTCTACCTTTTCTTTAGCAATTTCTCGTTTATTTAACTACTTTTTTCAACAACATATACCGGGTTTTTTTGTTTCCATATGGTCTCTAAATATCGATAAGTATAAAAAATATAAGTGGTGATTAATTCTTAATTAGAAAAATATTACATATAAATAATAAAAATTAACATATTTTTAATGGAGAATTTAGGATTAATCTATTATGAAATTAATAGGACAATTTTTTACGATGTTAGTACATTATAAAGTATTTTCCAGAATTTTTCGTTATGTTTTTGTTATTCTTTTTTTTTTGAGAAAAATGTATAAAATACAATATTTTTCTAAATGTTAACAACCTAACGATTATATTTTCTTAAAACTTTTTGAGTTTTTTAGTATCACAAAATCCTAAAGAAAAAATTTTCAATTTTAAAAAATTTAATACACTGAAATATAATATATAAAAAGTAAAACTTCAAAATTTCTATAAAGTTTTCTTTGTTTTAAATGTCATCTGAGGATTATTTACATGATTAACTCTTTCGAGTGTTAATGACATTATACATTTTTAATCTCAGAATCTAAGATTAAAGATGTATAATTTTTAAAATTCAAGGTGTGTGTGTGTGTGTGTGGAGAAAGGCGAAAAGTTTAAAATTCTTAAAATAAAAAATGTTGATGTCAGGTTAGAATTCAACGACCAAAAAAATTTCCAGAAAATAAATTTGCAATAATGTTGAATGCAAAGATAAATATAATGCTAAAAGAACACAGGCACACAAAAAAAAAAGTGGTTGGTCCGGCGGACTAGACTAGTCAATCCTTATGTATTTTGACCCGCTGAATCCGAATCTAAGGTCAGAATTGCAAAGTTAGCTCGCATTTTCTAACCACAAAAAAAATTCTTTTTTAATTACACAGGCACACAAAAAAAAAGTGGTTGGTCCGGCGGACTAGACTAGTCAATCCTTATGTATTTCAATCCGCTAAATTCGAATCTAAGATCAGAATTGCAAAGTTAGCTCGCATTTTCTAACCTAAAAAAAAATTTTTTTTTAAATATTGGTCTGGTGGGCCAGACTAGTCAATCCTTATGTATTTTAACCCGCTGAATCTAAATCCAAGGTCAGAATTGCAAAGTTAGCTCGCATTTCCTAACCTAAAAAAAATTTTTTTTGAGGTTAGGAAAAAATGAGTTAATTCAGCAATTCTGACTTTGGATTTGGATTCAGCGGGTCAAAATACATAAGGATAGACTAGTCTGGTCCGCCGGACCAACATTAAAAAAAAATTTTTTTTTTGAGGTTAGGAAAAAATAAGCCAATTCAGCAATTCTGACCTTGGATTTGGATTCAGCGGGTCAAAATACATAAGAATAAACTAGTCTGGTTTGCCGGACCAACGTTTAAAAAAATTTTTTTTTTAAGGTTAAGAAATGCGAGCTAACTTTGCAATTCTGACCTTGGATTCGGATTCAGCGGGTCAAAATACATAAGGATTGTCTAGTCTGGCCCACCGGACCAATATTAAAAAAAAATTTTTTTTTGAGGTTAGAAAATGCGAGCTAACTTTGCAATTCTGACTTTAGATTCGGATTCAGCGGGTCAAAATACATAAGAATTGACTAGTCTAGTCCGCCGGACCAACCACTTTTTTTTTTTGTGTGACTGTGGAATTAAATATAAGATCTAATCACTATTAAAACACAGAAAAAAATTTAACATAACAAGGAACGTCAAAAATTAATATGATAAACACAATCGCATTCTTTCTCCTATTTTTTCACAAAAGTTTTAGTACATGCGCCAACTAAAACTGCGGGATCGGGAGGAGACGGAAAAATGCCGGCTTAACTAACAGCTAACGGGCGTCGAGAGTTTAATTTTGCATTTATTTCGCAGTATTTTTTCTAAACTCATAGAGTGTCGCAAAGCTCGATATTTGCATTATCACACACATTGTACGTGATAATGTAAGTGCGAACGATGAATGTTGCATGTCTGATCGGCGTTGGTGAGTCGGTCATATAACCAAGTCACTTATTCTATTTATTTATCATGCATAAACGGAGAACATTAAAGCCATCCAAGAATGGTAAGCCGTCGCGTGCATACGTGAATATACATTGCGCGTTTAATGTTAGGCCAAAGCACGAAGACGATCTTCGTTCCTCTTTATATTACGGGTCACATGTCGAATAACATTTTTACACCGTGTTTACACGTGTCTAAAAACTTTTTTGATAGATCGTGGCTATCGCGATTTAAACAAGTAACGTGAAGTATGAATAAGCAACGTATCGGCCGCGTTTACTTCAATCCAAATAAATTTAATGCTCGAATTACACCAGCGATCGCGTCTGTAACTCTCTCGACCAATAAAAAAAAGCTAGAATGAAACTCCTTTCTGATTGGTTGAGAGACCCAAAGGCAGACGCAGACGCAATCGCTATATATAGTGTGATTCGAACACAATACTCCGTTAAAAAAAAAAACACCTAGAGGTGTTTTGTAATTGTAGTAACCTTCACGGTGATCCCATTTTAAACAAGAGCGCGTTCACAATTAAACGTACCTCCGCTTTCGTATAATTAATTAAGAATAGACACGTGTTACGTTACACTGACCTTCATATTTGTTTATTTATTGCCAATCGCGTCGTGTTTGCTCTTTCACGAATTTTATAAATATCGTCATATCGCAACGTTTTTTTACTCCCGCGTGCAAAATATCGCATTTTTTGCGACACCTACAAAACTACAAAAACAACAAGCTGCAATTCAACGCGATTGTTAAAACAAAAAAGCAATAATTTTTATTATCCTTTCTTACACGCAAGCGTTTCACAGAAACGCCAAGTGACACGATTGCTCCACACAAGCTCGATCGAATAAGCTCGAAAAGAGGTGTTGTAGCCAACGGGAGTGAAAAAAAATACAAAAGATGGTGGCTTCGAGGAGTCGTCAGTGACGTTTGTCGTGTCGCAAGGCAAATAAATATTTCATTCCAGCAACAAACGATGCAACAGCCTTTTGCAACGTCGATTTGAATAGCAAGACGCGCGCCGCGCAAAAAAAAGAACCAGAAATACGATACACACATCCGGGATAGCAAGTCATAGAGGAGAAAAGGGGGAGTTATAAACCACGATTTCGTTTAGTTTAAATAACTCAGTAAATATTTATATAACATCGTTCTTGTCGGTACAAATTTGTTACCCGTAAAGTTCTACCAATCATGTTACGAACAAAAGTTCTTCGGATGTACATAATGAACATAATTCATAATTTATTAAATAGAGAAAAAAGATTGCAATTACCTGTATTGGTAATTAACCTAATCTAACCTAGAACTTGTAGGGAACACTACCAACAAATACATTCTTAAAATCACATTATTTCTATAAGATAAAAAATTAACGCTCTGTGGCAAATTTTGCACATCAGTATCACAAAAGTATCAGTATCTTGTACATAGTATCACAGAAAAGTGTAAAAAAAAATATATATATATATTTGGCTCTTTGCGCATTGTAAAAGTATTATTATATAAGTATTATAACAAATATATTAACTAAAAGTAAAATAAGTATAATCAAATTACATTCGAAGGGATTATGAGACTCAGACTCGCGACACTCGCAAGGGGTCCATAACCTTGAACGCAGGGAATATAACTTTACACGTCAAATGCATGTACCCATTACGTCAAACATTATCTCATTTACGTCATTAAAGCCATATTCAAGCCCTTCAAGTTACACAACTTAAAAGATTAATATCCGACATATTTCTGAAAATGATATAAAAAAACACACCCATAAAACTTTCAGTTATTTGTAGTACTAAAATGCAGTTTTTATGACAACACGATAAACATTCATGTGGCCATATTATAACGTCTAAACAGTATGTAAAGAAGTAATTTCAACGGTAATCTCAAAAATTCAACACAAAGTATATTTAATATAAAATATCGTAAATTCCTCAATCCCACATATAGTAGTCCATAACCGTCTTCTCTCCTCCTCTACGTTTACGCATCCTCCGTGCTCCAAGATTAATCTCCATCGATTAATCGAAGCGTACGAATCCGTTCTATTCAAATATTATAAACGACATAATTATGTTTTTTTTTAAATTGAATGCGCGATAGCGACTGACAGTATAGTGCAGGGAGTTAATCAGTCTGTTTATAGAATAGAAAAATATAGTTTGTCGATTATGTTCCCTCTTTGAACGATATATTTAAACAGTGTTAATTTTCTAGAAGTTTTCAAATTTTTTCTCAAAAAATACAGAAAAATACTATAATAAGCTATACATTTTAGCGAATTTTATTGATAAATTATATTATTTATCTTAGAGCTCTTAAATATGAAAGCCCTTAAAAAATTAATGACATAATAAGTGATATTTAAAAAAAACGAAAAATTACAGCAAAGAAAAAAGCATCTTGAAAAAACCTTTTTCCCAAAATTTCGAAGAATTTTTGTGGGTTAAAAACATTATATAAACATCTCGCAGAACATCGAGCAGAATTGGTATGATTAAAATCTATTCTATCTAGAAATGACGAAAGACAAATGTTGATTGTTGTAAAATATAAAATTGACCTTTGATGATGAATATATCAAGATATAAATAATCCTCGAGACATTTAAAATCAATATAAAATGTCACTCATCAATATTTGGATAAAAGCAAACAATAGAATTTGCTTGTGTTTTTATTAAAAAATTATATATAAATTTTATAATTAATTAGTACTCTATTTTTTAAAGAAATAAAATGAGCATGACACGAATAATCCTATTGTAAATCAGAGAATTAAAATACATTTAAACAACTTTTTAGTATTCTATTAAAAAATTAGAGATATTTTATAATCACGATAACCTTTGTGGCGATCTCATTGTAAACAAGCGTACAAATGCAAACAATAAAATGTTACATTTCATCCAATTTTTATTTCGATGTATTTTTTAAATTTATTAGTTATTAGGAAATTATAAAAAATCAGAATTTTCCTTAAGAATTACAAAAGAAATAATCTCTCTTTTTCTCAAGATACTTTCATCAAAATAACATTCTAATTTAAGCAATTCAAATCTAATGCTTCACAAAAAATAGAGATTTATAATTGCGGTAATTTTTGCCACAATCTCATTGTAAATAAGCGTACAAAAGTAAACAATGAAATGTCACATTTGAGACAGATCTTGTGTATTTTTTAAATTTATTAGAAAATTATAAAAGATCGAAATTCCGGAAAAGTTACAAAAAGAATAGTCTCTTTTTTGCAATTCTTTTATTAAAATATTTTTTAAATTTAAATTATTTTTTAAATTTATTAAAATATTTTTTAAATTTATTAAAATATTTTTTAAATTTAAGTAATTTAAATCTAAGACTTCACAAAAAATAGAAATGTTTTAAATTGCTTGCGTATAGTGGTCTCACATTTTAATCCTTTTAGAGACATAATTAAATGGCTCAGTAGATTTTTATAAAAACATATATTTCTATATTTTTCTAATCGCTGATTACGAATCTGAAATCAAATTTGAAGAAGTCACAATATGATAGATCCAAGATATTTGCCGTCAATGAAAAAAATTGTGAAAAACTAAATTTTTCGCAACAATCTTATTATTTATAGATTTGTTAGGTTATTGATTATAAATTGATACCAGACTAAAATTTCTACCTATCTTACTTTTCTCGCAAAAATAGACAATTGTTTATTTATTTATAAAAAAAGGAAACCTACAAAAAAATTGTAAAAATTACATATGATATTAGAAAATATTAAAAATGTTCAGTAATTTTGTAGCTTCCTATTTTCACGCGTATCGTCAGGGATTAATTAAATTAAAAAAAAAAAACGCTATTTTAAGGGGATCCTGGAGTGCCTTTGAAATTTGATCAAGGTTGATAATGTAGAGTCATTCATGCACATCATTAATGAGATTTCATATGTACTTCTTGTATAGATTTAAAAATTCTTTTCCAGAATTAAAGTACACATATTAATCACATAATATCAATCTATGAATTGAATTTCATATTAAGAAAGAACAAAATTTTTCTCATATTGCTCTACTTATCAACTTTTTACGCGTATATAATCTATATTTTCGTTTTCTCATTTTCCAATTTGCGGAATACAAATCTTTTTTTCTAGGCTTCTAATCTTATTTGTAATTGCACGATATTGTTCCTGAAAGTTTTTTCTAGAAGGCAACGGGACCATTTTATACATATAAACTGTAGATTTTTTGTATAAAGCAAATATTGTCATTAGTGACTAATAAATAACTTTTTTTTTTAATTTATCAAAACAAATCGTACGTCGCTCCCTTTATTTTTGTGCGTACTTTAATCATGTAAAAGAATTTTGCATTTTGTTATTCCAATTTAAAGATCCAAGTTCGCAAAAAAATATCGGTAACTCTATCACTCCAGGATCCCCTTAATTTGCTCGTAATAATTGTTAATTATATTATAATAAATAAAAATATTAATAAAACACAAAGGACAAGAAATGTCTAGAAGTTAGAAAAATAAAAAGGTACGATTATTTCCAAATTGACGATTTCAGAACGCCCTGTATAATCCCAATGAGATCAATCGAGCGGCTAACTAATAATCTCAACGAGGAAGAAAAAGGGGGAGAGCTCAACGAAAGAGAGACGAGAACTAGAAATTAGAAATCGCGAGTTAATCGCGACTAACTCGATCGTCGCCGTACGTCGGGGGTGCGCAATCGTATCCTCGTTGCGAGAGTAAACAGACAACACTGTTTGCGCGTCGGAATACGAAATCATTCCGATTTTCATTCTCTATTTACGTCTCTCGCGCGCGCGCGGGCGCGCGCGAGAGAGGGAGAGAGAGAGAGGAGCAAGGCACCCGACGTTACGACGCGTGTACTACGTACATGTTACGAGATGTATCGCTCGTTTGTCATAGTGTCGACCCGACTACGAGAGGACCGTTCGTTTATAAAAGCAAAACACACGAGTCCGAAAGCCGCTGCTACTGCTGGTGGGGCGCCGCCGAGCAAAGCAGTTGCGGAGCTGCGTCGCCGATAGGACAAAAAAAAAACTCCCTGGCACACTCGCGTGTGCCGCGAAGAAATTGGCGATAACGCGACGAGAGCAACGAATTCGCGACGATGACAGCGCGCGAGAAACGGTCGAGAGCGAAACACTATGGGCTCTCTCCGCTCCATTTTTCAGAGATAAAACCGTGAAGGAGAAGTTCGGTCCCGTCTCACGTTCAGACACCTTCAGAGAGAATCTTTCTGGAAGTGACAATTGGGAAGAGGACGGGTACAAGTACGATAAAGACAGAGACACGAATTTTTCAACTCAGCAATGCGGGACAAATAAGAGAGCGAGAGAGAGAGAGAGAAAGATAGAAAAGGAGGGGGGGAGGAGGAAAACGAGAGACACACGAATACGGCGATGAAATCACACGGAAAGGTCGGGAAGACCCGTTCCGTTCGTGTGCCGTGCGGCATACTAAAGTGCCCGCCGACGCCACGCCGGAGGGCGTATCGATTCGGACAAAACAATTGTGGCCAAGTCGCGGCCCCGTCATCATCATCGTCGTCGTTGTCGTTGTCGTTGTCGTTGTCGTTGTCGTTGTCGTTGTCGTTGTCGTTGTCGTTGTCGTTGTCGTTGTCGTTGTCGTTGTCGTCGACGTCATCGTCGTCGGTCGTAGCGACTCGACGTTACGCATTTGCTACCGAGGTCGTGTAGAGTCGCCGTGTAGAGAATCTCTATAGTCACCGCCCAACAGCTCTCGGTTGTCCTCGTCGCAGTCCCCGTCCTCGTCCTCGTCTTCGTCGTCGTCGCAATCGGAATCGCTAAACGCAAAGAGGTTCACGATGCATGGAGTTTTTCCTACCGTATGGGGTAACACTCCCGCGTAGCTGTCATGCCTCCAACACGTCGTGCTGCGCCCGTGTGTCCTCCGTACGTACGTTGTGTATGTGTGTGTGTACGTACGTACGTATGTATGTATATGTATATGTGCGCGAGCGCGGCCGTAGAAGTGCGAGAGCAGAAGCCACGGCGATATCGAGACCAGCGGGCGGCGGACACGCGCGCGGCGCAGTATATAACGCTATACGCGCCGACCGAACGAACGAACAGCCGAAAGCGTTACGAAGGAGGAAACACTCGTGTGCACACACGACGTACGTACGCACGCACGCATGTACGCGCGCCGCGCTCTTTTTATCGCCTCGACAACGCACTCTCGCTCTTTCGCTCTTGGAGCGCGCGGCGCATCACTCACTCGCGCACGCACGCACGCACGCACGACGCACGCACGCACGCACGCACGCACGCACGCTCACTCGCTCGCTCGCTCCCACGCGAGACCTCAGGGGAGCGAGAGACCAACACCGCGAGTCTCTCCGCGCACTCGTAGACACAACACCACATCCAACGGCGACGCACCACCAACTGAATTCTAACCGACCGAGCAAGACTCTCGGAAGCGAAACGCGCGGCGCGGCGGATTGGAGGGGGGAACGTCGGCCGCAACGTGGGGGAACTATCATTCCCGTGGTGAGACGAAGGGTAGGGTTGGGAAGGCGTGCGCACAGGGGAGGGGAGGACGCGTATCGCAGGTGCGGACGCTGCGCGTCAAGTACCACGGTTCGGGAATTCGAGGGGGCTCTTTCAACTGGCATTGTTTGAAAAGAGAATATTGCGAGATCACGTGGACGAGGATAAAATTTATATGACTTATCACAGGAACTCGCGAGAGAGGCAAGCAATCCGAAAATTCTGAAAATTTTAAAACATTGTGCGCAAGTAGAACAGTTCTTTCCTAACACGAAACTATTTTTTGATTTTACAAGTTACACTTTGAGGGGGTAAAACATGCCTTCGAAGAAAAATCGTTTTTTTTTTCCTTTCCCGGACAAATATCTTCGAAGTTATAAAAATAGAAAAAATTTTGTTAAACAAATGTTAAACGGTTTTAAGAGTACTTTAAAGTTATGAAGAAAATTTTTTTTTGTTTAACAAAATATCGTTCCCTTTATTCCATTTTTCATTCTAAATTTCCGAGTTGCCTAACCTCTCTTGTCAGTGCACTTCGTAAATTGTATAATTTTCACCCTTGTTTATTGTAAAAAAATGTGCGTACTCAAATACGCTTGTAATTTTACATACTCTTTTTTTTTACAGTACAGAACTATAGATACGATTCAAATTTGTCTATATTCGGATATTGCAATAATAAAATCATAAAATTACCTAATCCAAATACCACAGAAATAAACAGAAGTTCATAGAGAAATCATTTTAAAATAATATTTGCAGAAGTAGAAGAATACATGAATTCTTGAGGAGTTAACCATAATTAGTTTACCTTGAAGTATTCCTTAAAATTCATTGTAATGAACACCTCACAGTTTATTATTTGAAATATTTTGAGTATTCGTCAGGAATTACTAGAGTGGATAAAAAAAAGAATATACTAGAGTTTGGATAATTTCAATTACATTTTAACAGAGATACCATCGCTTAATAAATGCTAATTTGTATTTTTATACACGCTAAATATAATTAGCAAACCAACGCACATAGAACTAGGTGCATTTAGAGATGCGTGCTGATTAACGCTATCAAAGTGCTCTCGAACATGCTTGAGCGTAATCATCTATTCTCTCCTTCGCATTTGCAAAATCGAGCCCTTTCATGCTAATAATATACCGTGCGTATTATCCATGTTTTCGAGTTAAATCCATGCAATACCCATTGTTGAATACAAGGCAAAGCGGAAAAAATATTTCATTGAATAGTGTAAGTACCGTAGATTCTAACCTCAAAATAGTCTTATCCCTAAACTCTTCAACTAGGGTTATTCATGTCCTCCCCATTTCTAACAATCGTTAGTTCCAAAAAACCAGCGGTCATGGAATAATTCTTCCCATCTCTAGAAAAAGATCTTGTGGTAGAGAACTTGAAGAAAAAAAATTCGAGCCTTAGCTCACTTACAAGGGAATCTCGCAAACCCGAAAATTCGGATTTTAATGAAACTTGGGGTGATTTTAATAAACGTAGGGGTAAATACATGAATTTAGACATTTTTCGTTTGGACTTATAAACGATTTAAAGGGTTGAAACCACTCTTCAAAAGTTGAAGGTTTTTGCCTTTTCTCGATGTATCTCGTAAACTAAACAAAATATCAAAAGATGTTTTATACAAAAGTTTTACAGCATAAGTATCTCTATTTAACAATGCTATTTATTTTTTAAATAAAAATTTTTTTTTAATAAAAACTTAGTTAAATAAAGGTATTTATGCTGTAAAATTTTTGTATAAAACATTTTTTGATATTGTTTTAATTTATGAGATACATCTAGAAAAGGCTAAAATGTCTTTGAAGGGTGGTTTCACCTCTTTAAACGTTTATAAGTCCAAACAAAAAATTTCTAAATTCATGTATTTACCCTCTCTACATGTATGCCAAGTTTCATTAAAATCAAAATTTTCGGGTTCGCGAGGTTTCCTTGTTAGTTTTAAAACGATAAGTCATTAATGTCGTGTGCGGAACTAAAAAACTCTGGTTGAAAAAGACTACGTTAGTGTTATGTATAAATAGCAAAAAAATTTTTTTCATGAAAATGTATTTTTCTGTATAATTTACAAATATTTTAAATATTTTTGTTATTTACAAAAATTTTTGCACAGAGATACATAACAGAATACAGGGCGGCAAAGAAAGTTTTGAATTTTTTTCTAAAAAATAATTTTGAGAATACAAATTCGTTCTTTGTTATTTAGAAATTTGTTTCTGACAACCTGAAAATCCTACTGTATTTAAAAATTAAACTTGATGCCACGAAATTAAGTATTTCTATTTAATTAATTATCTCTTTTTTTGCTTATTTGCGCTACAGCTTTAGCTTTAGCTTTAGCTTTAATTTGCGCCTTTGCGCCCCTAAACTTTAAATTTCATCCATTGGTTTGTGAGTTATAAGTTTTTAAAGAAAACACGCAATAATGTATGTTTCTCAACAGATAGTTGTTATAAAAGAATATTTAAATAATTTTCAAAATTATTTTTACATTGATTTTTAGTGAAAGATATAAAGAGATTATAAACATTTTTGAATTTTTTCAAAATTATTAATAACGGTAAAAACGCACTGAACAAAATACCCTGGTTGGAGGGATTAAGGTTGCGGAAAAAACATTGGAGAGATTAATATATAGAAGGAGGGTTAATATATAAGAACGTTTCACGTTGATTTTTGTATCAAATCAATATCTTTTCGATCAATCATTTCTCACTGGAATACTGTCGATTTCAATGTTTTTATATTTAAAAAATGATTAATTATTATTAATCATTTCTCTGTTCACAAATGCTTTTCTTATTGCATTCAAAAAGGATATATTGTTAATATAAATAATAATTCTGTATAAATACTTTGAAAAGTTCTGAGAAATTCCAATCATGGTACATGTAACTTTTTATGTCTTCTTCTACGAATTCCCAAGAAATTACAGTTTATTAGAAAGGAAGAAAACTTTATAAAATCTTTTAGAATGAACCATGCTATCTAAGAAACGATTCGAATTTTGAAATAATGTATTATATAAACAACCAAATCTATTCGAATTTGCGAATTTGTTAATTAATATTTGCAGCCCATTTTTGAGCATGTACGAATAATTTTCACGAATGACAGTTTTGTATGCGATCGGCTAACAATAATCGAGAAACTGTCATTTTGCAGTATTCACAAAAATAGAACAAGAAACTAATAGTCAGGTTAGGTTAGGTTAGGTTAGGTTAGAATTTATTTCCTGACTTTTTCTCCGAAAGAGAGAGACAGTTGAAGATGACTAGAAAAATTCCTGAGAGACATTGTTACAATCGAAAAAATTATTTGTAAAGTGATTGATATTCCTTTATAAAAAGAATTTGATATAAATTTAAACAAATATATTTTACTTGCATGAAAAAAAAATGTTTTAGATTTTTAAGAAAAATTTATTCATTTTTATTCAATAACAATTTTTATGAGAAGAAAAAATATTGAAGTAAATCAACAATATTTATAAATAAAAACAATTTTTTTTAAGCTATTATTATCAAAACAATAACTAACTAATAACTAAATAATAACTAACTAATAATTAAATCAAATACTAAAACTTCATATATATATATATATATATATATATATATATATATATGTGTTATATTTTACTAATAAAATTTAAAAAATTATCACTCTCTAAATTGCAATTAGAGTATTTTTACTGATTTGGTATACTTGTAACTGTGATAATTAGCGAGTATTCACTGACTTTTAATGATTTTTACTTCAGAATTAGTGTATAATCACTAAACGATCAGTGTATTTATTTCACTAATTGGCAAGTTATGTACCGCTGAAATTAGTGTATTTTTACTGATTGTAATTTAGAGAAATTTTTTTAAGGAAAATTTTATATTTTTTTATCTTTTGTTGAGAGTCGAGAACAACAAGATCATTATTGATTGGTTCCATAAAGATACGTTTTCGGGAAGATATTTGTCGTTTTTCTCGCATCATCTCCGTTGTCACAAAATAGGAACAATTTATAGTCTAATAGATAGAGCAGTTATGTTATCAGATCCATATTTTTGGTTAAAAAAACCTCGAATTTTGCATCAATATATTATTGGACAATGGTTATCCATTGAATCTTGTTTTTCATGAAATTAATAACAGACTTAAGAAACATTTCAGTAATCAAGTGGAACTCACAGACCGTCAAATTAATCAGGCTACAACGAAAAGTCAACGCATAAAGAAAAAATATTTTGTATTACCTTATATTAGACATTAGTTTCGAAGTTTAACATTTTTTAACACAGCTGGTTTTTAATCGCGGTTATAATTATATAATGTTTATTGAATAAATTATATTGTTATTAGTAAGATTTGTCTTGGCTCGATATTGACCTGTTATCGTATTATTTTTGTGTTATATTTTTTCTTATATAATATATATATATATATACGTATATATAATATAATAATTGTTGACTTTTTTCATGTACACGTCTTACTTTATATCGCGTTTTATTTTAATTACCCTCAAGTTAATGTGTCATTAAATCAA
The DNA here is from genome assembly GCF_013373865.1 of Monomorium pharaonis. Classification (NCBI taxonomy): domain Eukaryota; kingdom Metazoa; phylum Arthropoda; class Insecta; order Hymenoptera; family Formicidae; genus Monomorium; species Monomorium pharaonis. The sequence continues at coordinate 21,070,657 of NC_050470.1, read as the reverse complement.
ACATATCACCATTCGTGGAATTATAGGACGATATATTTAATGACTTTGATGGTGGATAAATTTAGCGGTTCTCGTCGATACTCGTGGGAACTGAGCGGCGAGATCGCTAGAAAGTAGAATACTATATATGTATACGTAAAAGCGATATTACACCCCAGTCGAATTGTGGAGGCCGCAATGGCGCAACAATTGGAACAGACGCTACAAACTCCCTTATCCAAGTTATTACCGAAATATATCTCCACTCGATATATGTACACATATTTACCATCGCTGATGCAAATAACACGCCACACAACCGTTCTATTGTCAAACCGTGCAATGTTACCGGATCCAAAACTCCATAAATCATATGCTACATGCCAGTTAATCATAAATTAATTAGTAGGTAACGGAAATTATTATTAGCAATTTTATAATTAGCGCCATTTCATTTTCGAATCCAACATTCCCAATTTTAAGTCGTTATTTTTCTTTACATTTTTTGTTACATTAGATGATATCGTTCCAATCGAATTATTTTGTTTCATTCAAAGCTATTATATGTATAAATTCCAATCCAGGAAAAGGACTAGAATAGATAATAAAGATAAATTAAAAATCGATTTTTATTGCGCGAGAAAAAGTAAACTGATGTTCCGTTACTCCGGAAATTATTCATTTCCAAAAAGTTTATTTCATAATCAATTTAGAAGTGAAGCGCATTTTTAGATCAATCGCTAAGTTATCCCGTTTTAAATGTAAATATGAAAATTCCGACTTTGTTACTTTCAAAATTATATATCATAGTCTATTATCTCTCTCTTTGTTTTAGGTGACATACAAAATTTCGCGACTTTAGTTATAAAATATTCTACAACATAAAATAATCATAAAACAAATACCGCACACAAATACAAAATTTTTAAGACATAATAAAAAAATCTGTCCTTTTACCCTGCACGTTATGTTGCAAAAACAATACGTGAATAAATATATTTTTTATAGAAGCTATTGATATTTTTCATTGTAACTCTATTGATATCACATGAACCAATTTTATGTAACGATAAGAGTTATGTATTATTACCGTAGATCAATGGCTTAATTACTGACAATGTCCTAAATACTATAGAAATCAGATCTTAAATGCTTTTTTAATTAGAAGATTTCAATTTTACTTTTAATCAAATTATAATAAGACCTTAATAATTCGCGTAAAATCAAGTACAATGTATAAATAATTTATATATTTAGAAAAATCACATTTAAGATCAAATTTCCAGTATTTAGTGTTATTTAATAATGTTTGGATCTATCGTTCGCATTGTACGTAAGGAAATTAAAAACAAGCAGCATTGATGTTTTAAGATAGATACAGAAACTTTAGAGATTTTTCTTTATTTATAAGTAACACAAAACTATTTTTCTCAGATAGACAGCGCGATGGATACTTTTCACATTGCGGACCGATCCCGGACCCCGAAAGGCTCTCTCTTCCATCCCTACGAATACAGCCCTGGGACGCCACGGGGCTTAATATCTCTACGAGGGTAACAGAGAGGATGGAAGATAGGGGCGATCTTACGGGAGGGAGTGCTGATGTTGAACCATAAGCGCGGCGAAGGGACCGTCGAAAGGAAGAGAGGAGAAAAAGAAAGGGAAAAAAGGTAGGACCTACTCTGGAAAAGAGAGAGCGCCGTTGAGCGCCGTGCTGGCGAGTGAGGGCCCCTACCTCCGAAAGGCCGCACCCACACGGGTCCATACGATCCGGGGAACACCGCTGACACAGCCCTGAAGAAGCTGCCGAGTAAATACACTCTGTGACGCGCCCGTCCGCGCGAAGGATACCTTGAAGATACCGATGAAGCGACTATTTGAAATCGCTATCGTTTCGATGAGATTAGGTTCCCGCGTGGCCGCGACACGATTTTTATCCGCGGTTATTTAGACACAGCGTTTTTCATTTATAAAACTTGCTTCACGAATTCAACTTCCCTAAAATTACATTAGTTTTCAATCCTTGATCTCTTACTTCATATAATTAATATCTTGTCTAGGAAAAATCAGCGGTTTTTCTTTCTCGTAGACTATAGCAAAAATAATGGCAAAGAATCGCGCAGGAAAGCAAATGGGAAGAAAAAAAAGTCAAGAAAGAATTATGTGAATACAACCTTTGAACTGAACAAAATAAAATTCATAAATATTACAAAGTTCAAAATTTAGGATTGTAAATACGCTTCAGATTTGTTAATACTTTAGAAATAATAAACTCGACTTTTTGGATATCCAAATTATCCGGATGATTTGAATTTTAATTGAAGAACCACGTATCTGAATTTATAAATTTATTAACTCGGATCTATTATCTATTACCTACTACAAGAAATAAAACAGACAATTATCTGTGAAATGTAAAGTATTTCAAACTCGATTGTAATTTTTAACAGAAACAATTAAAATTAAAAAAAAATGCAATTATTTTTTGTATTGCTTACATTATTTTAATTGAAGTATACAGTAATTTTTTATCAAAACTGAAAAATGTTAACTAAATTTATTTAAATTTTTGTATAAATTTTGTTTATTTTTCTCACTACATAATTTTATACATAGGACATTCAATACTAAGTGAGACAAAAGTATCTATGCAAAATTTATTAAGTGAAAATAAGACGTTTGAAGGCTTTAAATTTCATGTGTACTTTATTAAAAAACATGTTTTTTTTTTCATTTAAAATTGTTACTCTAATATGGCGGTTAGAGTAGAAGAAAAACTTATTGAAAGTATTTAATTCATTGATCAGGTGGTCGAAAATTCACACAATTTATTCAAAACAAATTAATATATTTTGTTGATTAAAAGAAATGTTTGTTAAAATATTTGCATAGAAACAGAAAAAAATAATAATTACAATTAAAAAACAAATGTTAAATAAAGAAATATTTAGTTTATTGAAAAGTTTTCCTATTAAATTTAAAAGATCAAATATAATATCAAGAATTAAATAAATTTGTTTTGTAAATTAAAAAATGTTATTTAAAAATCTGTATATTTTTCAGACTATTTTTGATCAACATAACATTTAAAATAGTCAAATAATATTTAAACTAATTATAAAATTATTGAACACGTATTCATATGCTAGTAAAGTATTTAATATATTACACTGTCAAAAGACACATTATTTACTTTTATTTTTCATTTTATGAAGCTCAATTTTGGGATTTATTTCAAAACGTTATTATAATTTCCTAAAAACATCGAAGAGGCTTATAATGCTGCATCTTTTTTTTATTGATTTTTTAATTATGAGAAACTTCTCTGTGCCTAATATTGATAATGTCGCGTATAACTTAATTGATTTTAAATTATTTAATTGCTTAAATAAAAGAACTCTTTAACATAAAATTCTAATTCTTTTACTATAAATAAATTATTTATTTATAATTATAAAACGATTTATTTAGACTTTTATTTTTTAAATACATATATTCTTATTCAACTGCAATTTTTATATTTAAAAGTTTATTTTTTATTTTTACATTTCAATATTACAAATTAAAGATATCTTCTTTAATTAAAAGGTTTAAATTTAAAAAATTACTTTATATATTTAAAACATAATTTTTTGATCATATAAATATTTTCTTAAGGGAATGCTGGAATTGTCTGTTTTACTGATTGAACACTAATTATTTTCGGATAAGCTTGGTTCTTAATGGATTTCATAGAATTGTAAATTCTTCTCCAGAATTAAAATATAGACAATAACAAACGATGGCTAACTGCAAGTTCATGTAAAAAACGAAAAAAATGAGAAAATTATACTTTTGTGCAGCCGTCTCGTGACTTTAATCTGCAGCACTAATTTTTAAAGACTATACGTACAAAATAACTGTTATGCACCGTTGTCATTACAGGAAAGAATAATAATGTGCTTCCAGAAATGAGCTAAAAGCTTTTGGTATAAGAGAATAATTTATCTGAAAACTTCATATGTGTGAATGCAGATTCGGAAGAAGTCGATAAGTAGAGTAATATGAAAAAATTTTTTTCGTTCTCGATATAAAATCCAATTTGATATTAATAGATATTAAGATTGATATTAATATGTGTACTTTAATTCTGGAAAAGAATTTCCAAATCTATAAAAGAAATCTCATTAATGATGTGCACGAATGATTCTACATTATCAACCCCATGATCAAGTTTGAGAGGCAGTCCAGCATCTCCAAATCTAACAAACAAATCTAACATATTTTTTTTTACTTAAGAGAAAGAAATTCAAAGAATTACATTTGTTTTAATAAATATTTTTCTCAGTGTTGAAGCAAATTGTTTATTCGTGTTTATTCGCGCTTGTTTACTTGTTTTAAATCCGGTTTAACGCATGCGCCTTTTCAATTCTACTAACTCACGCTATGATGGTTTATTCACTGTGAGGAAAAATCTGAAATAAACAAAATTTATTCTGCATTGTAAAAATAACTATGTAAAATTACATGAACAAATGTAAAATTTATACAATTTATGCGGTGTGTTGTATTACCGTGTTCAATTATAAATTTAATGGAATGTATAATTTTCATGCATTTGTCGTTCATGTAGTTTTCCATTGTCCATTTTTTACAGTGCATAAAAAAAAGTATGGATTCGTGCGGAGCCGCGCCGCGTGATCGTTAAGCGGCTCTCGGCCAGAACTCGCAAAACAATGTCGAGAGCGAGAGACTACCGCGTGCGCGCACGTTCGCTTTTCAGCTCCGCGGACGCGAGGCAAAATTCATTCCCGGGAATTTTTATCCGCGCTGTTATCGGCGTTGAGAATCTCTTCTACTCGAAATTATATCTCGTATCGTAATATCACGTATACGAACTGCCGTACTACGCTCACGCGGCCGCCGCTGCGCAGCGCTGCGTTCTCTCTCGTCGTAAACGAGACCAGACGCTCAAAGGCCAGACGCGCTATCATGGCCGAGCACACTGAGCGCGCTGATAACTCCAAGTTAAGCCAAAATCAACACGCCGCGCTGCTGCGGGTCGAGTACCGCGCGACGCAGCTGCTGCTGCGAGTGCGTCACGTCGGGTGACAAAGCTCAAGATGCTGTCTCTCTCACACACACACACACACACACACTCTTACGATTCGTTTATAGACATAGCGTATTAAGCGGTTCATCAAATTCGATATTGATAGAAAAGGTCGCTTCTTCTTTCTCCTTTCCCCGGACATCCGTCCTTATAAAAACGCGCATGCTGCGCTTTAAAGAAAAGCTACTTCTGCGTTAAAAGGAAAAGGAGGCGTCTCCCCCTCCTCTCTACACTTTTCACCGCTTGCCGCGGTTTTATTCTATACCTTTCGTAGCGTTTCTCATGATGTCTTCTCCCTCTCCGTTTTTCCCCTGCTCACTCTCTCTCTCTCTCTCTCTCTCTCTCTCTCTCCCGTCCTCTCTCTCGCCTCTCGCTCTCTCTCTCTCTCTCTCTCTCCTCTCTCTCTCTCTCTCTCCTATCTCTCTCTCTCTCTCTCTCTCTCTCTCTCTCTCTCTCTCTCTCTCTCTCTCTCTCTCTCTCTCTCCCCCCCTTCCCTCCCTTCCTCTCTCCCTCTCTTTCTTTCTCTCTTTACCGAAATCCCAGACGGGAAAGTGAGTTTCAGAACATGACTGTTAATTTTACGCAACGAGCGCACGGTCCGCGCTCGGTAGGAACGAGTTCTCCCTTCGCTCGCTACCTCGTGTGTTTATCGGAGATCCCGGATCGATAACCGAGTTTTCCGACTGGTCGACGGTTCTCGTTGGTTTCTAGTCTCTTCATGCAGACTTTAGTTTTATTGAGATATTGTGCCGATATAGCACAGAATATAACAACATTCCAGCAGTTTTGCAACAACATTGTGCAATATTTGAACAATATTGCACAAAGATTGCAAAGTTAAAAATGTTCTGTTTTGTATGGGTAATGCCGTAACGGATGACGTGAGCTCCAATTTCGTTCGTGTCCTGAATGCACGATGCATTTTCAGCGATTAAAACCGATAAGAAAATACATCGACAAAATTAACCTGATTAATAATACAATATAAAGGGGAAAATGCGCAGGTGTGTGTGTCCTAGTATCACTCCCTTCTCTTCCGTATTCCATTGTCGTCACGCACGCAGAAACATATTATAGTCACCCGCTATACCTTGAAAGAAAGACAAGCAAAACGTCTCGGGGATATATTCTTACTTCCCGATCCCGACGCTATTTATTCGTGAGCATTATAGAAAAATTGGGCAGATCTACGCACGTAAGATCTCCTCGAGAAAATCTATGTCTATGTGCAAGATCGCGTGCGAAATAATGCGGATTTCGTGCCGTTTACGGCGAGAGAGAGGATAAAAGCTTCGCTTTGTGTTCCCGATGATGATACATCGATGGGGACGTAGAAAAGCATCTTACAAGATAACAGTTACAATATTGTGCGTTAAGATATTTGTGATGTCGCGCCTTGTGTATGCGTTCTCCAGTGACAAATAATATAGTTCGTTTGTCAACATTTTAAATAATCGAGCCATGCACTGAGTTTCACAAAGTATATGCGAAAGGGGGACAAAGATGAGAATCGAAAGGAGGTAGGTAGAGAAGGCGAGCGAAGAGAGATAGCAGAGAAGCAAGAAAGATAAAGCGGGATGCAGACGGATAGGGTTGCTCCACTCTGTATCAACTATGCACCCTTATCAATTGGAAAATTGGCGCGCGCAATGGGAACGGAAGAGGAGGGGAAAGACTGTATCGCGTACGAACGAGGGTGACGGTGTAATGTAAGGACGGTGAGCATGAGAGAAACAGGGAGGGAGAGGACCAGTGCCGGATTTACCGTTAAACCGCCTTCGAGCCCGGTTATTGAAAGCTACCAGAGAAGTAACATTTTACGGAACTCTACATATCGTTATTTTTTCTTTCGTATTATCGACATTAATGATTTTATATGATTAATCTCTTATAAATTAATTTTCAACGCTATTGATGTAGAAATTTAACGTATTTTTGTTATTGTGAGTAAAGATAAAAGATATATCATATTTATAGTAACGCAAAAACGTGAAATATTACAGCAAAATAATTTGTTAGTAAATGAAATAGCAATTAAAATAGTTTTCGAAAAAAAAAATTTTAAGTACAAGTCACAGAATAAGGTTTCTGAAAATTAAAATCCGCTACTGGTGAGAGGGAGATAAAGAAAGAGAAGAAAGGAGAAAAAGTGGTCAAATAGAAAGGGAGCAAGTTGAGTTTACGTTTTCGGAACAGGGCCGTATCGATAAAAGAGTATCTCCGTTAATAATAGGCGATGAAATTTTTCTTGCTAGCAGAGAGAGCCACGTTCGCCGACGAGTGACATCGAAGATGTTGCCGTGTCGACGACCCGCATCGTCTATGCACCCTTGTGAATTGGAAAATTCCGCGCTCTCTAGCCTAGTCGAGAGACTCGTCGACACGGAGAAAAGTACTCGTAGAAAAGACAAGGACACACTTGGCAAACAACCGGAAAAGGGACAAGGAGAGAATTCAGAGAAAAAGAAAGAAGCAACATATAGAAAGAGCAAGAGAAGATAAAAAAAAACACAAATTAACATTCTCTACTATTGCGTGCATTCTCTATTATTGCGTGCACTAACAATTTACAACAATGACAATTCTTAACGTGCAATTCTTGACGTCCTTATATATTTTATTTTACTAGAATTATTCTTTAATGTCAATAAATTCAATTATTGAGTATAGAAGCTTACATTGACGCACGTATCTACACATTGTTCAAATAGTTTAAATTGCAGTTAAAACATGTTTCTTATTTTTTATTTTCAAAATTTATTTTACGAATCTCGCTACATTTTTAATCCCTTGTAAAATTAAAAAAAATTATCCTCACAGTCGCCTAAGAAAAGATCTATTCCAAATTCTGTCGTCAAAATTCAGAATGCAAAAGGTGGAACACCTTATATCTCGAAAGAGAGCGAGAGAAAGAGACGGAGAGTATGGGAGTATATAAAAAAAAGAGGGACATAGAGCGAAGGACTGATAAGGTTGCGCGAAGCGCATGCGTCACTCATCGTGGGCGTCGGAAACGTGTTGACACACGAGAGAAACCGAGAGCGAAAGAGGAGGGAGTCGAGAGAGAGAGAGGGAAGAAGAAAGATAGAACGTCGCGTGTGGCTCTAATGCCAGGACGCCCGTATATATGTATGCGCCGTCTCTCGATGCGGTTCCCATGCTGCGGGTCCCGTCTCTATCGTCGCCATCGGTCCTCGCGAGAGAGATCTGACGGCAGAGTCGCGCGTTGCCATAACCACCGCGCGACGAGTACCGGAGATCACGGAGATCCACGTTCGATCGATTGCGACGGGCGACGAGCTAATAAGGGGGAAATTATTGCGCGGGTTTAGAGCAGTGTACTCTCTCGCCCAGCGGCGAACCGTTCAGGGCCGAGGATCGAATCGCAGGATCCCTCGAATTCGGCGAACCACCGTAACTGTCCACCGTATCATATCACAAAAATAAAGAAAGAAGAAATATATACCGAGGCTTAGACAGTCAGACATTGCAATTAACGCGATTGTAAAATAATTAAGAATTTCGTAGATGCGGCGAATTTCCTATTCTATTTCTAAATTTATTTTACATCTATTCACATAACTACATTTCTATATGTAGCTATGAATAAACAGGAATCAATAGGCATTTTTCACTTTTTATGAATCGACCCACATAAAGTGTTCTCATCTTCCGCGTTTATCAGAGAATCAATTCGCAGAAAGTGAAGAAAAAAGAACATCTATTAAATTTTCTATTAAAAGGCGGTTTTACTATTGAAGTCAATAACGATACTATATATTTTTTTATAATTTTTACTACGGCCAATAACTTGAAATTATTAACATTTTCGATAAGAAAATCAATTGCCGAATTAATTAAATATTAGAGATCTTATCGGTTTGATTATATTATTAACACAAAAGTTATATACTAAAAGTTTTATACCCCAAAAAAACTTTGATGTGATTTTTCTCTCAGTCTTCGTAAAGTTGGGTCATTGTCGCGTGTCAAGCGTCTCGTATGCGCGTTCAGAGAATTCGTTTCAGAGACAGGTGAGACTTTGAAGGAAGGGCAGAAAGAGAAGATGGGGAGAAGGAGGAGAGGGTGGATGCGCAGGTCGACTTCGAAGGGAACGTCGCTTCGAATAATTCTGGGACGGTATTCATACCGTCTTGCGGGTGCTTTGTAATTTCAGAGCGTCGTGCAGGACCGTAACTATCGTGCTGTAAAAGAGTGCGAAATAATGGAGGTCTATTTTATGTTCTCTCTCTCTCTCTCTCTCTCTCTCTCTCTCTCTCTCTCTCTCTCTCTCTCTCTCTCTAATTTAGAAGAAAATCAGGAAAATCAACGAATATTTCATAATTATACACATGGAAAGAATTTTTGCTTAGAATTTATTTTTAAAATCATGGCAGAGCCAAAGGATAACATAAAGAATTTTATTTTTAGTAAATAAAATTTAATGAAATTTAAGTAAAATTAAAATAAAGTTCTTCTAAATATTGTCCAAGTTGAGAGGTGATTATCATAATTTTGAAAGTATTATAAATTCTAAAGAAAAATTTTCTCTGTATGAATATACGTATCGCGTCTATGTATGTACAATATATTATCAATATTATATGATTGCTGTACGTTGTCTTCTAAAACGCGAGATATATTACAAACTTAACAACAGAAATTCTTTCAACAATTTAATAAATACATTTATTTTTTAAAGATGATTTTGTTGCTCTTATATTTCTTTAAGATTTTTCAATCTATCAAGCCCCATATTTTAACACAAAAGCCGTCTGTCGACCTTTCCTCGTATCCTTTTTCACAAATGGAACGTTGCGCATCGATGCACCCGCTCCATTCGAAAGGACAGTGGTTGTGTCACGGGGGTGTTCGATCGCACCGGAGTTCGCAGAGAGTTCGCAAACGATCGACGCGCCCATAGGCGATCCATCGTCCGCTAAATTATTACGCTGCGAGGAGCGAACACGGAGCGCGTCCGCGTCGCGCAAAGTGGCTCTTATAATTTGCTTCATAATGTAAGAAGAACGGCGAGGAGAAGTAGGAGGAGGCAGAGAACACGCGCCGCGCCACACATCTATAATTTCTGTCTATGAGTGGCTGTCGTTACAAAGACTATTTTTTCATGAAACTTTCAGGATCTTGAGTGCGTTTATAATTCGCGAGTTCCAACCAGATAAGACCTCCATCGACTCGACGAACTCGAGTCCTGCAACGAACTCGTTTTCCCATGAAGCGGATGAAGATATACCAATTACCGTATAATGATTACCGTGAAAGCTCGAGTGTCCTTTGTATAACGTATTACGCAAAGGACGAAAGGGATCTCTCTTGTCCCAGCTCTGCTAACTCCTCGGTTGCTTCGTCTTGAATCACCTGAGTACACGTGAAACCACGCCAAATAGCTATGTAAAGGCATAGTTAGAATTCTTAAAATCTCATATAAAATTTACTGATAATCCCTAAGCCTCTTTATGCTATAATAAATACTTTCTCTAGAATTAATTTCCTCAACATATGTGAAAAATATTGTAATTGTAATATAATTCTTACTGTTCCAAAATATAATAATGGAATATTATAATGAAATTTACATTTTTTAATTATTTAAAGATATGTAAATTTTATATTTTGCAAAAAACTGTTGTAATTATTCGAATATTTTAATAGAAAATTCTAAACAGTTATATTCCACTAAAGAAATATTTCTTAGAGAAAAGAAAATATTTGCTAATACATAGAAAGAAATATTTCTTTAGATTATATAAAATTTATTAAGGGGATCCTAAAGTCGTCTGTTTTTAAAACCGACAGAATTATCAATTTGTTCCAATGTCCAACTTTTTATTGCATTTACAAAATTAAAAATCCTTCTCCACATTAAGTATAGACGATAACAGTGTGCGACGTAACGATTTATATAAAAAATAAAAAAAAAATTTCTTAATTGCCGGCGTCTGGCGTGGACTCGTCAAAAATGTGTTGATATAAGTTGTGCATCTTGTACGTATAAATCAAGTCAGATCCACACAAATGAACATTAAGGAACAATACTATGCTTTTAGATTGAGCGTAGGCGTCTTAATAGAAAAGAGTACACATTGGGTAAACATTTCGTGTCTCAAAAGAGCAATCTGAAAAAATTTTTTATATTCTTGTATGAAAATTCAATTCATAAGCTGATATTAATACATAAACTTTAATTCTGGAAAGGATTTCTAAATCTATAAAAGAAATATATACAAAATTTTGTTAATGACGTGCACAAATGACTCTACATTATCGACCTCGATCAAGTTTGACGAGCAGTTTAGCATCCCCTTAAGAACAGAAATATATGCTTTGCGATAATCTAACAAAACTATTTATTTAAAATAACAAATACGATTATTTAATTTTTCAAATAATATCAATGTATCATTATTACAAATTAATCTTTTGTCTTACATATTAATTTTTTAAGTTAAATAATTTTATAATTTTATTAAAATAATTTGTTTCAGTATAAAATATTTATTAGCAATAAAATAATTTTTTTATTCAATAAATGTTTATATTTGGTTAATTAAACTTGTTAGTCAATACTACTTTTGATATAAATGGGCGAGTTCTTGTGCCAATGGGGTGCAAAGTATATTTTTGCTGAGAGAGTTGATTGGTCGAGAGTCATGTCAACGACTAGTTATTCTATGCTCGCTCCACTACTTTTTAAAATGATTAAAGTATTGCCACCCCAATTAAAATGCCAATGGTCTTAATCGTTCTAAAAAGTATGGATCAAGCATTTTTGCAGAAGATTTAAATTCGAGAACTATTTGTGCACACCCATGAATAAAACTTTTTTATCTCTCAAGTGTAAACATTTTAAACTGGCTGCACACTAACGCGATTTACAATGTACAATGTGCAATGTCCAATGCGCATCATTGTTTTTTTGAAAAAGCAGAGTTTTTATTCGATATCGCGCATTGCGCGCAATGTAAATCGCACTGGTGTGCAGCCAGCCTTACATGCGAGAATGTGGCCGCCTCACGGCGAACGGTTGAATTACCTGTTCGCGCGCACGATGAATTGCGCGAAGGGATAATGTCATAATTTCAATTAATGTTTGTTTCGAATAAAACACTAAGTGAAAGAAACAACTCCTTAAATCAAATATATTTTTAAATATTCTTATTTTATTTAATATTTTATATAAAGTGTTATTTGATTTATAAAAAAATATTTTGAATAGTAATTTTTCGTTCAAATAATACTGTTTAATACAACAAAACAATACTTTTTTTTAGTCATAAAGATAATGTTTTGTATAACATTATGTTGTTTGAATATAATAAATCCAAAAATAGAAAAAATATTCAAAAAAATCTTTTTTTCTGTATAGACAGAGAAATATTTTTGTAGATTTAATAAAATTTATTAAAAGCAAAAAAATACACTTTAAGAGAGTTCCTCTGCTCAGGCTCGGCACAACAAGTGGCACAGAGGTTCAAGTAAAGAAAAATATTCAAATTACTATCTTGTTGCCTTCTATTTTTTTGCTGTATATGATCTAAAGTTAATGGTGAATATAAGAAAAAAATCGGCTGTAAAGTATTACCTTTATTACTGAAATAATTTTTTTTTAATTAAGAATAAACAGCTAAAATGTATTATTGTAAAGTTTCACTAACATTTGTTCATTACTTTTATGTTTAATACGACAATAAGAACTAAAAAATCTTGAAAATTTATCGATTTCCGTAACAGCCCATGTTAATAAAATATTTAATATCTAAATAACTAACTAGTTCAGCTTTCTGAAATTTTAACAGTCAATTTATATCACTAATTTGAACTTCTCTACAAAGTTTCATGAAAATCTATTCATTTTGATTTAACAGTGGAACTCCCTTAAGATAGTTCGAACAAAACTTTACGTGAAATAGCAAATACGATTATTTGATTTTTGAAATAATGATTTTTGAATAATGTATCATTCTATCACATTCAGATTGGAATGCCAACGTTTTAATTGTCCTAAAAAAGACAGATTGAGCGTTTTTGTGAGAAGTGTTCTCACTTCGGGAACTATGTATTTGCTCGGGTTTAGAAATAAAGCTTCTCTCAAGTGCGCGCATCTTACACGCGACAAAGTAGCTGCCTCGCGACGGATAGTCGAACTAGTTTGCACACGCAATGGAGTGCATTTGTTTGAAAGTATTTTTTATTCATTCAATAATATTGAGTTTCTTATCGCAAATAAATTATTTCTTTCATTTAACAAAATATCTATTTAAAAGCCCTTTTATACATTCAAGAATTAGGTTTCTTATTGCAAATATACTATTTCTGTCGTTCAATAAAATATTTATTTCAAAATATTTTTATTTATCCAGAAATATTGAGTTTCTTATTGTTCAAATAAATTTTTCTTTTGTTTAACAAGATATTTATTTGAAAGTACTTTTACTTATTCAAATGCATTAGGTTTCTTATTACAAATACAGTATTTCTTTCATTCAACAAAATATTTTTTTTATTCAACATTATTCAACATTAGGTTTTTTATTACAAATAAATGGTTTTCTTCGTATAAAATATTTGTCTTTACGTGATTTTATTCATTTAAAAAACTTGAGTTTCTTATTATTTACTATTTTTAAGGCTAGGCAGGTAAATATTTGCGATAGAACTTGTAGTGTCTGATTCAGCAGACATGTAAATTCGCCTTAAGGAAGTTCCGCTGCTAAATCAAAATGAACAAATTTTCATGAAACTTTGTAGAGAAGTTCAAATTAGTAATATAAATTGACTGTCAAAATTTCAGAAAGCTGAACTAGCTAGTTATTTAGATATTAAATATTTTATTAACATGGGCTCTTATGGAAATTGATGAATTTTCAGGATTTTTCAGTTTTTATTGTCGTATTAAGCATAAAAGTAATAAACAGATGTTAGTGAAACTTTACAATAATACATCTTAGCTGTCCAGAAAAGTATTGGAAAAATTTTGAAACGATGCATTTGCTCGTTCAACTAAAATAATTGATAAGATAAAAAAAGTTTACAATAATCAAAGTAATACAGCACGTAAGTGTGGTAAATGTGTGCTAGTGATATAACATGAATTTCAAATTGTTGTATTTAGTTATCTAAGGGTGGTATAATAGTGAAAAAAGTGTTTATTCTTAATTTAAAAAAAAATTATTTCAGTAATAAAGATAATACTTTATAGCCGATTTTTTCTTATATTCACCATTATTAACTTTAGACCATATACAGCAAAAAAAGGATGGCAACAAAATAATCATTTAAATATTTTTCTTTACTTGAACCCCTGTGCCACTTATTGTACCGGGCCTGAGCAGAGAAACTCTCTTAAGAAAGAAAATACCTTTAGGCGGGTGAAAATGAGTCAATTTTTATGAATTTTTTGAAAAGAAACGGTTTGTCTTACATTTTCGAAATTTTAGATATTATTTATTATTACTTTTAACTATTATAACGTATTTTTTTATTATGAGATATTTAAAAATAGCGGAGATATGGCACAGTTTGTTGGGAAGGTTGTAACGCAAGTTCTCAAACAGCGTAACTTCTAGCCTTTGCTGTATTGGTCTAAAACAAAAGACGTAAAAATGTTTTAATTATTAACATTCATACGGTGTGCGTAAACCTAAAAAAAGTGAATAAAATGAAAATTAAAGAAATCGCACATTTTTTTTTAATTTAAATTTTACACGAAATTAAAAATTTTTGATAAAGCGTGCGAATTTAATTTACGCACATCGTATGAATGTTAATAATTAAAATTTTTTTACGTCTTTTGTTTCAGACCAATACAACAGGGGCTAGAAGATACGTCGTTTGACAACTCATGTCACAACCTTCCCAAAAAACAGTGCCATATCTCCCCCATTTTTAAATATTTTATAATAAAAAAACCGTTTTAACAGTTAATAGTAGCAATAAATACCTAAAATTTAAAAAATGAGACATGCCGTTTTCTTTGAAAAAAAATTAACTTATTTTCACCCACATAAAGGTATTAAAAACTTACTCTCTAAATCTTAATTAGTGGATATTCACTGATTCGCAGTGGCATACTTATAACTGTAATAATCAGTGAATATTCACTGTCTTTCAGTAATTTTTACTTTAGCATTAGTGTATAGTCACTGAAAGATCAGTGTATTTATTTCACTGATTGTCAGTAAAATATATACACTGATAATCAGTATGTATATCACTGAAAGTCAGTGTATTTCCACTGATTTGGTCGAGTTTTTACTAATTGTGATTTAGAGAGTAAGATTACATATATATAATTATTATAGAATCTTTTTATAATATACTTACATTATAATTTTTATTGATATATTTAATACATTACTAATTTTTATAGTAATAATTAAATTAATAATAATAAATACTATGATAAATGCTAACGTTACATTTTACAGCTACATTTCAGTTTTACAGCGAAATATTATGAAAAGAAATACATTTTTATATAATTTACTTATTTTTTATATAATTTACTTATTTTTTATGTAATTTATATTCTTTTTATTGAATATTAAGTACTCTTTAATCTATTTTTTAACGATGAAATTGCCGAATCGCTCAATTATAAGAAGACAGCGGCGGAGTTATGATTGCACGATTTAAAGCCTTCGGCACACAATACGATTTTTCATGCTAAATCGTATACGAGGCGTCTTATTATGTATCCTCATTGGCTTACAATTGGTGATATAATCATCTGAGTCAATCAGGACACGTATTAAGATGCCTTGTATGCAATCTAGCATGAAAAATCGTATCGTGTGGCAAAGGCTTAAGGGGATCCAGGAGTGCCTTTGAAATTTGATCGAGGTCGATAAGGTAGAGTCATTCGTGCACATCATTAATGAGATTTTATATGTATTTCTTGTATAGATTTAGAGATCCTTTTCCAGAATTAAAGTACACATATTAATATTAATCTATAAATTGGATTTTATATTGAAAACGAAAAAAATTTTTCTCATATTGCTCTACTTATCGACTTTTTACGTGTACATAACCCAAATTTTCGTTTTTTCATTTTCCAATTTGCGGAATGCGAATCTTTTTTTCTAGGATTCTAATCTTATTTCTAATTGCACGATATTATTCCTGAGAGTTTTTTCTAGGGGGCGACGTGATTATTTTATACATATAAACTATAGATTTTTTGTATGAAGCAAATATTGTCGTTAGGTGACTAATAAATAACAATTTTTTTTTATTTATCAGAACAAATCGTACGTCGCCCCCTTCATTTTTGTGCGTACTTTAATCCTGTAAAAGGATTTTGCATTCTGTTACTCCAATTCGAAAATCCAAGTTTCCAAAAAAATGTCGGTAACTCTGTCACTCCCGGATCCCCTTAAGTCTTAACTAGTAAACCGCTAGACGGATCTTCGGAAAAGCTGCTATGTGTGCACCGGTCTTTCTGGCCCGTCTATTGAAAAATTCTATGCATTTATAAGTATGCGCGCTGTACAGAATAGCCAGGCTTCCCGGTTCTGTTGTTGTTACTTATATATTTTTTATTCGTGTTCCCAAGTGCGTTTTTAATTCACGATTTAACAACAGAGCGTAAATCTTGCATATTGGTAAAACAGACAGGTCATTCTCAGACCAAAGCTCATCTCTTTCCAAATCGAATTTTTAATTCCTAAGTGTATCATGAAGTTCACCTTTCATCACCTTTTTTGCTGTTATATCAAGCAATACGTTGCAACTTGTATATTTTGCATAAAAATTTAGTCAACAAGAAATATAAATATGATTACAAATTAAGCCCAAATATCTTTAAAATACATGTCTTATTTTATAAATCTATACTTTATGATCTTTTCAGAAACATATTTGTAAAAAGATCCTATCGATTTAGGTTCTGTAGTTATTTTTAACTAATTATAATCTTGTTAATTAACTGATTATATTAATTTTTTCGTAAACATGGAATTGATTCTTTTAGTACGCTCCGTTTTTAATAATTCACTCCATTTTAATAATTCGATTATAGTTCTTCACATAACAAAGTTGTGACGCACGTATTGGACAATTTGATAAGTCTTATATAGAATGTACACATATACCGGATATCCTATCAACCGCAGATACTAAAAGCCAAGCTATAAAAATGCCTATTCATTGAGTCATTAATTTAAAAAAATAAGATTTCTTTGTATGCATACTAACTATTGAATATTTATCGCATAAATAAAAGTCTACTTCAAATTCATCTAAATTTGAACTAAATAAATACAATTAATACCTATATTAAAAAGAATGGATAAAAATCTACTTCAAATTCGTCTAAATGTGTACTGAATAGATACAATTAATACCTATGTTAAAAAGAATAACCTTATTTATGCAACTATCTATCTGGCAATAGATATGTAAGTATCAGTATAGTTTGGATCGATACTCTTTATTTATGTAAGTATCAGTTGCACAAAATCCAACGAGCTTTTAATAGATATTAACTTTTTATTCTACATTTCTTCTACACAGGATAATCATTCATTATGTGTGTACATATATATATACACACACACACACACACACACACACACACACACACACACACATATATATATATATATATATATATATATATATACATATATAATATTTTTTTATTATTTTTACAAGTATGAGAAATTCCTTAATATCGCTTAAATACACTGACAAAAAAGGATATTTGATTCAAATAAAATTATTTGAATACTACTAATAACAAATTTTATAAAAGTAAAATAAAGGAGAAGATAGTAATGTGACCACTGCAGATAATATGGCTACTCATATTATCTCCATTATTAGCTGAAGAATTCTAGTAATTATTTATGGTATCATTTATTTAGTAGCATGCCGTTATATGTATAGTGACACTAAGGGCCGATTTCACCAACTCCGGTTACCTCGGCCGATTATTCCATTGGAATTGACCAATCGTATTTGTCGTTAAGCAAAATTAACAAATGCGATTGGTCAATTCCAATGGAATAACCGACCGGTTAAGGTAACCGGAGTTGGTGAAATCGGCCCTATGACAAAACACAACAGTGAATATTATCACCCAAATGTATATACACTTGAGTATTTTCTTGTTATTCAATTCTTTGTTCGGCTGTACATATTTCGAGTTATACAAAACTAAACAATAGTATAGGATTTTGCTAATATAGCTAATCTAAGCGTGCTCGTAATATGGTCACTTTCGAAATCTCCATATTGAAAAAACTCCTCAATAAATCGATTGTACTGTTAATCTATAATTCACGTGACATGTATGCTTGCGACAAAAGAAAGAGGTTACGTGTAAATGTATGTATTATGTAATATTTAATTTTTTTCTATAATTATGCAACAATATGTTTTGAGTGCGTTCCACTTAACGCTTTCAACGCTCATGAGCATTATTTGTCCTTGTTTAATATATGATAAACAACAAGGATGAAATTATTCTGCGATTGTTGTGAGTGTTATAACCTTAATTAAGGTTTTTATTTCAATTAACAATGAATAATCATCTGCTTGCATCTAACAATTTAATGAATATAATTTTCTAACAAAATATTGTGAATTTTTTAAATAAAACATTTTTTACATTGATTTTGGTGGTGATCATATTACCATCCTTGTTTCTCTTCAATCCATTATGCAGTGTTGCTACATTTTTATAAATAATATGTAATATTGTAAATATTTCATAACTTTGAATTTAAAATCTAATAAACAACACTTTGATGAATATAATCGTTAAGTTTTAATTTAAAATATTGGTTGTTAACAATGTTATTAGATAAAATATAAATGGGTGGCCATATCACCACCTTCTCCTCTATTCAAATAACTATTTATTAAAATGAAGTATTCTTTTTTATTAGCGTATATTTTCCCTAATAACATAGACCTCCTAAAAACAGCTATAGAACTAAGGACATACGTTTCTGTTCTTAGAATGTCCTATGGATGTTCTATACATATCGTGTGCTATTTGGGATAATATTTCTATAAAGTATTTATATTTTGTTTAAAAAATATATGCATAAATAGTATAATTAAATACAGTGCTCTCAGTTATTCACAGAAAAGTGATTCGCAGAACAAAATTATCAAATCATAAATATACTAAGAATTAAGGAAAATATTTATTCTCAAAAGAATAATCCAAAATATTTCAGCCCAAAAGAATATAATTCGAAGACTATAAATTATATAATAAACTAAATGATTTATTTTAACCGTAATTTAAGTTGTTAAAAATAATTAAGAATAAAAAAGAAAAGCATTTGTTTGCACCAAGATTTTCATCAATTCGGATTCACGAAGCGTCGATGCTAAAATATCAATGGAAAGCTGTCGATAGCATCTCCAATATCGAAGTATCAGCGAGCGTCCATGGCTGAGAGGACACCCCGTATGCAGAAACGCAATTCCCGGCCGGTATACACACACACGCACGCGCGCGCGCACGCGACACACACAGATACACACACACACACACACACACACACACACACACACACACACACACACACACACACGACACAGAATCGATCGAAGGGCGTCACACGCGTACGGATTTAAAGGGTCAGCGGCTTAAATGCTCGCCCAGCGATGTACCGTTAATTGCTAAGATCGGCTGTCCGCGTTCGTCCACCTTCCATACGTATAGGAGAAAATACGCAAGTATCATTCAATTCTCGTTCGTACGCGTTTGATCGCATTCGATCTTCCGGCCAGTCGTTACTTCACGACGTTAAGCCCACGAGATATGCTGGCCGACGAGACGGAGATGGGAAATGCCCGTCCCTCGTATATATACGCTACAAGTACATGTCATATATGCGGGTATGTACGTGCACTGCAATGTTAAGACACTGTCTGCGTTCCTCTCAACATCCAATTCCACGATAATCCAATTTTTTTTTTATTTAACAATAATAATAGGATCGATGAAAATGTTAAACGGATAAAGATGAAACCTATATCAATCTATAGCAAATCTTAATCCCGAATAAGTATTATAATTTTTACTATCTCCAGTTTATATAAACTACACACTACATTTTTGCCGATCTTGAAACATAGTTATTTATATAAAGCTAGAATGCGTAATTTCACAAATTGACAAGCACTTTAATGGCATTGATACTTAGCATTTATAAGATTCTTTTTTTTTTAATTATACTCTGTTTAGATTCACAAAGTATCAATATTGAATTGATTATATGCAAGATGTAATTAAATCGGTCATTTGAAAAATAACTAATAAGTCAATTTTATTTAAATTAAAATATTTGAAGGAAACATTATACATAAAGGAGAAGGTGGTATTATGGCCACTGTAGACAATATGGCAACTCGTATTATCTCCGTTATTAGCTGACGAATACTAGTAATTACTAATGGAATCATTTGTTTAACAGCCTACCATTATGGCGCCAATATGACAATACACAGTACCTAACATTTGTTATAAGGCATTTTCACTTCTGAGAATTTTGAAACTTTTTTAATATACATTTTAACATCTAATTACACATACTTCTTCATTCTTTTTAAATTTAAACGTATTATCACTTAAATGTATATACACTCGAGTTTTTTTGTTATTTACCTTTTTATTCGGATGTACACATTCCGAATTATATAAAGTCAAACAATGACATAGGATTTTGTTAATATAGTCACATAAGCGTGCTAGTAATATGATCACTTTTGATCGTTTCTACCCAGCAAACACGTTTACGTCACAAAGATATAAAAATTACATATCTCCGGTTCCTTGTGATGTAACAATTATGTCGGATGTTACGCGAATGAAGCGAAGAATGTTCTCAAATTTGTCGTCACAGTTTGCTGTAACAGTGATGTTAATTACATGAAAAAATCTCATAATTGTTATGTAACAACTACATAACAGTGACAAAATATTTGCTGTAACGGTGATATATTAATTACATGAAAAAAATCTCATGATCGTTATGTAACAACTACATAACAATGACAAAATATTTATGAAACCATTGTAATATGGAACTTGGCACTGTGACTTCACAAATATGTAATTGTATATATCGTCGGCTAAATTAGAAAACCTTATAATTTCATTTTTGGACAAAATTGAGACATTATGTGCATATCGTTATAATATATTATATGTACATCAATATGCACATAATCTCAATTTTGTCCAAAAATGGAGTTATGAGATTTTCTAATTTAGTCGATGATATATGATATACTTGTCCGAGAAAAAAAAACTAGTTAAAATTGCTAAAACACTATTTGCACCAATATTAAGAATGAAATATATTACTGATTAATTACAATAATTTACTGAATTGTGAACAATATTTTAATAGTTTAATTTTTTTGTAAGCGTTGCAAAATATAATATTTATATTCTTGTAACTGTGGAAAATGTCTCTCAGTTAAATAAATATAATTTTATTATATATATAGTTTATGTGAACCTAGAAGAATAATTTAAAACTTTACCGCATTTTTATAGTACAATATTTTGAGGTTATGTTTTTTATTATTAAATTATAGACGTTAACGAATATAATATATTCTAAAAACAAATACCTGCAGTGATGAAAAAAAAAGAAAGAAAGTAAGGGTAAAGAGACAAATTATACGCGCGCGTATTGCAGTACATTACATACTTATCTTATTATAACTTATTGTTTACATGTGTCCTCGATTAAGGAGACACGCGGAGTGGATCGCGTCAAGTGAGAATCTAATTGTCACGACAATTATTGTATATATGCACTAATTATTAAACATTTAATATAGTTGAAAATACTATTCATTGGCACAAAAATAATTATCCATGGACTATATCCAGGTATCAGGTATCGAAATTTTTGTGACAAACTTTCATAACAGCTGGCGTGGAACTAAAGAGTTTGATGCGTTATTTATGTGAATTGTATTACATTTCAGTGATGTCATTTTCAAAGAACAAACAATTTTAGAGTTTTGTGATATAATCGTTACAGAACACGGTACACATTATATAGACGTAACGAAATCATGTAAAATTTACAGCTTTCAATAAATGGTTCTATGATGTAACTTACATTTTGTATTTGTTACGTCTTAATCATGGAACAAAACATGGATGTGATTTAGTTACATATAATTTATAGATCTGGGTTACGTAACAAATATATAATAATGAGTTGTAACAAAAATGTCATTACTATATTAAGTTGTCACGGTTGCATCACAAAGCCATCTCGCTGTTATATAACAAAGATATTTACATAGTGACCAGAAAATGATATAACCGTGCCAAAACGTGTTTGCTGGGTATAATATCAAAAAATTCCTTGATATATCGATTGTCATTATTAACCAATAATTCGTGACATGTATTAATTATTATTGCGACAGAAAGAAGAGATTACATATAAACTTAAAAATCTTACCTTTATTAAGTCTGTCTACTTTTATCTCTCTTCACAATTATGCTAGAGTTTTTTCTAACTTAACAATTTATTTTATATAAATATATAATTTTGTAACAAAATATTGTAATTTTTTTAAGCAAAACCAATTTTTTATTTTATGATGGCCATATTATCATCTTTTTTTTTCTTAGATATTATGCAGTGTACTTATAAGTAATACGTAATATAGTAAATATTTGATACCTTTGAATCAAAAATCTAATGAACAACACTTTAATGAATATTATATATCGTTAAGTTTTAATTTAAAATATGAATTATTAACAAAGTTATTGTATAAAATATAAATGGGTGGCTATATTATACCTTTTTCTCTTTCTCTCTCTCTCTCTCTCTCTCTCTCTCTCTCTCTCTCTCTCTTTCTCTTTCTCTCCATCGTTTATGTTATTTTCATTTTAGCATAAATTTTTTGTAAAAAAAGCATCGATTTTGATTGACTTTTTATTTATAATTTATTGTTAATGCAAAATAAATACATTTTTTTTAAATTCATATATATAAGTTTTAAGAACATAACTAAACTAAATATTACATAAACCAATCATGAAACATGTAAACAGATAAAAGAATTACAAAAAGAAAAGTGTTATATGTACTATATAATATAGTATTAAACATTGATATTCACGTGCGACAAGTGGCGACGAGATGCGCGAACCAGACTTTCCTTCTTGGCTGCGTTCAAAAACATCACCCGAGCGCCGGATATCTTTTTATTTTTGTTGTTTGTCGAATGTTAAATAAGGATAAAACGATACTGGAGACACCCGAATAATGTTTCTGAATGCAACTCTTGACGAATTTGTTTCTTTTCTCATATTATTCTTTTGTTTTTAAAAAAGCTATTTTCTAAAATTGTACGATTGTCCTGATCATTGGTTTGACATCGACAATACACGTATGTATACGTGCGAGTACCGCGAGTACCTATGTACGTACGTGACGTGCGCATGCACGCGTTTAACGGATACTTGTATACAAACAAACGTACGGTACAGTACACACGCGCACATATTCTCGATCGGCAGACAAAAGGATCAGATGTGCGTTGGAACGGGTGGGACGGGATGGGGGTGGGGGGAGTAGGAGAAAGGGGAAGGAAGGAAAGCGACGAAGGGAGGGGAGGACAGGCAGAGACGGAGATAGAAAAACACACAAGTCGCAGGTGCAGCGCACGGAGCGAAGCAACTGGAACCCTCTTGAATGTAACGAACACTTTTTTCCTCTCTCTCCCTGAACTCCTTTCTTGCCGGATCGTGGTGCATGGTGGCTACATGTTAATTTTCGTGCCGCGGATATATACGGGTAGCATTCTTATCGTGGAACCACCGCGCGCCCGCTCGCCTGGTTGCCTATACCGCTCTCCTTCGAGACAAAGGAAGGAGGTAAGGCTTGAACGCGGCATCAGGCAGCGACAACTCTCCCGTAAAGGAGGGCACAGCGCGCAACGCGTGTACGTTCCATCTAAAAAAAAGCCCCGCTGGAGAACGGTATCTCGGAATTTATTCCACAGACTTCATCGGAAAAACGCGTCGAGCCTCGAACGTCGATGAGTCGAGCGAGTCGGCGGCGGTGCCGAGGAACATCCTATAGAGCAACATCCTGTAGAGTGACGGAGGAAAATGGAGAAGTTGTAAGGAGAGCAAGAGGGGCCGAGAGAGCGTGGAGGACAAAGAGAGAGAACGGAAGGGAAAGCCACGTAGAGAGACAAAGAGAGCGATCAGCAGCAGCACAGCGGAGAAGAGCAATGGTGTGAGTGTGACAAGACGGTGGTGGAGAGGGGGAGAAGAGGGTGGTGGTAAACAGAGACAGACACAGAGCGCGCGTCCGAAATCTCGGTGGGAAAAAATTCCTACCTTTGGAGCCGGGCCGCGAGGAGCAAGGAGTATACTGCGGGGTTCCCTTTTTTCTCTTTCTTTCTTTTTCTCTCTGTCTCTCGCGACGTCTCAGAGCGACGTCATAGTCGTAGGCGTAGCTGACGCGCGAGTCGCGGCCATTTAATATAATGCGGCGTAGCGCGACGTAACGCTCCGATGAGAAAAACCGACCGACTATCGGTCGGCGGCGACGGTGGTGGCGGCGACAGCTCCCCACTAGTCAACACCGAGGTCGCCCCATGTCCCTCATCGTGCACGGTAAACGGCGGTGCCCGCGACCCCGCCCATTCAAATATCGTGTCGGGGCCCCGCCGAGGCCCCGCCGAGACACGTCGCGTCTGCACGGCGCCGAAAAACCAAACGTCCGCAAAAGAGACGTCGGGTCCCTCGACCCGCGCCAAGCACTGACCGTGTGACACCCGCGTCCGATTTCAATGCCCGCGACGAGGAGGCACGGACGGCGCCGACCACGACTCGCCGCCGCCGACCGTTTACTTCCCTCCCTCGCCCTTCTTTCGTCCTTCTTTCGTTCAGTGCCGGCATTAGTCGCTATTAGTCCTGGTCTAACAATAAAGATTTGAACTTAATTTAATATATAATATTAAATAAAAATTGACCAATCACAGTTGAGTATTCTTGTAAAAATCAACTGTGATTGATCAATTTCTTACGGCTAAAAGCTTAAATCTTTATTGTACACTTAGAAAACGTGCTCGAATTTGCACGTATGCGCACACAATATTTCGAATATTCTTATCAATGGCTATTGTGCTATATATATTTTGTATCTAATTTCATTCAGTAGGATTTATTTGATTTTGCTTTCGAAAAATCACGTCTTCGATTAAATTGTAGTAAATATTAAGTGATCAAGATTATTAAGATATTTCTCATTTATTTTCGCAGGGTACGAATGTACTCAGACGGAGCTGCGCGCGATTGCATAGTGCCCAGCGACTTTATCAACCTACCTTCTCCTGGTTACAATTATATACGAACTTCAGACGTGACCGCTACGAGCTGATAGCAGCGCTACTTGTCGGCTCCAAGAAGACAAAACGGGACGGTCGATATTATCGGCAAGAAGATATTTAGAAAATGAAAGACTTTGCATTCCCCAAAATTCACTATCAATATTGAAAATCTATTATATACATAGTGTAAATTGTAAATTTTACTGACAGTGTATATTAATGCGTAATCAAAAAGAAGAAACAAAAATATAAAACGTGTTTTTATACTTGACTATTTTTATCGTATTAGTTATAAACGTAGAAAATACCTGGATCTAAGATATCGCTGCGAGCTATAAATATAAAAATATTAAGATAGAATGTGAAGTATCATTTTAGATGAGGAAAGATTGATCTGAGAAATAAGGAAAAATCTTACACATCAGTTTTAATTGGACTTAGGGCCAATTGTTCCAACTTGATAAACTTATTTATCAAGCAAGTATGTGTCTATATTTATTTTTTTCTAAATAAATAAGGACAAATAAATATTTATCATCTGGGGAGCGTCCCAGATGCGCACAGTGTAACGGACACCACCAATCAGATTACTGCTTTAGTTAAAGTTAGAATAAATTTATAGAATTTGATTGGTGGTGTCCGTTTTACACTGTGTGCATCTGAGACTCGCTTTTTAGCTGATAGGTAAGTTTACGAAGAAATTGAAACAACTGGTTCTTAAAAGGATGCTAAAACCGTTTGTTTTACCGATATTCTGTTCAACCATTATTTAGTTTCGAGTTAAACTTATAGAATTGAAAATCCTTTTACACGTTTAATTAAAGTACATGCACTGCTTTAATGATTCGTTCCATTTCTCTAGCAAATACATATATGATATGTTACATATCTTATATAAACTCGTTAGGGGAATAGAACAAATCATTAAACTGCAGTGTACACAAATAAAGCTGGAAACGATTAGATTAAGACCAAAATTTAAAAAAATTTTTTAAAGTTTATTTTTTTATAAAAATATACGTTTCAAAATACAAGTTATGTAGCTTATATGTACAAATGAATAGTATCCCCGGGTTCGGGACAGATTGAGGAATAAGACTTTATTTGTCACATTACGATTAAAAGCCATAAAAAGAAGTTATTTGATTTCTCAAATTTTATTCGTCTAAGCGGTTTCATTACAGACAGCGTTTTTTAACAAGCAACATAGAGAGCACAGTGTAACATAGTGAATTATTTTATCTTTGTTGTTTGTCAATGTTAAACAAGGATGAAATGATTCACTGTGTTACACTGCCCCAATATGTAAAACAAATACGTAATATCCACAATAATGTATGGATCGGCATCGTAAAATCCACGTGAATATTCGAGTGGACATCCGCTCAAAAACAGTACTAGAATTTATGTGGATGCAATCATAGGTTTGACGTAGAAACCACATAAAAATTTTACGAACTTTAGAAACATCTTTGTAATATACACTCTTTAAATTTCTTGGAGTGAAAAGTCACTCCAAAAGAATGGAATTTTACTCTAAGCGATAGTAAAATACGGCCATTTGAAATGGAGTGACATCTCACTTTTTATAAGAATGAATTTTTGGGTTGATAAGTGATCTTTTCATTTGACTGGAGTGAAGGTCACTTTTCTTGTAGCAAATCGTTCATCTAATTAAAATGAGTAAATTATAAAAGTATTATGCTGGTGGTTTTTATACAGTGCGTCGGATGCACCTTACTCCCGAGAAAGTTACGCCGACTGTCGACGGTGCCGTGCACTAACTGGCAGACGATCGCGCGGCGTTTCTAGAAATATCCACGTAAATTTCCTATAAATATTTCTTAACAGATATATCCACAGAAAATTTAATGAACATTTCGAAGAAAAAGAATTCGATGCGCAATGATGAAAAAAGAACATTGTATCCACGTGAATAACTTGTGGAAAAACCTGCATCTACATGTAAATCACGTAGATTCCATGTGGATGTCACGTAACTGTTTTATTGGGGTGTGTCCTTCTGTGTTTCTTGTTGGAAAATGCCCAGAATTTGTAGCTCAAATCTATGCCGATCAAATAATTTTTTTACGCTTTTAATTGTAATTTGACGAATATAATCTTATTCTTCAATCTATTTCGAACCCGAGAATACCATTTATTCATGAATAAGGATAAACGAATAACTCTACATTATCGACTGCTGGAGTTGTCTATTTTACCGACAAAAAGACAGTAATTTTTGTTTTGCAATATACAGGGTGAGTTTTAATGGCTGTCACAACTTTTTACCATGAGAGATGGAATTACCAACTGCAATCTTAGAGTGCGTTCGGAGAGACGCTATTAGCGCTACCAGCATCAGTCCATCTTCATTACTCATTAAAAGTAGAACAAGGATAAACTGATGCTGATAGCGCTAATAGCGTCTCCCCGAACGCACCTTTAATACACACATGTACGGCATTTACACATGCATATGTCGTACATGTGTGTACTAAGATTGCAGTCGATAATTCCATCTCTCATGGTAAAAAGTTGGGACAGCCATTAAAACTCACACCCTGTATATCTTTTTATTTCTTTTATAGATTTGGAAATCCTTCTCCAGAATAAAAGAATACGCATTGCTACCAGTCTGTGGAGTGGAGTTTCTACCAAAAACGGAAAAATTATAAATTTGCTGTCACATTAACAATCTTCGTTTAATATAAACCCAGTAAACACAGTAATATAGTAGCAGTGTAACAGCAATGTAACCGAATATAACAGGTTACGTTACTCTAAAATTACACATAACTTACATGTAAGTTACAATTTCCGACTCAGCAATATAACATGTTATAATTACATGTTATCTAACCGTCACACAAGAGTTACAAAGAAAAATAAAATAAAATAAAAATTTCATTTTTTTTAAATTATTTTTATCAACAGCACATACTAAATTTAGGATAAATTTTTATTAATTAATTAAATTTAAATTATGTTATTTTTTATTTTATTCTTACTTGCCGCTGCTAGGTTTGAACCCGGGACCTTAGGATGACGAACCTTGTACTCTACCTGTTATGCCAAATTGACTCATCGATACTTGTTATTGTCTACATATACCTATATGTTATAAACTGACGCAACTATATTATTTTTTATAAAAGCAATTCAATTTTGCAAAACATATTAAAAATAAATAGCATTAATTTATTTACTTCCCAGTGAACACAGTAATATAGCAGCAGTGTAACAGCAATGTAACCAAATATAACAGGTTACGTTACTCTGAAATTACACGTAACTTACATGTAAGTTACAATTTCCGACTCAGCAATATAACATGTTATAATTACATGTTATCTAACCGTTACACAACAGTTACAAAAAAAATAAAATCAAAATTTCATTTTTAAAAAATTATTTTTATCAACAGCACATACTAAATTTAGGATAAATTTTTATTAATTACTTAAATTTAAATTATGTTATTTTTTATTTTATTCTTACTTGCCGCTGCTAGGTTTGAACCCGGGACCTTAGGATTACGAACCTTGTACTCTACCTGCTACGCCAATTTGACTCATCGATATGGGTACTTGTTATTGTCTACATATACCTATATGTAAACTGACGCGACTATATTATTTTTTATAAAAGCAATTAAATTTTGCAAAACATATTAAAAATAAATAGCATTAATTTATTTACTTATTAATTTCATTGTTAAATTTATCTTTTTCCATAACCTTAATAATTTAATGGAAATTGCGATCTATTTAGCACTAATCTTTGAAGCGTTCAAATGATTAATTAGATGGTTAACTATATAGATCATAATTCTAAAAAAAATTGAATAGTATACATTTATTATTCTGTTTTTGTTCAGCACATGATGAATTTAGATTTTGTGCATTTTTTGTGCGCAGTAATTGTAGACAAACCGTTATTTTTGAAAACATTATCTTTATAATAATTTTTTTTATTATCAAATAGATCTGTCATTCAGGATGTTATAATGTTGTCTGATTTCTGAGTCAACTACGACGCATCGTTCCGTAATAACATTGATACGAACGTGTTATGTTACGATTATACATTTTTGTTGGATAACTGTAACGCCAAAACGATGTATAACAACTATATCACTTGTGTATAACAAATATTACGTAACAGGTTATTTCCATGTCATATAGCACCTACATATCACAAGAATAACAATGTTAAATTACATGTAACTCCCATGTTATATTGCTGCTATAAAATGTGTTCACTGGGAAAGATCTACAGTTTGTACTTACGAAATTTGTATTCACAGATTAGTAGACGACGAGAACAGTGTCGAGTTTTGAAAATTATATTTTAGTGCCTAATTGAGACAAAATTTCAAAACGAAAATTTAGGTTATATACGTGTAAAAAGTCGATAAGTAGAGCAATAAAAAAAATTTTGTTTCCGATATAAAGTCCAATTCACAGATGGATATTAATATGTATACTTTAATTCTATAAAAAAAATTCCAAATCTATAAAAGAAATATATACGAAATCTCATAAATGACAAAGTGACAGAGTTACCGACATATTTTTTGCAAACTTGGATCTTCAAATTGGAATAACAAAATGCAAAATTGTTTTACACGATTAAAGTACACACAAACATGAAGGGGGCGACGTACGATTTGTTCTGATAAATTAAAAAAAATTGTTATTTATTAGTCACCTAATGACAATATATTTGCTTTATCCAAAAAATCTACAGTTTATATGTATAAAATAGTTCCGTTGCCTTCTTAGAAAAAACTTTCAGAAACAATATCGAGCAATTAGAAATAAGATGAAAAATCTAGAAAAAAAGACTCGCATTCCGTAAATTGGAAAAAAAACGAAAATTTAGGTCATATGCGCGTAAAAAGTCGATACAGTCGGACCTCTCATTTAGCATAACCACGGGACCAAATATAATAAATGGGAAGTTCATGTTAGCGCCGCCCAAAACAGGGCCGTACGTATATGTCGTGTGGAGGTTAGAAAAATGTGGAGGTTAGAATATGGTTCTTGCATTGGCAAGTACGTATGTACGGACCTGATGCAGACGACTGCGCATCGTGTACGCGCAGCGACTGTGATCACGTGATATACTAAAACGGAGGTTTTTGGTATGCTAAATGGAAGGTTATGCTAAATGGGAGATCTGACTGTAAGTAGAGCAATATTAAAAAAATTTTTTCGTTTTTAATATAAAATTTAATTCATAGATTGATATTAACCCAGACAGCACATGTAGATTATGAGAACGATAATAGGATATTGCAAAAGTATATTGCAATATTCGTATAATATTAGAGATACGTCTGTGATATGGCGAGTATATACTCATAACGTACTATGTCCGCGTTGCCTTATCCCATAGAATTTCGCTGGCAGTTTATGAGAATATACCGAATATATCTTAAGAATGTTATACGTATGTCTAAAGTATATCTTCAGTATATTCACAATATGTCTACAGTATGTTCACATTATATAGGCTCATGCATAATGAGAGGAATAAGGAACAAGGAATTAAACATACAGAATTAGCAAGAAGAAATAAGAAGAGGAATTAATCATTTTGCACATCAGGAAGCTATCGCGAGAAATGAAGCGTAATATCTGTTGAATACGCTGGGGTGCTTTGGGAAATTATGCTCAGATAATTGTAGGTTATAACCTAAATAATATATGTATATATACAATATATATATATTATTATAGTTTACGTTACTATATTATATCTTATGTACATACCAGAGTTATCTGGGCGTAATTCCTGAGAAAACCACGTTGTCCGTGAGTTCGTGTTCGCACGTTCACACCCTACACTTCACCACGTGTCTGCATCACACGGCAGACGAAAATGCGTAACGTTACAGATCATAGATAGCGTTGACATGATTCACTTTCGATATTACGTGGATATTTTGGAAATATGTGATAGATATACATGAGATATATCATAGGATATTTTACGGATGTTTTGAGTATATTAGATATAATCTCAGTATATTCGGTAGGAGTTGCGAAGTTCAGTCGCTATATTCTAAGTTTATCTTGAGGATATATCAAAATGACATTCTACTGAGACGTTATATGAATGTTTTACGTATATTCGGTATGATCACAGTACATTACGTATGAGAGTATAATATTCGTACGATATCTGGTGCTGTCTGGGAATGTGTACTTTAATTCTAGAAAAGAATTTCTAAATCTATATAAAAAATACATATAAAATCTTATTAATAATGTGCACGAATGATTACATTATCGACCTCGATTAAATTTCAAAGGCACTCCAAGATTTCCTTAAAAGGCTGCTGGAGTTATATGTTGTTATTATTGAAGTGTATTATTATCATACGTGTATTATTACACACACATTTACACGCATGTTGTATTAATATATTTTACATAGCTTATAATTAATTATTAGATATAAAAATATATATAAAGCTTTAAATTATTATACTTACTTGAACATTCAAGGAATAATTGCTATAATGATTAAGATATGCCTCTTCATAAATATATGGCGTTAGAATATTTATATATTATTATATGTATAGTCAATAGCTCCAATAACTTTTGAAAATAACTGTGCAGCTAGTTCAGATGGGAGCGTCCCAGATGCGCACAGTAATAAACGGACACAGCAGGCTGAGTAAAACGAACACAGTAACAAACGGACACAGACCAAACGGACACAGTAATAAACGGACACAGTAACAAATGGACACAGTAACAAACGGACACAGACCAAATGCGCACAGAGCGAAACGGACACAGTGCGAAACGGACACAGACCAAATGCGCACGGACCAAATGCACACGGACCAAATGCGCACACTGCACATGCGCACACTGCACGTGCGCACGGACCAAATGCAATTCATGTACATTGCAAGCAGAGTAAAGTCCACATAGGTCAGCGACTTGGACGGGGTGGGTGCGGGAGGGGGGCCGAAGGCCCTCCTTGCACCCTCCCGTGTGTGTGTGTGTGTGTGTGTGTGTGTGTGTGTGTGCGTGCAAAGCATTCACTGCATCACATGGGTTTGCGACTTTCCGTGTATGCATTTGGTCTGTGCGCATGTGCAGTGTGCGCATTTGGTCTGTGTCCGTTTCGCACTGTGTCCGTTTCGCTCTGTGCGCATTTGGTCTGTGTCCGTTTCGCACTGTGTCCGTTTCGCTTTGTGCGCATTTGGTCTGTGTCCGTTTGTTACTGTGTCCGTTTATTACTGTGTTCGTTTGGTCAGTGTCCATTTGTTACTGTGTCCGTTTCACTCAGCTTGCTGTGTCCGTTTATTACTGTGCGCATCTGGGACTCACTCAATAAGACAGTATCTAAGAATAACACTTATCCTATGCGACGGGAACTTGACGGCGATCCGACGGCTATCTGAAGGAAGGAAGAAAGCCGACGGTAGCGATCCAACCTTGCTTCTTGACGGGTTAAAGGAGCTGGTGACCAATCGACGGCCGAATTGCAGTAACAACGAAAAGGTTCGAATATACGTTTGATGTAAATTCCATTTCCGATACTAGACTCTCCAGTCACAACTTAACCTTGCGACCGTCTATCCAGGGCGGCCAGCAACCCGGGTCATCCATGGCGGCACAGAGGCACAACGGAATAGCAGCAAAAGTGTACACGATGACGAAGGCGGAAAAGCGTATTATTGAAGGAAAAAGTGTGATCAGCATTGTCTTGGAGCGTGCAAAGGACCACACCAGCCTGGAGGGTCAACAGCAGCAGCCAGCCCGACCAGTGTAACGCGCCTGATCCCGCGAAATCGAATTATTACAAGTTTTTGTTTCGTTCGATACTTATATAGCTTAAGTTTATTTTCATGAAAGGCGCGCATATTCTATTTTATGTTTCTAATAAATCTAAACAGTTTATAATTCTAAAGTTCCTTTTTGCATTTGCATGCATTTTATGTTATAACCTATTAAATAAATATTATAAAAATGATATACTTACCCATGATAGTTATACTCACCTTAGTTATCATAATCCTTATAGTTATTATTATCGTAGTAATATGTTTACCAGTATTCGCGTAACAGCATTAATCAAGCTATCTCTTTATAGTTTTTGTTTCGTGCGACACAGCAATGTTAAAGTTAGAAGCACAGCTCGTGTGCTACAATTATTTTTTATTAAACGTTATTATTTTGAGGCTGAACGCGACATTCCTAATTTCGTATGCCTATTGTATGCATTTTATTGTATCATGGCTTTAATAAGCCTTCTAACATGTAAATTTGTCATAAGTAGCGATTGCACTTTAAGTGCAATCCAATGCGCATTCTGCACTTTTAAGTGCAATCTTCAGAAAAACGTTATAAGTCTCCAGGAATTCTCGAGTACACGTCAAGGCAATCCGTGGAGACAAAGGAGACCACCCCATTGGCTGTTCACAGCGGAGAGGGGATGGAAAGACATCCAGTGGTCTGTTCTTTTTCGGTGCACTGCTGCACTGGTGCAGTAAGTTAGAATGAGAAAAAATATATTTATCTTACTTTAACTTGTTGCACCAGTGTAGCAGTACAGCTAAAAAGAACAGCCCTCAGCATCGCGCGGCAGCGCCGGCCTGGAGGGAGAAACCGACGCGATCCCAGCGGCAGCGCGCGCAAGCAAGAGCGCGATTGGCGGAAGACGCGAAGGAAGAGAAAGCCCGTGCGAGCGAGTATATAAGGCTGCGTTACAAACTCCCGAGAGCTTTCGCGCGCTGAATATTCTAGTGTAAACACTTCGGAAAGTCTAAGTACGAGATTTCGCGCGTCAATCGAGTTCCCGCCGAATGCGAGTAGGCGTGCTCGGAGAGCAAGAGTTCCACGGTGAAATAGATACGTGTGACCGCGTTACAAGTGCGCGTATCAGGGCTGAATGCGAGTAAGCCTGCGTGTAAATCGAATAGTATTAGCTCGATTACACGATTGTGATAAAGCGGCGCGTTCGGGAGATGTGAACAGAGACCCGCTCGATGAAATCGAGATACGTTGACACGACTGGGATAAAGCGACGCGTACGGGTTTTTGTTATATACTCTGACCAAGTTAAATAAACTTACCTGTTTGTTATTGTTAAACAAAAACTCAAAGTGTTCAGTTTCTCACTTACCTGATTTCCAACCTGCGTAATGCCCAGTCTACAATGAGTCGTTGGTCGTAAGAAATTTAACCAATTATGTTCGGTTATTCTTCTCTAAGATCAACTGTGATTGGTTAAATTTCTTACGACCAACGACCAACGACTCATTGTAGACTGGGCATAATTGTTTCTGAGATCGAGGGAATCCTGGTGACCTGAAAAGAAGAATGTTAATAAAATACGAGACCGCGGATAAACCTAAATATTAAAATCATACTTACCTGGCGAAGTTCTCGTGGGACGACGCACAGTGGGCCAGAATTGACTTTTTTCGTTCAAAATGGTCTAGAGACCTCAATATTTAACCAAATAGAACAAATTTTTTTTTAAATTACTCGTGGAAAGATGCCAAAGAAGACTGTCTGAGCCGATTTTCAATAAATTTCATCCCTCAAGGCATACAACCCCATATTCTCATTGAAAAATACAAAATACCATGACGCAATAATGACAATACATAAAACAGTAACTTTTACCTGCAAAACCTCACTTATGGGCTCAGTGACATCGAAACAATACAAACTCACATTACAGCAATGATTGCATGACTTGATAATTTAATGTAATTAAAATAAAAAGTATACTTGTAGCTTAGTATGACTCGAATTAGCTACACTTGATGAAAAGTATATCCAGAATGTGTCACGAGGAGGCTTCGAATTTACATTCCATGGGGTTTTTTTTTGCAAATTTAATTTTTTACATTTTTATAAATTTTTTTGTTTTTGAATTAATACTTATTCAACAATCTTTAATCAATTTTTATGTTTTTTGTATTCTAATTTTCTGTTTTGATTTGTACATTAGTTTTCAAGTTAAGTTAACTTGTATTCTTAACTTGTAATAGAATAATAAAAATTGCCTAATGTTTACTTTCCGTATATATCACGGATTGTTTTGTTATTTATCCTCAGTCGATTCGCAGACTCATCATATGATGGACGTATGATGATTTTATACTTTCTTTAACATTATTGTTTACCATCTCATTATTTTTTAATTTTACTTGATTTATAATTTTATTCATTGACTTTGGACATGTAAGTTTTCAATATTTTATTTTAATTTATATCTTTCTCTTGTTTTTGCTTTTCATATCTCTGTATTGTTATATTTTTATTCTTAATGCTATGATTTATTTTATATCTGACTTGTATCTCTTGTAGAACTCGCTTGATATTGGTCCGAATATATTAAGTATAATATTTAATAAGACAGAAAATGGAGAGTATAATAATTCCGAATAAATTACTTTGTGACATTTTATTTGAGACAAATACTAAAGATGCAACGATTTTGTTGAATAAAATTGACGAAGGAAATAATATTAGTACAAGACTTGATTCAACGCAAATAGAAATATTCGAATCACGACTGTCTTATTTTATTGCAATCTTTTACCAAAAATTTAAGAAAAGTTTTTACCAAAAAGATCGATTTAAGAAAACCAATCAAACTTGGATAGATGGTAAATTTACTTTTGATTTTCTGCAAAGAAAGTATGGGAGGCGACCTATTAGTGATTTCAATGAATGTTCAATATCCACTAAAAGACGAAGGATAATGCAGCTTAATGAGAATTATTCTGCTAATGAAATTCGAGAAGCTTTTATATTAAATTTAAAATCATCCGGAAAGAAAGAAGAAGCTAAAAAAATCCTTGAAATTTTAAAATTAGATAATGATAATGAAACCATTGACAATTCTCATGGAGAAGCAATTCAACCACTCACTGCTGACGAAGCAATTGCTGTAATTGAAGACGTTAAATTATCAAAGGAGCAATATAGAGACATTCGACGTATTGTAAAAAAAAAAACAGGTGCAAATATCTTTCCTTCGTATGACAATCTTGCTGAATATAAGAAAAAATGTTATCCGGACGGTTCTGAGATTGAAATCACTGATACATATGCTAAAGTTAACTTACAAAAATTACTGGATAACACTGTTGAACGCATACTTGCTATATCTGAAAGCACGAACGTTATAAAAGGTATTGCAAACTATACGTCTTTTATATTAATTACGAAATGGGGTTGTGACGGATCTTCGGGTCATAGCATATATAAGCAAGTTTTTTCCGACTCTCAATTATTAGACAGTAGTGTTTTCATGGCATCTATGGTACCATTAGTATTAAAAATAAAAAATACAGAAACAATTATCTGGAAAAACCCTCATCCAGCTTCTGCAAGATATTGTAGGCCAATTAAATTTGAATTTATAAAAGAAACAAAAGAAAAAGTTTTGACTGACGTGCAGTTAATACAAGACGAGATTAATAATCTCCTTCCTACAAAAATTTGTGTTGATGGACTAGAATATACGATTGATCACCAAATGCATTTCACGATGGCAGATGGAAAAATATGTCAGTATGTTACGGAAACAAAGTCGGCAGCAGTGTGTTATATATGTGGTGCATCACCAAAAGAAATGAACGATCTAGAAGAAGTAAAAAAAAAAGATGAAAATGTTGAAAATTTAAAATACGGTTTAGCTACATTGCATGCCTGGATTCGCTTAATGGAATGCCTGATACATATTTCTTATTGTTTACCATTTGCTCACTTTATAGCAAGAACAGATGAAGAAAAAAGACTAAAAGAAAACAAGAAAGCTGAAATTCAAAAACTCTTCCGTGAAAAGATGGGATTGATCGTTGATGTTGTGAAACAAGGTTGTGGAACGTCAAACGATGGCAATACTGCTCGCAGATTTTTTGCAGATCCTAAGTTAACCCACGAAATAACAGGAATAAGCGAAGTGTTAATAAAAAAATTTAGTATTATACTACAAGTTATAACGTGTGGCTACAAAATAAATATTGAAAAATTTAAAAGTTTTTGTCTGCAAACAGCTGAATTATATGTACAA
Source organism: Monomorium pharaonis (assembly GCF_013373865.1). Lineage (NCBI taxonomy): Eukaryota > Metazoa > Arthropoda > Insecta > Hymenoptera > Formicidae > Monomorium > Monomorium pharaonis. The sequence continues at coordinate 21,033,153 of NC_050470.1, read as the reverse complement.
TTATATCCTTGGTACAAGATGCCTTCCTCTGTCCACAAAATTTTAATTCATGGGTGGAGAATTGTTGAATGTGCTGTTCTTCCTATTGGATTGTTGACAGAAGAAGCACATGAAGCTTTAAATAAAGTTTTTAAAAGGACACGAGAGTACAACACGCGCAAGTGCAGCAGATTAGCTACAAACGAAGACCTCATAAAAAAATTATTTGTTTCTTCAGATCCTTATATAGCAAGTTTAAGAATCCAATGGCACAAAAAGCCTAAAAATATTGATCCAGAAGCACAGAATTTATTGGACTTGTATTGATCAATATTAATTCAAAAACAAAAGAATTTATAAAAATTTAAAAAATTAAATTTGCAAAAAAAACAAAACCCCATGGAATGTAAACTCGAAGCCTCCTCGTGGCACATTCTGGGTATACTTTTCATTAAGTATAGCTAATTCGAGTCATACTAAGCTACAAGTATAATTTATTATACTTTTTATTTTGATTACATAAAATCATGAAGTCATGCAGTCATTGCTGTAATGTGAGTTTGTATTGTTTCGATGTCACTGAGCCCATAAGTAAGATTTTGCAGGTAAAAGTTACCGTTTTATGTATTGTCATTATTGCGTCATGGTATTTTGTATTTTTCAATGAGAATATGAAGTTGTATGCCTCGAGGGATAAAATTTATTGAAAATCGGCTCAGACAGTCTTCTTTGGCATCTTTCCACGAGTAATTTAAAAAAAAATTTGTTCTATTTGGTTAAATATTGAGGTCTCTAGACCATTTTGAACGAAAAAAGTCAATTCTGGCCCACTGTGCGACGGTGATCCTGAAGACGATCCTGAGACGACGGTGGCACCTGAAATAAAAGAAACAAACGATTAGCAATAAAATCGAGTTAAGGGGTTACACCAACCTAGCGGGAAAAAAAATTCGATTTTTTTTTATTACATTTTCGTGAAGTTTCAAGTTTCGAGAATATATCCTGAAAGTTTTATGTTGATATCTGAAAAAATGCCGGAATTACAGAGAGTTGAGTAAAACGGGATCGAGCGTTCGAGTGCTCGAATTGGAGCAATATCAACATAAATCGCCACTGGACGATGATGTGATTAAAGCTATTCGTCCAATTTTTGAAAACAACTTTCTAGTGATAATTTACTGGAGAAATGCGTCGGTGGATTTACGCAAAACGTTAACAAAAGTTTGAACAATCTGATTTGGCGCATAGCGCCAAAAGTGCAGCACAGCGGTGCACACGTTGTGCAAATTGCTGCCAATATTGCTGCATACACATTTAATGAAGATGCTGCCGCATATTTATTAATGATAATAAAAGAATAGTGCTGCATATTGCGAAAATCAAGACCGAGCGCGCATCGATGTGGCCGAAGTACGAGCGCAGAAGGCGACGCGCGAAGAAAGGATTGCTCGCCGTCAACAGAAGTCTTCACAGAGCGCTGCTGTTATTAATGTGGAAGGAATCTCATATGGCCCCAGAATTGCCAACTAGAGGTAAAGTGCAAAATTCGGCTAATAACAATAGTAGAACTAAACTTGAAACTTTAAACGCGTTTTTCTCAAAACATGGTTTTCAAAGTCGGTGACCACCAGATCTCAAAAACTAATCGATGGATCGTTTTCAAATTTTTACACAATACTCTCAGAAACATTCTTTTGTCGGTGACGATCTAGTTTTTTTTTATCGATCTTCATTAAAAATTAAAAAAATGAAAAAGACAAAAATTTTTCGTTTTTTTTTAAATTTTAACTTCAACTCATCGCCATTTTGTAACAAACGATAAAATCGACAATCGGCGATCGTCACCGACAAACCACTACTGTTAATTTAAAAAACACTATTTTGTTTTTTTGTTTCAGATGGATCGTTTAGACGGGACAGTAATCACCGCAAAATGCGTTTTTCCAAACCTCAATGTGTGTCAGTGGCCATATTTCTGCTTTCCGTCGCCATTGTTTAATAAAAAATTTTTTTATATTGTCGAAACATAAGTCAATAATCACCCAAAATTTCATTTAATTCCCACTACCCGTTTAGAAGGAATAAAATATCAAAATTAGGCCTGTTTTTCGACCGTCTAGGTTGGTGTAACCCCTTAAATGTCGAGTGTTGTGACAATCCAAGTGAGGGTGATTCGTTTAGTGGCAGCAGCCCTTCCGACGGATATCACATCGACGAGCGTTCCGGCGTTCCTGAGCAGAGCGACGATCCCGGAAGGCAGTCCCTTGCCTCTTGGTGGGCATAAAGAAGCTGGCGACTGTGGAAACCTGCAACAAAAGGTTTGTGAGTCTTTCTCTGTCCGAACTCGTGAGTCACGTCAATCGATTCTCCGGTCACAACCTAACCTAAATCTATTTATTTTAATAATAATAATAATAATAATAAAGGGGATAGTCCTTAAACAAGGTCCTACCTCTGGTATTTAGACCAAGTCCATTGTGCCTCCCCGTTTATCAGCGATCTTTATAGGGGCCCCGCTTTTTTCCATAAGCAGAGCAAGTTCTCCACAGGTAGCTGTCCCATCCAATCTGGTTCCAGAATGTCTGATCCCAGTAGATGTGTCCTTAGTCCGATCAGTGCCAGACAGTACTTAAGGATGTGAAGACTAGTTTCCTCTTTTTCAACCTGCAATCGGGCAAATCACTACGTTTCAATTTATAAGATGATAATTAAGGGGGAGTAGTTCACTTGGACAGTCCAATTAAACACAGTGCAAATGGACACAAAATAATGTACACGTTTCAAATGGACACGGTTCGACACAGGAATTTTAGACACAGTAATTTTGTACACAGGAAAAATTAATTCTGGACAAATTACAATTTGGACACGATAAAAATGTACACCGTGCAATTGGACACGTAAAATTTGTACACCGCAAAGTTGTACACCGCAAACTTGTACATCGCAAAGTTGTACACCACAAAGCTTTGCGTGGAAAGTCGGTTAGTTGCCCTTTTCGGCCAGATTTTAGAGGCAACACCTACCGTTCCCCCATTACCGCTCGCGATCTTGACGGCCGAGTCGCCGCGCTGATCGCATGCAAACGCCTCAAGCGCGTTGCGATAAAGTATACTGAGGGTTGTACTTAAAATATTTCTTTTGTTAAATAATTTTTATTTTTATTAAATAATTGAATATTAATAATTTTATTATTAATATATGTTATGTATATAAAACTATTTTACATATATAAAATATGTTATCATAATATATTTTTGATGAAATATAATTACAATTTTAATAATAGCTTTCCACATCATCCGTGAAGTACTATTGTTTTATACGTTTTTTAAAATAGTAATTTCCCCACTAGGCCGTACCACGGGTGATGTGGAAAGCTATTGTCAAAATTGTAATTATATTTTATCAAAAATATATTATGATAACATATTTTATATATGTAAAATAGTTATATATACATAACATATATTATTAATAAAATTAATAATATTTAATTATTTAATAAAAATAAAAAATTTTTAACGAGAAAAATATTTTAAATACGACCCTCCGGTATACTTCTTTATAGGGACACGCCTGAAGCGTTCACGTGCGTTTGGTGGCTCGGCCGTCAACGAGCGATAGTGAGGAAACAGTAAGCGTCGTTTTTGAAATCTGTTCGAAAAGAGCAACTAACGTTGAGCACTGCTCTAGTATCTAGTACATCAGCTGCTGGTTTTGGAGCCAACTTTTAATTTTTCTCCCGCCTAGACAGAAGAAGACAAAGAAAGCCCCAACCGTCGATTCCGGTTCTAGGAACCTTGTTCCTATCGTTTCCTTGACAAGTAGATCAGCTGTTTTGTTGCCCTTTATCCCCGAATGCCATAACCGCTTGGAAAATACGCTACGATTTTCCAGATGGAGATAGTAACAATTATAAGGTATACCCAGAACCTATTGAAATTCGATAAGGTAGAAAAGCGCATCAAGGTAGGAGCGTCATTTTTTGGACATTTGCTTATAATTTCCATATTTTTTAATGGAATGGCTTCAAATTTGACGTAAATGATGTACGATACTGTATTTTTAGTATATAAAATCAAAATTAATATATAATATTTTTTTAAACAAAAAACGAAAATTGAAATCAATTTATTTTTTAATTACGGCCTTGAGTTAATAAGATACACATGAGTGAGACCAAAATTTGATTAAATTTGCATTAAATGTTGTTTCTGGACAAAGTGAGGAGAGCGTAGCGCTTTTCAGATACTCTGTAACTACAGACAAGTGTGCGAAACAGACAAGTTTTCATCTAATCTCTCAATATTACTTCGTTGAACAGAGTATAAAGTGTTAAGGAGTGAGATATTTCTGTTTTATATGCATCTGCAAAAGCGAGAGAAACACAAAACAGAATATATCTTAATCTATGTGTACTCGAGACCTCTATTCGAATAAAGATAAAAGCTCGATCTACATATATATATATATATATATATATATATATATATATATATATATATTGTATATGTAGTTGCATGTTGCAAGTTGCGTAATTTTTTTTTAAAACAAATGTATTTTTATATACTAATTGATTCCTCTCATTATCCAGTGCATAAAAGCATTAAGGTACAGTTATCAAAATTCAATAGTTTACGAGGTATTTTATATTTTATGTCGAAAAATGACAGAATAAAGTAGAAAATATTTCGTAAATTATTGATTTTTCGACCATTCTACCTTAATAGTTTTATACGTAAAATAATTGTTATATTATGTAAAAAAAGTGTATAATTCTATTAAAACATAGAAATAACCTCTATATAACTTTAAAAATTGAGTTTTTTTAAAAAATAATTTTACCATTATGTGTCTCCCTTCTGACCATACAATTTTTGTTTGAAACATTTTTCACGAAAATGTATGTTTTCCGAAATATTAAAGGTAGAGATACTATAACAGAGATTCGCCAATGCGTTAACGATTTCTGATTGGCTCCCGTCGCTTGGGGTATAACCGGAAGTATGAGAGAGAAAGATAGATATAACTGACAGAGAAAGCCTAGCCGATCTAACCTGTCACCTGTCACCTGTCAAAAGAAAACAGAGTAAACCGCCATCGAAAACGTCATATCCGATATCCGGTTTTACCCCAAGACGGCACATTGGCGAATCTCTGTTATGGTATCTCTAATTAAAGGGTCCCACGACTTTTTATACACCGTGTATATTGTAAATAGGCACTTATAGGCACCTGATCTTTACGTATTTACATAATCTTAGGTATACACTTTTGTAAAATGTAAGGTGTGAAATTAACAGATACTGACATTTTTTTATAACCCTTAATAAATGCCATATCCATATGATTAAAATGTCCAATAAAGAAAAATGATATATAAAGATAAAAAAATGAATATCTGTATAAAATTGTGCAAGATAATAATTCCAGATAGCCACATGTATGTATGAGCACAAATTGTTTTCGTGTTGCTAATAAAGATGTTAGCATCTTGCTACGCATTTACGTCGTCCCTTGTGCTGTTATTTGCTAGCATTCGACACTGATCTTTAGTAATGCTAGTATAATGTTTAAAACGTGCAAAGAATTTTATTTCCGACACCGAATGCTAGCAAACAATAGCACAAGGGACGACATAAATGCATAGCAAGATGCTAATATCTTTATTATATCAACTGACTATCTGGGAACTTTACATAGTAATACAAAGTTGATATTATAATTTATTTTAAAAAAGAAACATATTTGTATAAGTGTCTTAGAATTGAATCGGATGGCGCATTATGGTACAATTACGTAAACGTAATGTCAAATAATTTTATTTCGACAGACTGTAGATTTTTATCTGTTAACTACGATGCAATTTACAATATAGGAATGAAAAATAGAAGTATTCTACTAAACAATTTAGATGATAACGTATTAAAATTCACACTTTCATTTTTTAATACTTATGTCCCGCAATTTACATTATTCACCCCACTGTGTGACAGCCAGATCTTTACGACATAAGTCCTAGTAAGTTTTTTTTGGATCCCTCACTCTCATTACTTTTGCTTGAGCCTTGGCTAACCTGAAGGTGATCTGTCTGTGATACAACGAGGGCTCATCGGAGACCCTCCATGTGGTCACCTCCTGCGTTAAATGCCTAGAATAGACGGTTAGGTCCAGTAACTCCCTTCTAGCCGTAGTGACAAAGATAGGTTTATTACCTTTATTGAAAATTTTTAAGTCAATGGACACCAGAAACTCCAATAGCTTTACCTCTTTTATTTGTGTTTGTACTCTCCCATACCATGTAATGCGCATTTTCATCACGTCCCAGAATGATGGGAAGTTGTTCTCTCTGACAAAATTCCACCAAAAGAACTACTGGATTCGATAGCAGTAAGTTCTCTTTATGCGGGAAGTAGTCCGACGCCACCAAATTTCTTCTGGTTCCGGTCCCACCGATGACCTCGATCACAATCGCTACTAAGTTCCTTGAATGAGAGCGCCCCAATTGCTCATGTCCCAATTGACCACAACTTTTCTAATCGGCGGTCCAACAGAAAAATTTTAATCATTCATTGCTGTAAACGGTTGTGGTCAATTGCAACGTGGTTAATCGGGGCGCTTTCCTTTGAACAGAGATTCGGCAGCAGTTGGGTTTCTAATCTCTTATATAACTGCAGCCCTGGGTCGTTCTTCACGCGAAGGCCTAACGTTGGGAGCGGTGCACTTGCACACGCTTCAAATGGACACGGTGCATTTGGACACGGTGCTTTTGGACACAATATCTTGCGCACGGTTTAAATGGCCACGGTGCATTTGCACACTGTGTATTTGAACATAAAAGAAATTTTATTAAAAATGTACACCAGTTATATGCACACGTAAAATTTGACTGCCGGATATTTGCACACGAAAAAATGCCCATCGTTTACTTGGACACGTAAAAGTTGCACACCATTCATTTGCACACCGCTCACTTGCACACCGTTTACTTGCCCACTATTCATTTGCACATCAAGAAATGCGCACCGATCATTTACACACGGAAAGATGCGCACTGATCATTTGCACACGAAAAGATGCGCACTGATTATTAGCACACAGAAAGATGCGCACTGATTATTTGCACACGAAAAGATGCACACCGATCTTTTGCACACCGTTCATTTGGACACGGTGCTTTTGGACACCGTTTATTTGCATATCACTCGGTTGCACACCGTTTAATCAAACGCATATTAAATATTCATACATTATGGCTGCGTTTGCAATGTGTACATGGGTTAGCGACTTAGACGGGATGGGTGCGAGAGGAAAGCCAAAGGCACCTTGCACCCCCTACCCCATGTGTGTGTGTGTGTGTGTGTGTGTGTGTGTGTGTGTGTGTGTGTGTGTGTGTGTGTGTGTGTGTGTGTGTGTGTGTGTGTAAAACATTTACTGCACCACATGGGTTTGCGACTTAAATGGTGTGCAATTGAACGGTATGCAACTGAGCGGTGTGCAAATAAACGGTGTCCAAAAGCACCGTGTCCAAATAAACGGTGTGCAAATGATCAGTGCATCTTTCCGTGTGCAAATGATCGGTGCGCATCTTTCCGTGTGCAAATGATCGGTGCGCATCTTTCAGTGTGCTAATGATGGGTGCGCATTTCTTGGTGTGCAAATGAGTGGTGGGCAAGTGAACGGTGTGCAAGTGAATGGTGTGCAAGTGAGCGGTGTGCAAATGAATGGTGTGCAACTTTTACGTGTCCAAGTGAACGGTGGGCATTTTTTCGTGTGCAAATATTTGGTGGTCAAACTTTACCTGTGCATATAACTGGTATACATTTTTAATAAAATTTCTTTTGTGTTTAAATGCATAGTGTGCAAATGCACCGTGTGCAAATGCACCGTGGTCATTTGAACTGTGCGCAAGATATCGTGTCCAAAAGCACCGTGTCCATTTGAATTGTGTCCAAGTGAGTGCCACCCTTCATAATAACGTCAAATTACCTTTGCCGAGTTTCCGCGGAATTTTAATTTGCTTCAGTATAAGTAGATCGTTCAACCAGTTCACGAACCTGTTAGCTTGATTCTCGGCGACTCTGGTGTCCCAATCAATTTTTTCCGCCCATAATTCTTTAAGCAACAGCTTCGGTAATAAAGACGTGGGGCTTGTGAAACTGATAGGATCGAAGATTTTGAGCTGCGGGCAAAATTACTCTTTTTGTTATAACGTTCGAACTAATGAAATTCAACACTGTCGGATTGATCGATAGGGTATCTTTTTTTTTATTTCATAGAATTCCGAAGAGAAAGTTTGTTTCATTTTCTAACGAGTCATGTGAACTCTTCCAGCCGCGAAGCTCGAAACAGCCCGCCCTCATAATCGCCGCGGCTTCCGACACGAATGTCTCTTCCTCTTCAAATCTACGCTCGTGACGCAATTGTCGACGTAAAATGATTTTTTTCAATTTATCTGCGGATCTACGGTATCTATTTCCATCCTTTAAATATGTCGATAAATGAAGCTCAATAATCGCTGCCAATAAAAAAGGACTACAGGCTAGACCAAAAACTACTCGACAGTGACGCAGGACTACGATCTCTCCGTTCATGATCCAAAAAAAACGCAGATAGTCTTGGTCTATTTTGTTTATAATTATTTGTAAAAACGCTTTTCTTATATCGGATACTATCCCGATTTTCTTTTTTCGAAATTTATTTAAGGCCGACGGTACTAATTCAATTAAATTAGGACTCCTTTCCAAATACTGATTTTAAGGACGGATGACCTTTTTTACAAGCCGAAGCGTCAAATACGGGTCTTATTTTTGTCGTACTATTCATCTTCACCACCGACCGATGAGATAAATAATGGCTCTGTTTATCGATTTCCGCGTCGGGCACCCTTTCGATAATTCCTTCCGCCAGCCTTTCCTTGAAAACGTTATCGTATGCTTTGTAACCGTGCTCGCGAGCGACGGCCAACTTCGCCTCCGTCCCTGGTCGCGGCCCTGAGCCGCCCGGGTGTCGGGGCGACCGTTTCTTGCAAGGTTCCTACAAAAATATTCGGTTGGGCGCCAGGTACGTTAAGCGTACCACTCTTCTCGTAATTTGCGGGAGATTGCGCTCAAATTAACTTGTAAGTCGCGAAAAGAATAAGCCTCGTAGGCGACCGGGGCGTTAGCGGCTGCAATAGCCAGCTACTCAGCCCTAAAATAGCAGAAGGGGAGGTTTGGCGCGGGCGGATGGAATCGGGAAGGCGAGAGAACTATTGACACAACGTAAATTTAACAATAAAATTAACAAATGTTTTTAACAGCAAGTGATATTAAATGACAAGGTTTCGTTGAGCGGCAATAGTAATTCGCGCGTGGCACAAGCGGATGACCTCGGAATTAAATTTGGCAAACGCGGGACAGATCTAAAACGAGTTATTTTGCGCGGGAATTCTCCGACTTGTCTACGCTTTATCCTGTGCCGTTAGTGGCCGCCAAATTTCCGATAGGATAACAGTGTCGTCAAGGGCGATCGGGACAAACAGTAACTCCGAGCCCACGCGACACGCGACGGACTCGTGCTCTTCCACACGTTACAAAATCTCGCGAATGATATGCGCAATAATTCTTATGAGCTAGCCAACGAGGTGGTACCAAGACAATGCAGAGATGAAATCGAATGAGAGCGCAATTAATAAAGATTCGCGATGCCGACAGATTGAATTAAACTATAATAACAATAAGTTAGAAATGCGCGACAGTTCACAACGCGGTTAATAACTCGCGACACGAGGGTGACCTCCTTTTGGACACGTAACGATTGGACACCGCTCGATTGGACACGCACGATTGGACACGCACGATTGGACACGGCTCGATTGGACACCGCACGATTGGACACCACACGATTGGACACCGCACGATTGGACACCGCACGATTGGACACCGCATTATTGGACACCGCACGATTGGACACCGCATTATTGGACACCGCACGATTGGACACCGCATTATTGGACACCGCATTATTGGACACCGCAGTCTTCTAGTGAATAACATTTATATATCATATGACAGATTATCTAAGCTTAGAAATATCTGGCAGAAAAAAGCTTCGATTTGCCAGAAAAAAAATTGAATTTTAAATATCTATATACGTATTTTTAGGAGCATCTCGTTTTGCGTGGAAAGTTTCAAACCTATGTGGTGCAGAAAATGCTCGCACGCACACACACACACACACACACACGGGGGGGGGGGTGCAAGGGGGGCCTTCGGCCCCCCCTCCCGCACCCACCCCGTCCAAGTCGCTAACCCATGCAAACTGTATTAGAAATCTGCATACACACACGTAAATGTGTGTGTGTGTCCAATTGTACGGTGTCCAATAATGCGGTGTCCAATAATGCGGTGTCCAATAATGCGGTGTCCAATAATGCGGTGTCCAATCGTGCGGTGTCCAATAATGCGGTGTCCAATAATGCGGTGTCCAATCGTGCGGTGTCCAATCGTGCAGTGTCCAATAATGCGGTGTCCAATCGTGCGGTGTCCAATCGTGCGGTGTCCAATCGTGCGGTGTCCAATCGTGCGTGTCCAATCGTGCGTGTCCAATCGAGCGGTGTCCAATCGTTACGTGTCCAAACGGGATACTCCCGCGACACGACTACCGGACGAAAGTACAATTGCCTCGACTACGGATCGGGACGCACACGCAACGCAATAGTAATATAAAACAAACAACACGGAACGGACTCACGCGGGCGGGCGCGATTGGGCAAGGGAGCAATACTCCAGTAATTTCGCGCTCTTTCGTAATGTTTAGACATTAACATACTAGCGCGATACTAACATTAACGATCAAGACCCGATGGAATTAGAAGGGAGAAACTGTCTCGCCTATTTTGAATTTCCCGGCCGAAATGAGAGGTCTAAAGAGGGCAGCGCCTTTAAATTGGGAACTTGACTTTAGGAGGTTTGCCCTGCGTTCACGATGCTGCGCCGAAACCCCCCACTCTCGCTCTGCTCTGCTCTCCTTCGCGACGGCGCGGTGGGGCGGACGCATTGGCTCGGCGGAATGTTCTGGCAGACGCACGTGCGAATGACTCGTACCGGTTTTTCAGTGTATATCGATCAGTTTATCCAAATCTCGGACAGGATAGATAATCTCTGGGAATACGCAGCCTTAAAGAATAACCTGGCAAAGCGCCACGGTGACAGTGGTATTGGGAAGAAGCCTTGCAAAGCGTAACGGCTGTCTTTCACCTGCTCAGAGAAGCCTGGCGAAGCGCTACGGCAACTCTCTCTCTTTTAACCAAGGAGCCATCACGAAGCGTGGTAGTGACTATCGCACTCTAACACACGGGCCTTGCGAAGCGCAAAGGAAATCTATTACTTTTAGTGGGGCCTTCGGAAGTCCAAGGCTGACCGCTGCATCTATCTAGGTTAGAAAAGGTATGATTCTCCACATTCACATAGTAGCGACCAGTTGACGACAACGGGCATGAACGGATACTACAACAAAACCTTTGACGAAATCGCTTAAGAATGACGACATTCAATAATTAGAACGAGAGCACCAAAAGAATACGCAACTTGGGATTATTTAACTCTCTTCAAATTTTAGACTATTATAATTATTTGTCACAATACTTTTATTTCTGTTCTTTCGTGAATCTTTTATGTCGGTTTATTCTTTTTCTCTAATACGTTAGTGTTTTATATTATCATTATTTGTCACAATACTCTTATTTCTGTTCTTTCGTGAATCTTTTATGTTGGTTTATTCTTTTCTCTAATACGTTATTTTTTTATATATATTATAATTATTTGTCATAATACTCTTATTTCTGTTTTGTTTTGAACCGTTCATGATTATCCATTTTAATTAGCACTTAATTTTAATAGTCATCTTTTAGTTTAATATGTTATTTTTAATTATCTGTATTTCAATTAATGCAAGTTCCATTTTATTTTTCTTCTGTTAATTATGTTGAACTTTGTGATTAGTTTCTATAATAAAAAAACTATCTTTGGGATTTAGATTCACTCGCCTTTCTTGCCATCGCATATCATTTCCTCTCAAAACCTAAACCTAAACAGTAACTTTACTCCAGTGCTCGGAACATACGGCAATAAATTCGCGATTTTTCCTGTGACTCGCCCAACCGCGAAATCGGTGCCTTTACAAGATATCGTGACGCTCGTCTCACCAAGTCGCCTCCTTCTCGCCTGCCTTGTCCGGGTCGGGATTGCTTCCGGTTCCTGCGTCCTCTCTCATAAGATATCAAGGTTCGGAATCTGGATTGCATGCACTAATCAAGATAACGTCCGCAGCACGAGTGCGGGATCCTGGATCCTGCGGGGGCTGCTTGGCAACGCGCCCCACCTTGCCTCCGATACGCCGGGCCCTTATTGGCCGCGGTTTTCCGAAATCGATTTTCGCGCAACGCGCGGCGTGCACGCCATCGCTGGCTGATCGATTCAAGCGCGGTAGTCGATACTGTTGGATCCCGTGCACGAAAATTTTGGCGTTTTCCTCTGCGGCAGATTCTTCTCCTTGCCGAGCGCATTCTCCGCTACCAAGGCGTTACCTCCTCCTCGACGAGGGCGTTTACTGATTATAAGCTGTCGCGATCTCCGCCAGAATTTATGTGGGATCGGGTCTGCAGTCGCCCCGTCGGGATGCCGGCTTCGCGCGCCTTTGCTGGATTCTGAAAGCGTGATTCGGCGGCAGTATCGGAATTCTCACAAGATGGAAATTGTAGGCAAGATAAGGGCGGTATTACTTGCGGACCCTCACTTAAAAGGGGTCTCCGTTACTCCCTCGATGTCCGCTTACTCTGCGATCTCCGGGAAGATTCTCCGACGAGACGAGACGTCCAAAAATTACAGGATAAATCGCTGTGGCCACCGATTTCCGCTGCATTCGCGAGGCAACGCTCGCAAAAATCTTAACGATCAATAAACGGACAACACATGGGACGGCACACACACAAAAACACGAGACAACACGCTTTTGCATCCGTTCCCGAGCGGGAGAACGCAAGATGGTAACGCGTAAGGGCCCTTAGGGCCTTGTGACGGATAGCAGCCTGCGGCTGTCACGTCACAGCTTCTAACAAGTTATTTGCAGCAAGCTTGTCAAGGCATTTTTTCAATCTGTTACGCGCGATATCGTAATTGCTAGAAACAGGTACTCAATCCTCTGCCCACGGCAATCTGACCTCGTACCGACCGTCCGTGTTTAGTCTAGCGGTCTCTATTAGAAATTCTCGCGTCCGTTCGTCCCTTACCGCCTTGTCTGTTTTCGCGATTGGATCTGTAATACCGATACTATCCAGACGCCACAAATCGCATAGATTGGCCTCTTGCACAAACATTGTCGTGATTATCATCGCTGCGTCAGTTCTCTCATATTCCTTCGGCAGTTTCCCTATTACAGTCCAGCCTAAATGTATTTCCAGAGCTATTAATCCGTTTTTTCATATCATGTTTTCGGTTAGCAACTTGCCAGCCACGTCCGCGCCAATAAGAATCTATAGAATCGCTTTGATTTCCGATATCTGTCAAATTAATATTATTGGTTCGCAATTAATCCACTCAGGAATCACATTTAATGCTCAAGATAGGACCGCAGCTAATGTTCTGATTCATCGCTGAGAAATTACAGGCGTACGAATTATTTAAACTTTTAACGCGTATCTTATACATGTTATGAATTTTCTTTCCTGATTTAATTCCGCCGAAAAGTGCATGCGAAACTTCTATTTCTCCGAGAGAAACATAGCCTAATTCCCGCGCGATGTCAATACGGATATACGAATGTTGTGACGCTATGTCAATAATCGGTCTTACAATTTTTTCTCGCGTCGCAGAGTACAGTTTTATTCGAAGCGTCTGCAAACATCATGTGTCACGTAAAACGAAGCTAAGTTATGTTTGTCAATGGCCTTTTTTTCACTGGTATCGTTTGGTTTATTTACAACATTCTCATTGCGAAATATGCCCGGGCACATTAATAAAACATGTCGTTTCGAACACCAGTCGCATTTCGTCTTGACTCTACATTTTTGTGAGACGTATCCGCGTTTCAGACAATTAAAACAACAGCCCTCTCTTTTAACAGTCTCTCTTTGTTCGTCTAACGTTAGTTTACGCGCGGATTCGCAGCTCTGACTATCGTGACTCGATTTACAAAAAATGCAGTCCGGTTTCTTTGAATCTTTCGCTACTAAAAAAACGCTCGCGCTGGCTGCTTTCTTTGACGGCTCTGTTTTACCTTTCGCCTTCTTCGTTTTTTCCTGGTCCGTCGGTAACCCAAAACCGGTCAACGCCATGTCCATGCGCTCCTCGTTTTCCACTTCCAGCTGTAGGGATTTAAGAAGTTTCTCAAGTCGATCGGTGGTTTCACGCTGTCTGTTGGCCTCCAATACTTCCCCTTGTCCACTGCGTTGCCGCGCTCGAAGGACCTCTTCCGGGAGAGACGACTCGACAAGAGGATAAAACATAGCAGCGCATTTATCCGTTGTCACGCCCAGCGTCTCTAATACACGGATGTAACACTCGACTTTATCATAGATGCTTGCGAGAGGTAATTTTTTGTTTCCCCTTACGACGTTTTGCAGCACAAGACTAAGCAGCTTACGTATATAAAATTCTACGATGATGTTATCTCGCCCAAAACGATTCTTCAAACTTGTGATCGCCTTATCGTAATTTTTTCCCGTAGGCGGGAAACTTGTTACAAGCTCGTATGCGCGCGAGTCCGCGACCATCGCCTGCTGCAAGTACTGCATCTTATCTTCGTTATTGATAGACTAAAGACCTATAATAAAAGATTCGCCAAAGGCGAACACAATTTTGATTGGTCACTTGAATCACGTGGTTTATCCGCCATTGCGTACCCACGCTGGGCAAGGAAGAGGGGAGAGTGCTTTGTGCTGAGCAATATAGGTTAAAGGAATGTGTCAGAAATTATAAGGTAATTCAATCTCTGCACTCTCGAGAGTTACTATATTTTGACGATACTCAGGAAGAACAAGAAAAATTAAATTTGCAGCTGCTATATGGTTGCGTAGAACTTGGAGCAGGCTCGCATTGTTTACTTCTACTATCTCCACTACTCTAGATTCCAGCCCCCCAGCCCCCATCCAGTCACCAGTATGGGTACAAGATGGCGCACAAGAGTCACGGTGGGGGGCTATTGGCGCATCTTTGATTATAGGTCTTTATGATAGACTAATCATCGTTAATTTTCCTGAATTGGCTCCAGAAAGGAAGCCAATCTTTGATATGACCACTAAACTTCGGCAATTCTAGCTTAGGGAATTTCGATGTTTTCATGGCGTTCGATGACGTCGTTCTTGTTACATGTTCCGTCGGCGTTGTTATCCTCGTTATCTTTAACTTCGCCGTTAAGAACTGAGTCTTGTAAGCGTCGATCGTCCGTTTCCAACTCCTTGTTAATGTCAGCTTCTTCTAAATCGGACTCGAACAGTCTTTGATTACACGCTGTGTGGACCGCGTCTAATTCCGACATTGGTTTTTAAAAACTGGAACGCCACGATCTTCTCTTCATTTGTGCAGTCGCTCGCCATCTTTGCTGTAAAGGCATTCAATGCCTTCGTGAAGGCCCTCCGGAGAGCTTTTCTTTGTTTCTTGACGGCCTCCATGTCCGCACTCGTTCGCACAACGTCGAATCCGCAAAATTGTTCTCGATCTTTCTGCGAGTCCTGTCATGGTCGCCAGATGTTTTAAATACACCTCGCACAGAAAGATAGGGATATCGCAATAACTAATACAGTCCGCGCTGAATACTAGAATAAATGTCTTTATTGCTAAACTCTTTTGAAGATCGACAAGGGAGCAAGCCCGTCCGTTCACTATCGTGGCTTTCGAGCGACTGCCCCCGCTTCTCCCCGTTCTACTGGGCCGATCTCAGCTAAACATAGGACGATCGCGAGCTCGGCCTTGCCTCCTGTACTTTTCCAGGACAGATTTCCTTGAAGTCCACTCCCCTCAGCTGCGCCAACCGCTCGGGAGTTAGGACTGCATCGAGGTACTTCTCCATAAAGAGCCTCTGAAGGAGAGATTGACAAACTGATTACGTGACCGCGCCTTAACGCTTCCGTTAAATCAAAAGAGATCGCGGTCTCTCTATCTGTTTAGTGAGCTTCTCTGATAGAGAGTGTTAAGAAATTAGGTTATTACAAAGAAAGATCTCGAAACCGTTTCAAGCAACCTATAAACACATGTTTTCGACCGACCCCTTTCAGACTCATGCGTCATTTCTTTCCGAATTTCACACGTCTGTCTCTTCCGGCACGTTCATGTTCAAACATGCATAATTGCAAACGGCTGACCTCAAGGTACTGTCACAAAAACCGGTGCGGGGCCGCCCCCCTCGCTTCGCAAAAGACTTTCCCCACCACTACTACCTAAGTTTCCACTGCCCTTCTGACTTTCATTGGCACGCGTCAAATCACTCGACATCTCCTTAAACCAATAAAATATCGGAAGAAAAGCTACGTAATACGGTCAGAGTGGGGACCGCGTTCGAAAAGACACGTTTGACATTCATTAGATAGTCTGCCGAATGCTTTGAGATAGTTTAGATGTAACTACTGTTCGACTTTTCTCTCTGCGATTCTACACAAGAGTGAGCGCAACTGCGATTTCCATCGAAAGCGATAACGCGAGTTTATATGTAAAAAAAACCAAATCTTGAGTACAATTAGCGAACTAAGTGTGATTCTACAAGTGTGGAGATTGCATCAACTCAGCCGCTCAACGTTGAACAACACGCAGTTCAGGCCATTCAGACGACCAGCCGCGGACCTGCGGACGTGTCGCCCTTTCGGGCTGTGTTGGGAATCTCCGGCCATTCACACGCTCTATCCCAAGGAACCTCGAAAGCGTATTTGCTAAGTGTCACTCATTTCCAACCAAAGAAATCAAGCTACCAAAACTCAGGTCTTGGTCATACCAAGTTCTCTCTGCTGAAAAACAAGTAAGGCTATCGGGCGTTTGCAGATCCGAGATTCTTAGCGTTCTAAGGCCCTCTTTGAGAACGATTCGCCTTCAGGACCAGATCTTGCAAACCAAAGATAGCAACTGTCACATAACAGTTTTACTTCTTATGATCCGGAGAACCGTGAAGTGTAACTCACAGAACATTAGAATCGTTACATTCTAAAGCCCTCTTTAAGACCGATTCGCCTTTAGAATTAAGACTTCGCTTTTCAAACGGAGAACCGTAAATTGTAATTCAACGAACATAAGAATCATTACAGTCTAAGGCCTTCTTTAAGATCGATTCGCCTTTAGAATTAAGACGTCGCTTTTCAAAAAAAAACACTAAGCTGTATCACATTTTCCAATTACAATTGTATCGCCAAATTCATATTATTGTCTGTTAAATAATTTAAATATAGTTTTCCTCTTTTTTTTATCTCGAGGTGATTTTGTCTTGTTTTCCTTTGTCCGCACGCCGGGACCCTTTCTTTTTTTTTCTCTTTCTTTTCAATTCAACGCAGCTACCTGCCGCTTTAACAGAGAGAGAAAGAGAGAGAGAGAGAGAAACTAATCACGTGACCGCGTGCTTAAGGGGGGATCCTGCTTTAGAAGATTCAAAAAATCGATTTTTTATTGCTTAAATCTATACCTAATATATCTAAGAATATGTACCCAAAGTTATAGAGGCTAATTCGCAATATTTTCAAAGATACAGCACTGAAAGCGGTGGGGCGTCGAGCAGGTATACGAGCGCTCGGGCAGACTGGAGCGCGCGCGCCCCTCCCCTCGATCTACTACGAATTTTATAATTGAAAATATTTAACGGTCGTTCGGAACAATATTTTGAGTTCGTAGTAGTGCCGTTTTGAGCAATAGTACGGATTATAAAGGTATATAATACCTCTCTATATATGTACGTGCTTCTACTGAACTGCTTCTAGCGTCAATGGTTAGTTTTGCTCTGACTCTTGGCAAGTGCACATCACAAGAATATTATGGCAAGTTATCCTAAAGGTAGTAGATCGAGCAATGATCGTTCTGCAAACCACGAAAATGCACATTCCACGGCAATCGATTCACAACTGGACCGAACGATATAGAGTGCAACACAAGCAGCCACGAATCAACTTGCATCTTTCAAGCATTCTGCTAGATTAATTGATGAAAACGTCGAAAAACACATTCGCCCAATCTACAAAAAGCTTTCAAATGACAAACTTTTAATGCGATGCTTAGGTGGGCACACGCAAAATTCAGAGTGAGTCCCAGATGCGCACAGTAACAAACGGACACCACCAATCAAATTCTATAAATTCATCCTAACTCTAACCAACCCAGCAATCTTATTGGCGGTGTCCGTTTGTTACTGTGCGCATTTGGGACGCTCCCAAAATTCAAACGACTCTTTCAACTCGACTGTCTGGCGCATGAGCCCAAAACATCTAAATTCTGGCCAAAAAGTCGTTGAAATAGCTGCGTACATGGCTGCAGGAATGCAACGAAGGATATTCTGCAGTTCTGAGTACAATGCAGTTGCTCGACTTGAAAGTCGACCAGACATGCAAGATGTTTGCGGATAACGTCGATACACAATGGATCGAGAGGGAAAACAGGCGTTAGTCTTTTTCCAGCAAGGAAGCTCGCACGGCTCGTAGACTTGAGCAAATTCACCAAAACGAGTTTTTTAAGGAAGCTGAAAGTCTACTACTCTACTTTATGGAGCAGGAATAGCTAATTAGCGTATTATTACTGTAAATAATCGAAAATTAATATTTTTTCTGATCAAAAACTTTGAAACGCGTTTTCTCGAGTTTTTATTTTTACGATTATTATAAACTAGTGGGCGTGATTGCAAGAAAGCAGACAACTAATTGAAACAAACCAAAGTTTGTTAGCTTCAGTTTTGTATCCTCTTCTATTTAAACTAAAAAGATTCGTGAAAAAAAAAATTTTTAACAACTTTTATAACAAGTTGAAGTAATTTTTTTTCCAAAAAGCACGTTTTTTCTCAAACTTAGAGTAATTTTAAATTTCACAATTTTGGGGTTTTTTTTTTAGTTCACTTAGAAGAAAAATGTATGAAAATTAAAATTTTACTTGATTTTTCTGTTTCAAACAAAAATTATGATTTGCTTTCCTACCAATAAGAGACTTTAATTGCGAGGTAATCTACAAATGTGCACCTAAATCGACTGCATTTAATTATTTCTCGTTGAAAAAATTTTGTTATGATGTTCAAATATATATGAAAATATCCCCAAAAGTTCGCTAGATTTGGTAATTTTTTTTTATCTTAAAAAAATTCCCCAAAAAACGTTTTTTTTAGGCCTCCTAAAGCAGGATCCCCCCTTAACGCCCGCATCGAATCAAAAGAAACGCGGTTCGTTACTCTCTTCCACAAAGGTTCTTTACCTCTCCGCAACGATCACCTTTGTCAGCGAGTCCGCGGTATCCGCATAAGGGGAGCATCCCGTTTGCCCACGTTAATATTGGCCACATTATATTAATATTGGCCACGTCATTATTGGCCACGTCACTACTATACATGGTGTTGATCGCCTTGTAAATGAGCGACTTATTTGGTGGCTACCCAGGTAGCAAGCTCACGTCATTTTGACGTCCCAAAATGGTCATTTACTGACTATTCTTGACGTCACAAAATGACGCCCTTATGACGTTAAAATGACGGTCGAATGTCACAAATTCCTGACGTCATGAAATGTACCGTAATATGTTGTCAAAAAGATCTCTAAAAGATATCCTGTTTCTGAAAATGATAACATAAAGAGACTTCTAAAAGATAACATATAATGTCAGAATGTTAACAAATGCGTCGTTTTTTGAGAACAGAAAGATATCATGAAACTAATATCTAAAAGATTTCTTAAATCGGATATCGTTAAAATGCAATTAGAGATTAAAAAATAAAATAAAAATTTCATTTTTTTTTATTATTCTTATCAACAGTACGTACTAAATTTGGGACAAATTTTTGTTAATTAATTAAATTTAAATTATATTATTTTATTTTATTCTTACTTGCCGCTGGTAGGTTTTGAACCCGGGACCTTAGGATTACAAACCTTGTACTCTATCTGCTACGCCAGTTTGAATCATCGATATGGGTACTTGTTATTGTCTACATATACCTATATGTTATAAACTGTCGCAATTATATTATTTTTTATAAAAGCAATTAAATTTTGCAAAACATATTAAAAATAAATAGCATTAACTTATTTACTTATTAATTTCATTGTTAAATTTAACTTTTTCTATAACCTTTATAATTTGATGGAAATTGTGATCTATTTAGCACTAAGACTTTGAAGCGTTCAAATGGTTAATTTAACCATTTTGAAATTATTT
The DNA here is from genome assembly GCF_013373865.1 of Monomorium pharaonis. NCBI lineage: Eukaryota > Metazoa > Arthropoda > Insecta > Hymenoptera > Formicidae > Monomorium > Monomorium pharaonis. Next base: position 21,012,811 of record NC_050470.1, on the reverse strand, counting down.
CCAAGATATCTAAATGTTTTCTTAAAAAAGTTCTCTTAAAGTTGAATATAATATGCTTATATAATATGCTTATGCCTTACGCCTTAAATCTCATTGTATAGACACCGCTTTAGACCGTGTCTAAAATATGTCTTAATGACGTCTTTATGTCCCGATTTTGGGTGTGTGCTGTCTGGGAAAATAATCGTCAGATCATGACTTCGAAAGGACGTCATCATGACGTCAATTTTAGGTCATGTAAAAAAATGGTCATTTTGACGACATATGACTAGATATGACCATTTTGGGACGTCAAAATGACGTGGGCTTGCTACCTGGATAGAAAAGGAGAATATATTATCCCCTACGCAAAACGGTTTTAGAAGAGGCAAATCTTGTGCGGAGAATTTAATTATTTGCGGACGTTAAGAGTTCTATAATGCTAGTTGGTAATTACTCCCTTGCTGCCTTTTTGGACATTGCATTGACATATGACAATGTAGACTTAGATATTCTCTTACAAAAGTTAAAAAATATTAGATGTCCGTCAAGTATTATGATATTTATGCTAAATTGGCTTGTACCCTATGAAACAGAGTTTGTTATAAATAGTCAAAATCATGTTAAGAAACATGTTGGTAGGGGACTCCCGCAGGGAGCTGTTTTTAGTCATATTTTGTATTGTAGGAACACACGTTTATCTTTAAGTAGTTCGCCCGCACTTTTCCGTCTTGTTCTCGCGCACGGCAAGATGGCGGCTCGACCAGCGCCCGGGTATCTCTACCTGGCGCTACCGGAGAGTATCCGTCCTGGCGGCCACCGGAGGATCGCCCTCTCACTATCGCGTGCACGCTCTTTCCTTTCTCCGGAAGGGAAGGATGTCTGTCTCCAATACTACAGCTCCGTTGAAATCGGTGTCGCGGGAGCACGTTGCGCACACGTGCTCACACTGCTCTGATTCCGATATGTACCCGGTTTGCTCCCCTGAAATATTCTGATCCCGAGGATGAGGGGTGGCAGGAATTTTAATAACTCTGAATTAATCAACGCACTAATATATATATTCTCAATTGCACTGGAGAATCTCTAGATTAGACTTATAGCGCTCGCACGCGGGATCACGTCCGCTCTCTACTACGCTCGACGAGAGTGCCGAAGACTCGGGAATCGGTTTCTCTCCGGAAGACGATCGCCGGTCTCCGATCTTCGAAAACATTCAATTTTCCTACTCTAAACGTCATATCCGCGTATGCGCGTTTGACAGATCCGCGTTTGACAGCTCGTCTGACAGCTGCGGCGTAGGCGTCACCACCGCCCAGACGGTTAGAGTCACCTATCGCCCCTTTCGATAAATTACTAGGCAACGTTTGTCGGTAGGTATTTATCGGATACCTTACAGTTCGGCCCTCCTGACTTCCGCTTCGTCCCGAAGTGGTGGTGCATTCGAACTTCCGCTTGTGTATTCGAGATTATACAAGATCTCGGATGGGATAGTAAAATCGTAAGTATTTAAATACAATGTTTTCTAACTTAACAAAGATGCACGGTCGCATAACGTTATTCGCTCCAGTCTATCGGTTTCTCTCTCCTTATATATAACTAAACTTCATGTTTCCGAGGGAGGGTCCACCGTAACCCATCGCTTAAGTACCGGTTGTTTCCAAGTACCTTGGCGACTTGGTACAGGCCTCGGTATTTAGGCTTCAACTTCGTTTCTTCCCCCGTCTTAAGGGTGTATCGGACATACAATCTTAGACAAAAGTGCATGAAATTTAAAATATTTAAATATCTATGCCTAACGCATAGTAAATCTAGATGTAAGAAATTTGAACGATAGTTGGAGTCTTATTTTTACTCTTACAAAGATATTTTTTATGTATTTGCGATTTTTTTCACTTATGAGTTTAAACTTTTGACATTGAAAATGCACAATTATCTCAAGTTATATTTTATTTCTTTAAAACGCTGTAGTGAAGACTAAAACTTGGCATTGAAACTTGGCAGATATTTTTATCTATTTATATACTAGATGTACAAAAAATTTCAAAACATTGATACTATTTCTTCTATATTTTTTTAGCTGTTTCATCTGTCAAAATCGTTCTTTTCCATAAGATAGAAAAGGATACCATATAAAATCAGTAAAAATTAAAATAGTTATAACTTAGTAACCGTTTAGTGGATGCGTTTTCAATTTTTTGCAGTTCATTAGAAAAACTAAAAGAACAATTTCACAAATTTTTAACAACTTTGTACCATTTTGAACTTCAGTCCGATACATCCTTAACGGCTGTCCCTTATTTGGACATATTTATCTTCCCGATACACAGTCGGTTTTCTTAATTTTGCATCCCTATATTTCTTATTGTATTGCTTAATTAGATCGGTGGCGGTGACGGATGCATCCCTGGTCGTATCCGAACATCAACTTGGCGGACGTCGTTTTAATTACCTTGTGGTAAGTATTATTGATTACGTATTGAACCTTTGCAAGGTGCTCCTTCCACTCTTCCGCGGAATCTAACATCTTAGTCAAGGAGCTCTTTATGAAACGATTAACCCTTTCTACGGTACCATTGGCCCAAGGGGCTGCCACGGCGACCTGTCTGTGACCAATTTGCCGTTTGTAAATATATTTATCGAACTCCGCTGAGGTAAAGCCTGTGCCTCTATCGCTTACAATAACGTGCGGCTTCCCAAAAGTATGTATGATTGTATCAAGGTGAGTTATAATCTCGCGTGTAGAAGTTGTTTTGCATGCGAATAACCATGTAAATCTCGTGCATGCTTCCACAACGACTAGTATGTTTATAACCGTCCTTCGTCCTTTTAGCGGACCAAAGTGATCCATATGAAGGACGTCCATCACGTTCTTTGCTGCAGGATATAGTGATGTCTCGCCATCTAACCTATTTAGCGCATCATTGGTCATTAAACAAGTAAGACAATTCTCCATATGATCCGCGACTCGTTTTCGCAACGACGGAAACCAATAAGTCTGAGTAATTCCACGTAAAGTCTTTTCAAGTCCGACATGCCCAAGTTCGTCGTGGTAAGCACGCAGCACGCTGGCTACCATCGGTTGCGGCACGACAAACTTTGGCCCGTCGCTCTTTTTCTTATAAATTAGCCCGTCTATTAATGTAAATTTTTCGCTATCATTATGTTCTAGTTCTCTACTTATTTCTAATATTCTAGGGTCGGTGAGCTGTCTCACTTCCAATTCGCGCTCCAATGGCAGCGCATTTACGTAGCCTACGCTCCTACGCTCAGCGCATCTACGTGAGCCATCTTCGTTCCCGGCCTATGTGTCATTCTGAAGTGGTAATTTTGCAGAATTAGCGTCCAACGGGCGATACGCGGGTTAAGGTTTGCCTTATTGACCGCATAAACAAGTGCGTTACAATCGGTTACTACCAAAAGAAATCAATATTGTACAAATATACGAGGAATCTTTCGATCGCTTTAAACTATTGCGAGCATCTCAAGCTCGAAACTGTGGTAATTACGTTCCGCAGAATTTGGCTCGACTGAAATATGCCACGGGGCACCACGTGTTATTTCTTTGCTTCTGCATCAAGATCGCCCCCAAACCTTCGCGGCTCGCGTCGGTGTGAAGCTCCGTTTCCACCGACGGTTTGTAAACGGCTATAATCGGCGCGGCTGTTAACTACTTTTAAGTGATTCGACACACGCTTCGTCGAACTTAAATTCCACATCCTTTTTCAGGAGTTGTTGTAACGGTCTGGCTTTAAGAGCAAAGTCCCGTATAAATTTTCTGAAATAGCTCGCTAAGCCCAAAAATCGTCGGACCTCATGTACGTTTCTCGAGCGTCGGAAATTCGCGATCGCTTCAGTGTGCGTTGCACTCAGCGAAATCCCGTCCGCCAAAACCACGTACTCCAGAAATTCTATTCGGGCCCGGAGAAATTGACACTTGCCGTAGTTGAGCTCGAACCGGTATCGTTTCAGTGTGACTAATACCTCTTCCAGAATCGCGAGATTTTCTTCCACTGTCTCTGTCAGGATAAGTACATTGTCAATATACACGATTATCTTGTCTGCGCGCACCAGCGGATTTAAGATCTGTAACAACCGTTTTTGGAATTCGTCTGGGGCTTCTGAGTACCCAAACGGTAGACAGGTGTACTCAAATTGTCCGTCGGGAGTGGCAAACGAAAAGTATCGCGTGTGGTCCTTATGAACCTTGATTTGGTGAAAGCTATCCCGTAAATCTAACAACGTAAATACAGATTTATTTCCCAAACGTGATAAGCAATCCTCAATCACGGGGAACGGGTATTTTTGTTTTTCGACCCTCGCGTTTAATGGTCTCAAGTCGACACACAAGCAGATCTGGCCGCTCTTCTTTCTCACGTGGATGACCCTGGCACAATACGGAGACATACTCTCCTTTATCACGCCTCTACGCAAAAGGTCATCCGTGATCTCTCTGATTTATGTTTTTCAAGATAGGCGAATTGCTTCGGCGCGTATGAGTATACAGAGCTATCCTTGAGCCTTGCACGGTGTAACCGTCGTTAACTTCTGTAATATCCATCCCATGTATTTTGCATAATACATTTTGTAACCTATTTTACGATTCTATATCAAAGTCTATTTCCAGCTCATTAATCATGCGTTGGAATTCATTTTCAATTTCTTCGTCAACGCTCAAAGGTAACTCGGCAAATAAATTTATCCCTACATTTAACTGCGCTTCTCTTCGTGGAGCCTATGTACAACCGTAACCTTTTCATTTTTGAAAAATTCACGTCCCAGAATCATGTCCCGAGAAGGATCCTTTTTTTAGAACATATAATCTAATACTAAATTTATTATCACCTAGTAATCGCAACGAGATTTTCGTTTCGAACACGCCTAATACGCACAACGTATTATTTCCTAGACCTCGTAGTTGCTTGTCGGACGGTTCTAGTGCGCGGATTCTATCGTTATTTATTTTCTCCAGACAACTATCTTTAATAAATGATATGGGGCTCCCCGTATTCACGAGCGCGACTAACTCACATTCTTTTTCGCAGATTTGCGTCACCGTGACCAACGAGTCGGTAAGCTCGAGCCTGGTTTCCGGGTCCGCTACCACCGCCGCTGCCACGTCTTCATCTGCCGCTTCCGGCGAAACGCTTGCTGCCGTCTGCGCCGTAGATCGCTGTTTCCTCGCTGCCTGTCCGCCGCTGCTTCTTCGGTCGTTGGGGCACTCGGCTATACGATGCCCCTTCTGTTTGCACAAGAAGCTGCTAAGCTCGCCACGACACTCTTGGTGAGTGTGTCCTTGTTTCCCGCAATTCCTGCAGGTGTTTTCATCCTTCCGCTGCCCCGCCGGTGTCCGTGTCGTCGGCTTTCTATTTAGATCCGTGCTGGCTTCCAGGATCGACCTCACCTCGTCCAGAAATCCCGGAATGGTGCCTTGTTTTACCGATAAGGCGGTGGTTTTCAAGGAGCCTATCGGAATTCTACTCATTAGCAGGTGAATCTATTTACGTGCCGGGAAATCCAATTGTCTCATCAAAGCGACCTTAGCGATGGCGTACTGTTCGAACGTTTTTTTCTGCATGTTCCACTTTCTTGCTTCCACCTTTTGCAAGATTTTATGCAGAAGCGTTTTCCTATCGAACATTCTCTTCATTTCTTATTTCAAGTTCATCCACGATTCGAAGACGTCGTCCTCCTTTAACTCGAACCACTTACGGGCAAACTTTTTCAGCTTGCTAGCAGCCGCAAGAAGCGTGACGCCGTCCGACGCTCCGTGGACCTGTGCCGCTTTGTCGACTCTTCGAATCCACACGTTTACATTCTCCTCGCTTCCGCTGAACTCGGGCAGTAATGTGGCGAGCCACGACACCGTGTTCCCGCCAATGGTGCTCAGGGCCGGTAACGTATTCAAGTGGCACTCGTTTGGCCACGTCAATATTGACCACGTCAATATTAGCCACGCCATTATTGACTACGATCTTGATTGACCACGGGGTGGATTGGCCACGTCATTATTGGCCACGCGTCATTATTAACCACGTCAATATTGGCCACGCGTGATATTGCCTACGTCAATAATGGCCACGTCAATATTGGCCACGCGTCATTATTGTCCACGTCATTATTGTCCACGCGTCATTATTGGCCACGTCATTATTGCCCACGCGTCATTATTGGCCACGAGTGATATTGCCTACGTCAATATCACGCGTGGCCAATATTGACGTGGTCGATGATGCGTGGCCAATAATGACGTGGCCAATCCACCCCGTGGTCAATCGGGATCGTGGTCAATAATGACGTGGCCAATCGGGACCGTGGCCAATATTGACGTGGGCAAATGGGACGCTCCCGGCGTATTCAGGCCGGCACCTTCAGGAACCGCCAGTATTGCGGAGTTCGACCTGGACGCTCCGAGATGCTTCCGGTCTCCCATGCGGAAGTCGTGTCCCTCGAGACGTCGACCGCTCTGCTCGTCTGTTGCTGCAGCATATCCCGGAACTGCCGCTGTTGCTGTGCTAGAAATTGTTGCTGCTGCTTCATTATTTCGGCTTGCTGACGCAGCATCTTCTGTTGCTGTCGCATTACTCTGCTCATGACGGAGTTTAGCGCCTGTTGCAGTTCCCGCCGTTAGGGGACCTTCATCTGAGAAAGAGGAGACAGAGGCTGTCCGGGCCTTCCTCTGGGTCCCGCTTTTCGGCCCCGCGCCTCTGCCGAGAGGTCCGCAGGCCCGCTCCTATCCAAATGTTTCAGGATTGCGTCGACTAGCGCCAACTTCTCCGACGTAGTCTCTAATCTATAATTTGAAGCCTCTTGCTGGAGTTGCTCCATCGACATAGCTTCTAGCCGGTTCCTCGTGGGATGGACCGCGACTTCGGAGGCATTTTTATACTCCAACTCTCTCCCGACCAACACACACGCACTCACACACTATATTATTACTGTCTCCGAGACCCTAGTTGTTCCCTGACTGGCTGGGC